>NC_044331.1:38024515-38683497 GCF_007399415.2 Gopherus evgoodei | reverse complement strand
ATTACAGTATTGTACACAGGAGGGCTATTACCCTTCCCTTTATAGTTATGACAGGGCCTATGCCCAGAGAGCCGAAGGAACAGTTCCGCTAGTAGGAAGATTGATCACACGCAAGCCCACTGGGCAGATTTCCACACACACGTGCATGCCCCCCACAACAGGAAAGGCCAGCTCACCGGGAAGGTGTTCACCAGGCTCCAGCTGAGTTTCTGAGTGAGGAACCATCGTATCCCACAGCCACGCATCAAATGGGGCAGCTGGGCCGAGTATCCAAAGGTGTCTGGCAACCAGAACTGGGAGCAGAAAACAGAACGTGCGAGAGAGAGAGAGAGAAAAACACAATCCCATCACCTGCTCAGATGTCTCTCAGACAATGTAGCTGGGTCCACCTATCTCCCCACACATCTCTAGGGCAGAGATGGGAACAGGCTCAAATTCTGGATATCCCATTATAGTCAGCCACGTATCACTATGGCCCTAATGCCCTCCACAGGGCCCCTCAGCCTGGAGGAAATATTGCTAGGTAGGGGGTGCTATATGAACTAACCAAGGCCTTACATACTGGGGGTAGGAAGAGGTACGCTGCACTATATATCCAAGGGCCCAGCAGGCTCCAGCTGGAATTTCTTGTAGATGATCCAGTCAGTTCAAGCACTAGTTTAGGACCTGTGAGACCTGGAATAAAGTCCCTGCTCTGCCACAGACTTCATGTGTGACCTTGGATGAGTCACTGGGCCGGTCTGTGCCTCAGGTTTCCTCATCTATACAGTGAGAATAGCAGCACTGCCCTTCCCCACAGGGACACCTGAAGATAGATCCAAGAGAGATAGAAAACTCAAATACCACAGTGATGGGCTACAGACATACCTTAGATAGACACTCCAAAGTGAGCATGTCCCACCAAGAATGAAGCAGAGACACCGGGAATATCAGCTCTGGAAGGGACCACATGGATCACTTCTCCACCCCCACAGAGAGGAACACAGAGGATCCACCGAGGAGGAACACATACCTCCAAGCAAAGCTTCCCAAACTGCTACTGGAAAAAAACGCTGTCCCTGCAGGAACTGACGCACCATTGATTCGCCACTGGGAAGATTCCCGTCCTGGGAGACAATGGCAGCCCTGAAGAATTCTATGCTGATCTCCTGCCCCGCTTGCCAGCGGAAAAAGGAGAGTGTCCACCCCAGTAGCATGCACCCATGGCAGGCCTAATCCATACAGCTCCCAGCTGAGACACTACAGTCATGTATGGACTTGACACACCCTCCAGAGGGATGGGGGGAGGGTAAGAGAGACTGGGGAAAGGGAAGAGCTGTGTTCACAATACAGCTGAGGGTGCTACTGGGTCATGGTTCTAGGGTATAAGGTTGCCTAATCTACAATTAGGGGTACAGAGGGTAGGACTCCCTGGAATAGGGCTAGGATTCTAGTTGGTAGGACACCCCAAGCTAGTGCTATGGTTTCAGAGGGTTGGGTTCCCAAGGCTTGGGGCTAGGGTTCACATGGATACGACTCCTGCAGCTAGAGTTCGGTTCCAGAGGGCAAGGCTCCCCAAGTTTGGGTTAGATTCCCAATCGATAGGACACTCTGGCTAGTGTTAGGTTTCCAGAGGTTAGAGCTCCCCAAACTAGGGTTAGGGTTCCAGAAGGTAGGATTGCCAGGATTAGGGTTCAGATTCCACAGGGTAGGACTCTACCACCTTAGGTTAGGGTTCCAATGGGTAGGGCTCCTCTATTTTGAGTTCTAGAGGGTAGGCCTCCCCTGGTTAGGGTTCCAACAGGTAAGGCTTGCCAAGTTAGGGTTCTAGCTAGGATTAGAGTTTCAATGGACAACACTCCCCAAGCAAGGGTTAGGGTTCTCAGGGAGAGGACTCCCCAAGCAAGGGTTAGGGTTCCCAGGATAGGGCTATTGTGAGAGAACTGGAGGCGATATAACTGGCAGCCTTTTTGTGCACTTAAGCCCCCATACACTGGAAGCGAGGACACCAGATAGGAATAATCTGGCCTTGCTTAGGCAGATGGAACAAAAAAGAAACTGCAAGCTGCAGTTTCACTAGCTGGGACAGAAAGTGAAAGGCCAGATTCATGAGAAGGTGTGTGAGGGAGGGAAACACGGAAAACTGACCCTGATTCTGGTTGTCTGGGTTTCTCAGATTTTTTTGCTGAAGCTGCTTTGCTTATACAGAGAATAATGAATTGTTATTGGCTGTTGCAAGGGAAACTGTTAGCCTATTAGAGGCTATTATTAGTTATGTGCTTTGTCTGGAGAAAAATCTATAAAGAGTTTAGTTAGAAAGCATGCTTTCTAACTAGCCAGAGGAAGCTTTTCTTCAGTCAAGGAGCCGACACCTAAACTCCCCATCAGCTCCCCAGAAGGGCCCCCAGAAGGCTGGCTGGTGATCACTCGAAACCATTTCAGACTTTGGGGAAATATAAATGTTTGGAATGCTCTAGCCCTACTGCTGAAGCATTGGGGTGTGTGTGCGCACTTCAGACCTAATAAAAAAGTAGTTTAGGTAAAAGCACTCTTGTTCATGCCAATTATTTATCAGATAGAAGAGCTGTGTCCCCACTGATTCTCTCCTGGCAGTGTCAGGAATAAAACAGTGAAGTTACCACTCCAGAGCTGTGGGTTCTGAAAACCCAGGATAACAGGGCTGCCCAAGCAAGCGTTAGGATTCAAGATGGTGCAACTCCCCAAGCTAGGGTTGGGATTCCCAAGGTAGCATTAGAGTTCCAACTCCCACACTATATTTAGGTTTCCAATGCATAGGATTCCCCCGGTGAAGGTTAGGGTTTCAGAGTATAGGGTTCTCCAGGATACATTTAGGTTTCCAAAGGGTAGGAGTCACTGTGTTAGGCCCCAACGCCTTGGATTAATGTCCCAAAGGGTAGGGGTCCCTGAGCTAGGATAAGGGTTCTAAGGGGTAGTAGTCTTCAAGTACCATTAGTATTCCAAATGGTAGGGTTAAGGTTACGTTTCCAGAGGGGAGGGCTCCCCAGGCTAGGGGCTGGGTTCCAAAACCCCCCTCATGATTCCACTTGAGGGTCTGAGCAGAAGAAGATGTTAAGAGAAGGCATCTGAGACTCAGTAACTGATCTGTTAGAGACAGACTCAGAGGGCGATGCAGAAGGGCTGCTGTGATCTTACCATTTCTACCCAGGTGCCACCAACAGGTATGAACCGTCCTTCTTTGGCGTAGTCCTGAATCTGAGCGTACAGCCCAGGATACCAGTTCCTCACCCACTCAAACTGCTGGGCCTGCAAAGACGACAGAGCCATAAAGCACCCGGAGACTATTTTAGAGATTATCCAATTTGTCTAAAGCTTCTGACTCTCAGCAACGGCAAACCTGAATTTTTAGCAGGCATTGGAGCTCAGTGCAAATAAGACTGGTCCCAGACCTGGCAGGACAGCTCTCTGCTACCAGGCAGGAGGCTTGGCTGAAATCTGCACCTGGGCTTGGGAGCATGGTAGAAGCAACTTGGAGACCAGGGATAGAGAAGTCCCTTGCATAGCAGCCCCCCTCCCAGCCACTTACCATGCTCCTTAAAACATGCACTAACCTTCCTCCTCTCATTGCTCCAAGAGTTTTGCTGCCCACCTGGGAGCAGAAGATGACAACTCACCTGCGAGCAGACAAATGTGAACTCCGGGTTCTTCTCCATCAGGCGTACAAGGGTCATCCAGCTGCGAGCACACTTGCGGATAGACTCCTCGTATGGCCACAGCCAGGCTGCAGGGACAGAAGCAGGTTGAGCTCACTGTGGCCACATGGCCTTTCCATTTTAAATGGCCATTATTTTATACACACATACAGCTTGCCGCCTGCCAATGCCCATTCTGTGCTGCCTTCCCCTGGCTGGAAAGACACAACTGAGCCTCATCACAGCTGTGAAAAAACGTGTCACAGACCATGAAATCTGGTTTCCCCTGTAAAATCTGATGTTTTGTGTACTTTTACCCTGTACTATATTTTTATACTATAGGGTAAAAGTATATACAAGTACATAGCATTTCTCAAATGGGGGGCTCCCAACCCAAAAGAGGGTCTCAAGCCTATTGTATAGGGGTTGCAGTATTGCTACCCTACTTCTATGCTGCCTTCAGAGCTGGGTGGTTGGAGCGCGGCAGCTGCTTGCCAGGCACCAAGGTCTGAATGCAGTGCCGTTGCCAGCAGCAACACAGAAGTAAGGATGGCATAGTATGGTATTGCCACCTTTACTTCTACCTGTTGCTGCTGGTGGCACTGCCTTTAGAGCTGGGTGGCCAGAGAGAAGCGGCTGCTGGTCATGAATCCAGGTCTGAAGGCTGCGCTGCTCCTGGTGCGGCACTGCCTTCAGAGCTCGGCATCGTCCAGCAGCCGCCATGCTCCAGCTACCCAGCTCTGAAGGGAACACAGAAGTAAGAGTGGCAATACCGCAACTAGCCCTACAAAGTTTTGCAACCCCCTTTTGGGTTGGGACCCTAGTTGAGAAACATGGACCTAAGGGCTTTACATTTTTGTATTTTGCTCTTTTTCCATGCATATTCATGCTTTGTTACAACTCCGTGAAATTAAAGATTTAAATATCTGAAATTGTGACAATCAAGATTTTTAAAATGTGTGAATTTCATGATCATAAAAGATGGACTGTGAATTCGGTAGGGCTCTGCTCATCTGGGATCCAAGCTGTGCTGCCTTAAAAGGATCGACCACTGCAGGGTGTGAAGACATGGGAAAAATCACACTATTTAAAATGTCAATGGATTGAAGCATGGCTGTAAGTCCTGAAGAGTCTCAGCTCACAGGGCTGCTGCCTGTCCTGGCTACCTCCTCACTTCCTTTTCCCACAATAGCTTGACTAGGGAAAACCCCTGTGGTAAGTCACCATCTCCAGCCAGGCCGATATGGCTACAAACATTTGTAGCTGAGAGCTGAGATGTCCCTGTCCCTTCTCTAGAGGCTCAGAGCATCACTTCTACAGAACACTCAGTGCTTGCTCGCCTGAGAATTGCTCCCCTGTGTCAGCACTCAACGTCACTGGCCAGCCCTACTAACCACAGGCCTTTCAGTAGCATGTATCCCCTGGACCCATTCTTACCAGAATCGATGTGGCTGTGGCCCATGGCATGGATGGTGTGCTGGCTCTCGCCATTTTTCTGCCTGAAGATGGAAGAGGCGAGGTGACGCACCGCAGGGAAGGTAGAGGATTCTGACACATCAAGCAGGTTAACCATCTGATTGGCCACATAGAGCGTCTGGAAGCTCCGCTGGTTTTCCTCCCCGAGGAACTGAGGGAGGGCAAGAGTGAGAAGAGAGGCACTTAGCTCAGCAACTCTTATACTGGACAGGCTGAGAGTCTATACGATGGATAGCACGCTGAACTGCTGCACATGTGGACAGCCCATTAGCCGTGTCCTACCAACTTCCCACCGCTCTACCAATGACACGTGTAGCCTGAGGCAATACAGACACAAAGGGGGTGTTTCCTTCCCTACTATACGCATTTTACTTTTTCTGGAACTCAGAGGCTGCAGATGTTAACTGGCAAGATGAGACAAAGGAGACACTTCCGGGTCTACACAAGCTACAATGGCAAATACTTACTCCTTCAGGTCTTTTTGGTAGAGGCTGGAGAGCTGGGGGAAGGAGGTCAAACCAAAGGAAAGTCATGAAAAAAGGAGGAGGGAGGGAGGTAGAGGAGCTGGAGAATAAAAGAGACAGAGGACTAAAGTATTTACCTTGGCCATGTCCACTAGTATCTCAAAATCTACCAGGCAGCTCATGGACATCCATGTTGAAGACCACAAGCTCCGCCTTGTGCAGGGTGAACTTCTTGTCAGGGTCAGGAGGTGCAATCAGGCTGCCTTTTCCAGCCCCAAAGAGACCATTGCAGGCAACTTCCACGTAGACAAGTCAGACTGTAGAAATGAGAAAAATGGAAACAGATTGTCACCAGAGATCAATGAGCAACTCACTGTGTTCTCTGCATAGAGACTGGGAAACAAGATCTGTCAAAAGCACAGGAACGGTCAGACCAGGCCAGACCAATGGCCCCTCTAGTTTGGTTTCCTGTCTCTTATGGTGGTCAGTGCTTCAGAGACAGACATACTACACCTACCTAACTGTGCAATCCCACTATCCCATGTGGGACAAATGTCTTCCTGATTCTAGCTAGTGAGCAACTCACACCCTGAAGCACAGCAATCAATAAACCTTGTCATTGTAATCCAGCTTGATGTTACCTCATGAGCTGAGCAGCCAGTAGGTGACAATGCTGCATCACTGGTCTTCACAGCTCTGAACAGAGAGGCCTGGGCACTTTCCCTGTGTGGTGTGACTGTGCCAAGAGTACCTCATAGCCCCTCCAACCAGTGCAGGGTGGGGGTTTCTCTGAATTTCAGCAAGCATCAGTGCTCACCTGTGAGCTTCCGCCTCCTTGAGGCTGTCTGTCAGGATATAGCTGGTCTTCTCCCCTTCTTAGTCAAACCCTGTGTGTCACGACAGGGAGGAGGGACATTAAAATAGCTCCATGACACACTCACGTCAGAGATGTTAACACAGGTTCAATGGGAATGGCTGCCATTCTGCATCAGTACAGAATCACTAACCCATGGCTTGTTGATACATACCAGCAGAGGGGCCCCTTTTGACACATGGCAGATTACCATGGAGTTGTGTGTACTGAGACTGTGCTCACTGTTTGCCTATGGAATAGTACAAAGACCATTTGCAGCACCCTGCTGAGTGAAGATTTTGCTCAAACTCCCTAGGACATGTCTCCATGCCCCATCAAACAGACACTGAAACATCATGGAGAGGGTCAGCTTCTCCTATAGAGCTGCTGCAACCCCAGTGTTAATACCAATCCCATGGGTATTCCATACCACAGACCAGTGGTCAGGAATATTGCATTACAAACCTCACAAAATAGGGAAGCGCTATATAATTAGAGGAAATAAAATCCAGTCTGATTCAAACCGTGTAACAAAGGGCAAGGATTCCTACAGCCCGGTTATAAAGGGTTGAGGCAGAGGACATGTCATGGAAACAGCATTGATTGCAGCACTGCTTATGACATATTTCTAATAAAGATATAGCATTGGCACACGCACTTCCTCTTACCTGAACTGGCTGCGCATCCCTCCACACCATCCCTTCCCCATCGCTTTCCCACAGGAGATGCACTTCTTTCCCCACCCGTTCTCTGGGGATGCTAAGTTCCACTTTAAACCAGCAGGTCCACCACCTGAAAGAGACAGGTACATACACTTCTGAACTGATGTTGAGCCATTCATGATTAAGCATTTCCCGATGAAAGGTTAACATGCACAAGACACTACAGCCTCAGTAGAATCTCTAAGGAGGTTGTGGGGAAACCACGTAGTATGTACAGACACTAATGTACAAACACACACAGGAGACAATCCCTCCAGGGCTTGCTTTCATTTCTTCATAAGAGTGAAAGATGCTCAATTGACAGGCCCATAGACAGAGATCTGCTCTGTATAGATCAGGTATGATAGGGTATGGTCAGCAGCAGTACAAGCACTCCATGCTCTGCCTCCACCCATGCACATCAAGCCAGACCCACCAGGAACACCCATGGCAGTTTGTTCTCCATGGCTCTTCCATCAGTCATCCATCAAGGGGGGAAAGTTTAGGGCACTTTTACAGTACAGACACCCATTTGTCTAGGAACTGGATTGAGAAGCCCATACATTCCACCCAGGTCCCAAAGAGCAAGGGCATCTCAGCCAGCTGTCTAGCAATAGTTTGACCTGCTCTCTCAGAGAAATCAGAACAAAGGAGCTGCCATGCTGGAAGCAGAAGGGGCACACAAAGGGGGCCTCACATTACCAGCATGGAGTGAGACCAGAGATTGTGACTGCAGGGATAGAGAAACTAACCACCAGGCAGGAAAAGGTCTCAGAAGGGGAGAAAAGAGATGAAATCAACCCTATTTCATGAAGGCCAAGTCTCAAAGATCCACTCCCTGCACCTCCATAGTCTAACATGAAGGATTCCACAGGGACTGCTGTCATGGGAGTCAAGTTGGAGAGGGGCTAAGGATGGATAGAGACAGATCATTAGCTCCCAGAGTTCTTGGGTCAAGTTTTAGTCTGGAGTTTATTTTATAACAAATTACAAAACAGCCAAGAAACAGATATTTATGGTACCTCCTTTAACTGCCCCAGCATTATCACAGGCCTTCTGTTCTGCCTGGAGATTTGCCGATAGGCCCAACGCATAAATCAAAATCCAAGTCCTAAACAGTAGCTGAAAGAATCCAAAAAGAGCGAGGTAGATGGCTGAGTAAAGAGATTTCAGAGTGCCCAGCTTGCAGTCTAGTCCTGCCTCTGACACTGACTTGCCACAAGGCCTCAGTTAATGTCGCCATCCCTCAGTTTCTTCTCAAATATAAAACAGGGAGGATTAGATATCTTCTCTCCTATATCATCAAGGGTTTGTGAGGATTAGCTAATAAGCACACAAGTAACCTGACGTTCAAGTGCTAAAGATATCTTTAGGTGTAGAAAAAAACAGCTGTATACACACAGGTGTTGCGCACAGTACTACTGATTAATCTGCAGGACCTGGGAAGTAAAAATGGAATCTCACACACAGAGCTCATTGTGTCCCTCAAGGGGAAAAACAATAGCGACTTCACATCACTTCCTCATTAAATAAATGTCAGTTAAAAATCAATTCTCATCACTTTGTTCCTCTAAGGCTGGTACTTACGGGGGTCCAAAGGAATCCCCAACTTTTGCAGGTCTGAATTCTTGTCTGACAGCTCATCATGTGGGATTCGCTGAGGGGTCTGGAAGCAGGAGAGAGACACCAGGGGCAGGTGTCCCCGAAAAGCCTGCAGTAAAGATGATATGCAATAAGCCAATCACCCCAAAGTATGAGGATCTGTCTCCCAATCTCCTGATGAAGGCTAAACTTTGTCACGCTTGGTTTTAACCCAGTGGTTCACCATTGCAGAAACATTCAGTTTAAAAAAACCCAATGTTTTTAAAAAACTAACAATCCTGTTTCTTATTAGCCTGACAATAATCCTGGGTGCCAGCGTGGCATGTGGTCACCATTGGCAGCAGAACACCTGTATCTGCCTTGTATATTTTCACTACCACAAGTGCCAAGCCAGGAGATTTTCTTTGTTCCCACAAATCACCCATCATAGAAAGGTACTAGAAGTGACCTCTAGCCCAGCCTCCTGTGCTGAGATAGGATCAAGTAAACCTAGAAGACCATCCCTGACAGGTCTTTGTCCAAGGTGTTCTTAAAAACCTCCAATGATGGGGATTCCACAACCTCTCTAGGTAACCTGTTCCAGAGCTTAACTATCCTTATAATTAGAATTTTTTCCTGATGTCCATCCTAAATCTTCCTTGCTTCAAATTAAGTCCATTATTTCTTGTGGATATGGAGAACAATTGATCACCATCTTCTTAATAACAATGTTTCCCTTTTGTTCTTTTCTATTTAAATGATAGGAGCCCCCATTCAAAGCTTTACAAAAACCCTTTGCAAGCAAAGGTTACAGCATATTAGCACTGGATGAAGCTACTCTATAGTCATCCCTGCACGCAAAAGAGATGATTAATCCATTGTAATTTGCGATAGCACTGGGTCTTTACTGACTCTGACCCCGTTGCATGGCAATTTTACACCTTCAAATAGTTTTACTCACACGACTATGTTGTCACTGTTACATCAGCTGCATTGTAAATGAATCGTAGGTAGAGAGGGGACCTCCTTTAAAACACTCTCAGGCTCAAACCCTGCTAGCAGCCCACTGTAGGTGGAACGCCTGCAGAGTCTTCGGTGAGCTTCATCCTAGGTGCAGTGAGCCACTCGCAATGATCAGCTTGTAAGATCGGGGCCTTCCTTGGGACTTCTGATGATCAGAACAGTTCTGATCATCCAGAAGTGTGAGCAACCAGAGAAGCTTGAACTCAATCATGTATTAAAATACACACTCTCTATCTCCACTTCTGCAAATGTGCTCAACAGGCATTCACATTGTCCCCTAAGATTTTAATAAGCATGGGCTATTATGGAGCTAGAAATCAGGCAAGGGAAGTCATTTAAAGATACAGCTCTGTAAGAGAAGAATTTGGGCCCTGTGAACTTCCCATGTTGCAGTATTTGGCTTCCAGAAAGTAGTCGAGTACAGAAAGTTCCACAGCACTGTTGCTTATTCTCTCCATTCACTCCTACTGTACCATGATCCTTTGTCCAATGAGGGTTTTGATCTGACCTGAATTGTTTTCAGGATGCAGTTTCTTGGGATTCTATGGCTAAGTCATCCCACCCCTATGGTGAAATACATGGTAAAAAGCTCTGGGGGAGGAAATCTCCATGAGGAGACCCTAGCTGAGATACCTCCACATCATCCTGGTAGGGGGCGAAGAGGGAACAAAGCCTCAAGGCCCACCCTCAAGCCCTGCACATACCCAGAGCACTGCAGAAGGCCGGGCTCTCCATGCAGAGGCCTTTAACGTCCATGCCAGCTCTAGCCCCAAATTCAGTTGAAGACAATGGGAGCACTAGCTCCACAGCCCCACTGAAAATCAGCTCCCAGGTGTCCTCAGTTGGGCACAAGAAATGAAGGCACCCAAAAATCAATAGCTGCTTTTGAGAACATTGACCTCCCCCTCTGTGCCTCAGTTTCCTCATTTGTAAAAGGGAGATTATACTCCTCACCCACCTTGCTAAAGCACTTTGAATGATGAACGCTTGGTAATGCTTGTTGGAGAGACTGTAAAGAGAGAGGAACTTTCCTCACACACATATCAAAGAGACTTAGCAGCAGCCATATTGCTTCTCACCCCTTTGACTGACTCCCTGGAATGCCCAGTGAAAATATGCATCCACTGAAGAATTCTAGACAGCCTTTGCATCTCTCTTGGCCACTAAACTGCTCCTCGGTGACATACTGGAAGAGCAGATGCCCCTGACAATACTGCCTGGGGTTGGGGGACAAGCTACTCTTCTTACAAATGAACATTGAGATGATCAGAAAGCCAGAGCCAGGGACCATCCTAGAGTTTGGCAGCTTTTCCTTAGGAGAGTCAAGAGCTTTGATTCAGTCTAAATTAAACTCTCCCTCAGTCACTCCGTGTGAGTGTGTGGATACAGAGAGAAAGTACATGGGTGTGTACCTATGTGGGTAGGAAAAAGCAGGGAGAGGATGCAGGGAGCAGAGACAGACACTAGGGAAAGACACCCATGGGAAATGGGGAGCAAGTGGGTTGGGGGAGGAAGAGCCAAAAATGGACAGAAGGAAAGAAAGAGGCGGGGAAAGAGAGAGAAAACAAGGAAGCCTGGCGGGAAGGTGAGCTGGGGAAACTCAGGGGAAGTGCCCACCGGCCCCAGGGCAAAGGGTTGGAGGAGATGCAGGAAGAGAAGAAAAGAATGGGAGTGTGGGGGGAGATGAAGGGAGAATCAAAATCATAGAGAGGAGAAGGGATAAAGAAATGGCTCAAGGGGGAGAGAGCAAGACAAGCCACCATGTTATTATCCAGCCAGGCTAGTGTAGCCTGGTGTAATAATCTGAGTCTCATATGCCTACCCCGACTGTAAGCTTAACTTTGGGTAAGTGCATAAAAAATTGATCAAATGGTCCAATAACTCATAACAGGAATGTTGAGGAAAGGGAGACAGACCGAGTGAGCCCAAACAGAAAGGCCAACTACTAACTCAAGGACAGTGTTAAGATCATGCCTGGTCAACAAGAGAACTGTGGGACTGGAAATCAAGGGACCAAAATTGGTGTGTCGGAAATGAGGTCTAATTGGTGGACAAAATAATAAGGGGAAGGACTATTCCACTCATCGCTCCCTTTGGAGTCCATTAGAAAAAAGACCTTCGGGGAATGAAGTGCTCTACTAGCTGGGAGATGGGTGGACAGGAAGAAGTGAGCTTCACTGCATGGCTGCCACATCCACCATCTCCTAGGGACCTCAGGATCCACCGGAACGCTCTTGGGCCTTCATGATCTTGATCCTGATGCTGAGACATATCTTGTCCAGACCAGGCCTGAGAGAGAGGGACCCAGATGACATGGCCACCTCCACTGGATCCGGCCAAATCCCAAACACCACCGGGGAAGTAAGACTTTGGTTCCTGCTGTCACCCCCACCTTTGTGTGTCATTTTCTTCCCTCCTATTTCTCCTCTTTCCTCTCCCTCTCCTTTTGCCTTCTGTTTAAGAAGAGTCTGGCTGAGCTGGCCAAGCCTGCATATTTTGCAGCACTGCTGTGATCCTGTGACTAAAGAGGCAGCAAAAAGCAATGTTCTAAGCAACCCAATGCTGGTACAAGTTTGTCAGGTCTCAGAGCGGCTAATCGGAACGTGTGCTATGCCTTTAGTTTGCCAGCAGTAAAGCTGTAAGGGAAAGTTTTTCAATCTTCCCCTTTTTGCGTGTTTTTGACTTATTCTGTCTTTCAGAAACAGCATCCCTCTGCAACACAGATCCAGCCCATCTCAGTTAACTCCTCTCTACCAAAAAAACAAACAAAGCAACAAAAAAACAAAATAACAAAGGGAAAAACAAGGGACAGCTATTACCATCTTTAATACCATCAAAGAGACCTTCAGACAGGGCTTGTCCCTTCTAAAAACTCTATAGCAAAAGAATATTGTTGAAACAAAAGCCTCACTCAATACGCTATATTTCAAATGTGTGAACTGTTTCCTTCTTGTTCTGTGCCTTTAATAAAAGGTTACAAAGATTTTTAACAGGGTGTTTGCTGCGGACTGAGCAGACCAGTGTCTGTGTGTTCCAAAATCCAAGCCTTGTTTCACTGTTTAGCGCTGTACAGTGGCAGGTCATGTTAACACCTTTCAATCTCTAGGCCAATATATTCCATTAAACAGAATACAAAAACCTTCCAGGCTATGACTGCCTCTCTGCCCCCAACTTATACTAGCCCTTGGGAGAGCTGCATTGCACAGCTGCCTCACACCTTCCCCCACCTAGTGCCAGCCCCACAGCCACCCCCAATCCATCAACCCCACAGTCTCAACCTTGGAGTCAGCTACAACTCTGCCCCTCCTTCTCCGCCTCCCCCCCCCACCCCACATCCAGGCTGCTGCCCAATCTCACCAGTCATAGAATATCAGGGTTGGAAGAGACCTCAGGAGGTCATCTAGTCCAACCCCATGCTCAAGGCAGGACCAATCCCCAACTAAATCATCCCAGCCAGGGCTGTGTCAAGCCTGACCTTAAAATCCTCTTAGGAGATTCTACAACCTCCCTAGGTAACCCATTCCAATGCTTCACTACCCTCCTAGTGAAAAAGTTTTTCCTAATATCCAACCTAAACCTCCCCCACTGCAACTTGAGACCATTAGTCCTTGTTCTGTCATCTGCTACCACTGAAAACAGTCTAGATCCATCCTCTTTGGAACCCCCTTTCAGGTAGTTGAAAGCAGCTATCAAATCCCCCCTCATTCTTCTCTTCTGCAGTCTAAACAATCCCAGTTCCCTCAGCCTCTCCTCATAATCATGTTCTCCTCCAGTCCCTAATCATTTTTGTTGCTCTTTGCTGACTCTTTCCAATTTTTCCACATCGCTCTTGTAGTGTGGGGCCCAAAACTGGACACGGTACTCCAGATGAGGCCTCACCAATGTCGAATAGAGGGGAACGATCATGTGCCTCCATCTGTTGGCAGTACCCCTATTTACACAGCCCAAAATGCTGTTAGCCCTCTTGGCAACAAGGCCACACTGTTGACTATATCCACTTCTCGTCCACTGTAACCCCCAGCTCCTTTTTCTGTAGAACTGCTGCCTAGCCATTCAGTCCCTAGTCTGTAGCAGTGCATGGATTCTTCCATCCTAAGTGCAGGACTCTGCACTTTCCTTCTTGAACCTCATCAGATTTCTTTTGGTCCAATCCTCTAATTTCTCTAGGTCCCTCTGTATCCTATCCCTACCCTCAAGATTATCTACCACTCCTCCCAGTTTAGTGTAATCTGCAAATCTGCTAAGGGTGCAATCCACGCCATCCTCCAGATCAATAGAAGATACTGAACAAAACTGGCCCAGGACCGACCCTTGGGCGCACTCCGCTTGATATCAGCTTCCAACTAGACATGGTCATGGACCCATTGATCACTACCTCTTGAGCCCGATGATCTAGCCAGCTTTCTATCCACCTTATAGTCCATTCATCCATCCATCCCATACTTCTTTAATTTGCCAGCAAGAACACTGTGGGAGACCGTAGCAAAAGCTTTGCTAAAGTCAAGGAGGAACACATTCACTGCTTTCCCCTATCCACAGAGACAGTTATTTCATCATAGAAGGCAATTAGCTTAGTCAGGCATGATTTGCCCTTGGGGAATCCATGTTGACTGTTCCTGATCACTTTCCTCTCCTCTAAGTGCTTCAGAATTGATTCCTTGAGGACCTGCTCCATAATTTTTCTAGGGACTGAGGTGAGGCTGACTGACCTGTAGTTCCCCAGATCCTCCTCTCTTCCCTTTTTTAAAGATAGGCACTACACTAGTCTTTTTCCAGTCATCCGGGACCTCCCCCGATCGCCATGAGTTTTCAAAGATAATGGCGAATGGCTCTACAGTCACCTCCGCCAACTCCTTTTGCACTCTCAGATGCAACGCATCCGGCTCCGTGGACTTGTGCTCGTTCAGCTTTTCTAAATAGTCCTGAATCACTTCTTTCTCCACAGAGGGCTGGTCACCTCCTCCCCATGGTGTGCTGCCCACTGCAGTAGTCTGGGAGCTGACCTTGTTCGTGAAGACAGAGGCAAAAAAAACAAACCAAACACTGAGTACATTAGCTTTTTCCATATCCTCTGTCACTAGGTTGCCTCCCTCATTCAGTAAGGGGCCCACACTTTCCCTGACTTTCTTCTTGTTGCTAACATACCTGAAGAAACCCTTCTTGTTACTCTTCACATCTCTTGCTAGCTGCAACTCCAAGTGTGATTTGGCCTTCCTGATTTCACTCCTGCATGCCTGAGCAATATTTTTATACTCCTGCCTGGTCATCTGTCCAGTCTTGCACCTCTTGTAAGCTTCTTTTTGTGTTTAAGATCAGCAGAGTTTCACTGTTATTTACTGTTCTTTCTACTGTGATAAAGTTCCTCCTCTACCTTGGTGGGTCCTGTGCTTATTGGCAGATTTGCTGTCCTCAGAGAGCTTCCCCTCTGGTGGAACCCACAGTCTGGGTCAACTCCTCCTGTGTCTGATCAGGAGTTGGGAGGTTTGGAGGAACCCGGGCCCGCCCTCTACTCCAGGTTCCAGTCCAGGGCCCTGTAAGCCGGTCGTGTCGGGGCTCGTCCCTCTCAGGCACGGGAGGGAGCCAGGGCACCTCCTAGCACGCTGCAGTCCGGGTAGGCCTAGCCCCTCCGCAGGTGTTGAGGGGGGTACAGGGTCTGCAAACAAGGTAGAGCCCCGGCCCTCTAGCTGGGGTTGGGGCTCTCAAAGTAAATAAGCCCCAGCCCTTGGCGGGGCGGGGCAGTAGCAGTTCAAGCTCAGGCCTCTAGCAGGGGCTGAGCAAACACAGTATCAGCCCAGGCCCTTGGCAGGGTGGGGCACCAAACACAAGTCTAGTTAGCCCTGGCCCTCTGGATCAGGACAGAGCAGTGGCAATAGGCGGGAAGTGGGGGAGGCTGCCACCCGGTTACGGGGGGCAGGGGGAACGCAGGCCCTCCCACTCCACTGCGTTCCAGCCCGGGACCCTAGCAGCGGTCAAGACCCGCTGCGGTCAGTGGGGATCCTGGCCGCACACACTGACATGGGTTCAGGCTCTTCAGGAGCCAAACCAGGGTCGGCTACCCCCAGGCCACTTCCGACCTCCCCCTCTCTGGGTACCTGGTCCTTGCCAAGCGTTCTCTGGGGGTCCCAGACCATGGGCTCCTCCGGGTACCGGTCGTGGGGAAGCTCAGGCCCTCCTCGGGGTCTCGGGTACACGGCAGTCAGGATCCTGAACTCGACCATCTCATGGTCACTGCCTCCCATGTTGACATCCACTTTTGCTTCCTCTACTAATTCTTCCCAGTCTGTGAGCAGCAGGTCAAGAAGAGCTCTGCCCCTAGTTGGTTCCTCCAGCACTTGCACCAGAAAATTGTCCCCTACGCTTTCCAAAAACATCCTGGATTGTCTGGGCACCGCTTTATTGCTCTCACAGCATATATCAGGGTGATTGAAGTCTCCCATGAGAACCAGGGCCTGCGATCCAGTAACTTCTGTTAGTTGCCGGAAGAAAGCCTCATCCACCTCATCGCTCCCTGGTCTGGTGGTCTATAGCAGACTCCCACCACGACATCACCCTTGTTGCTCACACTTCTAAATTTAATCCAGAGACTCTCAGGTTTTTCTGCAGTTTCATACTGGAGCTCTGAAGCAGTCATACTGCTCTCTTACATATAATGCAACTCCCCCACCTTTTCTGCTCTGCCTGTCCTTCCTGAACATTCCTTCCTTTACCATGTCTCTACAATCCCCCTCGTCCTCTCCAGCCCACCTGCTCCAGGCCTTGCTCACCCATCCCATTAACTCTGCCCTCCCCCCATATCTCCTCTCATTCCCCTTCAGAGCCCGCTGTAAAATCATCTCACCCATCAGACCAGTCCATTCTCATCCCTCCCCTGGCTCCCTCGCAGGTCCTACACTAGAGCTAGCAAATTCCCCTAAATTGCATCTCTCAGGGCCACCCAAGCCACGTGTGAATTCAGGAAATCCTTTCAGCCACACACAAAAAGGGAATGTTTTGTTTTAAAAATCCAACCATATATATATTTAATTCTCCGACTGGCCTCCAAACTGAAAAGTCAGTGATTCGCTCAGCTCCATTCAGCACCCGAGTGCAGCTCCTTCTTGAGTCTTCGCAAACTTTGTCCCCATCTAGCTCTCCAGGCTCATTCCCCCAGCCAGTCCCCCAGCCAGTCCCTTTGTGTCCTTCCCTGGTTCTCCCTTGCCAATTCCCTGCCATGCTGCTCTTCAGGCTAACATTATTCTCCTCTGTTCCTGCCCCAAACTTCCCTCTCTTCCTTCAAGTTCCACCTTATACAAGATACTGCTCAGGACAATGGGAAATCAAATAAACCAAGCAAGAGATTTGCTGCCCTCCCCTTTGTTGTACAGCCTCCAGAATGCTGTTGGGACTCAAGAAATACCCATGAGTCCTGCTCTCTGACTGCCTTTTATTGCAGCCTTTAGGAATGGGATTTAGTGTCAGTGTGTATCCTTAGGAAAGAATCTTCTCAGCCCTTTTATTCTCTCGGCCCAGGGCACCGATGCAGCTGTGTCTGGACTAGCAATTGGAGCACCTCATGCTGAGACAGACGCCCAGTCCAGTCTCATGCTTCAGGGATTCGATGGTCCCTGAGGGCTGAGGAAGGAATTTTTTTACCCATATGGCAGAGAACAGCAAAGCTGGCCAGGTGCATTGTGGGGATTTCACCTTCCCCTTTGCTGCTGCAAGAGGCAAGATACTGGAGTGGACTGACGCAGAATGATTGTGCACCTTGTGGTTGAATCTCCTTTTCTCATGACACATTATACAGACAGGTTTTGTGAGGAGACCCCGGGGCTCCCTTGGATTAAAATTCCCATCAATAGCCAAGACCAATCTTCCCTTAATCCAGTCTGGGGGATGCAAACCTCAAGGGCCCTAGCCAGACAGCCCCAGCCCACCTTGCCTCTGTGATGTCAGCAGTGACCCTGTGTCACAAAGGGGGTAGGCCCTGTGTCACCAAGGGGGTAGGCAGCTGTGGCTCAGTGTGCTTTGGGAGCTGGAGGAGGGAGCACACGGCTGTCTGGGCTCTGCTTTTCAGACAGTTGGGAGCATTTTTTGGAGCATATAGCACCTGTTTACATAGAACTCGCAGAGGAATCCACATCTTCACTGTCATCTGCAATTATATGTGAGACATCAACATTCTTCTGTGGCTCGACCATCCCAGCCCAGAGGCGAGGGACCTTTCCTAGCGTATCCTCAGGGTTAGGAAAGAGAAGGACGAAATTATACCAAGCTCCGAGAAGCAGCATTTCTTTAAGTAAATATCTAAACAGTAAAAATGGAAAACCAGGTTAAAATCTCTGATTTCAATCAAGATATCTCTGCTTGCTGATTTAAATCACAGTGGAAATCATTGATTTGACTCGCTCTGATTTAAACCAGTCCATGCTACTGTGAACTCGGTGTGGGGTGGTAAGGGGTCATTTTAAATAGTGTTGGATGTCAAGTAATTTTATCCCAAAACTTAGTAAAAATAGAAACAAGCAATGCTAGACTAGCTCTTCCTATCTCTTTTTCTGACCATTCAGAGGGTGACTCCACTGTTTTAGTCACAGGGGCTCTTTTACGTACCTTAGGGGACACCAGGATTAGAGCCAAGCAAAAGAATCACTGTTATTAACCACGGCTATTTGATTATTAAAGAAAAGAAAACACTAAACAAAACAGCAAAAGAAAGAACACAAATGAGAGAAGGCTGATTTCTGTTCAGTCTCATCTGTGTGCTTCTCTCTGGAGCACTTTTAACAGATGACACCTTTGTGAGCAGCCCTGCCTTTGATGGGGCGCTTTTCTTTTGGTAAGTTGAAACCAAGGTCTTATTTCCCAAAATTATTGTGAGTCATAGATACTAAGACCAGGGCCAGTGCTTCCATTTAGGTGACCTAGGCAGTCGCCTAGGGTGCCAGGATTTGGGGAACTGCATTTTGCCGCCTTCAGCAGCAATTCGGCGGTGGGGGGTCCTTCCGTGCTCCGGGTCTTCGGCGGCAATTCGGCGGCGGGTCTTTCACTCGCTCCAGGACCCGCCGCTGAAGTGCCCTGAAGACCAGGAGCGCGGAAGGACCCCCCTGCCGCCGAATTGCTGCCGATTGGGAGCGTGGAAGGACCCTCACCTATTTTGCCAAAAACCCTGGCACCGCTCCTGACTAAGACTGATTATGGATGGGCAAAATAATTTTACGAGCAGACGGATCCTATTAATAACTAGACTGTTTATCTAGATGGGACAAGTAAGCAATTTTACCTAAATCCTCGGAAACAGAAGAAAGTAGTAAAATTACTGAGTTAGAAGAAACCATTTAAGGAGCTGTCTAGAGACTGGCCAATGAACAAAATATTTAGAATCTTAAATACAGTTAAATCCCACGATTTCTCTGTTTCTCAACTTTTAGCCCTTGTCTCTTTCCCAAATGCATGGTCGAACCATTTAGTGGTTCACAGGAGAAACTGTTCAACATCTTAAATTACAACAATATTTCCATATCACAACAAAACTGTTACAAGAGTTTATAACTCTAATCTCTTGGCAGAGTTTTAGTTAACTTCTCTTACCAACACATACTGAAGTTTTGGGGAGGTTTCCTTGGGCTGGTTTCTTCCCGAGGCTTCTCTCTTCTGTCTATGTCAGTTTGCTTGTAGAGAGGGAGAGGATGAGTTGAGTTTGAGTAGGGTAGCAGAGCATGTGTAGGTTGCTCACTTAGAGTTTTTATACTCGCCTCTTCCCTATTTCCATGTAATTTTAGAAAAACATACCTTTCTCAACCTTTCTTTGCCTCCGTACATTCATGGAGCCTCTTCATCTTATGTGTAGGTGGTTTGTTAATGGGTATATGTGTTAGGGCTGTAAGTCTTTCTTGATAGTTATAGTTCCTTTGTTTATGTGGCGAAGACTCTCAAAACAGCTTCAAATTTAGTCTTTTAACTCCTCTTATTCAGTTCATTTTCTGAGATATTTCTTCAGTTTCATTAGGGTTCAGCAGGAAATGAAATTCTGTTTTTAAAAAGTCCAAACATGCCTGTTCTTTATGAGAAGGTTTTTAGTTCTTGAAGCACTCTTTGAAAATCACATCATTCTTAGCAAGTCTTTAGCTTAAATAGTGATTGAAGAAGTTGTTGATTCTTTAGAACAATTATTGGAGAGATGATTCTTCTTATCTTTCTGAGTTGGGGGAAGGAGTGGCTGGAGCTCTACTAGTAACGAATTAATTTCTCATTAATATAATAAATAGTCTAGACTTAAATGTCTTCTTATATTGGTAATCAGCTGAGCAAGGTCATTTGATTTCATGTTAGCACATAATACATTTTATCACCTGTAGCAAGGATATTAGAAAACCATATTAGATGCTTTTCATTCAGTTAAAATACTTTGCAAATATGCCGTCCAAAACAGTTTGCCATTTCAATATTTTAGAAATCAACTAAAGCTTTCTACAAAACTTTTTCTCAACTACACACATTTTTCTCTAAAATTTGAAAGACCCAAGCAGAGGGTTTTGTTGCAAAGAGGGGCTGGTAGAGTGCACTTTGTGGCCTGGATTTATTGTGCTAACATATATGGAGATATACTTATCTCATAGAACTAGAAGGGACCCTGAAAGGTCATAGAGTCTAGTCCTCTGCTTTAACTAGCAGGACCAAGTCTTGAATTTTGTTCCAGATCCCTAAATAGCCCCCTCAAGGATTGACCTCACAGCTCTGTGTTTAGCAGGCCAGTGGTCAAACCACTGAGCTATTCCTCCCCTGCCCTAGCCCAGCTCTAAATTCATTTTGGAATATCCAACATAAATAACATCCTCACCTTCTACAGGGCCAGATCTTTCCTAAAACATTTTTCTTTATAACGTGTTTTATTGAGTTAAAGGATTAGATCTATACTAAATTGGCAGCTTATAGAAGAGGGGATGCTCTGGTGTAGATAAAACACTCTTTTGGGTGCTTTGATTGTTGACCCGAATTCCTTAGAGTTACAAGTGGTTTGTTATAGCAATTCAACTTCTATTAAATATTTTATACAAAGCACAAATGCCAATAATCGACACACATTTTAAACAGAGCCCAAAAAGAAAATAGTATAAAAGTTAAAGCAAATTAAAATGAGGACAGTTGCCTTTGAAAGTTTGTACAGATACTCTTGCAGGACATAAACAGGTTTATGGTTAAGGAGATGTTATTTTCTGGACATTTGCTCATTTCTGGATGACAGAAAGCTGAAGCCTTCTGCAATTTCTTTGATTAGCGTGAACATTTTATAACCTAGCTAACTAAAACTGGGCTACTCATATTTTCAAGCATCCTGGTGATAAATGTATATTTGAATGTTCAGTAAAGGCACAAACATGTCTGTAATGACCTAACATTATAAACATAAGTTATAATAATGCTATTCATAAAAATGTTTACATCAATGTTGAGGTCTCGCCACCTCATAGTGGTCTTGTCTCTCCAGCCAGGCAGGCAGCAAAAAACCTAAGTCTGGGTCTCCTTGGCCCATCTAGAAGCATGTGTGAGTATGGTGGGGTCTGTGTCATGGGAAGAAAGCCTCAGGGACTCATTCATGTTGGTTCTTGTCTTAGGAGCCAATATGGATCTTTACGGCTACCTCTGCCGACTGCTGGTCCGGTCTGGAGGTGAGTAGGAATTCTCCCCAGGAATGGAATCTCCTCTCCCTCCTTTGCTGTCCTCTCCAGAGCTACCTGCAGGGGACTGCTGGGAATCTGCATGGAATCTCCATGTGCTTGGGGAGTCAGGGTCTCCTGATGGAGGAGGTTTGTTTTCTCCAAGGTTCCTTGGAACATTTCAGCTTTATTTAAACCCCTAGACATTACTAGCCCTTCTGGACTGGCAGGGAATTCTCTGATGCGACCCCAATGCAGCACTACCATCCCAGCCTTGTCTGCACTCTCCTTGTCTCCTGCGGGAGATCTCTTATTAACTAGAGTAGCGGGGACAAGCAGAGCTGGGGAAGTTCTGGCCTCTAATGGAATCCTGCTGGTTAGAAAAGAATTTGGGGCAGATTCTCCACAAATTCCCACCCCCCGGCCCCTATTGCCCCTGCCCATGTTATCTCAGCTCCCTACCTGTGGGGTGAGGTGTTTGTCAAATGCTTTGGAGATGGGTGTGCAATATAAAGGCTCTGGGCTGTGACTGGTGGCAGTTCCTCTCCAGAGGTGCCCTGCAGTGTCCTCAGTTCTCCACACAGCCGTATTGTCTACCTCACCCCCTGCGGTTTCTATCAGTGGCACGGAAAGGAGAAATGACGCCCCCTCCCCTTTGCACTTTTCCACAGCCACCGACCAGGGGAATGAGGCTACGGCAGCCACTGGATGTTGCAGCCCTTCCCTATCTGAGCCTGCTGCTTCAGGTAAGTAGGAAACAGGGGTACAGACTCCTCAGATTCACCCCGTTCCCTACGTAACATTCTGTAACCTTGATGCTAAAATGTTTCCAATTCGTAGTAAGTTGTTACAGATAAGGCTGCAACAAAACTCAGGTTCAAGCATCTAGGTCGGTTTCAGAAAATGAATTTAGGCGACACTATGAATGATAAAACCAAACTTCATTCCAAAATAAAATGATTCGTTGAGCAAACAGGTGTGCAGTTACCACCTACACTGTCATCACTGAGTGTTGGATTGTGGATCAGTGCGGGATCAGTGCACGGACAACAGCATGAAGTACAGCCTTAGAGCCCTGGGACAGAACGGTACCTTGGGGTGTTGATTGGAGCGCTCACCGAATTAACAAAACAACTCCCAGTAGAAGCTATTCTCAGACTATTGAACATGCAACTACGCCTTACACTGCTTATATTTCCATCGCCTCCTTATTGACTCTCTACATTACATGTGGTTTACATTAACATCTGCACCAATATCCTTCCCATGCTATTAGTATACATAACATTTTAATAAAACAGTCACAGTTCTCAAAAACACTCATTCAAAACCCTGCTTAAGCCAGTTATAGCCAAACAGTAGCATAACCCCAGGCCATGTGCTTGCTAACTCTTACGTTCTATAACAGGATCCCTAACTTATTGCTAACTTTCCTCACGCTAACAACTTCAGTTTTCTAAACTCTTCTACACTTGAGCCAACTCAGGCCCGAAACCTATTTTCTACTTATTTCTTAACCTAAACCATCCCATAGGTAGGCCAAATTCACAGCCACGAAAAAGTCATGGACCATGAAATCAGACCTTCTCCCTGAAATCTAGCTATTGGAGGGGTGGGGAAGGGCAGGCTCCTACCATGGCCCTGGCTCTAGCTGCTAGTCCCCTCTGGGCTGGGGAGGGAGGGAACTGGCACTTCCCCTGCACAGCCGCCCTCACGGGGGAGATCAGACCCCCTTCCAGGTACATACACCTGTTCCTCGGAAGGCAGTGCAGAAGTGAGGGTGGCAATCTCACAACCCTCCTACAACAGTTTTGCGGCTCCTCCACAACTCCCTTTTGGGGCAGAACCCCCACTACAACATTGTGACATTTCAGAGGTAAACATCTGAAAACCTGAAATTGATTTTCAAATCCTATGGCCATGAAATTGATCAGAATGGACCATAAATTTGGTAGAGTGCTATCTATAGGCTATACCTGCCCTTTGCCAACTCCTTCCAGTGGGTCGGCCCCCTCCTTCCCATGAGGTTCTGCTTGTGCCTTCCATTCGACTTTTCCACAGGCCTTGTGGTCTGCACTGCCCAGGGCCGCCCAGAGGATTCCGGGGTCCTGGGGTCTTCGGCGGCGGGGGGCCCCCTCTTCAGCAGTAATTTGGTGGCAGGGGATCCTTCCAGTCCAGGACCCCCAGCCAATGTGCCCGGAAGACCTGCAGCGGGGACCCCCTGCCACCGAATTACCGGCGAAGCTGGACCCACCGCCGAAGTGCAGCCGGGTCTTTGGCGGTAATTTGGCGGCAGGGTAAACCACTGTGGGTCTTTGAGGCACTTCGGCGGCGGGTCCCAGAACGGAAGGTCCCCCACCGCCGCCGAATTACCGCCGAAGACCCGGCTGCACTTCGGAGGCGGGTCCTGCTTCAGCGGTAATTCGGCAGTGTGGAGTCCTTCCTCCCCGGAGCGGAACACCCCCCGCTGGCGAAGACAGGGAGCAGAAGAAGCTCTGGGGGCCCAGGTGCTGCGAAAGTTTTCTGGGGCCCTTGGAGCGAGTGAAGGACCCCGCTCCAGGGCCCCCGATAAACTTTCGTGGGGTCCCCTGCTGGGCCCGGGGCCTGGGGCAAATTGCCCCACTTGCCCCCCCCTCTGGGCAGCCCTGGCACTGCCTGAATGAGGAGAGCCTCTTGGAGTCTCCATATCTCCCTGCAGTTCTCCCTCCCAGGCACTGCACGTACAAGATTTCTAAATCCTCCAAGTTGTGTTTGCTGCAAGCTGAGACCCCCTGCACTGCTGAGACCCCAGGGCCGTCCTTAGGCATAGGCAGAATAGGCAGCCGCGTAGGGCCTCACTCTGCCTGGGGCACCACTCTCCAGGCAGCCCAGACAGTGTAGAAGCAGGGCTGCTGGGTCCTAAAGAGAGCCGAATGCAGCACAGTCTGAGGAATGGGATTGGCTGCTGGGGTCTCTGGGAAGGGCAGGGGGTGGGGGTTGGGGAAGGAGCTCACCTGTGAGTGTGACTCTTTCCCCCTGGCTGAGGTCAGGTGAGGCAGGCTCTGTGGCTCTGGAACCAGTATCCTTTGTTGTCTCCCATAACAGCCATTCTTCTCCCCCCTGCCCCACGGAGCACCCCCTCCTTTCTCCCTCCTCCCCAGGAGCACCCCTCTCTCTCTCCTCCCTCCCCTCCGTCACGGCTGGGTTGGGTGAGGTGCTGGGGGTATGTGGGGGGAGGAGGCTGGCTGGCTGCCTGCTGAGGAATGAAAGTGAAAGTAACTCACTTCCTGGGCAGGCAGCCAGAATTGGAATGTCACACAGGGTTTGGATGGGGTTAGCCAGATGTGTGAAAAATCAGGATAGGGGTAGGGTGAGCAGATATCCCTATTTTATAGAGACAGTCCCAATTTTGGGGTCTTTTTCTTATATAGGCTCCTTTTACACCCCCACCCCCACTCATCCCTGTCCTGATTTTACACACTTTCTGTCTGGTCACTCTAGGTGGGGGTAATTGGTGCCTATATAAGACAAAGCCCCAAATATTGGGACTGGCCCTATAAAATCAGGACATCTGGATCTGGCCACCCTAGCTGGGGAGCGCCTCTCCCCCAGGCTGGCAGCTGCCAGTGATCCATCTCATCCGGGGGGAGCTGCACAGGGCAGGATGAGCTGCTGTGGCTCCATGGGTGCCCTGTCCCTGAGATCAGATGCTGTGCTAACTTCACCATGGTCCATAAGGCTGGTGGTGGTGCCCATTGGCGTGTGATTGGACCTGAGGGTTTGCTGCTGCTGTTGCCACTCTGCACCCCAAGAGGTGGAGTTTGGGATCCTGCAGTTTTCCACCTATCTCCTCCTCTACTGCAGCTTTTGGGGGTGAGCCAAGCATGAAAGCAGTACTGTGTTGCCATTTAGATTGTCATTTAACAACTTTGTTTGCCAAAAATTCTTGCTAACAATCCTGAATCCAATTTCAATATTTTTTTTTAAAATCAATATCTTAGCCAAAAACAGAAAATTGAGTTGTTGACAATTATTAGTGACAGGTTTGGTTTGAGGCAGGGAGTGGGCCAGTTTTCATCAGAGAAATAAAAAATGTTGACTGACTTTCCTATAGCCTGTTACTCCTGATAAGAGCCCTCCAACGACTGTAATATGCTCATCTCCTTACTAGTGTATAAAGCAGGGGTCGGCAACCTACGGCACACGTGTCAAAGGTGCAGGTGAGCTGATTTTTGATGGTATGCAGCAGCAGGCTGAGCGGCTCAGCCCATCACTGCTCTGGGGTTCCGGCTGCTGCCCTATTGCCAGCTGGAATACCAGCCATCGGCCCCACTCAGCACCTGCTGTTGGCCTGGGGACCCCCAAGGAATCCCAGGCTGGCAGTGGGCTGAGCAGGCCAGTTGAACTACTCAACCTGCTGTCAGCCTAGGGTTCCATTCACTCAGCCGGCAGCGGGCTGAGTGGGCTGGTGGTGGACTGAGCAGGGCCGGTGGGGGGTTGAGTGGCTCAGTCTGCTGCCAGTTTGGGGTGCCAGCAGCACTCAGCCTACTGCTACTCCGGGGTTCCGGCTGCCGGCCCCTTGCCAGTCAGGAGCTCAGCCGCCAGCGCCACTCTGCCTCCTGCCAGCCTAGGTGAGCAGAATCCCAGGCTGGTAGCGGGCTGAGGGGGGGTTGGCGGCCGGGATCCTGGCTGGCAGGAGTTGGTGGTCATAACCCCAGACCAGCAGCGGGCTGAGCAGAGCCTGGGATCCTTGTCTAGGGTTCCAGCCACCAGCCCGCTGCCGGTTTGGGGTTTCATTTACTCAGCTGGCAGTGGCCTGAGCAGGACTGGTGGCCAAGACCTCAGATAATAACAATAGTTTATTTATATAATATAGACATAGGGAGAAACCTTCTACAAACATTAAAATGTATCACTGGCACGAGAAACCTTAAATTACAGTGAACTTGGCACACCACTTCTGAGAGGTTGCCGACCCCTGGTATAGAGTGACCATCTGTTGTACTAAGATTCTCCTGCTTTTTTTTTCCTTGTGAGTCAGTATAACTTTTGCCAGCCCAGAAGTTGGGCAGCCAATGTTTTACGTTTTCACAATGTTTTCTCCAACTTTCATAAAGTAAATACATAGTTAATATGAGTTAAAAAGGCCAGGGACACTTCTTTGTGAAGAATCTGTACAGCAGGTCATGCCCATAGACGATCCAGAAAAGAAATTTGAGGTTGAATTTTTTAATGTTGTGATGGATAAAGCAGTATCTGCTGTTGATGAAAGGTTTAATACCTTGCAAGTACACCATGAACAGTTTGGATTTTTGTATAACATAACTAAATTCAACAAAATAGGAAAACAAGAGCAACTAATGACAAAGTGCAAGAATCTAGAGAGCCTCCTGAAGCACGGTGATAGTTTTGATTTAAATGGACTTGAACTGTACGAAGAATTGAGTACACTGTCATCAATGTTGCCACATGCAAAATCGGTGATGGACATTGTACAATTTATTCATACTCGCAAACTTGTTGACATATATCCTAATGTGTACATTGCCACTCGTATTCTACTGACAATTCCTGTAACAGTAGCATCAGGAATATGGAGTTTCTCAAAACTAAAGCTCATTAAAAACCATCTCCGCTCTACAATGAGTCAGGAACGCTTGACTGGTCTTGCTATTCTTGCGATCGAACAAGACGCGACTTTGTCTTTGTCATATGATGACATTATTACTGATTTTGCAGCCAAAAAAGCCAGAAAGATTGCTTTTAATTAAAAACAAATCTTTGTTTCAATACCTCTTCATAGAAATTTCCAATAAAATTTTGATAAATTAAAAAATATATATTATTTGCATCATTCTGTCATATCAGAATTTTTTCTATAGTGCTGCTTCTTTAGTGGTAGTCCATCAGCATTACAGTGTGTTTAATTAAGTTAAACTGGTTTTAATAATGTGAATGTGGCAAGTTTTCCAATACTATAAGCTTATGTTTGTGTTGCTAAGAGCAGATCAGGCACAGGGGCACCAGTTTAATAATCTCGCCTAGGGCACCATAAATCCTAAGGTCGGCCCTGTGAGACCCCATCAAGCACTGTGTGGGAGTTGGGGGCTGTGATTGTTGGCACCAACCTGTGACAGTGAGAGAGAGAACTGGGGTGGCTTTGCCTCTCTTTAGAGAATCACTCCTTTCTGGGTCACACAGATGTTCTCTGTAACCGAGAAAGTTCTTTGGTGACCCAGGTGTGACTGTATTTGTTACTCAGTGAAATCAGCTTCACTGAAGTGTCAAAAGAGGACTGGCCCTGCTGCTTTGGGTACCAAAAACTCCCCTCCCCTCAGCACTATCATTCAGATCATTCCCCTGGGCATTCAACCAGAGACCTTTAATGGAGAAATTTAACCCTTCTCTTCTATTGACAGGCACAGCAGTGCAAGAGACTTCAGTGTCAGCCACAGATGGCAACCCACTTGACACTGAGTCTCCTGGTCCAGGTAGGCAGAAAGCGGCGTGATACACGGACAGAATTCCTTTCCGAGGCCAAAGCTGCTGTTCATCTGCAATGTCTTTTACAGAATCAACATAATGTTTAGTATCGGGGGTAGCCATGTTAGTCTGTATACACAAAAACAACAAGGAGTCCAGTGGCACCTTAAAGACTAACAGATTTATTTAGGCATAAGCTTTCGTGGGTAAAAAACCCACTTCTTCAGATGCGTGGAGTGAAAATTATAGATGCGGGCATTATATAATGACACAAATTAACATAATGTTTAGTTCTAGCTTGTGCAAGCAGTATAATTCCCATGGGATCCTTCTGGATGAACAATGGTATATTAACATGGGGTGCTATATTAGAGAATCACAACTGTTATTATGAGAGTAAATGTCTCATTAAACTCAGAATTCAGAAGGATGTCCACAACTGCTTATTAACTCGTGTGCACGGTTGCAGCAATTATCCAAGCAGTTGCAGTGACTACTTGTGCAAACTATCATTGTGATCTGTAACTGGTTGATTGTGTGTCAAGTGACCACGGCTGTGGCTGGAACTGTGGGTGCTACTGAGCCACACTCATTCCATTCCTGGAAACAGATACCAGCGCATTTTTCATGAGTGAGATGCCCATATTTTTCATATGTATATCACAAATGGCTTTGTGAGTCATAATCAGATGCTGTCTCAAGCACTGCTGGTTTGGTGGCTGTGCAGTGAGGTGGGCCAGAATAGGTAACTTCTTGGTCAGAACATACCTCATAAGCTCAAATGCCTCATGGAACCAAATGGTCTAGGTGATAGAGCCGCCTTGCTGAATCCCAAGGAAGAGGAGAGGTACCAAAAAGGTTTTATCCCCAAAGAAGGGGGATTCCACATTTCAGTGCTGCAGCTCCATGCATCTACCTCCATCTGAGGCTTGCAATGTCTCTATTTCCTTGG
The DNA here is from genome assembly GCF_007399415.2 of Gopherus evgoodei. NCBI lineage: Eukaryota > Metazoa > Chordata > Testudines > Testudinidae > Gopherus > Gopherus evgoodei. The sequence goes on along the minus strand of NC_044331.1, from coordinate 38,654,699 downwards.
GGTTCTCCAGCTCATGAGTTACATCCTTCTGGCTGAGGGGAATCCAATGGAATCCCCTTCAAAGTCCCTAGTCAAGCAGAGAGCCTCCCCATGTAAATGGAGCTTCCCCCCACCTGGAGCAATTCCAGCCATCTTGGGAGCCGCAGACCAGCACATAGAATTGAGCCTGGGTCTCATTCCACATGGCAGTGCAGAGCACCGGGCACCAGAGCGCTAGCTTGGCCTCCCAAGAGTGAGGTGTGAATGTTAGGGTGACCAGATGTCCCGATTTTATAGGGACAGTCCCAATTTTGGGGTCTTTTTCTTGTATAGGCTCCTATCGCCCCCCACCCCCACCCCCTGCCCCGATTTTTCACATTTGCTGTCTGGTCACCCTAGTGAATCTTCTGAGGTCTGTGCAGTAGAAGAGAAACTCCTGAGATCTGTTTACATTGGTTCTTGTCTTAGGAGTCAAGATGGGGCTTTTGGACCGTGTCTACCAAAGACTTACTCAGACTATTGGTGAGTAGGAATTCTGCCTGGGAGCGTCCCCCATGGCACAGATTTACCCCAGTTCCCTTCTGATTCCTATTGCCCTTACAGAGACTCAGTCACATGGCACCTCACCGCACCACTGCCCTTCTAAATTACAGGACGGACACCTTTCCAAACAGACAGGACAAATCTGGACTCCAGCCAGCCAGGCCCCACTGACTCTTCCATCCCAGGTAGGAGTCAACAGCCTTTCGCTGTGACAAATCATCACATTTCTATTGCAGTCCCATCAGGAAGTTCCATCCCAGTGCACACAGGATAATTCAGTGCCTCAGTTTCCCTAGCTTCATAATGGGGCTAACAAGACTCACAACCTTCACTGGGGTCTGGAAGGTGTGGGTAATGTTTGTGTAAAGGCACTAGAAGGGGAAATGCCTGATCTCAGTGTTAAATAACATGACACTGTCCGGGCAGTGATTGGTGGAAATCCCTCGCCAGGGGTTCCATAAGTTGCAGACAGTTCCCACACAGCTATACGTCCCTGTGGCCCCTAGGACATTCTATCAGTGACCATGATTGTGGGAAATTAACTCACGGTCTGTCTGTATCCACAGACACAGAGGAGCAGAAGGTGGCCCAAAAACAAGACCAAGCGCCACAAACCCTGGCTGCAGGAGCGGGCAGCCCCTCCAGCACTTTCTGTGCGGAGCCTCATGATCCAGGTAGGCCCATGCCCAGTACCGAGTGCCAGGAATAAAGGGGGGGATGGGAAAGCAGCCACAGTGACAGCAAAACCCCAGTGCTGAGAGGGCAAGAAGAGACTCCACCCAGGCTCTGTGCCCTTCTCTGCACATGCACATAAGCCACTGCCCTGGGCTCCACCTTACAAGCCAGCCTCCATGCCATCCCACGCTGGGCTAAAGCCCTGCTGCCATAGGGCAGCACTGGAATCGCCACTGGGCAGCCTGGGTGCCAGTAAAGGGGAAATTGACCTACTAGGCAGCTCCCTCTACCAGCTCAGCTCCCCACTGGCTCCTCATAATGATTCCCAACATGTTGCTAGTTCTTTTGACTGCCGCTGCATATTGAGTGGATGTTTATGGAGAACTATCCACAGTGACTCCAAGATCTCGTTCTTGAGTGGTAACAGCTAATTTAAATCCCGTCATTTGGTATGTTTTCCAATGTGTGTTACTTTGCACTCATCCACACTGAATTTCATCTGCCATTTTGTTGCCCAGTCACCCAGTTTAGTGAGATCTCTTTGTAACTCTTTGCAGTCTGCCTGGGACTTAACTATGGTGAGTAATTTTGTGTCATCCACAGATTTTACCACCTCACCATTTTACCCCTGAACAGCAAAGGCCCCAGTACACATCTTTGGGGACTCCACAATTTACCTCATTGTGAATACTGAAAATAGATTCTTACCCTTTGTTTCCTGTCTTTTAACCAGCTACAGCCCATGAGAGGACCTTCCCTCTAATCCCATGACTGCTTACTTTGCTTAAGAGCAAACTTAGTTTCCTTCTGTTCATTTTAGGCACCAAGCGAAAGGCCTATTCATCACCCAGGGGACAGCTCACCCCAATCAGCAAGGAGGAGGAGAAGGAAAGGCCAAGGAAGACCAGAGTGAGTGAGGAGAGAACGGGAAATCCACAGCACACTGGGGAAGTGTCCATGGCACAGACAGTACAAGGTTCCCTCCATCACCAACTCAGCCTGGACTCCCGCCCCCTACTGCCTTCTCCACAACACACTGACCCTCTAAGGTTCTGACCCCCTTTCCCCATCCGCTTGCTCCCAGATTCACTGCCATTCTCTGGCCCTAGAGAACATGCTCTGACCCCCCTTGCCAGGGCAGGTGTTGCAGACGGGAGGAGAGAGGTGACTCCATTTCCAGCACCTGGCTCTGCTTTCTTTCTGCTTTGCTGGCTGGTCAGCAATGGGCTGCACTGGGGAACGAGGGAGAGAAATAATAACCATTGTCCTGAGCTTCACCTCTCCCCAGAGTGTCCCGCGCACTCATCTCTCTCTGGGCCCACGGCAGGGTTAGCTCTTAGCCCAGCCTAGACCTGTGGAGAGCAAGGCTCCGGGAGGAGAAGTGGCTGGCCCAAGGCCAGAAAGCAGGAGTATCCCTCCCTGGTACACTCTGGAAGTGACCATTGTAGGAAGTGAGCAGGCAGAGACAATGGGCCAGATCCTTGGCCCCTGGTAAGACCGCATGAAGGGATATTAAACTCTCCCTTCCAAGCTCCCACGTGGTTTCACTCCAGCATGGAGGCAGTGGGGAGCCCTTGGATGCTGTCTCCCCATCCCTGATCTGTCTGTGTGGGTCTCTAGACTGTCAGCCCTTCAGGACACAGATTGTCTCTCTCTGCATTGTGCTGCACCCAGTGCAACAGGGCCTGATCCTGACTGGAGCCTCTGGGCACTGCCATAACATCAGTAGTGATAAATAATCAGGGCAGCCCCCACTCTTCCAAACCAGGCCCCGCCATCCCTGCCATCCTGTTAGCACACACCACCCCAGCTGGCACCAGGTACAACTGTCCCGTTGAACCAACCATCAGTGATACTAGGCTAGTGCAAACAAAGGGGTCAAATGCCCCTCCCAGAGAAGGGAGAGTCTGGCACCAGCTGGAAGCTGCTCTCCACCAGGGCCATAACTTTATTCCTTCCAAGTCTGGGTTGTGGTTACCCAGCTGCTGATGAAGACTCTGCACATTCGGGCTTGTCTGCCTGACACGTCATCGCCATGTCCTGCCTCTCTTCTCTTGCACAGGGCTTTGCTTGCGTGAGGGATATGGATGAGGCTGCCCTGAGGAAGGACATTGGCATCCTCTTCCCAGCACTCCACTCCATGGTAAGAGATGCTGGGATCACTCAGGCAAAATGCCGGGGCCCACTGGCTTAAACTGGGTAGGCTGTGGGAAGAGCTGTCCCTGCCTCATCCTGTTCCCACTGGGGGATGGATCCTGGAGAACTCTCCTTTGGTTTCTTTTCCTCCCACCCACCCCAACCCCTGTGACCGGGAACATCAGCATCCCGCACCTTGTTCCAACGCTCCACATCTTCGGTTCCTGACCCGTCAGACTCTGCTTCTACATGAGCCACAGCCCCCAAAGCCTCGGCCTCACTCATAGACTGATCCAGCTTGCTGGCCTGTTCTTTAGATGGCAATTAGAATTTGCCTCTCCACCCTCATCCCTTCACTCTGCCATCCCAGGGCTTGGCCTGAGAGACACTGGATCTAGTTTACCTTTGCTGGTGTTGCTTTCTTCCCTTAGGTGTGTCATCTCCCCAGTGAGCACCTGGAGGAGCGGAGAGAGGCCCTGGACTCTCTGGTCCATCTGGGTAAGAAACCTATTCCCCTTTCCCAGAGAAGGAGATCCCAGCCTGTGGAATTTCAGAGCCCAGGCACAGAACTATACTCCCTTCCCCTTCACCCCATTATGATTCACTCCTCTTCCTGCAGCTCGCTTCTTCCTGCTGGAGCTGCTTGTGTTCCTGTTCAGGAGGCTGAAGAAGGACGAGGAAGAGGAGACCTGTGCCAGTCTCTGCATTCTGGACCAGATAGTCCGATCCAACAGTAAGTGACCCCACAGCGAGGCCTTGTCTTTTGATGTGTTATGGCCTCTTGTGCAATTAGCAGCGCTTAGCACTGGGCCTCATTGGGCTCATTTGTACCTGTCTGCAGTAGACAAGCCAAGTCCTGCAGCCCCTCAGCCGATGCTGCGACAATGAGAGAGGAAAATCACTGCTGGAACTGCGAACGTGGGCAGATGCAGCTGGTTACCTGCAGGGGTAACCTCCAGGAGGGTCATGTAGGGACACTGAGGTTGCTCTAAGGTGCCTGAAATCTCAGGTCCCTGCACACCCTGGTTTAACATCAGCCCTGCCAAGCCGGTGTCTGTGTCTCTTACAGTTTCCGAAATGTCACAGCACACAGAGAAGCTGTTCATAGCCCTGGGGCCAATCCTGCAGAGCACAAGCATACGGGTGAGTCTGGAACCATGGCCAACGCGTCCAAAGCTAGTGAATGTCTGCCTGCCAGTGCAGACCCTGCCCGGGAGCCTGTGCATCGAAACACATGACCCATCAGTGCTCCATAGTATAGGGCAAAAGGTGGGGGAAAGAATCCCAGCAGGGCTCCACCTGCAGTGCCATCTCTGGGCTGCCTAGCAGTATTTCACCAAACACCTAGCTGAGAAAGGATCCCAGCCTGGACTGGGAAGGGACAAGGTCCCTCTACACTGTGTGCAAATCATTTCTGTTTCTGTCTGGGTCTGGCAGGTCAGAGAAGCCCTTGCTTATTTTATACGCACCACGGGAGCGCATGGGCTCTTGGAGAAATCTGATTCAAGACCCTTAATTGACTTCTTGGTGCGTCAATGCACCCTGCCCCTCGACAGCACGGTAAGAATCCACAGAGATTTTAGTGATGGGGGTCCGTGAACAGGGCAGAACATGGGATCAAGAGATAGGGAATGAGAGGCAGCTGCAGACGGGGACGGGCAGGTGATGGGCACCAAATAGGGCTTGGGAAGCAGATAGAACTGGGGACGGCACCCTCCGTCTACTGATGGAAGATGATGACAAATGGAATACAGTGTTTTTACCTTCCAGCCCATTCTCTCTGATCCCTCTCTCAGCTGCCATCTGGGCTCTGTCCCTTGCACTGGGAGGGCAGGACCCCTGGCTTCCTCCTTCTCTCATCCCACCGTGATCATCCACCCTACAGGAGACTAAGCCATGATGGGTCTGGTTTTCACTACACAGAGGGGTGGATCCTAGAACTGGCTCCACACAGACCCTGGGCTGGTTATGGCACAATCACAGCCAGGGTTCTGCCTTTTCCCTTCAAGCCCCATTTGCACCCCCTGCCATGCCCACTATAGGTACCGTGCAACGGAGGTCTCCACTGAATCTATATCTCCCTGGTGTCTCCTTTATTTCTCACCATCAGGAGGCAGCAGACGGGAGGCACACCATGGAGCTTGAGGTCCGCCAGCTCTGCTCCAGCACCCTGCAGTCCCTGGGTGACTCCCCCAGAATGGCCAATGTAAGTGACTCTGCCCCTCTCCATTGGACGCAGGCCTCTCTGGGTCTAAACTTTTCCATGAGACAGGCCGCAACCAGACTTATTTACCTGAGCCTCCCCGCTCCAGAACATCATGGGGTTGGGTAAAATGGACCCTGGATCCGAGCCAGACCTGGTTCTTTGGAACAGGGAACACTCACCAGCTGAGTGCCCCTGCATGCCAGGTTTTGGAATCACAAGGGCTCTTCCGCTCTAGCATCTCCTGTGGCCAGTCATGCTGCTTCTGCAGCTTCCATAGCTCAGTCCCTCTTCATTGGTCCCTCTGTTAACTTTTTCCTGGCTGGTACAGGGTGGGGTCTATACAGACCATTACATTCTTGTTTTGCAAAAGCCAACCCTAGCCCAGGACTTCCTGCCTCTCACCCACACTACCCTGGTGCCGAAGGGAGAATCCACTGAGCTGGGAGACACTACATCCAAATCTCATCTTTGCTGACTACTGCTTAGCTTTCCACACACTGCAGAGACCTGACTACTGACCCAGGCCTCAGAACACAAGCCTAAGCAGTCAGGTATTAGCCAGCCCCTCCCCACACTGAACAAATTAACAGCCACGTTGTGCAAAGTCACTTCAGGCAGAGCTGAGACTGGAAGCCACATTTCTAATAAGGCAAACCCAAGTATTGTGCCCTCAGCTACACTGTCGTTCAGACTGAGCCTGCCAAAGACATGTGCTTTAGTTACTACAGGTGGGGAGAGACCCCCGGGAGTTCCTGCTCTCCACTATTCTATACTGTCCAGCAAAGAGTTGTGTGACCCTGTGGCACAGTGTGTGTTAAGTCCCCCTCTTGTCCACACAGCAGACAGCAATTGCATCTGTGGTTCAAGTGGCGCAGGCCTGCGTGGGGATGTGAAGGTCAGAGCTCAAACCTCCCTGAGCGCCTGTCATGGTTTCACTTGATGGTATTGGTTTTCCTAGTCTCCTCTTTATTGATCAAGCTGGTGTATTGCGTTCACGCCGTGAGAACACAGCCTGTCCAAGTGGGACTGGAGTTAGGAAATACGGTGCTGGCAATGATGATGCTCCACTCAGCAAAAGGCGGGGCTCAGTCATGTGTCACTTGATTTGGTGCTGGAGGCAGACACTGACAGGTGTGAAGGGGGAGGGGGCGGGGATCGCTGCATGGTTCAGGCTGGGTAGAGAGATCTGGCTGGCAGCGGCGAGGCCAGGGGTGCCGTCTAGTGTAGGAAAGAGAGAGCTGGTGCAGGAAGAGGATATGTCCGTACTGAGATGGCTTTTCTCTGCTCTGCAGGTTTTATGGCCTGGGCTGCTCCTTCAGCTGAGCCCAGCAGCCCATGCGCCAGCCCTGCCTCTCCTCCTGCAGACCTCGGTCAGGGTGGTAAAGAGGATGCAGGAGGAAGGCAGGCTGCTCTTGGACAGGAGGTGTGGCAAGGTGAACAAAGGTGAGTCCTAGTATTTTATCCACCCGCTCTTAGTCCTTCTGTAGCAAGAGGTGTCTGCCCCTAGGTGGGGGTGGGGATCAGCTCTCGGCTCTGGTTCCAGCTCACTGCAAGGACACAGCCAGCCGTCAAGGCACAGGTAGAGCTCAGAGACAAATGCAAAAGATCCTTCCAGAGCCTGATGGGGTGTCTCCCCTTTCTGTTCACAGGGTGTCGGTCAAGCCCCAGGGCCACTCTACTCCAGGAGCTGCTGGCTCGGCTGCTGGTGAGTAACCCGCAGTCAGGAGGTTTTTTTATGCTTAGTGGGAAGGGGCTGCTCCTGGAGCTGGCTTGCAATGCGTAGTGGTGGCTCTTCTCCCCGCAGCCCCCAGAGGAGATGGCTCATCACATTCCTCTTGGTCATTGCACATCGACCCAGCACCTCTTGGCATTTAACAGAACCAGCGAGCTTTCTGAGCCAGCCACCTTCCTGGCTCCCCTGATCCTGGGGCTGGACCAGGTCCCCCAGCACTAGTTAGTGCAGCCCTCAGACGGCACCAATATAAGCCAGCTGGAATGAGCCCTTAGGGACTGTTGTGCAGGTCCCCTCCTGCCCCCTGGCCTCCAGCATCCTCCCTTACCAAGGGACAGCTGGGGATTCCCTCTATGGCCCAGCTGCCTCTTTCGGGCTGCTTCATGCTCCCCCTGTGCTGCTCTAACCTAGGCCCAGGATCTGACCCAACAGCTGCCTGATGGCCTCTGGATAAGCCTGTCTCCCTTCATCTGAACTAGAGCCAGCCCAGGAGTGAGAGGATGGAAGGAGCCAAGAGCTGCTCCATGGAGTGTCCCCAATCAATTGAAACATTCATCTCAATCCTGTCCTGGTTGTCAACTCCACCTCTCTGTTGTCTCCTTCCCTCCATCACTGAGCTCTCCCCCTGCACCTGTAGGGAGCTCCCTTCTCACACTGCCTTGCAAGGGAGGGCTACAACCACCTCTGCCTCTTTGTCCGCCAGGTGCTCGGTGCGTCTTCATCCATGACAGTGCAGGTCAGAAGGGCAGCCATGTTCCTCCTCTTCCAGCTGATGAGCATGTTCCAGGCTGCCTCTGGCCGATTCTGGGATAATTACACAACGGAGATGCTCCTCTACGTGGAAGGTGAGGGGGGAGTGTCTCCTCTTGCAGGAGCTAAGGGAGGGGACACTGTGGTGCTGGGCTAGAGAGGGAGAGGCCAGGGGCTCCCTCTGAATCCAGGATAATATGATGCTGTGATGCTGGAATCAGAGAGGATCATGTCAGGATCATATCCCTGGTTCATCTAGCCCAGCCTCCCGTGCCTAGACAGGAAGGATCCTTTCCAGGACCATATCTAACCTTCATCTGATCCCTCACCCCTGGGGAAGGATCTTGGCAAGCAGAACTCCTGGGTATTTCACATCAAGGGATCTGGGTCTGAGGAGCATTGTTGTCCATCAGTGATTTGCAAAGAGACATGGGTCCCCTGGGGGTCCATGAGTTGGCAGCTCCTCCCCACCCCCCACCAAACAAGAGCCAGGTTGCAGGCTGCTCCCCAGTAGAAGGGTCTAAACACAAAAGAAACTGACCTGCCCATCTCTTCCAGATCACAAGACCTGCTTCTGCCAGAGGGAGTGGGAGCAGCAGCTGCTGCAGGTAAGGGTCAGAGAAATGGAGGGCTGGAAAGGAACTCAAGAGGTCTTCTAGTCCAGCCCCCCCCACGCTGAGGCAGAATTAAGAGGCCTCTCAGCAGCACTGCATTGGGGGACAGAGGAAGCGGCTGAGCCTAGCAGATAAAATTGGAGACGCACCAGGGGCAGCTCACAAGGATTCACAAGCATTACGAGAGACATGGGGGGTGACAGTGCACGCTCCTTCTTCCTCTCCCCTCCCAGCTATGGTGGATTCCTGGCTGGAGCTATTGAGAGGACCAGTTTCTTGGCACCTCTCGTTTCTAACTGGCTCTTCTTTCCCTGGCAGTTCCTCGAAGACCTTCTCTTCCTCATCTCGGACCATACCTGGCTGGGCTATTTCATCACTAGTATCAGGCGCCAGCTGGCCCACAGCGATAAGCGGCCCAGTGACAAGGTCAGTGTCCTGGAAGGAATTGGGGTTCAGTGCCTAGTTCAGAACAGCAGTCGCTACCCAGTGGCAGCTTGGGGCCAGTGAAACAGACAACTATATCCAGTGAGCTCTGTGCACGCCAGGCCATGCCCAATGCATCCAGCATGATGGTGTCTCTTTCACAGAGCTTTCTCTACAAGTGCTGGGGCACCGTGCTGATGTTTTCTCCAGAAGAGAGCATCAAGCCCCAGCTATGGCGTCTGGTGGAGATGGTCAATTTCAAAGAAGAAGAGGAAAGAGAGGTGAGGTCTTTGCTCCTCCACTGTCAGGTGATCCCTCATTCCTTGTCAATCCCCTGATGCTACATGTGTATGTTCTACCTTGGACAAGGTCCAGTGGATCGAAAAGATCTTCCTTAACCCATGCCCACGACAATGACTTTGAGAGCCCATCCTGGCCCCTTGGCTTGTTGCTTAGCATTTCTAACCTCCATCTTCCTGTCTCTCAGGGATTCGCCCGAGCACTTGGGCTGTGTGCCAGGCAACATCTATATGAGATTTTTACCATCCTGGAGCACTGGGAAGAGGTCGTCAGCAGGGTGCAGCTCCAGCCTTCTGCTGCTGGCTCTCTGGAGGTACAGTCCCACCTAGCGTCTCTGCTCTTTCATCCATCCCTTCACCAGCCTTTGCAGGTAAAGGGACCTGCCAGGGAGGACCCTGCTTCCCAGAAGCCTATTCAGCAAAGAGCTGAATTTCCAAGCCAGTGGCTCAGCCTCCATGGAGGGAGCCCTTTCCTTACTCCTCCATTGAGCTGCAATCACAGCACAATGGGGTGGATCCAGGGGGGAAGGTGGGTGCTGTTGTATAAGCTCTCCAGGGTATCTCCTGGGGAGCTCAGAGATGCTCCACGCAGCCCCATAAAGAAGGCTCAGAGAGGACCCAAAAGACACTGCCATGCCATCAGCTCCGGCTGACACGTTTCTCAGCAGAACAGACCCTTGGTCTTCCCCTGAACTGGGCTATTTCACAGACCTTCCTGGCAGACTCACAAGGGCTGGCATGTCTGACATTCCCCCCTCCCCTCTTCTCCCCTCCCACACCACCACCATCACCTTCCCAGTAACTCTCTGGGCCAGTGCAGTCCACTGTAGTCCCAGTGACATCTCTGGAGCTAGGCTGAATTAAAGCAGCTGCTCGTGCGTCCCCTTCAGCTGCCGGGTCACCTCAACCCCCGAATCCTGGGGATCTGGGAAGGGCCTCAGAGTCCAGGCAATTCAGCTCAGCAGAGCAGCATTTGGTTGCTAAGCCAGCTGGGTGAAAAATCCTCCCCTGGCCCCATTTGTGAGTTAGGAGCAGCTGGAGGCCATCCCTTCTCCTCACTCTTTCCTTTGCAATTCTCAGGAGCCAGCTTCCATCGAGCAGCTGAGAAGCCTCCTGCTCCTCACCTATGGGCACGTGGTCCACTCAGTCCCCACAGACCTCATCCTAGAGACCATAGGCTACAAGATCCTGACTCCCATGCGAAAACACTATTTTCTGAGCCCACATGTAAGTCAGAGCCCTCCCCTGACCGCCCACGCAGCACCTACCCAGGCTGCACACACCAGCACAGAGCTATGTCTTTGCATAAACTCAGCTGCAAGGGCTGGCCCTTTGCCCCAGGAGGGGCAGGAGACATGAGAACAGCACCATTCTCTGGGACTCCCCCATCTCGATTAGCTTCTTCTCTGATTCCAGGCCCATGGAAGCTAATGGAAGGACTCCCACCTGGGCCTTGTTAGAGTGTAACTGAGCATCACTTGGTGCTATTGTCCCAGAGATGACTGTACCCTCTTTGGTGCCTCTAGGCTTGTGCTGCACCCAGGGATGAGAAGAGAAAGATTTAGGCCCTGTTTCCCCACACACTGCAGTCAGTGGGGTAGCTGGGCACAAAAGGCGCATTGAAGGATTCAGGCCCCTAGCCCAGTTGACAGGTTCTGGTGCTGAAGGGGGATTTTTGAGATAACTCTAGGTTGTTTTCTTACCATGGGAGGTTTGAGGCCGATGTTTAGTCCTACACCCAATGCCTATATGTGCGTCCTAGTGAAAAGGAGAGGGGATGCTAGTTTGGTTTAACTGAATTTTTCCTTGGAGAATGGACACCTTGGTAGAGAGAGCCCAGCCAACTGCAGAGAGCAGCAGATTTCTATTCTAGATCAGATAATTACGACCTGTCAGGGGAGCTGAACAGCTGCAGGCCCATTGACAGCTCTGGGAACTGCAAGTGCTCAGCACCTCTGGAAATCAGTCCATTCCTTGCACCCATCTCCAGAGGTGTTCCCCTAGGGAATACAAAGATGTTCCACTTGGCAAGCCAGGTCCTTCCCCTTAGGCGTGACGGCAATCCAGCCTAGGACAGCAGCTCCCTTGTAGAGACTTGCCCTGTAGCCTTGTGTCTCAGCTCTCTATTGTCTGTGGCTGTTCCCTCATTGTTCTCTCCTCCTCCTGCCTGCGAGCCCAGGACCCGCTGGTGAGATCTGCGTTTGTGAGAAGCCTCGTGCTGGTGGGTGAAGCTGTCACCCAAGTGAGCAGGATTCCCTTGGTGAGCCAGGACACATACACTGTGCTGTCCCCCCTGCTGGTGAGTGAGCACGCTGGGGTCCTGGGAGGGGTCCCTAGGTCAGATGCACATGCTAGAGTATCCAGCGTTGAAGGCCATGCGCTGTGTTTGCTACCGGGTGCCTAGGGCTCTACATTGTGCACTGCAAAGCCAGTGCTGATGCCAGATTCTTCTGGTGCGATTCCAGCCCAAGGATTTAGATGACACTATTTTCCATTATCAGATTCATGCTGCTTACACCTGGGACAATTCCCATCCCACTTCTGAGGTATCTGCCCGGCACCCAGAAAGTGCCCTGGGGATTAACTCCAAGGGTTTTCACTCTGGGACATGTTCCTGAGGAGTTAACAGGTGCAGCCCTCCCTTGGTTTGCAGGAAAATATTTGACCTCAGCTGTTCAGGACTCTAATGCTCCCATTCACAATATCGCCTCCACCCAGTTCCCCCTTCCCTGCTCCGTGACAGATGCTGAAGTTCCCAGATGTGCCGTCAGGAATGGCGAAATAGGTGCATTCTGGCCACATGGTCGCTCCCAGGCCATCTTCCCAGCTCCGTGCCCCAGTGCACTGCACGCTGGGACTGAGGTTCGGTAGGGGCATCAAACAGCGTTTGGAGATTCCATGTCTTGCTGAGTAACCGGGCTTCCCTGAATTCTTTTGCCTTTGACTCTCTGCTTTGTGCTGCAGGAGATCCTCAGAGGCAAGGACCGCGCCCGGCTGCAGAGCCCCGACCACAAGTGTGCCCTGCTGGCTGTCTCATACATAGGGTATGTCCATAGGGCCTGACTCACCTGCGGAGCTCAGCAGCCGGGGAGGGGCAGATGGAGAGAGAGTAAGTGAGGGAGGGACAAGCTGCAATAAGAACCAGAGGATGCTTCTCCCTGATGGCTCCCTAATGTGCTATATCCTCCTCGGCCTCCGGGTCACTTTATCCAACCCCCATCTCTGCATATTGCCTGGAAAAAGGGAGACCCTCCCGTCAGCATGAAGTGCTGTGAATGGGTGCAGCCGCAGAGCAGGGCCCAGGATCATCCCCGGAGAGCAGCTTCCCCAGCAGAGCCCCTGCCGGGCCGAGGGGGTATAGGCATTTCCAGACAGGACCATTCCCTAGCTGGTGGCTCCTGGAGCTCTGCTGATTAGGGTGGGAGCTGTTCCTCCTGCCATCAAACTCAACCTGACTCATGCTGGGACCTGTCTCCGTTCTAATGGCCCCGTCTGCTCCATTCCTTCCAATCAGGAAATTCCAGCCTCACCTGTCTAAGGAGCAGGTGGCTGAGACCATCAGCACTTGTATCACCAGCTCCATGATTCAGCGTCCAACCCTGGCGAAGCTGAGAGGGACTAAGGTGGCAGAAAGCTCCGCTATCCGGGCAGAGGTTAGTGAGGCATAGACAAAGCTCCAACTTCCACCTGCATCCTTGGTTGGGAAACTCAGCCACCCCCTTGCTCAGTAGCTGGACCCTGGCCCAATGCAGAGAGCTACATGTCTAGCCGAATCCAGCCCTTCGGTTTATTTTCCAAAGGGCTGGTGACAAGTGGCTATGCAGTTAACTCTGCAGTTGGGTTGGCAGGAAGGACAGCTGTAGAGGTGAGTGTCTGTGAGACTGTATAGAATTACCCTGGCTTCTTGGCACAGGGAGCTAGAACCTACACCCAGTTTACACCAGCTGAGGTTCTGGCCCAGAGCATTAAATAGCATATGGTGCAGAGGGAGCAAAAGCATGGATTCGGGACAGCTACACGGCCAGGCCATGACTCGCCCTGCCACAGAAACAGAGATTAGCTGGAGCGGGGATGAACAGCTCAGCCCATGGCAAGCCAGCGGGGTGTTGGGGGCAGCTGGGACCCCTCCAGAAGGGGAGGGAGGAGGCCTTCCCTCCAGAGCCCAGCACAGTACATGTGTTGGTTGGAGAGCCCAGGTGGGAAGAAGGATTCTTTGGGAAAGGGCAGCCCATGGTCCAGGTGAGACCCACGTCTATGTGCAGGGGAATCAGTATCACCTGGGTAAAGGGACCCTGAATATCAACAGCATCTGACTCCAGACAGGAGGGATCCACTCATCCCCCTGCCTCATGCACCCCACCTCCCTTGCTATTTACTTCCCTGCTTCTCTCTGCTCTAGTCTCTCCAAGAACTGCCCTGGGAGGGCCTGGATCATGTGCTGCAGACATTCCTGGAACAGCACCTGACTCCCACCACGCTACTGCATCTGTTTCTGGTATGATAAGGAGGGGCGAGGGCGAGGGACCCATTTGCACTGGCCATCTGGGGATGGGCCGGCTGCTCAGGTTCTACCCGAACCACAAGAGAGAAGGCTCCAGTTGATCCCAGGTGGGGGGGGGCGCGGGGGGCTGAACAGGCCTCCCAGCTGCTGTGAACTAGCCAGTCCCCACAGGGCATACATCCAACCCTGGGATCAAGCAAGACAATCCTAGTCTTGCTCCAGGGAGTGTCCCTTTGGCCTCCTAAATTTGGGTTGGCACTCCTGTGCCCCTGAAGGAAACAGCCCTGAGACCCCACAGAATCAATGGGGAGAATCCTCAAAGCCCTGAGCCCAAGACCCTCAGGCCTGTCCCAACGCGCCCCAGACAGGAGAGGAGCACTGAGTTCCAGTGTCGGGATGCAGAGGAGAAGGGGTTAAATGCTCCCTGTCCTCTCCCTGCTGGGGTGGGAAGCAGTTTCTGGGGGTTGCCCCAGCATTGCTGCCACTCACACGGCTTTCTCCCTGCTCCCCAGCACTTGCAGCCATGGATCTCCTCTCCCCGGGCCCAGGAGAGGACACGAGCTGTGAGAGCCAGCGCCCGGCTCTTCATGTTTTATCAATTCAAGGCCATCACCGAGGTGAGCAGCGCACACCCTGCTGCCCCCCCCCCCAGCACTCACATAGAGGGAGGGAAGATGATACAGACAGAGCTGGGCTCGCCCCAACACATGCCCTGATTTTCTGTTCGGTGCCCCATTAGGACCTGAAACCCATGACAGAGCAGGGCTACATGGCTGGGCTGCTGACAAGCCAGGCCTTCGATGCTGAGGAGGCCACCCGATACTGGGCATCTCAGGCTCTCTACTGGCTCTTCACGCCTTGCAAAGGTAAGATGGAGTACAAGCAGTCGCCACTTCTCAGCCTTCACAGCCCCGGCCGTTACCTAGCGAGCAGGGCTGCAGAGAGAACATGGCGCCTTCATCGCAGCCCTGACCAGGGGGGACAGAGCAGAAGTGGGTTGGTGTCTACTGGGCTAACCTGGCATTTGCCCTTCATCAGATGCCTGGGATCATCTGGGACCTCCCCTGATCTCACCCCACCCTACCACACCTTCTACATCAGGGTGATAGGTGGGCAATTGGCCCAGGAGCCAGCTGAGAGCTCACCCCAGCTGCGGCCGGAGTCTGGCTCTTTGGCACCTCTGCCCTGGCTCGATGGGGAGGGGGAAGAATCTGGCCCGAGAGCTCTGCCTGAGTGCTGCTGGTTTCTCGTGCAGCCGTCGTGTACAGCAAGACAGGGGCGGTGGTGACTGTACTGAGCAAGGCGCAGAAGGATGCCAGCTGCAGAGAGAGCCCTGCCCATGTTGCTATGGTGAGTAAAAGAGACTGCGGCTGGAGAGACAGACACGCATATGGGAAAGGGCGGGGGTTATTGTCTGCTTCCCTCGATGAGGAGCCAGCAGATGGAAATTCCTGGGTATAGTTCCAGTGCCTACTCACATAGCCCTGGGCACAGGCTGCCAGTGCCTCTGTCCCCGTTTCCCTGAAGAGCAAACCCACCTCCCCAGGCCGCGGCTCGCTGCTCACACTCGGCCTGTGCCTTTCCCTGCAGCTCATCGTGGAACACCTGCAGTCCCGTGACCTCATGCCCTTCAGCTTCACCCTGCTGGTGGGCCTGCTGGAGAAGGGGGAGTGTGCTGAGCAGCTGGCAGGCGTCATGGAGGCGGTGCTGAGACAGCAAAAATCAGAGCTACAGGGCCAAGTAACGGCTGGGCATTGGACATCTTGGGCAGCTCCATCTTGCCCCATGCCTAGAATTCCTGGGGCCTGAGGGAGGATGTGGAGGGGAGACGTCCGTTCTCACCACCACTGATCAATGGGACCCATCATGCCCTGTCTGCCGGGCGGACACTAGGCACGGCCCTGTAATCCTTTGTAGGCTTCGATCCCAGAAGTCTGGCTTGCCTGGCTCACTCTCTGGGAAATGTGCCCTATTTCCAGACCCCATCCCTCAGCTGGGGGAACAGAGCCTGCAGTGGGGTCCTCAGTGTCACTGACTCTTTGCCTAGTGGACACAGATTGACATAGGGCATGGAAATGCATCCCAGACACTTAGATCCCACTCTGGTGCTGAAGCAGCCCAGGTGTGCTGTCACAAGGGGAGGTACAGCCGGGATATCCCTCAGCGCGCCCTCTGCAGGCTGGTGATCTGCCTTACCACTGGCCCTATGTCCCTCCAATGGGCCCTTAGTGCTACAGAGCTGGATCACAGGTGGATGCTTCAAGGTACCAAACCCAGAACCCCCCTCGGCTTGGTCGCTCGCTAGGAGAGTTTATCCACGGCCTTCACCAGGCCATGGGACCGTTGACCTGTTTCTGAGCCTGACCAGCTCCTCCTGGCCTTTGCCTGCCAGCCACCCACAGCGGGGGTAGGGTCTCAGCCCCTGCTTTGCTTCCACAGGTGCAGGATCTCCAAGCCGCTCTTTCCTACACACTGAGCCCACCCCGGGGGGTGCGGCTGAGTGATGGGACAAGAGACATCCTCCACCTACTGGCTAGGCAGCACACTAAGACCGCAGTCAACATCCTCCTGAAGATGCCCTGGCCTTACAAACAGTGAGTGCCGGCCCTTCGGAAAGGATAGAACCCCCCACTCCAGCCTCCGAGCCCCCCTTAATGGGGTCACTCCACAGCACCATGGTTAGATGCAGCACAGATCCTCCCCTTGCACACAGGCCCCCAGGGAACAGCCCTTGCCCGGCATGCGGTCGCCATTAGCCTCCCTGTCCCTTGGAGGGCCTCAGAGCTATTCCTAACACAGCTGTCACCCTCCCCCACTTGGTTCTGTGCACTGCTAACCAGTCCACCCTCTTCCAGTTTGGCTGTGCAATGGCTTAGCTGGCTGGAGGCCAGAACAGTCTTCCAGGGCCCCTCACCACAACACAGACCAGGAGAGACCCCATGTGAGCAGGGTCACCCGTCAGCATGGCCCCCTGCTCCCAGCAGGTCATCTCTCCAGGCTGAGGCAGGAGAGGGGCCAGCCTAACTGCATCGTTCCCCACAGGTGCCCCTACACTGAGCATGTCCCACAGGGGCACCCCCTCCCCCCAGCTGGGAAATGCCCTCTCCCCCCTGGAATCCCAGCCTGGTCCCTTCCCCATCCCCGCACGCTTTTAGACACCTCATCCTACCCCTAGAGGCTGGTCTTCTCTGATTCACTAGCCTGTCAGGTTCCCCAGGGCCAGCAGCGCCTTCCTTGCATCCTGCCCAGAGCTGACAAGCACAGAGCCCATTTTACAGCCTTCTCCAACACCCCCCCCATCCCAGAGCCATGGCGTGGCCAGAACTGGAGCCTTGTTCCTCCTGAACTCCCCGCCCCCTGCCCCATGGGGAAGGAGCTCCTGCTCTTCTTGCCCACAGCACCACATTCTCTGCCCCCCCAGCGCAGGAGATCCAGCCCAGCACCGAGCCCTGCCCCCCCTCAAGGGTGGGCACCTCCTCACACCAGCCCCCACCCCTGAGCCTGGAGTCACTGCTTTCCCCCATGGGGGCTCTAACCCCAGCCCCTCTGGTTCCCATCAGGAGAAGGCAGCAAGGGAGGGAGGGGGTCCCCCAGCTGGGAGAAGTAAGTCTGGCCACCTCCACCCAGCCCTTGCTGTGACACAGCACCCCTTGGCAGTGCCTAGGCAGGAGGGTATGAACCCCTTAGGACTGGCCAGGGCCTGAAGGGCCTTGAGGTCAGCCACCAGCAGGCTCAACCTGCTGCTTCTGGCCCGTCGCCCCTCAGAGGGTGTCATCCCCAGTGTGTCCCAGCTAGGCCCGTCCTCTGTGTTAACTCCTTGGACCTGCCATCCCCCTGTCCGTCACAGCCACATCAAGGCCATCTGGAGGTTCCTGGGTGCAGATCCCGTGCTGACCAAGGAGGTACTGCATATCCTGCTGTACGACAGCCCGGAGAAGGGCTGGGCTAACCCTGGACAGACCCAGGACAGGAGCTGCCCCCAGTCAGCCCGGCTGCCCCCGGCGGTAAGTTCCCATCACTGGCATTCAGCCCCCTTTCCTGGCTCCATTCTGTGCACGGCCACCGTCTTCTGACTGTATCTTTTCACTTCCAGACCACATACGGCCTGTGGGAGCTGATCGGGGGCCTTGGGGCAAGCAGACACCCTGGAGGGACGCGAGGACGATCTGTTCGCCTCTTGCTTCCTTGCCATTGCCAACCCCCCGCACAACACCTCTTAGGAGTCCAGCAGGACCAGCGCAGTGACACCAGTCCACGCAGGTAATGTGCGGGGGCTGATGGATCGCAGCACACCACATAGTGTCTGTGCTAGCCCCTAGGAGGGGGAAGCTTCCTGCTTTACCCTCGTTGTCCAGGGACCCCCAACACCTTCGGGGACCGAGGGTTCAGATCAGTCAGGTTTCTTGTGCCGAGGAGCAGGCAGAGCTGCCCCCGGATACTCAGGGAGCCAGAGAGCTCCTCAGAGTGGGCAGCTCAGCAGGGTGATGAGGGGGGAGCAGAGCTGGGGAGCAGGGCAGAGCTGGCTGCTGTCTCTATTTACTCTCTGCTTTGAAGGCTTTGGACAGGACAGGCCGGGCCTGTCACTGAGCCACTTCATCCCTTTTCTGCAATGGGCCCTAGGGGGCAGGGCTCAGAACAGCAGGGGGCACTGTCTGGACTTTTCTCCCCAGGGTCAGTTTCCTGGGGGGAGGGGCAATTTTCACATCTTCGGAGGAGAGCGAAGGTCACATCTGCAGACACACACCCCTGCCCCCACAGTTGCGGGGGGGAGAACCAAAGGCAGAAGTGGGGCAGCATCTATTCCCACCCTGATCCTTCAGTGCTGCAGCAAGGGAGTCCTCCCCCTCACCCCACCCAGAGAGCAGGGCATCCCCGCATCACCATCTCCTGCCTCCTTCTCTTCTCAGCATGGCCGTGCAGGCCTGGCGCGGGTGCTGCGCCTCAGGGGCAGTCAGCCAGCTGTGGAACTAATGGACCAGGAGCAAGGCTGGCAGCTGCTGGAGGAGGCCAGCCCGAGGGTTCACTCTCCTTAGCAGGTGAGGACAGAGGCTGGAGGAGTCACGTTCTCGCAGTGGGACAGAGATGGAGGGGGTGGTCGGGACCGGGCCGGATTCCGGCATGTGCAGGGTTGTCATGCACATGTCACACGAGCTCTTGTTCTCTCCCAGAGCCATAGTGAGCCACCCAAACCTGGCCCTGAAAAGCATCCCACAGCTTCTCCTTCCCAGCCTCCAGGCCAGCCAGGAGGGTGAACGCATGGCCTGCACCGCCCTGTTCGCAGAGGTGAGACTGGAGGACCAGGGGGAAGGGTTAACCAGGCCAAGAAGATGATGGAACAGGGGCCAATAGCTGGTCAGCCAATGAGAAACGGTCCTGGTGGTGTATTGCTTGTAAATTAATCCCTCTGCTGGGGGATCTGGGGTGGGGTTTGGGAAGCACCCCACTGGAACCAGAGGGAGCGCTCTCCCCTGCACATATCACTTCTGTTAGCTCAGCTGAAGCCAGCCCCTCGTGAACAGCAGTCGTAGGGATCTAAGTCACCTCCTGGGCCCTGATCATACTCCCTTCCCCTTGCTCCCGCCAGGCTAGGACCCACTGGCCTCGCCCAGCCCTCTCTGACAGCTCCTATTCCTTCCCTTTAGTTCCTCGGCAGGCCCCCTGCTGATGGAGAATGAGCCCAAGGCCATGCGGAAGCAGGTGCTGAAGGCCATGCTGCAGCAGACGCAGGACAGCAACATGCCACATTGGTGGGCAGAGCCCTGCATGGCCTCAGGAATGCAGTGACCGCGTTCCCGGACAAGGTGGGTCTGGAATGGCAAGATATTAGGCAGAGGTGGCTGGGTAGGAAGCTCCTGGTTCCCCTTCTCCTCACCCTATGGCTCCTATGGAGAAGACTGGGCTGTAGGCTGACTTGACAGGACTGTGATTACACTCAGGCTGACAGATTGTTACTCACCGAGCGGCGTCCAACCCCTTCTCTGCAGGTCAGAAAAAAGCAAGAACAGATTCTGGCGAGCTTTGTCCACGCCGTATGCCAATCCTGCGACCCCTGCGCCATTCTGGATGCAACGGAAGGGCTCTGCTGGATGCTGCGGGACCCCAAGGTGCCTCTGAAGGCGCATGTTGCCGTCCCGCTGGCCATGCAGGCGAGAACTTTTTTGAGGATGTAAGTACCAAGCAGGGCAGGCCCCAGGGTGCTATAGGACACTCCCCAGGAGGAGATGCTCAGGACCTGCCTCACACGGAGGGGGCTCAGTGTCCGATGTAGGCACATTCCTGGATTTGTGGGGCAGCTCAGTTCCTCTGCCAGGGGAGGCAGGGATAGAATCATTCTTGGGCCCTGGGCCCACAATTGTTCGGCAGCCCTGGGGCCCAGCAAGAAGGAGAGGAGTTTGCAGAGAATTGTCCTGTCAGTTTGAACTAGCTGAAACCTCTCCGGGCTCTGCTAGCTGCCAGGCTGATTCCCAGAGCATGTGAGGGCCTGAGCCTCTCCCCCTAACCACCCTGAACCCCATGTCTGCAGGAGAACAGCAGCCTGAGGCGGGCCTCCATAGAGCTCTTTGGCCACCTCAGCAAATTTGTTTCCAAGAGGTCATCCCTCTTTGGGGCTGAAGTGGAGAAGAGCATGGGGACGCTGCTCATCCACCTACAAGACTGGGGATCCCCAGGTGGCCCAGGTGAGTGCAGCTGATGGCTCATATGGGCAGGGGTGGCTGCTGGGGGCATTCTAACAACATGGCAAGGGTGGTGCAAACTCCCCCTCCCAGCCCCAGATCTCTTCAGTGCTGCCCTGTGGCACCCAGGACTCCCCCACTCATCCCTCCCCCACCCCCCACAGAGCTCTGCCAGTCCTCAGAGTGTAGCTGTGGGGGAGATCTGTGAGGTTTCCTTCTCCTCTTCCATTCCCCACAGGCACCTCCAGCCTCCCTGCCCAGCCCAGTCAGCCTCTCCGAGACCGTGGCTCCATTTTACAGCCTGCCCTGTTTAGTGGCCAGGCCAGGTCTATCTCTGGCCTCTAGCAAGTGACCTAACCCAAGCAGGGCCTGAGGGAAGGGCAGGTCACTGAGACCGACTGGTTCTCCATTGCTGCTGCCCTGCCCTCACTTGTATGTTAGCGCCTACCTGGGAATGACCAGCCTCCTGCAGCAATCTCCCCTCTGCCGGGTAGCAGCCCCTAGTAGTGCCTGGGATTGAGGGGAGGCCAAGTACGTTGGGACACCGGACAGTGCTGTTAACCACCAACAGGAACCCCCAGGGAATGGTCCCTTCCCTGCTCCAGGAGTGTCCTTCTCTGGCCCCAGCACTCAGGCCTGGCTCCCCTCAACCCAGCCAAGCTGGAGATGGGGCCCATGGGGCCCTGGGGAACAACTGTCAGGCCAGACGAGGTTCTGCAAAGAGCTGGCTCCTTGCTGCTCCGGCACAGCGGAGTCTCCCCAAGCCATGCAGAGCCTGCGAGTTGGCAGCCCGTTGCGCTCAGGGAAACTCACCCAGCTCCCTTCTCGTCCTCTCCGGCAGGCGTGCAGGGTGGCATTGCTGCACTGCGCACCCTTCCTGAGCTACCAGCCCCTGCGCACCGCTCGTGCGGAGCCAGCTGGCCGAGGGAGCAGCCCCCACCAGTCCCCACCTTCCTGAGCGAAGCCTGCAGGACCCTGGTGAGTGAGCTCTGGGGCGTGGGCCCTGCAGGACTGGGAAGCGGGAGAACCTAGACACAGAGGATTTCACTGCTCCAGGCAGGGCCAACTCTAACTTTTTTGCCACCCCAAGCAAAAAAAAGAGCACCGCCCCACTGACCCACCCCTGAGCGCGGCGCACACCCCGGAAACAAAAACAACAACAAAAAAACCCTTCCCTGCTGAACCCAAAACCCCCCCAAACCTGAGTGCCCCTTGCCTGCCCCAAGAATGGCCACCCTTTACAAGGTGCCGCCCCAAAAATGTGCTTGGTTGGCTGGTGCCTGGAGCCGGCCCTGGATCCAGGGAGCCCCCCACTGACTCAGCCCCATCCCCCGCCCTTGCGGATGGCTCCGCTACAAGTCAGCTCTGTCTCATGGGAGGAGTCAAGGGGGAGAGGGCTCTGGCAGCCAAGGGTTCCTTACCTCCCTAGCAGGCAGCTCCCCTCAGCCTGGGGAGGATGTGTGGCTTGGGACTAACTGGGTTCTTGGCTTCCCAGCTCCAGGACTGCCCAGGGAGGCTGAGCAAGAGGGCTGCCTGAGAGCAGCAGCTGCCCAGCAGCTGATAGGTAAGATAAGAGCTGGAGCTCTACTTCCTATTATCCCTCTCTGCCCCATGAGCCCAGGGCCCAGTGCTACATGCACACTGCCGACGGTGGGAGGGGCTGGCCGCCTCTGCCTGCACACAACCACACCCACCTCCTCCCACACACACCTTCCCACCTCCCTGGGACAAAGCAGGAACCAAGACTCCCTGCAGCCAGATGCGGGAGGGCTCTGTGGCCAGAGGGTCCTCTCTGTCCTGGCCCTGGGCAAGCCCAGCACCTGCAGCAGGAGCAGGCCCGAGGGAGAGATCCTGCCTCCCAAAGGTCTCACCCTGGTTCCCCCCTTCTCCCGCCCGAGGCACTGGCCCCAGCCAGGTCCCCCTGCAGCCTGTACAGAGAGGGCAGAAATTCACAGGAAGCCCCAGCCCTGCCCACCCCAGCTATCACTAGCCATGCAGGCAAAGAGCCAGGGCAGCAGCTCTGTCACACTGTGCTTCATGCCAACTCCCTGTGGGTCCTGTGTGCACAATACCTCCCTCCTAGCCTTTGTGTGGCACGAGGCCAAAGGCAAAATGATCCCAATAATCTTGGGGACTGACCCTCTACCCAGCTCCTTCCCCTCCTCTGCTCGGATGGACTGGGGGTGGGGGAACCTTGAAGGACAGAAATACAGGTAGGGGGCTGGTGCCCTGCATGCTGTTAAATAACCAGGCCCGCCTGCTTCCCTTAGGACACATGATGGAGAATTGAAGCCAGAGAAGAGCAGGAGGCTTGGACCCCCGCCCTGCTGTAAGTCCCAGCTGAGGGTATTGCTGTTCAGGGAGGAGGGGTGGGGGGAAATTGGGGAGTGGTTCTAGGGGCAGGGGGCAGCAGCCACACCGCACGGTGGCTTGGAACCAGTACCCAGTTGGAGTGACCAGCAGAGTGTAGGAGGAGGGAGAAAACCCTCGGTGCTGGCTCTGGGGTATCCTCTCCCCAGCCATAGTTTGAACCTCCCTGCCCCATGAGGTGTTGCCTTCCTGGCCCGGGCAGGAGCCATGGCTGGTCAGCAGGGTCTGGGAGTCAGAAGTGAGTCATTCCTGGCAGGCAGGGGGCAGTGGCAAGCAGAGATGGGGTGGACTCCACAAGAGAGGGAAACAACCTCCCATGGGAGACCCAGATGCTTAGAGGAGACTTTCCCCCACTCCCTCACGAGCTGCGATGCCGCCAGCAGGGACTCTGAGCAGCCCCAGCCAAGTGTGAGGCTGGGATTGATCCGAGCCTTATTTGGTGCTAACTCTGCAGAACCCAGCCTGGTATATGCCAGGAGGTCGTGTTGCAGACCCAGCACTAACCATCTTTCCCAAGGATTGCTGCCAGCCCCCTGCAAGTGGCAGCTCTGAGAGCTCTTGCACGCACAGAGCAGCTGACCCCCACCCTGTCCCAGCCCCAGCTATGCTTATGGGGATACACTAGCTTTGAGCCACCCTGCCTTCAACAGCTGATCATGCCACAAAGGGCTGCGCCAGTGCTGAGGAAACAGAGCCAGCTGTTGAGGAAACACATCCCAGGGCTGGAGTGTGCAGTCCAACCCCTTCAGCGCATCACAGACATTAGTTCTGTCAGAGGCTGACCCTGCCAGCTGCTCAGTAGGCAGAACCCAGCCAGGTGCTGAGCAGGTATCCCAGGCCTGGTGCTTAAATACCTGCAGAGGCGGCAGTCAGCCCAAGAAGGGTGGGCAGGGGTTGGCGTAGAGCAGTGTCCCCAAACTTTTTGTGTGTCAGGCACCAGATGAAGGACCGTGACGGCGGTGGAGTATTTGCCAAAATTCCTCTGAATTTCTGCAACATTTCAGCGGTGACGCCTCTCGATGACATCACTTGTCGGCGGCAAGCGACGTCATTGAGAGGCGGCGCCGCCAAAATGCCGTGGAAAATCGGTGTCATTTCTGTAGATACTCCACCACCGGCCAGAACACAGATGCATTTAGATGCGCCCGCAGGCACCACGTTGGGGACCCCTGGCGTATAGTCTCAGGCTGAACTGCAGGCCGCAAACAGAGCCAGTGTCACTTCTCACAACCCCAGTCCACAGAGCAAGAGAGGACTAAGGCTGCTGCAGCCAGAATTTCCTTCACTCTGGCTGCAGGGCCAGAGCTCACCCAACATGTGACCCTGGCTGTCAGAAAACTCCCCAGCTCCCTCTAAAAAACGATTCTTCCCCTCCCCCCATCATGGCAGAGGATAAACTGCAGGGGGCCAGCTCTTGCTTAGGGAGGGAGAGTTTGAGCTCCTTAAATGGCTAAGATGGCTTGTGAAGAGCAACTAACTGAAGGGATATAGACAAACACAGAAGCCTGTGAAAGAACGAGTGGATTCAAGAGAGCAATTAAAGACAACAAGGACATTGCTGAGAAGCTAATATTTTTGTGTATGCATCTTCTACCTTTATCACAGAGGCTGTTGGAGAGAGATCCTGTCTCAGATCGGTTCTCGTCTAGAAACAGAGGTACCACTGGGACTTGAGAGAGCAGCAGAGGCAGTCCTGGACCAAGCTGATAATTTACAAAGTAACCCCACCACACACACTTCTTCGATCTGGATGGGTTTCGTCCTCGTAGAAGCCCCCTGAGAGACGATTTGACCAATCAGGGGAGTTCCGGGGCTGGGTGACCTGTTCAGAAGTGGGTCATGTGACCCCTCTAACAACTCCTCCCACCTCCCTCTACCAATGAGGAGGAAGGGCCCTACCATCAATCAACCTAACCCACCCCTTGACCCTTTAAACCCTGCCCACCTGTCACAGAAGTCCCACCCCATGGAGATATTACTTCCGTGGTCAAGGCGGCCACATGACTGGAAGCAAGATGTGCATTGTGACCCCTCTGAGAACTCCTCCAACTGCTCTCTACCAATCAGGATAGGTTGCTTCCCCCGTAGCTCCGCCCCAAGAGGAGATTTGACCAATCGGGAAGGAGTTTGGGGCAGGGTGACCCATCCAGAAGTGGTTCCTGTGACTCCTTTAGGAACTCCTCCCATCACCCTCTACCGATCAGGCAGGTTTTCAGCTGTTGGGGACCATCCCCAGAGGAGATTTGACCAATAGGGAAGAACTCGGGGGAAGGGTGGCCCGTCTGCGAGTGGTTCGTATGACCCCTTTGAGAACTCCTCTCATCGCCCTCTACCAATCACGATGGGTTTCGGCTGCACAGGACCGGCCTGAGAGCAGATTTGACCAAAATAGGGCAGGTTCTGGGACGGGGTGAACCGCCCAGAAGAGAGTGGTGTGACCCCTCTAAGAACTCCTCCCAGTGCTCTCTGCCAGTCAGAGCACAGCACCATCACCCCATAACTCCCAGCGCCTGGCAGAAGAGGCCATATTTTACCAAGAATGCGTGTTTTAGAAATCATGGAAACATGGACTCCTTTACCACTCCCGTGAGAACTTGAAGACTTTGTTTTAGCCTCAAGCACCTTTGGACTTGTGTGGAGAAAACGCTACATCAGCAGCAGTTCCAATGGGGTCCTTTGACTCAACCGTTCATGGATACGCAGGAACGCGACCCCGAAACCCAACCTCTCGTGAGGCACCCCGATGAGTGTGACGGCCTCTCATTGTCCACCCCTGTAGAGGCGGAAGACGATCATGGCTTGGAAGAGTCACCGGCAGACAAGGAGAATGGAAAAGACGTCACTCAGGTAAATGAATGATTAAGAAGGGACAGTTGAGGATGGGATGTAATGGGGTTAGGAACTAACCGGGGATTGCATCAATCTAAAACAAGCAGTGGGGGTGCTTACACTGTTTCTTTTCTGAAAAATCTCTCACAGGTCAACAATGCCTTTCTAGAGGCCTTTGAGAACTTACCCATTGGAAGAATGAACCAAGTCAGACTCCCTTATAGTAGGGGTAATGGCGTCCATTTTTACAGGCGGCTGTAAAAGATTATGTTAACCAGGTGATTAATAAAACTTATTTAAATGTGTCAATATGAATGTGTCCCCCTCCATACTTGTGTTAGTGAAAGACGGTACCAAGTGCAGCGTCCAAAAATTCCCCTTCTTAGCAGACATCACAGGGGCTTTTAACCTCCTTGTATCTGTACACGGATATTGTAGAACACCAATTTCCGGGGGAATTTTCTTTTCCCCTGTTACGCTGCGTCCTGTCCAAGGAAGGAACAACGAGTTTATCACCATTATCTACCATAAGCCTCATTACGTCCTTGTCAGTAAACACCACATCGACACCATCACCACTGAAATAAAGACAGATCAGAACAAACGCATCTCATTTTGCTTCGGCAACGTGATCGTCAAGCTGCATCTGCATCCGCAGAGAGAGCGAGGTTTCTAAAAAACTAAACACTATTATGGCGATCTTAAAAAATTACAACCACCCCACCATCTACAGGAACTATTACAAAGCCCAGGCTGGATACGCCCTTCCTGGATATCATGGGGCTCTCGTGATGTACGGGGCTGGTGTGGGTGGAATATTTCGTTGCCTCTTTTAAAAGGCCGTACCGCTTTTGAGGAGGGGGCTAAAGATTATTAAACCCCATGTAAAAACTACTGCTCAAAACATAGCTAAAGATGTGGTTGGTAGGTCATGTCTCCCGCGCTGTTCTGGAGAAGGTGGGGAATACAGCCTCACAGCAAGGATCGGGGATGATGTACATTAAAAGGAGAAGGAGAAAGAGAAATGCCTCATACCCGTGACACACAGGTCCCTCAAAACCCTTTTAAAGAAGGGCTTTGACACGCAGGGCCGGCCAAGAGGAAGCCTGGGCGAAAGAGGAGATGGTCTCTGCCTGGTAAAAGAGAGAGATTTTAATCAACATGGACTTTTGTTCGCTGCGGGTCTGAAGAGTGCATCAAATCTGAACTAGACTTGTTTCAAATAACCCCTACGCAGCCCAGCATCAAGAAAAGCATCTACACTGAGATGCTGCCTCTATTGGCCATTTACGGAGTCTGCCCCATTGACTTTTTTATAGCAGGGAATGGCATAGATGATTTGGATTTAACAACACACTGCTGTACCTGTGTTGCAAGACTGTAAAAGGAGACGGAACTGAACTCGCAAAGGATGCCGCGGGTGAGCCTGGTGAATTACCCCAGTAGCCTCTATTTTCTATCATTTGGATTCACGCTGGGAGACTGCCTCAACTGTTACCCTTACAGGGCCTTTCTAGAATCGGTGCTCAGTTACAGCGATGACACTCTCGCCACACAATTTTCTGCCAGCCTGTTTTACAAAGGACACAGCCGGACAACACCAAGAAATTGTATTGGATGGAGGGAATCTAGGGCTGGATGAAGCAGCACTTTCAAGCTGCATCTCCTTCTATGCCCGTGGCTCCATGGACTGGGTCAAGCAGCCCTTTCAAACTGTTACCCTTATGTGTCCCAGATTCAGCACATCCCTATCCTCACTCTCACATCACAATTGTACTGGCGGTAATGTACTTGATGAGCAAACCCCACAGTATTTTGAGCTCTGCAGGGATCTTAGCTTAGGTAAAAGAAGTGTTGCTGTAGAGTGAATGGGGGAAGCTAATAACATAAAAGAAAGAAGAGAGAAGCAACCAGCTGAACCATACAAGTTATTTATTGAATACTAGAGATCACTACACAAGGAGAGCTAAAGCAACATAACATACATAATTAAAGGTTATACCTAAGGAAGAGAGAGAGAGAGAGAGAGAGAGAGAGAGAGAGAGAAGGGGATCTCACCACTCCCTGAAGCTTGAATTAGTCAGGGTTCCCAGGTGATGGTGGTAGTTCAGGGTCCTGAGGGCAGGAGACAGGCAGAGCCCCCAGCACGATCAGTCAGGAGACGGAGTCCCAGTGGAACTGATGCAAAGCTTGGGTCTATGCATCAGAACGTTTGCTGAAGGGTGAGTAGGGGTTTTTGTAGAGAAAATACAACGATTCAAGAGAGAACACTAGATTTGTTTCTAGGTAAACTGATGATTCAAGGGTTTTCTTTAGGTTAGACCAGGGGTAGGCAATCTATGGCACATGTGCCAAAGTCAGCACATGAGCTGATTTTCAGTGGCACTCACACTGCCCAGGTCCTGGCCACTGCTCTGGGGGGGCTCTGCATTTTAATTTAATTTTAAATGAAGCTTCTTAAACATTTTAAAAACCTTATTTACTTACATACAACAATAGCTTAGTTATATATTATAGATTTATAGAAAGAGACCTTCTAAAAACATTAAGATGTATGTCTGGCACACAAAACCTTAAATTAAAGTGAATAAATGAAGACTCAACACACCACTTCTGACAGGTTGCCGACCCCTGGGCTAGACAATAGGAGCTGATCACTCTTGGCTATGGGTGATGTTTTCTTCCAGGAAGCTGACAGTGCAACTAGGCTGCTTCAGTATTTGGACATCAGTCAAGGATTCCTTACTAGAATTGGTCTCATGACTGCTGAGCTGGGTGTGGGCAGGCATAGGTTCATTAACATCTGGAGCAGAGATTCCCATGATGCAGTGCATCCCTGCTTTTTCTGGTCCCAGAGTTCAGTGCGGTTCTCTGTTCTCCATTCTGTATGCAAATTGAGATGTCTCCCTGTCCCATCTTTCATGCAGATGAGGCTAAGGGACTTGTCTCTGTTCTTCATTCTATATGCTAATGGCGATGTCTTAGTCTTGTCACCCTTGTCAGAGGGGTCTAGGTGTGTCTCCCATCCGTCCTTCACTGCTCTCTGCAAGTTTTTTCCTCTGATGGGTCTTGGTTTAAGCAGAGGCTGGTGGAGGGGTGTGTGTGTCTTTCATGAGTCAGGCTGGATACTGCACCCTGGTTCCCCAAGAACATCCGTGGATTGGGGTGCTTGTGCTGAGCGAGTATCCCCATCACAACCTTACACCATGGTACCGGCTCTGATCTTCCATCCATTGCAGCTGCTGCATCAGTCGTTGTATCCATTCATCAGCAGAACCAGACCAATCGCTTGTATAATTTGGAAACCAGTGATCACCACAATGGGGTGAAGCATGAGATTCAAAAGACCTGTTGCACTGGGCTCCACCCAAGCACACCAGAAGTGATGGCCTGCGTTCTTACCTTCATGGCAATGAGACCATTCCCAGTGAAATGGGGGATGCAACCTCCTTGAAGAGCTCAGGATCGGCATTTAAATGTTGTATAGTCCATATAGGCACAGTAAACTTAATATCACAACTCACAATGGTGGTACATTACAGAAACAACAATTTATGTAAGGCACTGTGGGTTGGATCCAATGGTCCATTAACCAACACAATATTACATCTTGTCCTTACCACCACACGTTGCTTTACCAACATAGACAATAACAGACCCCTCTTCCTGGATAATCTCGAAGGAACAGTGAGACTTACCCCTAGGTACCCATTCATCCCAACCCTTATGGCTAGTTCCAATCAAGGGGAGCACTTAGAGGTGCAATGTGAGAGATATTCATGCCCTCTAAGTGGATTTGAACCTCCTTCGGAGAAGTCCTCTTGTCACAGACTACATGACTCTTAACAGAACAAACACTGGGAGATTTTAGGATGGCTTTCTAACAGGGAAATCGCCACTCCTCAGAGATAAACCATGGGAGACAGTTTCTCCCTCATACCCGTTGAGCTGAATCTGTTTAGTGGTAGGTCTCCCTTTGAAGATCCTATCCGGTAGCAATTGGGCTAACAGACCTGGGTTCCCCACTGTTCACTGTAGCCCTCACAGTGGGTCTCCTCCATACGTCACACTGACATCTTGCAATCAGCTAGGGAGGCCTATGGGGAACAGGCACCCCTACTGATCGTCAATCTCCCGAGCCTCACCTCAGAAGAGGGGATAGGGATCTGGCTTTGACAGGGAGTAGGTGTGGGGGATGCCCTCCATACTGGGGCAGTAGTTGTGGGGGAGCTCCCTGCATAAACTCTGTTTTCCACATGACCTGAGACAAAGCATTAATCAGGATGCTGAGGGGCTGGCGATCATATTTTCTCATATCCTCCCCTAAATTCACCAGCTCCTTCCAAATCATGTTCCTAAGGGTCTCCTTGGGTCGGTGCTGCCCAGGGTTTGTCAGAGATACGGGAATTAAGATCGGGAGGGTGCATGGCAGAGTGTAGGACCATGATTTGTAAATGTGGTAGCCTGCGTGGGCTAATGAGGTAGTATTTTTGCTGACTTGTCTTTTTATTCCTATTCATATGCATGTACCATTTTTGTTATCCAAGTTATGAATGTTATGAACATTGGCTGTGTACTGGATTGATTTCTAAATAACCTTAGCAGAGCATTGGTCTGTTCCTGAAGAAAGGAATGTTGAAATTAAGTACCCAATCAAGCAACACTTAAAGGATAATGGATCTTGGAATGCTCCAAGCCACAAGAAGTCTACTTGAGGACATTCAAAGGTAGCATGTAAACAATGGAGCTACCTGTAAAAACTGTGAGTCATGCATGGACATGTGACTTTCCCAGGTGACTCCAAAAGTCCATCTGGAGCTGGCCTTTGCATAGGAGTGAGGAAGGGGGTCCTCCACCCAGAAGAGAAAGTCTATTGAACCCCTGGGAGAGATCCCTCCATTTTGTCTTCAGCTGGCTAAAGAGAGAGCCCTCCCCACTCCCCAGGATACTTGAAAGAAACGGGAACAAAGGAGAGTGTGCAAGGAGTGTGAGTGATTGCTTGACCCGGACTAAAATGAGATTAGTCTGTAACAGGGAGCATTCTGGAACTGGCAAGGATCTTATCTGTATTCAGTTTGTTTAGACATAGATTTACGCATTTTATTTATTTTGCTTGATGACTTATTTTGTTCTGTCTGTTACTACTTGGAACCACTTAAATCAGGGGTCAGCAACCTTTCAGAAGTGGTGTGCCAAGTCTTCATTTTATCACTCTAATTTGAGGTTTCAGGTGCCAGTAATACATTTTAATGTTTTTTAGAAGGTCTCTCTCTACAAGTCATATTATTATATAACTAAACTAGTGTTGTATTGTAAAATAAACAAGGTTTTCCAAAATGTTTAAGAAGCTTCATTTAAAATTGAAATTAAAATGTTGATCTTATGCTGCCGGCCCGCTCTGCCCGCTCCTGGTCTGGGGTTCTGTTCACCTAGGCCAGCAGCGGGCTGAGCGAGGCCTGCGGCCAGGACCCTGGCTGGCAAGGGTCCAGCAGCCAGAACCCAGACCAGCAGCAGGCCTTATGGGGCCAGCGGCCCGGATTCAGAGGCTGGGGCAGAGGGTGAGGCTGGGGCTGGGTATGTGGGGGTGCAGATGTCAGGCAGAGGGGAGCTTGGGTATGTGTGGGGGTTGCAGAGACAGGGCTAGAGTTGTTGGGGGTGGGGGGAGATG
The DNA here is from genome assembly GCF_007399415.2 of Gopherus evgoodei. Lineage (NCBI taxonomy): Eukaryota > Metazoa > Chordata > Testudines > Testudinidae > Gopherus > Gopherus evgoodei. The sequence goes on along the minus strand of NC_044331.1, from coordinate 38,623,300 downwards.
GAGTCAAGCAGAGGGCTGAGTGTGTAGGTACAGGGCTCAGGGCAGGGGCCTGGGGTGTTTGCAGGGCAGAGGGCAGTGTGTGGGGGGGTGTCAGGGCTCAGGGGAGAGGGCTGGGTGACTGCCCCCCTAAGAGCTCCCAACCCTGCTGCTCCTTGTCTCTGACTACCCCTCCTGGAATCCCTGCCCCCACCTGCCTCCCAGGACACCACCGCCTATCTAAACCTCCCTGTTCCTTGTCCCTGGACTGGACCCTACCCCCTACTATCCCCTGACTGCCCTGACCCTTATCCACAGCCCCATCCCCAGCCAGACCCCCGGGACTCCCATGCTCCATCCAACCGCTCCCTGACAGGACCCCCAGAACTCCCAACTCATCCACCCCCCCGCTCCTTGTCCCCTGACCACCCCCTCCAGAGACCCCATCCTAACTGCCCCCCCAGTACGCTCCTTGCTCCTAGTCCCCTGACTGCCCTGACCCCTATCCACCCCCCCCCCCTAACAGACCCTGGGACACCCATGCCCCATCCAACCCCCTCTGCTCCCCAAGTGCCCCCTCCAGAGACCCCTGCCCCGAACCACCCACCTCCCATCCAACCCCCCCGTCCCGACTGCCCCCACCCCTGGACCCCTTACCATGAGGCTCCACACAGAGCTAGACACTCTGCTCTGCGGGAGCACACAGCCCCACCCCTCAGAGCGCTGCGCGTGGGCGGCAGAGCTCCAGTTGAGCGGGAAGTGTGTCTGCCTCCCTGCGGAGCCAAATGCTGCCCCACAGAAGTGCGCAGCCCCAACCCCCAGAGCGCTGTGCGCGGTAGCAGGGCTCCAGGGAAGGGGAGAAGGTGGGGCAGGGGCCAGCAGCTTGCTGTGCTCAGACCAGCGCTCCGGCCCGGGAGTACAGACCCCGCGGCTGCCCTGCCCGGAGAGTGGGGCCATTTGCCCGCTCTGTGTGCACAGCTATGCTTCTGCTCCCTGCCCCTGCAGGGGGAGTGGAGGGTAGAGGACAAGCAGGTCGGGCTGGGCAGGATTTTTTAATGGCATGCTGGAGTCCCGGCAGGCTCCAGAGTGCCATTAAAAATTGGCTGCGTGCCGTCTTTGGCACGCGTGCCATAGGTTGACGACCCTGACTTAAATCCTACTTTCTGTATTTAATAAAATCACTTTTTACTTATTAATAACTCAGATAATGTATTAATGCCTGGGGGAGCAAACAACTGTGCATCTCTCTCTATCAGTGTTATGGAGGGCAAACAATTTATGAGTTTACCTGTATAAGCTTTATACAGGGTAAAACGGATTTATTTGGGTTTGGACTCCATTGGGAGTTGGGCATCTGAGTGTTAAAGACAGGAACACTTCTGTGAGCTGCTTCAGGTCAACCTGCAGCTTTGGGGCAAGTAATTCAGACCCTGGGTCTTTGCTTGAGCAGACAGAAGCGTCTGCTCAGCAAGACAGGGTGCTGGAGTACTGAGCTGGCAGGGAAAGCAGGGCTAGAAGTAGTCTGGACACATCAGGTGGCAGCTCCCGGGGGGTTCTGTGATCCAAACCATCACACCTATGTAATGCACAGACCCCCTATCCCGCACACATACACAAAACCCCAGCAGCTTTATAAACACATCAAACCAAGTTTGCAACCAATACTTTTTAAAAAACCCACACTTATGTCTTGCACAGATCCCCTCTCACACATACAAAAACCGCAGCTTTATAAACACACTAAAGCTCCTCCTCTTGCAATCTAGCAGCATTTCGAGAGAGTTTCTGTTGAAAAAAACAGTCTCCAAAATACCTGAGGTTTTTATACCGTCCTAACTCTTCGTTTCAAACACATTTCAAAATAATAGTTAGCAAGTTAATTTAATCACCACAGCTCTGAAATAACAGATATTAAGGACTTTAGGCAGCCCTCCTCTCGCATCCCTTTGCGATCTGAGGTGGGGGACTCAAGTTGTCTGCACACTGGGCATTTTTTTTCTTTTAGTTAAAATACGTTTTTCTGTAGGGCCTTCTTATAGTATTAAATATTTCCAAGTGGGGGCCCTTTGCAGATATCAATGAATGTCTTAGGGCTTGTTTTTTAAAAACTTGTCTTTCATGCTTAAAGTTTGGGGTGTAGGGGTGGGTGGGTTCTAGAAAGAATGACCCATAACATTCCACATTCCATATTTAAACTGTCCAGTAGCGTTCTACCAACTCCAGGGGTCATATTTAAACTGTCTAATCGCATCTGCCAATTCCTGAGGTTTTCTTTCATTTCCTATTAATCAGAATTCACCATCCTCACCCACCCACTCCCTTACCGTGGATGCACACCCATCAAATTTAACCCTATGACAACAAGGGTGAGTAATCGCAGTCACCTTGGCTATTCAGTGTGGCTGTGATTAAAACCATTCAGTTCAACAGGATAAATCAGCTCTATTGTACTCAAACACATCTGAACCATCCCTAGGGGTTGGTTGGTTGGTTGTTTTCTTCTGGGGTTCTTTTGTTTGTTGTTTTATTGTAAACACATTTTTAGGATTTTTCCCCTCCCACAACATACAGTTCAGGTTTTGCTGTAATGGTTCTCTTTTACATAAAAACACAAGAGCTACATTTTCACAAACTATTTATTTTTTATTAAGACATACAGCTCCTTGAAAACAAACTAAGATGCTTCATTAAAACTTTTAGCTCACTTAAGGGCCAGAGACGTTCTAATAGAAACACGGATAGTCACAAAGTCCTTTTCAATGTTTTAAAAAAAAAAATTTTTACAGTTACCCTCACCATTCTCTAACTTAATCCTTTTAGATTTCTTACAAATAGTCTTTTTCTTAAGTGGGGTTCTGTACTTTTTGTGCAGACTAGACGGTCAATATAATGCTGTAAGCAGGCATCTTCCAGTTTGGTCATTTTCTTTAAAACACGGTCAGGGTCTCCACTGAATTGCACAGCATTTAACAAGGTCACTCCTTGCGCTAAATGTTCTTGGGGCAGACACAGACATTGCATAGCATAACCTATGGCAATAACAGTGTTTCATAAGCTTTCCAAACACAGCTCAGCACACAGGCCCGGAGCTTGCAGTCTATATCCACTGAAGTCCAAGTCACACAGTCATGGTGCCATTGGGCTGGCGCATCTATGACACAGCCCTCACAATTTTCAAAAGCTTTTCCCTAAGGCAGTGTTTAAGGACAGCATAAACAGCAGCCTGTACAATAGTCCACATGACTTTTTTACGCTCACAACGTGGCACTGGCTCAGATAGCTCCATGCCACGCCTCATCTTAAACTCATAGCTGTCATCCTCGGAGTCCTCTTCAACAATTTGTATCGGCGTTGAGCAAAAACAAGGTGGGCCCAGTTCAGCTTTGCTGCTTGATGCAATGCTGTCCAGGGCCTCTAGAAAGCTGTTGAGAGATTTTCAAACAAGTTCCCACTGCTTATTTTTAAGATTCACACAATCCCTGGTTCCTAACCCATTAAACCCATCATCATCCGTCACTTCTTAATCATTCATTACCTGTGCAAAGTCTTTTCCGTTCACCTCACCTTCCTCCTCCGGCGGGGTGTCTCACAAGCAGTTGGGTTTCGGTTTGGGTCCCGGCGTATCCATCAACAGCGTATCCTCAGTCGCTCCCACCTCCTCCTCGGAACTGTCGCTGATGTAGCACTTTCTCCGTGGTATGGTCGAAGACTCTCGGGGCTAAAACAAAGTCCGAAGTTCTCATAGGGGTGGTGAAGGAGTCCATGTTTCCGCGATTTCTAAAACACACGTTCGTGGTAACAGACGGCCTCTTCTGCCTGACACTGGAACTTATGGGTTGATGGTTCTGTGCGCTGATTGGCAGAGGGCACTGGAAAGAGTTCTTCGAGGAGTCACACCACCCTCTTCTGGGCAGTTCACCCAGTTCCAGAACCTGCCCTATTTTGGTCAAATCTGCTCTTGGGGTGGACTTATGTGGCCAAAACCCATCACAATTGATAGAGGGCAATGGGAAGAGTTCTTAGAGGGGTCACACAAACCACTTCCGGATGGATCACCCCACCCCGGACTTCCTCCTCATTGGTCAAATCTCCTCTCAGGGGTGGTCCCCAACAGCTGAAACCCGACCTGATTGGTAGAGGGTGGTGGGAGGAGTTCTTAGAGGGGTCACAAGAACCACTTCCAGATGGATCACCCTGCCCTGAACTCCCCCGATTGGTTACATCTCCTCTCAGGGTAGTCCTATGGGGGCAAAACCCATCCTGATTGGTAGAGGGCAGTGGGAGGAGCTCTTAGAGGGGTCACATGGGGCAGGACATCTGGTGATAGGTTGGCATGGGTTAAGGGGTCAAGGGGTGGGGTTAGGCGTTGACTGACAGTAGCGCCTTTATACTACTAAGAGCAGGATGAAGTCCAGCTCGAAGAAGTGGGAGTAGGGGTTACTTTGTAAATTATCAGCTTGGTCCAGGACCGCCTCTGCTGCTCTCTCAAGCCCCGATGGTACCTCTGTTACTAGAAGAGAACCGGTCTGGGACAGATCTCTCGCCAACAGCCTCTGTGATAAAGGCAGAAGATGAACACACAAAAATATTAGCTTCTCAGCAGTGTCCTTGTCATCTTTAACTGCTCACAGGCTTCTGACCTCCATAAAGTGTTTTTTAGTGTTTGTCTATATCCCTTCAGTTATTTGCTCTTCACAAGCCATCTCAGCACTTCGACTTTCCTGCTTACATGCTACCTGCTGCAATTTAGGCTTCTGTTTACTCCCCACCCGGCCTCTTCTAAAGAATTTGTTCAGCTTAAATAAACTGTTGCCTCTTGCCATTATTACTGACCTTGCTGGTTAGGAGCTTGCTTCTCTACAGAGCTAATGTAAAGAGCTTAAATTCCCCCTCCCTAAGCAAGAGTTGATCCCCGCAGTTAGTCCTTGGCAGTGATGGGGAGAGGGGAGAATCGGTTTTGAAGGGAGCGGGGGAGTTTTCTGACAGCCAGAGTCACATGTTGGGCAAGCCCAGGCCCTGCAGCCAGAGTGAAGGAAATTCTGGCTGAAGCAGCCTTAGTCCTCTCTTGCTCTGTGCATTGGGGCTGTGAGAAGTGACACTGGCTCTGCTTGTGGCCTGCAGTTCAGCCTGCGACTCTAGGCCAACCCCTGCCCACCCTTCTTGGTCTGACTGCTGCCTCTACAGGTATTTAAGCACCAGGCCTGGGATACCTGCTCAGCACCTGGCTGGGTTCTGCCTACTGAGCAGCTGGCAGGGTCAGCCTCTGACAGAACTAATGCCCGTGATGTGCGGGAGGGGTTGGACTGCACACTCCAGCCCTGGGATGTGTTTCCTCAGCACCTGGCTCTGTTTCCTCAGCTCTGGCGCAGCCCTTTGTGGCATGATCAGCTGTTGAAGGCAGGGAGGCTCAGAGCTAGAATTTCGTATCCCCATAAGCATAGCTGAGACTGAGGTGGGGGTCAGCTGCTCTGTGCGTGCAGGAGCTCTTGGAGCTGCCACTTGCAGGGGCTGGCAGCAATCCTTGGGAGAGATGGTTACTGCTGGGTCTGCAACACAACTTCTTGGCATATGCCAGGCTGGATTCTGCAGAGTTAGCTCCAGATAAGGCTCAGAGCAAACCCCAGCCTCACACTTGGCTGGGGCTGCTCAGAGTTCCTGCCGGTGGCACTGCAGCTCGTGTGGGAGTAGGGGGAAAGTCTCCTCTGGCATCTGGGTCTCCAATAGGAGCTTGTTTCCCTCCCTCTTGTGGAGTCCACTCCCTTTCTGCTTGCCACTGCCCCCTGCCTGCCAGGAATGACTCACTTCTGACTCCCAGACCCTGCTGACCAGCCATGGCTCCTGCCCGGCCCAGGAAGGCAACACCTCACGGGGCAAGGAGGTTCAAACTATGGCTGGGGAGAAGATACCCCAGAACCAGCACCGAGGGTTTTCTCCCTCCTCCTACACTCTGCAGGTTACTCCAACTGGGTTCTGGTTCCCAGCCACTGTGCGATGTGGCTGTTGCCCCCTGCCCCTAGAACCACTCCCCAATTTTCCCCTACCCCTTCTCCCTGCACAGCAATACCCCTCAGCTGGGACTTACAGCATGGCGGGCAGTCCAAGCCTCCTGCTCTTCACTGGCTTCAGTTGTCCATCATGTATCCCAGTGGAGGCAGGCAGGCAGAGCTGGTTATTTAACAGCAAGCAGGGCACCAGCCACCACTTGTATTTCTGTCCTTCAAGGTGCTCCCCACCCCCAATCCATCCAGGCAGAGGAGGGGAAGGAGCTGGATGGAGAGTCAGTCCCCAAAATTACTGGGCCCAGCAGCTGTGGGATGAGTGTTGGGTTCTCAGGGCCTATCCTCACAGCAATTGCTGCTCCATACTCGAGCCTAGCAAAGGAGAAGGAAACATCATACAAAATCAGGCTTATATATTCTTTTGCACCTGTTCACTCCCAAAATAGAGACTTGCAAAGATCCACATCCATAGTAGCTTCCTCTCACCACATTTCCTGATGCCCCGTCCCTCCCTATTTACAACCAATGCAGTTGGCTGCTTTTTAAAGACAAGTGCATGTTGCAAACTCATGTTTTGTTACTCATTTCCTTCTTTGCAAACAAAGATTCAGGTGGAGAGAAATTCAGGAGCAGCTTTTCCTGCAGCTCTAGCTACTTCGATGCTCTGCTCGCAGAGGCAGGCTGATCATATGGGCTGCACCACGCTGCTGTGTGGATGAGGGAAGCCTATGGACGGTGGGGTGTAAAAGGGCAGCTCACATAGCCTAGATGGACGCATACTCACTGGAGATGCTCAGAGTAAAATTGGGTCAGGATGCAATGCTGCAACAGTCCAGCAGAGGGAGCCACCCCAGGAGTAATGGGCAGGCTGCCAACGGATGTCCCCATATAGCAGGGGTCGGCAACCTTTCAGCAGTGCTGTGCCAGTCTTCATGTAGACCAGGGGTCGGCAGCCTATGGCACGCGAGCCCGTTTTTTATTTAAAATCCTGCCCAGGCGGCAAGCTGCAGGGTGCGCCGGCCAAGCGCAGCAAGCTGCCGGCCCCTCCTCCGCCTTCCCCTGGGGCCCTGCCGCCGCGCGCACAGCGCTCTGAGGGCGAGCTGCGCGCTCCCGCTGGGCAGCGTTTGGCGAGAGACGCTCCCCGCTCATCCGGAGCCCGGCCGCCGCGCGCACAGCGCTCTGAGGGGCGGGCTGCGCGCTCCCGCGGGGCAGCGTTTGGCGAGAGACGCTCCCCGCTCATCCGGAGCCCGGCCGCCGCGCGCACAGCGCTCTGAGGGCGAGCTGCGCGCTCCCGCGGCGCAGCGTTTGGCGAGAGACGCTCCCCGCTCATCCGGAGCCCGGCCGCCGCGCGCACAGCGCTCTGAGGGCGAGCTGCGCGCTCCCGCGGCGCAGCGTTTGGCGAGAGACGCTCCCCGCTCATCCGGAGCCCTACCGCCGCGCGCACAGCGCTCTGAGGGGCGGGCTGCGCGCTCCCGCTGGGCAGCGTTTGGCGAGAGACGCTCCCCGCTCATCCGGAGCCCGGCCGCCGCGCGCACAGCGCTCTGAGGGGCGAGCTGCGCGCTCCCGCGGGGCAGCGTTTGGCGAGAGACGCCTCCCCGCTCATCCGGAGCCCGGCCGCCGCGCGCACAGCGCTCTGAGGGGCGGGGCGGGGCTGCGCGCGCGCGGCGGCCGGGCTCCGGATGAGTGGGGAGCCTCGTGGTAAAGGGGCCGGAGCTGGCGGTTGGGTAAGGGGTGGGGACAGTCAAGGGACAGGCAGCAGGGTGGGGGGGATCCCGGGGGCGGTTGTTAGGGGCGGGGTCTCTGGAGGGGGCACTTAGGGAGCAGGAGGGGTGGATGGGGCATGGGAGTCCCGGGGTCTGTTAGGGGGTGGATAGGGGTCAGGGCAGAGCGAGCAAAGAGAGCAGGGGGGTCTCTAGACGGGGTGGTCAGGAGACAAGGAGCTGGGGAGGTTGGGTGAGTCGGGAGGTGGGGGGGGGGGCTGTCAGGAGGTAGGGTGTGGAGAGGGGTTGGGGCAGGCAGGGAGCAGGGGGGTTGTTTGGGTCCAGAGTTCTGGGGTGGGTCCTGTCAGGGAGCGGGGAGCAGTTGGATGGGACATAAGAGTCCAGGAGGTTCTGTCTGGGTGCGGGGGTGTGGATAAGGATTGGGGCAGTCAGGGGACAGGTAGGGGGTAAGGTCCTAGGGGGACAAGCAGGGGACAAGGGGCAGGGAGGCTTAGATAGCGGGTGGGTTCCTAGGAGGGGGTAGTCAGGACAAGGAGCGGGAGGGGTTGGGAGTTCGGGGGGGCAGTAACCCAGCCTTCTGCCTTGAGCCCTGACCGCCCCCCACACCCCCCCCCCAGTCCTCTGCCCTGAGCCCTGCACCCCCACACACACCCCAGGCCCCTTCCCTGAGCCCTGTACCACCCAGCCCGTTGACTCCTTCACCCCCCACCCATGACCCCAGCCCTGACACCTGCTGTCATAAACAGATAGCTAAGGGTTAATGTCTCTTTCACCTAAAGCACCTGACCAGAGGACCAATCAGAAAACCGGATTTTTTTCAACTTTGGGTGGAGGGAATTGTGTGTCTGAGGTCTTTGTTTTCTGGCTGCCTGCTTCCTCTGAGCTTTGGAGAAGTAGTTCTGTTTTCTAATCTTCTGTTTCTAAGTGTAAGGACAAAGAGATCAGATAGTAAGTTATATGGTTTCTTTTCTTTGGTATTTGCATGAATATAAGTGCTGGAGTGCTTTGATTTGTATTCTTTTTGAATAAGGCTGTTTATTCAATATTCTTTTAAGCAATCGACCCTGTATTGTATCATCTTAATACAGAGAGACCATTTGTATTTTTTCTTTCTTTTTTATGTAAAGCTTTCTTTTAAGACCTGTTGGAGTTTTTCTTTACTTCATGGAAATTGAGTCTGTACTCACCAGGGAATTGGTGGGAGGAAGAAATCAGGGGAGATCGGTGTGTGTTGAATTGGCTAGCCTGATTTTGCATTCCCTCTGGGGGAATAGGAAAGTCCTTTTTGTTCCAGGACCGGGAACGGAGAGGGGGAGTCACTCTGTTTGGATTCACAGAGCTTGTGTTTGTGTATCTCTCCAGGAGCACCTGGAGGGGGGGAGGGAAAAAGGATTATTTCCCTTTGTTGTGAGACTCAAGGGATTTGGGTCTTGGGGTCCCCAGGGAAGGTTTTTCAGTGGGACCAGAGTGCCCCAAAACACTCTAATTTTTTGGGTGGTGGCAGCAGGTACCAGGTCCAAGCTGGTGACTAAGCTTGGAGGTTTTCATGCTAACCCCCGTATTTTGGACGCTAAGGTCCAGATCGGGGAATAAAGTTATGACACCTGCACCCCCACACATACCCAGCCCCCCTACCCTGACACCTGCACCCCCCACATCCCATGCACTCCGCACATCCCCACCCCCACGCTGAGCACCAAAAGGGAGCTCCTGCACCCCTACTCACATTCCCACCTGCACCTCTCACACCAAATGGGAGCTGCCCAGGTAAGTGCCCCCACACCCAAACCTCCTGCCCCAACCCTGAGCCCCCTCCTTCATTTTAGCTCCTGGCCAGACCCTTCACCCCCATCCCTGTGCTCAGTCCACTCCCATGCTCAGCTCAGTGCAGAGAGAGGAAGAGAATGGGCCAGAACCAGGGAGAAGGTAGGTACCCACTGTATGTGGGCAGGGCCGGGACCCCTGTGCGGCAGTGGGCTGAGCCACTCAGCACGCTGCTGGTCTGGGGTCCCGGTTGCTGGCCCCGCACAGCCCGCTGCAGGTCTGGGGTTCTGGCTGCCAGACCCTTCCCAGCTGGGGTCCCAGCCGCAGGCCCCACTCAGCCCACTGTCGGCCTAGGTGAACAGAACCCCAGACCAGCAGCAGGCTGAGCGGGCTGCTGGCGTAAGATCAACATTTTAATTTAATTTTAAATGAAGCTTCTTAAACATTTTGAAAATCTTGTTTATTTTACAATACAATAGTTTAGTTATATAATATATAGACTTGTAGAGAAAGACCTTCTAAAAAACATTAAAACGTATTACCGGCACGCAAAACCTTCAATTAGAGTGAATAAATGAAGACTTGGCACACCACGTCTGAAAGGTTGCCTACCGCTGACGTAGACACTCTAATTTAAGGCTGTGCGTCCCAGCAGGGCCGGCTCCAGGGGTTTTGCTGCCCCAACCAAAGAAAAAAAGCGGCAATCGTGCTCCGCAGCAATTCAGCGGGAGGTCCTTTGCTCTGAGCGGGAGTAAAGGACCCTCCGCTGAATTGCCGACGAATACATGAACGTGCTGCCCCGCTCCAGAGTGGCCGCCTTGAGCACCTGCTTGCTAAGCTGATGCCTGGAGCTGGCCCTGCATGCCAGTAATACATTTTAACATTTTTTAGAAGGTCTCTTTATAAGTCTATAATATATAACCAAACTAATTGTTATATGTAAAGTAAACAAAGTTTTCAAAATGTTTCAGAAGCTTTATTTAAAATTAAATTAAAATGCAGATCTTATCAGTTTAGTGTGATCCTTGCCCTTGCTTTTCCTTGCTGAGTTTTCCAGTGTCTGGGGGCACGTATTTGGATATTTTAAGCTGCAGACAGGCTTCTGAGTAACCAGTTGTTAACCGGCTGGAACTGCAGATTGGCAGCTGAGGAGAGTGGAGCTGGCGGCTGGTAGGGCTGGAGGCCTGGACCCTGTCTGGCAGGGGGCCTGAGCTGGAACTCACACCAGCAGCAAGGTGAGTGGGGCTGCAGCGGGACACTAGCTCACAAGGGGCCAGCAGCCAAAACCCCAGAGCGGCGACAGGCTGAGTGGGTCAGCCCGCCGAGCTCTGAGGTTTCGGTGGTGGGCTGGGTGTCTCCGCCTGCCCCCTTCTGGGGTTTCAGTCCCCAGCTGGGGTCACAGCCCACTGCCAGCCTGGGGTTCCTTCCCCCAGGCCAGCAGCAGGTGCTGAGTGGGACTGGGAGCGGGACTCAGCACGCCCCGTGTGCCATCCAAAATGCCCTAGGTTGCCGACCACACTTGCAGAGACCTGTGAGAAAGGAGGATGCCCAGGTTACTACCTTGTGGAGTTCCAGAAGGGAGGGGTCTCACTCCCACCAAGATCTACCCCAGCTCTGATCTCAAGGACAGGAGCCTTTCTTTGGCTCCACAGGCCTTACTCATACACCTGCCAGCCAAGCACAGCCTGTGAGCTCCGTTTGCCCCATACAGAATGAACGGGCGGTCAGACTCACTCACCTCTAGGGCTCCCTTTTGTATGTCTAGGACTTTTCCATCTTCTCCTCCTCCACAGAGGGGAAGAGGATGGAAGCTCCAACTCCTCAACTGGGCTATTAGGGACACCCACTGATGACCAGCGACTTCTTGGGGAACTACATAGGGAACCCTGGAGACAAGGGTATTTCCCCGACCTGCCTCTGGTGGAAAAATATTAAGATTCAGGTCCCAGGAGTCCAGAACCTCTCGAGTTTGCCCTCTGCAATCCATTACCTCTGGGTGGAGCCTAACAGAAAAACAAGAGATTGTGGCCAAGGGCACAGAGGGCTGCTATGTATACCCTCTGGGAACCAAGGCTTGGGAGAAAAGGCTAGTGGCCTGCCAAGCAGCAGCAGTCAGGCATGGCCTTTTCTGGCCCTTCAACAGTCTTCCCTAGAACCTACCTCTGAGCTACATGCAGGCTGCATGGAGGGTATCGCTCAGTGAGAATTCACCTCCAGCAGGCAGCCCTGTGGGGGTGCAGAGGTGGGGGAGAAGAGATTAGAATTACATGAGCCCAAGATGAGCTTCCTTTCTTGGACAGTAGAGCTCGGCAACCTGCAGCAGAGGCTAACACCGCAAATCCAAAAGACAACGTCATCATGTTCAGCCTCACCACGAGCAGATGCCTGGCATGTAATCAGGTCTCCATTTTGTCCTCATCCAAAACCTGAAATCAAACTCCTACCTCCTCTACATTAAAGACGGCGAGAGATGCCTGTGTTGTGTAAACAGGCAGCGAGGTTATGCAGCTTGGGCAGAAACAGGCATCCAAATACTGCACTGATGGGGGCCTTGTAAGGATGTAGATAGATGAACAGTAGCATCTTTATATAGGAGATCCTTGAACAATGCACCAAGCTATTGGACTCAAGCAAGAACTAACTTCTCTTGTTCACCTCTCAGTAGGAGAGCTTAGGGAAGAAAAGAGTGAAGCAATAGCTCGTATCGAATCTGCTCTTCAGCAGACTACACGGTACACATCAGATGTACAGCAGCAGTGTTGATGAATTAATCTAGTATAATGGTTCCCAAACTGGGGTTCGTGAAATGTTACAAGGGGTTCTCAGGAAAAAATTCTCTAGTGGCGGACAGAGCTGTCCCTAGGGACTTCCAAGAACTAAGCAGATCAGAGCAAGCATATTTATCACACTGAGAAGATTTAAACTTCAGAACTCCTTATAAGAAATGGAAAGGGAGGTAGATATATTTTGCTGTTTTTAAAATTAAATAGGCAGGTAGTATTGTTTTTAAAAGTATTAGGAAGAACAAGTTTAAGCTTTGTTCTAACATGCATTGTTTGCCTGGACTGCTCAAGACCTGAATCCATGTGTAGGAGTAACTCTTTGAGGTGGCTTCTTAAATACCTTCATCAGGGAGTATCAGATGTGAAACAGCATGAAACACAGGAGCCTTGTCTTATAACAGGTTTATTCAAAGTGATACAAGCTATGAAAGTAAGATCTTGGAAGAGTGTTGCCATTTTTATAATGTAATGAAAATACGGTAATAATAAAGTGTGTAATGAGCATGTCATAAAAACAAATTTTATGTTTCCAAGTTCACTGTTTTTATAATTTATACTCAAGTAAAGGAGAAAATCCCTGGAAATATTCCTTTTGAGGAGGGGCTTTGCGAGACTTGTCATTTTAGTGAAAGGGGTTCACAGGTCGTTAAAGTTTGGGAACCATTGATCTAGAATGAGAATACGGTGTCTGCACCATCCAGGTCCAAAATGGGGTAAATGCACACAAGGCAGACTTTTAATAATGCTTAGACAATACAAAACCAACTCCCTCCATGCAAGTTCTGCTGGTTGGATGTGAAGATACAAAGGTGGGGTTGCAGTTGTGGAGGTGATGTTTTGTAAACATGCTCCTGGAAGACCAATAAATTGCTTCTACTACACAGCCACTTCTTAGGGGAATCCAGAGAGACTAGGTTTCATTTGGGACATCTTCCAGAAAGCAGCTAAGGAGAGAGGTGCTATAGCTGCCTTGGGAACATGTACTTCCAACAGATTCTCTACCACCCAACTGGGAAGAGTCTCCACATGTGTCAAAGACGGGACCACTTACAGGCCGAAACGTCAAATTCCTGGAAGCTAAGAGTGAGAGGTTTGAAAACACCCCTTGGTGAAACTGCTCTGATTACCAGACAATGGCAGGATTAACTGCCTCAAGTACCATGCTACTAATCCATCATGCCAGGGACATCACAGAGTGCAAAGGCAAATGCGGTGGTTTACAAGCAGCTGTTTTGCTTGACCTAGATACAGAAATCTGGTTTTGCCTGAGACGGGAAGGAACAAGAGATTCCTTGAAAGCGCTGCAGCTTTAAGCATCAGAGGCAAAGCGTTCCTCAAATTTTCAGCCTTCAGTAAGATGTGGCAGCCCTTACAGAGACAAGCAAGAACTTGCCTGGAGACACATAATGACTACCCTGAAGTCACAAACCTTTGCTGACCTGTCACCACCTGCTGGCGAAGGAAGCTGCACACGCTGCAGTGCTCCTGGTCTGGCCACACAAAACGCGCTTGGCAGCATCACTGAGTCAAGACAGCACTCGCCAGATGTTCTGGCTTCCTTGAAAGTACTGCAAGGGCCTAGCTTTACAGACATGCATGTGGGGCAGTGTCCCAAACTCAAAGAACGGGAGGAGATGGACGAATGACTCAGCTGAACTGAAGCCTGTGGGCTGCACTTCTACACACGCATCTTTTTTGGATTTTTTTTTTTTTGAAGCTGCAGTTCCAAAGGAACGTGTTACGGGAAGTTCTGGGTAATACAGGCAGTCAGATGAGATTCCAAGGCCAGAAGGGATCGTTGTGGTGTATGACCCTTGCTTGCTGACATCCCCCAGTTCAGAGTCCAAAAGGGATGAGTTCAAAGGGAGGCTCAAAGCACTGTTGAAAACCAGTCAGGCTATCCAGTACCTTAGAGCACCTTCAGACATTGCCACTATTTGCATCTCGGATCCCCCATTCATTATTAATGAACTTACAGTCTGTATTTGGTGCTCCTTAGCATGTGGCTTGGGATACCCAATGACAGCTGGTTGAGCTTTTCTGGTAGTTGGGGCTTGCTCACCCAACAGGAAGAGACAGAAAGCAGGGAGCAAAAACTATTAAACTGTTCCACAAAATACTGAGCAATATAAAGTGCAGTGTTACCACTGAGGCTAAAAAAATTCAAGGTTCACGTCAGGGTGGCTGCGTGTTTAGTGGCCTAAACACCATGACTGTGGATTTGATAGACCTCAACCTCGAAGCACTGGATGTAGGCAAAGGGAGTGCTGAAGACATCTCTAAATCAACAAAGAATCAGGCTAAAGACAACTGTTAATGTGTTAAGGAACCAAAAAGGATTGATTTGTTATTTCAGCCCTGCTGCTAACAGGACGGAGGGAGAGAGTTGGGGGTGGGGGGGGTTGGACATTTCCACTGGCTGGTAAATTGTATTATCCCATTTCCCAGACTGACTCAAGGGGTGGGAGGGGGGCAACCCCTTCCCCCAGCAGCTTTAGTGGAGCTGAAATTTACAGGGCTGATAACTTCCTTATTTGTTCTGATCTATAGCAGCTGGGATGACCTCCCAACTCCAGGGGAAGAAGTGGCTAATTGTCTCTCAGCCACCACAAAATGTTGCAACTGCTACAAAATAAAAAGGAGTTTCACACCTCTGAATAGGAACTGGGAATTGCTAACAAATTAGTGTCTGGAATCCAGAGGCGATAGGCTAGCAGATAAATTAAAGGGGAAGTCAAACATTGGTCATTTGTGAGTGTCCTAAACAGAGATCAAACTTTCAGGTCTACTATCTTCTCCCACCACCTCTAATTCTGTTTTTATTAAAGGAGTGATTCCGTCAGATGCATCTTCCTCCCTTCCCTCTGGAGAGCGTGTGCCAAAATCTCATTGTGTATGATCAAGAAGGAAGAAAAATCTGTACACAATGATTAGCCCTGATATTTTAATGGAAATACTGCACTACAGTCAAGTTTACAACATTTGTATAGAAATCATCACATGGATAGGTGGCCAAGGATCACATTACAGAATACAAAAAGCAATTTAAAGTAAAAAGAAATCTTTGCTATTGTACAGGCTGGGATCAGAGCTTGGAGCTCAGAAGTCAGACATTGGGAGGGATGAAAGCTGTAGGTGAAAACCCTGCTGCAGGAGGAGATCTCCTTGTTTTATTGGGTTTTTTTCCTGGGTACCTTGAACAGCAGGAATCCCGCCATGTTAACCCCATTCCGCTCAAAGAACATGCAGGCACAGACTCTTGGACAAAACACCCACAAAGCAGCAGCAGCTGTTACTTCCAAGCTGGTAAAGTCTAAATCATCCAGACTTCCATTTCCAGATCAGTTTTAACATACATTGAGAAGAAACACCTGAGGGTGGGGTGAGGCACAGGGGAGTGTGTGTAAAACCTTTGAAATGGAAGAGGACACAATAAAACCCCCTTCCTGTCTGAACACAGCAAAAGGAGGAGAAACGGGACAGGTAACTTATTGCTGGCAAACTCTGAAAACTCCCCCTCGGGCTCTTTACTCTCTTTTCCTCTCTCCATAGGAGGCTCTCATTCATCACCATGGCTGAAACTACTCTCTGTACATTGGCTGCCAATGACTAGCGACCGTTATAGGCCATGCATTTTCACCACTCTGCTCTCCCAGGCTGCACAAAGGCTGGAGCGATTGCCCTCCCCCCGCTCTCTCTCTCCCCAACTTCTCCATCTCTCTGCCCGGGAAGGGAAGAGAACTCAGTTCTGAAGGGGAAACCAGCTGTCTTGAAATCCCTGGAACAGATTTCAGAAGTGGACTTTGAAAAGCAGCAAAGCTGCATTCACAGCTCTCCAGCTGAGACAACGGAAGCTGTTCAGGCACAACTGGCAGCATTGTTTTGTGCAGGAAAAGATACCTCCTTTGAGGAGGAGAGACAGTGCAGTTGGGTCTGTTGTGGCTTACGAAGTCCATGCCAACTTGTCTGAAAACCAAAATTTTCCAATGCTTAAATATCTGCCAGCACTAAACTTTTATACTTAAAAAAATATATATCCCATTTGTGGATTTCACTAATGAAATGCATCACACAGCCTACCCGCCTTGCCCCCCCCCCCCCCCACACACACACATACACACACAAAGCAGCTCTAGTGAAATACTGGTTTGGTACTTAGGATGTTTTTTCCAATACTGAGAGGGAAAATACATAAGCACAATCATCCCCAGCTAGGTAGCTCAGCAACACTTCCCAAAAGCGAAGGTTCTCTGAGCTGGAAGACCAGGTGGATAAAAATTACCCACCCAAAAAAAAATAATAAAAAAAAATAAAAGTTATATAATATATATTTATATATCTTAACAGGCTGCTTAGAACATGGTCATGTTCACCACAAAACACACACATTGCCTCCGCCGTCTCCTCTCAGATTGTGAAGCCAATAATAAAATGGTCAAATGTCTCCTCTGCACAGTGCAAACTGCATGCTGCATGGTGCCTTTCAGAACAGGAACAGGGCCGTGGGTGAGCAAGTGTCTTCCTCAATAAGAACTAAGACATATTTTTATTTACAAAAGAAAGGAGAGAAAAGTTTCCACACAAAAGCACTACAATGATAACTCCCTTTGGTAAAAAGTGTAATAAATGTCTCCATAGGTCTGTTTGTAGGTACTAACTCTCAAGCCACCCGGTACTATGGTACACAAGAAGCTGGTACAGTTATGCTAGCACATCAAGCAAACTTCCTTTAATAAAAAACAAAAAAAAATTTGACAATATGTACATTTATTTACAAAAAGGAAAGGGAACATGTTAAAATTGTGTTGTTTCTGCTGTGTGTGCGTATGTATGTGAAAAGCTGGTGCATGGCACTAGGAAAGACTAGTAAAGAAGCAGGTACAAAACAATCCCACTGGCACTAGAAAAGACAGACCAATCTGAACTGGCTGAATCAGGAGTCCAGCAGGGTGAAGGAGGGAGGAGTCGAGGGTCAGATCCAGGAGATGGTGTTCTCAACAGCCAGACTGCACAGATGGGTGACCCCCGGTGAGATCCTGGCAAACCTGCAGCAGCCTAACAGAGGAGAATCCAGTTGTGATAGGCACCTCTGGGTTTCACGACATCTGAGCATGTAACTTTAAATGCACCACTCCGGGTCAGGATGTATGCAACATCCAGTTCTCTTCCCTTGAAGCTCAGGCCATTGAGGAGTCAGTCTCAAAACTGCTGGTGCATACGAGCTAGCTGCATTTCTCTAGGATCACTCAGTTCTGGAAAGGGCCCTTCCCTCCACAGTGCACGCTGAAGTCAGAGGTCTGATGGCAACAGTTCCAGCTTAGGTTTGTAGAGATTCTTTTTCCTAAACCGAATCCCGCTGGTGTCAGACTGTACCAGCTTCGCACTAGTCAACTGGCCATGTTACAGAGATACACAGTGAAGGGAGAAAGGCATCTTCCTCGTTTCCTTGATACACACACACATACATACACCACGTGATCTTCCCTCACTCAGTGATTTTACGCTGTCTTGAATATTGTGCCGTATTTGACACGGTACTTGTTAATGCTCACAAAGTGCAGGGTCTCTGTATCACAGGTAGTGGTACAGGGCACCAAACCCTCCAACCCTTCTCCCATTAGCCACTTGTTTGTCTCAGCTGACATTTCACGGGTCACATGCTCCTTGGTCCATTTGTCCACCCAGGCTTGGAACCGCTGGTGCAGCCGCTTGCTCACTCTTTCATGGGACTACAGAAACGGGAGAGACAAAAAATAAAAGGCTACAGCCACCAACATTCAGGATCACAAAACACTTAAAAAGCAAACACAAATCCACTTCCCTAGGCCAACAGATTTGGGATGTTTAGCTCTGCTGGGGAACTGACAATACAAACACTGACCTTGCCGACTGACCAAGGGAAAGGCAGTGGAGGAGGCAGTGTCTGAACAAGCAGGCACAACCATCCTTATTCCCCAACTGAGAATCCCCAAAAGCCTAGTGTTAATGAAAATTAAGTCTGTGAAATCAAGTGCTCAGAAGTCATCAACAAACATTTGATGATTTTTGAATTTGAACTCTGAACTATAACGTTAACTCTGCCACAGTGTCTATCCTGTATATTTTATTACATGGATTCAACCCTGTGTTAATGATCAAAACAGGGACACACAAAAATACATGTGCATCAGAACAGAATTCAATAGAAGTAACTTCCAGGAGTTTGACGTGACTGCTTGATTTTACCCTAATGCTGCAATAATGCTAAGCTTCTCCTATCTTTTCCCTGATTAATGGCAATGTCAGGTGATGCAAGACTGTAGTCAGCCTTCAATGCAGGTGTTTATAAAAAACAATACAGGAATAGTCTCACGTGCATGCAAAAATTCCAGCTGGATTAGAAGAGAGGGATGCTGAGATGGATATATTTGTTCCCAACCTCTCACAGCACATGCGTGCATGCACACGCCACCCCACTAAAATAAAGTTATTTTGGGATTGAAACAGAGCCTAAGAAATTGCAAACCAAAAAGGAATCTGAGTAAAGTTATGAGTAATTTATAAAAAGGGTTAGTTGAAGTTTAACACTGACTTAATTACAGTGGTAAGCCCCAGTAACTACTATACATATTCCGATAGCTGTGCTATTCTGTTAGAACCAGAACTTCTGAGTCCTGGGAAAATGCATTGCGACATTTCCAGGGTAGACTGATTTAAATCAGCTTTTCCATTTGTATTTCAGCTATTTTTTAAAGTAAGATGCACTCACTAGTTGATATAACCATTAAAACTCTTTGACTTACAACTAAATAGACACTTTATGGTAGATTCGGTACATCTGTGTGTTACCTAGAAGTGTACACCATAACTATATACATTTAAGCAATTATATAGCTTAATATTTTCAGATTCTTATTAACCAAACACTTTTAGTATGTTAGAAAATGGTGACTGATATATTGCTTATTTACTAGATAATTAACTTTTTGCTCAGATTTTGTGTCAATCTGCTTTAGAATAGTAACTGGAATTTAAACAAACAAAACAGTATATAAAATGCATTTGTATTAGACAAGACAACCTTAAATGTTTTAGACACAAACGTCTCTTATCAAAAGATGCTTCACACTGACAATTTATTAAATAGAGGGATTAATTGTAGTCAGTGAATTAAACTGATCATTTCGGGCTGGTCTGGGAAAATTTTCAAAATATGCCTAAGTGAAAGTAACTGGGGCTTAAATTTCCAGTCTCGCCTATGTCTCTTGAAAAGATGACAATCTCCTAAATTATCTAGGTTAACCAATTGTACCATATTTTTGAAACTTGACCTCAAAAGTTCGATGCTTTTCCTGACTCTTTCTTTATATAGAAAAGAAGCCTTTAATTCAAAGTGTTTTTTGTTGTTGTTGTTGTTTTTTAAGAGAGGGTCATGGATTCAGCATATTTATTTGTTATTTAAATATCTTATTATAATCTTCTAAGTTTAGGCCTCAACATATTTTGTATTAAATTCTGATTTCATTTTAAACTAGCTCATTTTTAAAAAGAAAAACTTATAAGTAACAAAAAATTTTAAAAAGGAATTTTATTTAATTAAAACAAAAAGTCTTCCAATTTTGATCCACTCTGGACCTTTCTGTAATTATGACATCACTGCGGCTATCCTAGTCACAGACCCAGCGCTTTCAAGCAGCTGGTATATTCGTTTGTAGTGCTCCGCCGGCCAGGAGCAACCCTAGACTCCCACTCTCAGTGACTGCAGGGACAAGGCACAGCTCCTCGATGAGATGAGCTTGGAGGGCAACGTCAGAACATGTGTCAGCTTTTCAGTTCTTTGCTATCTCCCTTTTTAGGCCAACCCTGACAAGCGGGTTAGCAACCAATCTGAGGTGCCCCTAGGCAAGGAACTGATGAGTAAAAGGATGCTAACAGCTGCCTACTCTAACAGGCGAGTTTGGGAAATGGAGGAGGAGGAGGAAAGGAAGGGTTACATCTCAGGAGCATTCAGAGGAAGTTTACAGAGTCCAGTGGACGAAACCATGTCATGTCCCATCCTCAAAGCAATAGGAAGAGTGTTAAATGTTACAGGAGAACAACGCCCCTCCCACCCCAGAAACGTTATCTGACTCTCCCCAGAAGCCCTTTGGGAGCAAGAGGTTCAGGGAAACACCAGCTGCTCATCCCATTCCCTTCACTCAACTCCTACCTGCTGAGCACGCAGCAGAGCCGTCCTCCTGTACATGTAATCCTCCGATTTGATCACGTACACCATCTTATAGGAGTTCAGTTTGAATTTACACTCCAGCTTGTCCAAGCTCTCCACATTCTCCATGGACTTCTTACTGTTTCCCTCCTTCCCTTCCTTTTCCTGCTGCTCCCGACCACGCTGACACTTACGGATCCGCCTCAGATTCCTGTAAACCAGAGAATCCCTGCTGGGATTAGTGCTCATCCTCTGCCCACTAGGCTGGACGTATCTGGTGGCTCCAGGCCAGCTCTTCAGAACCCAAAAAGTGTTGCTCAGAGTGGAATGGTCACAAATTAAAGTTGTTTAGGCTCATGTGCCTATCATAAGCCAACTTCACTGACCTCAGCTGTTTACAGAGAGTGGCTGCTATTTTGCAACCAACTCCCTGCTAGTGAAAAGCACTAGACTCAGCACCTTCCGCACGCAGCTAGTGGGCTTCTTTAAGCAAAGGCAGAACTGCCAAAAACGGGGGCTGGTGACTCCCCAAACCTCTGATCTCCCTGCTGCCTGTGGCCTATGCCCTCTCTCAGTCATTGGAGAGCAGGAGCCCAGGGTGGGCTCTTGGAATAAACAGCAGCACTGTGTCTCTATGTGCTACTCCCAGGTTAAAGTCTTCTAAAGTGGCAGAGTACTAAAAACAAACAAGAGACTGCAACAGCCAACACTGTGATGGAGTAAGATCTTTCTCCCTCTGCTGACATGGGTACTTCTGGCCTGTGTGTCACTATTCACAGCCACAGCTTGTTCACTCACCTTGGCAGGAAAACCGGCTTCTGAGCCAGGTGTTCCCGAAGTTCGGGAGAGGTAGAATCAGAGTTGACGTACCGCTCTACATAGTCTGACCAACGCTGAAATTGGGCACAAAACACAAGGGGTTAACCGACATCTGCCAAATCAAAACCAACTCTGAAGGGGTTTGGTTGGAAGTGGATGAAGGAAAAGCAATCTTTTGAGACTCCATATATTTCACACAGGTCCCACTCACTCTCCCCCCATGGACGGACATGCACCTGTACTGTCTGTTTTTTGAAATTGTTAATAAGAGATGCCAACAAGGCTTGTTCAACCCAATTCATTGAGTGCACTGTGTCACTTAATGAATGTGCCCTGTAGGACTGGAAGCAGCTCATAAACTATAGCATCTGTAACACTGACAGCTCTGCCATCTTCATCCAGTTATACCCCCGTTTAAACTTTACATGCTTAATAGCTGCAGCTGAACTCCGAGGACAATCGGCTCTTACCTCTGCCTCTACAGGGTCATCCGAGTTCTCCTCTTCAGTGTCCAGCAGCTCGATGGTTAATTGGACCTGGCCTCTGCTCTGAATGAACATCAGCTACAAAGCAGAATGCGGAAGGGGACTTAGTAACAAATTATTCAGAAAAATAAATCCCTTTCTACCAGGGAAAAGGGGAGAATCCAATGAACTTCATGCAACTATCCAGCATAATCCTGTGCCTTCCACTTTGCTGGGAACAACGGGGGGATACTAGCCCCAGTTATACAATGTGAACACAGAAGGAGTTTTGACAATGAGTGGAAAGTTCTAGATCACTAAGAAGCTAATCTAACAGAGGGTAAAAGGATAAAGAAATTATTCTACTTATATGGGCAGAAGAGAATTCCTGGATAGAGAACCATGACATACTTAAAGAGAGGTGGAAGAGAAAAGCATGAACTGCTGCAGTGAACAACTGGAATTTTATTAACGATCAGACAAAATCTCTCTGTTACCCACAAAGTTTGCTCGAAATTGGGATATTTATAAAGGCAAAGCAAGGAGCTGGACATCTTTTAGCAGCAGGCTGTTTTCTGATCAATTTGTACAGTTTCAATTATTTGCTTTCCTGCTTATTTTGAGACTCTCAATGGGAAAATAGAGATACCCTATAAATATCAAAGCCATTATCAATGAATTTCACTAGTTAAAGATGGGCCTGGCCGCTTCTGATTTCACAGTGAAGAGAAGTATGAATTTGATTTGAACTGAGAGTCAGGTTTATTTAATGCATAGGTGACAAATATTAGTAAGAGACCGTTACAGTCTACAATGGATGAGATGGAGAAAAAAGGTGGAAAGCTCGTGACCCACCCCAGAGAAGGGAGGGAGGGAGAGAGATTAAAAGCCTAATGACAGCAATCAATCAATCCAGTATTACTCTGGCTTTGGGACACTGAGAAACACAGGGAGAAATTTCAGCTTTACTTCAGGATACGTATTTTTCCATTTTCCTTGCAAACGTCCCATTTCCGAGGAGCTCTTTTTAGAAATATTTATCTGTTTTTTTCTGTTCGTTCTACAGTTCCTGTCTGGATTTATGTCAGCCCCGCCAAGGGCTCTATTAAGACCGACAGTCACACAGCAGGTCCTCAGCAGCTCCGCCAGGCTAGAAGGGACAATCAAGTCGTCCTGTCAAGCTCTAGGACAGCTGCAGAGTGCACAGGTGTCCAGAGGTCCTTGACATATTTGGATAGTTACATAAAATGAAAAGCTGAGCCCATTCTTTCTCTGCGAGCCTTCGTACTTCCCCCTCCTCACTCTGCAAGCTCCTCCACAAGTCCTCCTCCAAGCATCTGTGCAAGCAGATATGGTTCTTACCTTGAAACAGTTCTCGTCTGACATGAGCTGCTCGGCTTTGCGCTGGTACGCGGCCTCCCCAAGGGCCCGAGATGACTGTGAGGACAACAAACCTCCGGTAGCTCCGTTGCTATTCTCCGACAGGTAAAGGTCGGTCACCTGCACGCAGATCTCATCACTCACTATGTGCTGAAGCTGGGAGCAGGAAGGACATGGAGGAGAGGACTTAGGGAAGAGGGTTTTAAATGCCTCTGGACTCAGCGTACTGTATACTGCAGTAGGCCCCTTTCCCCAACTCAAGTCAGTCAGAGGGCTTTGCACTAATGTGCAGTATGGACAACCTGCCTTCTGCAGTCAGGCCGTAGACAAAACAGAACACTAAGAAAATCTCCAAAATAAACTTCTCCATATGGCATCAAGCAGAGTTTGACATTGATCAAAATAAGCAAGGCTGAGCCTACATCATTTGCCTGCACTTCTAGAATTGCATGTTTGCGTGCAAACACTTATGTCAAAAGCTATAACTGATGAGAGGCAAACTATTTTAACTCCCCTGCAGAATTGGTCAGATTTCCAGTTCTTCTCCACTCTGCATCATGCAAATCTCGGAACCAGCTAAAGAATATGTCCATCAATGCAGATTAGAAATGACCATACCCTTAAAAATTTCTGCTTCAAACCTCTGTCTGGTCAAACCACAGCAATAAATAAAATAAATAAATAAATAAATAAATAAAATTCTAGCCATCTAAGTATTAAAACTAAAAAACCCAATTATTTAGGTTACGAACATAGTAGCCTCTTCTACTGTGAATTACTACTACACCCATTGCAAACATCGTGTCCTTTAAATAAATAACGATGTTGGCAAAGTACAGTTACACATACAAAGTAACTACGGATTAATAACCGTTACGTGAGCATTATGAAGGAAACGCCTGACAGCTGGCAAAGATTCAGACCATTGAAGTACGTGGGAAGGGCTTGTTAGGCAGTTCTCTTGCCATGAAATCACTACACCAAATCCAAAGGTTGATTAGTTGGTTGTTGGTGGAGGGGAAATGAAAAATAATTAAATCCAATTCTAATTATTAATTATATTCCCAAATTTAAATAACGAGCCAGTTGACTGCCAATTTCCTGTCAAAACTGAAACTAAGAACTTGATTTTAGCCCTGTCTTCAGACTCTAATTTGTGCTTAATAATTCTCCATAGAAATGGGATCATCAAGGTAGCCAGCATATGAGAGTTGACACTTGGGCTTACAGAGTTCAAGTGACAACTAGCAGCTGAAATCACCCAATATATCAGCTTTAAGAGCCAGCCAGCGTGTGAGAAATCCTGAAGGAAGTTATTCAAAAGAAATACAGAACCTTTTCCAGGAGTTCTGACAGTTTGGGTTCTTGTGTTTACAGATGCTTCAGGTTTTCTAAGAGCAAGAGAACACTTCAAATGTGGGCCCATCTGATACTAGGCACCTCTTGGATAACTGAGGTCAGTCTGCACTTGGTCAGGCAACTCCCATCTTTTAATGTGCTGTATATTTACACCTGCTTACTGTATTTTCCACTCCATGCATCTGATGAAATGGGTTATAGCCCACGAAAGCTTATGCCCAAATAAATTGGTTTGTCTCTAAGATGCCACAAGGACTCCAAGGACTTTACTGATACAGACTAATGCTGCTACTCCTCTGAAACCTGCCTTAAGAATGACGCTTGAACATACCTGAGGAATGTATTACAGTCACACTCTAGGTGGACCACTTATTACAACACAGTGCGAGCGGCACTATGTTTCTGAATGAGGAGCTTTACTATAATCCCCCTGATTATTGGATCACTTGATGAGGACCTGGTTCTGTTCATTCCCTCTGAAGCACCTGGCATTGGCCACTGTCGGAAGACAGGATAATGGGATAGATGGACCTTTGGTCTGACCCAGTATGGCCATTCTTATGTTCTTATGATTTCAGTCACATGCTACAGTCTGAAAAAAATCCTTTGGGCTCATGTTATTCCTGCCCTCAAGACAGACATGTATTTTAAACAAAATTTTCTCTCTCTCTGAATATTCCATCTTTTTGCTTTTTATAGGTTTACAAATCTTCAAAAACGGGCATTTTAAATAGTGTTAAGCACACTTAATGTAGTAATTTCTTTGTTAAAGCAACATTACTTGGGGAAGTGTTGTTATGCCAGATACATGTACCTTTGAAGAAGCTGAAGAGGGAAGACAAAGCACCACAGGTAGCTGGGTAACCTAAATATCTGTACACTCCTTGTTGAGCCTCATCACTTAAATACACTAACACTTATCCTCCCCCATCTCCAGAAATATGTTAGAGACACAGGAGGAAACCCCTGCTGTTCTCTCCTCCACTCTGAAATACATCACGCAAGTACATTCAATATTCCCAAGCTTCCTTTAAACCCTGGGGAGAGCTCCAGCTACTTCCTTTTTATCACCTGGACACCACCCTTCCCTTCCCCTGGCAGTATGCTGCAAGTTACCTGTCTAACAATGCTCTGGATCAGCTTGTCCATGGTAAAGGCAATGTAGGCATGAATGGTGAACATCTCACGCAGAGAGTCCTCATACTGGGATGAATCCATGTTGCCATCTAGCAGGTTCCGCACCATATCCAGGAAAGCTGGGTAGTAATCCTCCACCTCAATATCCACTAGAGGAAGAGAAGGTGCAACATGAACTACATTGTAACACCCCTCAAAGGCAGTTCCTACAGGCCCACTATGAGTTCTGGGAGCAAAAGGGCCACATGCTGAAGGTCTCAGGTAAACTGATGAATTATCAGAATGGTCTATAAAATGAGAGACAACGTTGTAAGACTTTGAGTAAGAGCTTTTCAAATTAATACCAGGTCTGTAACCTGTCAGAGACCTCACGGAGGAGGGCAGAGGTGATAAAATTCTCAGAACTAAAGAGGTTC
The DNA here is from genome assembly GCF_007399415.2 of Gopherus evgoodei. Taxonomy (NCBI): domain Eukaryota; kingdom Metazoa; phylum Chordata; order Testudines; family Testudinidae; genus Gopherus; species Gopherus evgoodei. The sequence continues at coordinate 38,597,297 of NC_044331.1, read as the reverse complement.
TTACTACCAAAACACCATTATGCACACCATTACAGCAGAGACCTCACCAAAAAGATATGAAAGCAGATATGTCATAAGGCTCTTAGAAATATACCCATTGCACATTATTCTTAACTTGTATTTCAGTAGCACCCAGAGGTCCCAAACTATATTTGGGACCCCTCTGTGCTTGGCACCATTCAGACACATAACCAATGAGTCTCCATCTTGAAGAATGTAGAACAGAGACCAACGGGGTTGGGGGAAGCAACTTGCCCAAGGTCACATAGTAACTAAGTAGCGGAGCTCGGACTAGAACCCAGGTCTCCTGTTTCTCCTGCATCTTATCCAGCAAGCTACATGGGCAGTTACCGCCTTTCCAAGCTGAATGTGCCAATGTAGCTTCTAAAAGGTTTTGTGGGCTGCAGCAGAAACACAGCAAAATGGGAAGGAAAATGAAAAAAGCCATTCAGGGTACACCCAGTTTTCAACTAACAATCATCGCTGTGGCACAGGCATCAATGGAAGATGAAAATAAAGTTTTTGAAAATACTGGTTAAGGTACAATGCCATTTTAAAGGGAATTTGAGAAGTTCTGTGTGTTTTCTGTTTTTTGTTTTGTTTTTTAATTGTTACAGGTTCAAACACCTCTACATCCCTCAAGGCCAACAGACACTGTCCACACGTCGTCCTTCGCTTTAATCCAAATTAGCTACTTTACTCCAGTTTTAGCTGGCAGGAAACAGGTAGGCATAGGCAGTTTAGTATTGTAGCATTATCACCACTGAGGAAACCATCCCTTGGAGAATTCTAAATACATACATTTCCTGAGACCACTCAGATCACACTAACATTGTAACAGAAAATGGAAGATCAAGGAGGCTCTTTACTGGTCTACATATGACTGCCTAGACTTGGGTTTGCCCTGCCCTGCTTTCTTTAGTCAGTAAATCATTTGAACACCATTTTAAAAGGACCCACACTTTTTAATACCAGAGCCAAAACTGACTGACTGTCAATTGCCAGGGGCTGACTCCTCCACTGAGACATTTTATAACAAGCTTGAGGCCAGAGAAGATTTTTATCCAACTTGTAAATTCCTGAGGTAGAAAAAGAGCACAATCCAAAATTAAGAAATTCAGCTGGCAAGGAGTGGTAAAGCAAGACAAAATACCATGCCTCTCCCCCACAGCCCCAAGAAGTAGGATGCTCCAAGTCCCAGGTTCAGGTCTAGAGATCTCCTCCTGGATAACATTCTGGGCTACATTCAGTGCCCACCAGTAGTCTTACGTTTCACCTTTTGGAAACTACCAAAATGCAGGTACCAGATTTTACAGAGACAAGACCTAAAGGCAGGTGAGGGGGAGGAACACAGATTCCTCAAGACACCAGGAAACAGATCAAGTACCAGATCCACACACTGCAAATTTAAGCACCTGTCACAATTGCCCTTCCCTACTCAGACCAATGTAAGAGAACACTCACTGGGCTCTTTCAGTCGCAGCTGAATTGCTGGGCTGTCACTCTTGTCTCGTTTTATGCCTAGCACTTCCCGCTCCCACTCCCTTTCCCGGTTCTCCTCTTCGATTTGCCGCTCGGCCTGGGTGCAAATCCTCAGCAGCCGCAAGCATAGGATCTGGTGAAGCCGCATGAAGATGTACCAATTGTTGTTGACACAGAAGAGGTTATACACTTCATCCACCCCCCGTAGCTTCTGGGCCGCTGTGTTGCTGAACAGCAGCTTGGCTTTAGGGGGGCTGCCTCCAACTCCATTGTGCTTTTTCGCAGCCCCAGTGGCTTCATCCACATCCATTTCCTCCTCTTCTTCCTCCTCTACATCCGAGAGCTCGCCCCGCTGAGCAAACAGCAGGTCCGGAATGAAATGGTACATGATCTGCTTGATTTTGTACTTGTCCTCTTTCTGAATTCCTGTCTGCCGTTTCACGTGGTGAATGATAAGAGAAGCAGCATCCTCCAGGATTTGCTTGTCCTCATAGGCTAGTGACAGGTGTGGGCCTATGGGAACTCCAGCATTATCTTCTGATGCCTGCTCTTGCCTCTGAGGGAGGAAGAACAAATACACAGAGCATGGGTGAGTCTCACATATGCAGCTTACCACATCTTTAAGACCCTCTTGTACAAAGCACTGGCAGTGAACTGGATTTCCTCTCTCATTACAATCCCAAGCCCTATGGGGGAAGGACCACAGTTCACATTATCCATCACAACAGCCCAAGTTCTGATGTCAAGGGCCTACATATATTACATACGTGCACGCACACACTCCACATCTCCTTCTGTCATATCTCCTCCCTTCCCAAACCTGTGGCTCTTACCACAGCAGGTTCTCTTTTGCCAAAAGGTAAGTTATCAGTTCCCTCAAGTGCTAACTCAGTCACTCTGCAGCAGCAGCCACCACTACCTACCATGACTAGGCAAGAAGCCTGCATTCTCTCCTTCCCCCTGAAACTGGTGACCATGAATGGCCTAGAGGGATACAAATGCTATATCATTAATATAAAGCCCGGCAAACAAGGAGGGGTGGCGGTGGAGAGGAGGTGACAGCACATGCTCAGAGCCAGACAGCTGATAAAATGACATTATCAGTGACCACCTTACCTCATCATAGATGCTCTCAATTTCATTGAGGAGGCTCTTTGACCTCAGGACCTTGGTGTCATTCTGTTTGAAGTTGATGCCCTGGTGATCCAGGGATTTCAGGTAATATTTCTCATTCTGCTCCCTCCAGACTTTGTTGAATCCTCTCTGGGCTTCTCGCCACTCTTCCTCTTTCATTTTTAATCTTATCAGCAACAAAAAACAGAAGAGGCACTAAGAGATGCTAAGATACCACATTGATGGGTGTAGGATAAAAACCTAGACCACGGGTCGGCAACCGTTCAGAAGTGGCGTGCCGAGTCTTCATTTTTCATTCTGATTTAAGGTTTTGCGTGCCAGTAATACATTTTAACGTTTTTAGAAGGTCTCTTTCTGTAAGTCTATAATATATAACTAAACTATTCTCGTATGTAAAATAAATAAGGTTTTTTAAATGTTTACGAAGCTTAATTTAAAATTAAAATGCAGAGCCCCCTGGACCGGTAGCTAGGACCTGGGCACTGTGAGTGCTACTGAAAATAAGCTGGCGTGCCGCATTCAGCATGCGTGCCATAGGTTGCCTACCCCTGACCTAGACAAGACAAGCTGGAGGCAGTGCCCATCGCCCACTGAAACAGCAGAAAGTTTCAGGAGGAGTTCAAATGAGGTACAACGTGCATAGCAAAATTCTCCAGAAATGGCCATGAATCTTTAGATTGGGTTTGAGGCGATGTTATTTTACAGAAGGTTAAATAGGCCACAAATGCATGGCTATACCCCACTAACCAGGGTGATGAGGGCATTCAACAGAACATAAGCCAAATTTATTTTTTCCCCCCCTGTATACCTCTTTACAGAATCCCAGGACTGGGTCTGGGTTCACTGTCAATATCCCAGAATTCTGCTTTGTGAGGAGATACAAATAACAGAAATCTTAGCTGTTGTAACCAGTTGACCCAAAGAGTCCCTGGTACTTGTGACATCCCATAATTTATTTAATACATGGGTTTAACCACTTGCCAGACATTTCAGATCTCTCAAAACTTCTGATACTTGTTAAGATCCTGTAACTAGATATTCTTTTCACCCCATGCAACACAGGCATACACAAAACTCTGAACCTCTCAGACAGCTTATACCTGGCCGAGAAGAAAGAAGTTGATTCCGTCACTTCACAAAGAGTGCACTGTAACCAACTTGATCATCCCTCCACCTCTCACATCTTGACATAATGGAAAAGCCAGCTCTCTCTTCACTGAGGATTAAGGAATCACAATTTACATCTAGGCAACCTAGTACTTTTGATGAGACATGGGAACTTTGCAGAGATAAAATTGCTGAACATTCCAGGAGTCTAGAAGCACACAGATCCCAGAAGTAGCTCTTACTTGGCAGTCCCTTCTCAAAACCATATCCCTCCTCTAATCTAGTTTTTATACCATGTCCATACCTTGGTGTCTAAGACCACATCCTCACAGTCTTACCCCTCTCCTTTCATCTCTCGTTTCTTTACATCTAGTTCTCACATTATGTCCTGCCTCAGTAAAGAACCTGCTGGAGACTGCAGAGGTCCTCAGCGTGATGCAACATAAAAGCAAGCCCTTCCAGACAGGAATTCTCTTTCGGCATTTGTATAACAGGGCCCCAATTCTGCCAGGGACATTAGGGAGCCACCATAACAAAGATCTGACAATCCACAACTACAATGCTAAAGGGAATTACTTTTATTTCTAATTATCCTTTGGTCTACGTTGTTAGAGATGTATCTGGAAAGTGGAAATGTACGATGACATGGTTCCATCAAAACACTGTTGTAGCCTCTTGCTGTATAAATCCAGAACCAGCCAGGAGGACAGAGAAACTATAAACACCACAAAGGTTAGTTTCCATTCACTTATGGACTGTTCCCTTCAGCCAGTTTAGTAGGGGCACATTCCGCACATTCTTTGAACAGTTCAATTTCCACCTTCTCTTTACAACTCATCTCTCCATCTCACTGGCCATGCTCAACAAGGAACTGGGTGGAAGACAGCACTTAAACTCAGGAGTAACACGTGGTGACCACTAGGGGGCTTGGCTCTTACTCCGCTCTACCATCGCTGCCCTCAAGGGGTAAAAAAAAGGAAGAGCTAGGGAAGTTGTGAAAGCCTTGTGCTAAGGGTCTAAGGCACAAGAGAAAAAGCCCTACACAGATTGTACTAGAGAAGAGCTCTTCCTTTCATCCATTTCACATTTCCTGCCTTTCATTTTCACATTTCCACATCCCCTTGTCTGTATATGAAAAGGTAAATAGCAGCAGCAAGCAGATTTTGTACGCCTCTGCAAAAACGCCTCTGATACCATCATCTCTCAAACCGGAATAATCTCATTACCAGCAATCACTTCTCACAATCTTTCCATGCCTCATCTCCCCCCACCATGCTCATTTCTGAGCCCTTTATTACCAAGACATCCTTCTTGGGATAGGGTGACCACAACACAGAACTCCAGCTAGGTGGGGGATTTGTTAGTTTTTTCAATATACAGTATTTGCTTCAGTTCATAGGAGAGACTGAGGATGTAGAAGAAGATTCTGTCAACCACCTCTCTTTCTATTCAAGACCACACTGACGACCTGTAGTCTATAGATCAGGAACCTATGCTTTAAAGATTGTAAAACTGTCCAACTTTTCACATAGCTTCCACTTTCCTAAGTCTCATCGCACAGTGCTAATTTCTGGTATAATCCCTTCCACCAAGGATGCTGGACGGTTATATATTGTGATCGCTACCACTCAATGGTTTGACCATAGTTATTTCTTGATTCAGTATCTGAGTGTTATTCAGGGCTAAGTCAATAACCTCTCCTCTTGTGTAGCTACAGACTAGCTCTTACAAGAAGCAATCATTTAAAATACTGAAAAACTCCTCCTCCTCACCTTCCCCAGAGGTTGACATTTTATATGTGGGGTACACTAGTAGCTGGGTACTATGAAACGCAACAACTTATTATAACATAAAGAGCATCTGCATTTCTCAGACTGTATGCTTTCCTGAACTGAAGCCTTTACGTGTATTATACGTTTGGATAGTGCCTAGCATACAATGAGTTTTACCCAAACACAATAATGCTGAAACCTGGAAAGTACCTTTTCAGCACAATAGGAACGGCAACAGATGGGTTTTTCCTCAAACCGTCTATGATGTCAGCCGCTTTGTCAGCATATATCCTCTGCAGCGCCTTGCGGTGGATCACCTCCGACGTGCCACCCAGAGTGTTGTCCAGCCGGAATTTGGCTTGCTCCTCAGCAGACAAACGGGAGAGTTTCTTTTGGATTGCCTCTAAGACTCTGATTGTTGCCAGGTTAGTCTCCAAGACCACATCCAGCTGAAAGGGAAGATGCATTAGCCATGGTACAATATTACTTTCTGGAAATAAAGGTTGAGTCTACACTACAGACCTATATTGGTGTAATTATGTTGCTCAGGGGTGTGAAAAATCCACACTGAGCAATGCAGTTACATTGACCTAATCCCCTGTGTAGACAGTGTCATGTCAACAGGAGAGCTTCTCCCATTGACACAGCTATCATGTCTTGGGGAGGCGGATTAACTAAGCTGATGGGAGAAGCTCTCCCGTTGGTATAGGAGTTTCTTCACTTAAGCACTGCATCAGCACAGCTGCAGTGTTTTAAGTGTAGACTTCCCCTAATGTTTAAGTGAACCAACACAAGAACTTAACACTTCTGTAATGCTCTACATGTAAAACAGGAGGCACTTGAGAAATGGTTTAATATTTCTACATTTGGTTCTTCTAATCTACCTATATTTCATCTGCTTCCTATACACTATTGCATTTTTCCACAAGAAGTTACAGGCTACCAAAATGCTTCCTTCAGGAAATAAGAAGATTTTCCATGGGTGGGCAGTACACAATTGACAGCATTACTATAAAAGGAAGTGATAAATCTTAGCATAGTCAAATAATTGCTGTGCTGACTTCCATTTGGAATGTCAATCATTTAACACTCTGTGAATGTCATTTTTCAGACTTTTAACACAGAAATATATTTCACCCTCTATGTACCACTTGGCTAATAAAAGGAAGCATCACTTATGCACCTGCCATTGAACAGTTCATTTGGAATAACCTAAACATAAGAGAAAGAAAGCTGTGCCAAAGCTATCGACCACAATAAAAGTCAGTGGGATGGAGGGGAAGGAGCTGGTGATCAGAAGCAGTTACTTGGATTTTGCTTCTTGTATTCATCAAGGCTGAACAGTCCCTAGTTAGAAGCATAACCATGTCCAACAAAGGCAGGACAACTAGTAATGGACTTAATCTGCAGCAAGGGAGATTTAGGTTAGATATTAGGAAGACTTTCTAATTATAAGGGTAGTTAAGCACTGGAATAGGCTTCCAAGGAAGACTGAACTCCCCATCATTGGAGGTTTTTAAGAACAGGTTGGACAAACTTCTGTCAGGGATGGTCTAGGTTTACTTGGTCCACTCGGTGCAGGGGGCTAGACTTGATGACTTCTTGAGGTCATTTCCAGCCCTACATTTTTATTACTATGATCCTATAACCATGTGAGACATGGGTCACCCAGAAAAAAACGATTCTGGGCATCAGTATTTAAGCAGTAGTATACCATGTAGGTAATCAGTTCATAGAATCCCAGGCTTTCTAAGAAATGATATTGGAAGTATTCTACCTCAAAACGCTCATCCTCACATCTGTAGATGTGTTCTTCGTATTGTGTCTTCTTGGAGCTAACAAAGGTAGAATCCTCAGACCAGGAAGGGAAGGAGACCCAAGTATCATTCAAAACCTTAGGTGAAGGAGAAAAGCAGAAGACTGATGGATCTTTTCTCTGAGCCATCAGAGAAGCAGACACTCAAATTATATTATCACGTGTTCCTCTGACAAGGAATCTCAGATTCCCTTCATCCATTGTCTCTTTTCCTTGGTGAACATTCTCTCCTGTACGTACCACAGGACACCTTATAGCCAAAACTCGACCTTCTGGGCATGCTGCAAAAGCCACTGATTTGACATTGTCTGGGGGAAAGCTAGAGGTTTTTCTCCTAGGAAAGTCTAAGGGAAGAGTGAAAGCAGTTTTTCTGCTGCTTTGGATTTATTGGCTGGCTGAGTTAAATCTGTTCTGTGAACATGATTGTTTAATGATGCTGGGTGGTCTCACTGGGTTACTGTAAGCATAAAGTGCCTATGGCTTTTTGTAGGGACTTTATATTGAAATATAGATATAAGCCTAGTCAGGTGCTTAAATCCATTCGTTGGCACCTTGGCCTCATTCTCAAAGGTCCTGAGCAACTGAACTTCAACCGACTTCAGCGGGAACTGGGGTTTCTCAGAACCTCTGAAAAAAGAAGGCCAAGGTGCCAAAATACAGATTGGGAGACCAATTTCAGCTAAGCAAGTTTGAAAACTTTGGCCCGTTTTCACAGACCCTGAAGCGTGAGAGGCTGAATCACTGAACACCTGCAAGGCAGGGTTTGTTATGGTACCACATAAGGCATCCTTTAGAGACTTGTTACAGTAAGATTTCAAATGATTCAATTGGTTTTCACCATGTTATTTTAAGCTAGCCTACCATTAGTCCAACTAAATGCTTATCACCTACAACAAAAACAGCACTTCCATTTGCAGGTCACTGGTCAGCTACATCCTGCCTTTTTTAACTCCATGGCATCATAAGAAAAGCCCTGCCTATCCCTCAAATGGAATCTTGTGGCAACGTTTATGGTGGCAAAGACTTCCACAGCCATCTAGGCAAGACATTTAGCTGTGCTCTGGGGCTTCCCTCTTCTTCAGCGAATCCTCTTAATTCCTCTTATAAACCACTGGGAACTTAGCTGACCTCCTGTAAAAGTCTCTGTCCCACCCATATCAGAACCACTAGCTTTCCTCAGCTGATAGGTACACAGTAGTAGTCAGCACCACTTCTGCACTGATCTAAAAAAATGTCACTATAGAGCACAGCAAGGACTGGGCACACTCCCTGACTCTGAAGCACCTCCTGCCAGGAGACCAGAAAATGAAACTTTGCTTGTTGATCTGTGAAGTCTCTATAAAATAAAGAGATTCTTTTATGTATTCTGAAACTCCCATAAAGTTTTTCTGATGTACATACACACCACAACTGAAACTAAGGAAAACATTATGGAATTCTCAATTTATGAGGAATCTGTTCTCACACACACACAGCTGGTAGCGGCACTACTACTAAATGAGGAGGGGTTCTGCAGAAAAAATAGTATGTGATGACGAAATTAAAGACTGTATCATAATGCATATGCACACGGGGGCAAATTTAAGGTTACACTGGCAAGCTTTAGCATTTCCTAACTTCTGAGTGCATGACTTTACAACTCTTCAGCATACCAGAGTTATGCAGTCAACTCCCCTTATTGCTCCTTTCTACCACCTACCACTCAGTCCTAGCAGACTGGAGAGGGGCTTCCTCCAGCATGCAATTCCTCTGGCTAGAGTGCCTTACCTCTTTACATAGCGGAGTCCGCCCGGTGCATTTGGGCTGCTGGTAACTCTTGGGCAAGGCTCGGTAGCTGGAGCCCAGTCTCTTACAAGAAGCATAGTCTATCTCCATGGCAATCCCCTCTGTAGCCCGTTCTTTTGGAAAGGTCTCCATGTGGACAGACTCTTTGTAACCCAGAAAGTTTTTAAACCAAGTGAACAGTTCTGGGAATTTCCTACGGGAAAAGAAACATACAAGAAAGCCCTGAAAACTGTAGCACTTAGAAATCAAATACCAGTCTCTAACGTATTGGGGTCAGAGCTGCCACTTGAGAGAGACAGTCCACAGACGGCCCTTGGAAGTCACATCTGGAGATAGAAGACTCTTGGCACTCAATTCCAGTTTGAGGTGGCCTGGTAAGTGGATGCCAGTGCAGAAAGTCAGTCTGCTTTTCTTTGGATCGCTCCTGCCTCTATTCATCTTGAAGGCTAATTTTTTGATGGCAAATGCCTTCCCACCTGGGAGCCTGTTGCCATGATGTCTGAGATCAACCCTTTTCTTCTGCCTCATCCTCACTCATCTCAAAGGCTTTGTTCATATGAGGAACTGGGGTCGGCAGTTTCTCCCAGAGCAGGCAAGACTTGCCAGGAGCACTCTGACAACATTTTCAAACTGAAATCTCTGACCATTTAGGTTAGATATGAAAGCCAGCTGGCTGGTTTCTCACCCACTTGGGCACTCAGCCTTAAAACAGATCATTACTTTCCTGATTGGAAAGGGGTAAAGAAGTTGAACATGGATTCTCAGACTCCACTGAAGAAAAAATTCCACCTTTGAAGAGTGAGCCTCACACCACCAAAGCTTCAGTTGGGTGTTGCATGATTAGGTGGAAGATTTAGAAATACAAGCTGACATGCAAGCAGATAGATGTTGGTAACTGAAAAGGATTCTGCTTGTGAAAATAATCTTACTCTCTGAAGACTTTATTAGAATCTAAAACCAATACAGGAAGAACTAGAATACTAGTGAATAATCACAGTTATGACATAACTGGCATCACAGAAACTTGGTGGGATAATTCACATAACTGGACCATTGGTACAGAAAGATAAGCTTGTTTGGAAAGGACACGCAGGGGAAAAACACAGAGAAAGGCTTGCCTTGTATATTAAAGCTGTATGCACTTGCACTGAGGATGAGATAGAAGTGAGAGGCAAACTTGTTCAAAGCCTCTGGGTAAGATAAAAAAGGGTAAGAAAAACAAGGGTGATGTCATGGTAGGTGTCCACTATAGACCATCAAACCAGGAAGAATAGGTGGATAAGCCTTTTTTTTTTTTTTTTAAACAATTAATAAAATTATCCAAAACACAAGGCTTGGTAGTGATGGGGGACTTCAACTACCCAACCACCTGTTGAGAAAATAATGAAGCAGGGCACAGATTATCCAGCGAGTTCTTGGAATGCACAGGAAACACCTTTTTTATTATAGATGGTGAAGAAAGTGACTAAAAGGACAGGCTAGTCTAGATTTGAGTCTAAGAGAGGAACTGATTGAGAATTTGAAGGTGGAATGCAGCTTGGGTGCAAAATGATAATGAAACAAGAGTTTATGACAATAGACTTCAAGTAGGCAGACTTTAGAAAACTCACAGAATTAGTAGGTAGATTCTGTCGGAAACAAGTCTCAGGGAGTTCAAGAGAACTGACAGTTTTTTTAAAGAGACCTTATAAGGGTACAAGAGCAAACCATACTAATGCATAGGAAAAGGATGGATGGATGGTAAGAGACCACCCTGGCTTAACCAGGAGATCTTCAACATACTGAAACTCAGAACAAAGCACGCAGAAAGTGAAAACTAAGTCACACCACAACACAAGCACATAGGGACAAAATTAGAAAGGCCGAGGCACAAAACAAGATTAACTAACTAGAGGCATGAAGAGTAACAAGAAAACATTTTACAAAATGCATTAGAAGCAAGAGGAAGACCAAGGACAGGCCCATTAATGAGGAGGGAAATACACTAACAGAAAACACAGCAATGGCCGAAGTGTTAAATGCCTTTTTCATTTTAGTTATCACCAAAAAAGTTGGCAGTGCTTGGACAACTAACACAATGAATGTCAGTATAAATGGTCTAGGATCTGAGGCTAAAATAGGAAAAGAAAAGTTTAGAATTACTTAAACAAGTTAGAGGTCTTCAAGTGACCAGGGCCTGATGAAATACATCCTAGAATACTTAAGAAACTGGCTGAAGAGATCTCTGAGCCATTAGTGATTATCTTTGAGAACTCATGGAGGACAGGTGAGATTCCAGAGGGCTCAAAAAGGGCAAATATCATAACTATCTGTAAAAAGTGGAATAAGGACAATCCAAGGAATTACAGACCAGTCATCTTAACGTCTGTCCCCAGAAAGATAATGGAGCAAATCAAACAATCAATTTGTAAGTACCTAGAAGAAAAGAAGGTAATAGTACAGTCAACATGGGATATGTCAAGAACAAATCATGTCAAACATACTTAATATCCTTCTTTGACAGGGCAACAAGCCTTGTGGAAGGGGGGGGAAGCAGTAGATGTGATGCATCTTGACTTTAATAAAGCTTTTGATACGTCACACATGACCTTCTCATAAACACACTAGGGAACACACGCTTAGACGAACCTAGTAAAAGGTGGGTGCGCAACTGGTTGGAAAAGTATACTCAGAGAGTACTCCTTCCTCAGCAGTCCTTTCCCATTTTATATTTGTGCAATTGATTATTTCTTCCAAAGTGTAGTACTTTGCATTTGTCTTTATTAAATTTCATCCTGTTTATTTCTAACCACTTCTTCAGTTTGTCAAGATCATTTTGAAGTCTAATCCTGTCCTCAAAAAAGCTCGCAACCCCTCCCAGTTGGTATCTTCCACAAACTTTATAAGTGCACACACACTGCCATTTTCAAAATCATTTATGAAGATACTGAATAGAACCGGACCCAGGACTGATATCTTTGGGACCCCTCTCATATCTCTTGCAGCTTGATTGTGAACCATTGTAACAAGACTGGGGACTGAACTAGATGGGTATGCTCTGTATCATAAAGTTTGGACAAAATTACTATATTTACTGGGGGAAATATTTCACAAATCGCAAAGCAAGAGGCTGCTAGGACACCATTGTTTGATCTTCTGAAGAAGAGCAAAAGGGCAAGTAATAACAGCCCCAATTCTGCACTCCTCTCAGCTGTCATTTCATTCTTTGAGTCTCTAGGAAGCCACAAAGCTGCCTCTACCAGGAATTTTCACCAGAAAGGGAAAAATGGCAGTCATCAAATCACGTGACAATGTGCAAGAAAAAAACAGAATAAGAATGACTGTTCTTTTGCTTCAATGAAGGACAGCCAAGGAGAAGAATCTAAAATCTAATGCACTTTGAATTTATAAAATACTTATAAGGATCTTGAAGTACAATTAGTGTTCCTTTTATCTATAGGCCTGCTAATAGCATGTGGCACCTTGCAACCTACATTCATAATACAAAGTGTTCAGGCAGGGCTGGAGAAGACAGGAACCTCAGAGGTGACACATTTGGATCTCAGAGGTGAACTGGTATTAGTTCACTGCTGTAAGGGCAACTCCCTACCAGTTATTTTTTGAAAAGAATTAAGCAAGCAGCAGGGCACACAGATAAACTAGTCACACTAACGTTCCATCTCTGGTGCACACACCCTTTGTGCTGTAGGTAGCTCAGGAAATCAGATGTCCAGTCAAACTATTGAAGCTTTGGAGTGCTGGGCAACAGAACCAATTGAATGTTCTTTTCTTTTAAATAGCCATGGCAAGTCAGCATTTCCTTCCAGAACCTGAACAAAACAGACTAGATCCCCTAACATCACCCACCTCCAAGCACTGACCACATACAGAAATGGATTTGCCCATCCTCCACTTACCCCAAGAACGGAGAAACCAGCTGCACAAGCTCAGCCCGGGAGATCACCTCCTGATTAAAAATAACCAGGCAGCGAAGAAATTTTCATATGCCTCCGTGCTACGTAGAGCCTTGCGGACCTTCCATATATATGGGAGGAAGAAAACAGTCAATACAGAGTTAAGAATGAGTGCAACCTAAACTCAATAGTGTGCTCTCAAGTGTTATCCTGAACAGATGAGGTTACTCACACAGCCAGAAATCAGACAGACACTTTCTTTTAGACTTGGGAGTTTTATGCAATTGCATTTAAATACATTTCCCCTGCCCATGCACTACTACTGTGAACAGGTAAGGTATAAGAACCTCTATAGAACAGAACAGAACATAAAAGTTAAACTGGGTCTCTGGTTCTCACTTGCACAGACCATGAGGCAAGAATGACGACTGATCCAAGGATGCCATTCTCCTAGTGGACACCCTCCTACACCCAAAAGAGGTAAGCAATCAAGATGTTTGTGTCCACCCATAAGGAGAAGAGTAAAATATCGGACCACTGAGAAGAGTCTCAGTCAAAACTGGGTCATAGAACACTGCAAGCAGGGACTACAACAAGCTGTCTGCTGTTCTGCTTCTAGAACCAGATGTGACACAGGTAATCCTCTACCCACTAGGGCAAACGGCAAGTCCAGGCAACAGAACAATTCACTGTAGACTAACAAACAGTAATCCATGCTACAATAGTCACAACTGACTTTTCAGCTTGCATTATCACCACAAAGTGGTGTTTGTAACCCTCCTCTTCTCAGTCAGACACAGCTGAATCAGATTCTTTAGAACACTATTACCTTCTCACATAAGAACGATTTGCATCTACACATCAAATAGAGCAGCAGCATCATCAGGTTATTCATCGTTGTGATTCAGACTGTATTGCAAGGATTTCTACATTTACTCAGGTTAACACCTCAGTATTTTCCAAGCAACATGTAGGCTTTTGGTTATCATTACCTGGCCTGAAAACTGGGCCGTGTCCCAGGAGCCAGGATGGTGTCACTAGCACATGGATATAAAGTTAAAATGATCATTTACCTGGGGTTACATGCTCTGCTCCATGCAATGGAGGAGAGGGAAAATTGCGGACACATCAGGGAAGAGGACAAGGGGCTACTTGGAGACATCCCATACTGCCTACCTGCCTCAGTCTAGTCCGTGTGGCAGGAGATGTGGCAAGAAATAGGTAACAACTCCACAACATGGTATGTTACCACTCAGGAAAATGTAGCTTACAATGCAACTGACTCATTTAAGCAAAGTTCCCACATTTCATGCAGTTGGACAGGGGAAGGGAATGGAAAGAGTGGCAGTATCAACACAAGGTAGGCCAGTCATGTCACCAGTAGCATAGGGGGCCTGGAGTGACAGGAGATAAATGTGAACCATGAACAAAAAAGCCTTTTCTTGCAGATTTTTGTCTTCCATGAGAGTTAGTAGCAACAACCCTCAACAATTATGCTCTGCTGCTAACTCTACCTTCCCAGAGAGGATAAAGCTGTGGATCAAAGACAGCTGAAGAGCCAGAGATGGACTTTAGGGGCAGGGACATGCACAGATTTTTAAAAATTAATATATATCAGATGTAAAGACCAGCTGATGGCACACGTAGTTAAAAGATGACAGAAGTGTCATTCTGGAGACACCACCAAACTTCGCTGTGTATACTCACACTGGAAAACCAATTTGCTCTGAGCATGAATCAGATGCGCAAAACTGTCTATTCAGAATTTCATTACTCACCTTCTCGAAGAACAGAGATTCTGTCCCCACTCCATGTTTGCTGGCTTCTGCCAATGACTGGTCCTTTAAACCAAGCAGCTTTGGTTTCTTCTGCAAAAAGCAAAAGTAAAACCACAAAAAAGATTAAAATATGCAGTAACAAAGTTTTGCACATCTATCATGCCAGGGCATGTGTTTTAACTTCCCTGACATCCCATGTACAGTACACCATTGCTATAATACCCTTCATTATTACAAACCTTTGGCTATCACGAACCTGGTTCTTGGAGCCCAAGTGCAGTACAATACTGTACTGTATTCAAAACAAAACAAAAACATTTTGCATATGCCTGCACAGTTTTTATCCAGCCTCATATGTTGAGCCCAAGGGCAGAAACTAAGCAGTGGGCCCCTACCTCACCTCCCCTCTACTCGGGCTGAAATCCAGAGTCTCAGCCCCATCACTTGGGGCTGAAAGCCCGGAGCCCCAGCCCCCATTCATTTTGATTGTCTTTTTGCTATAACAAACGCCTGGCTAATGAACAAAAGGCTTGGATCCCAACAGGTTTGTTATAGCGAGAATGTATTATACTTTCAAATAGAGCAGTCAACATCAAGTTTTTAGGAGAATTATATTTGAGTTTCTACGGGTATCCCAAAATTAAAATATTCACTTTGCTCCCCTCTTTGTTTCCCCTGAACTTTGAATAATTGCTTTCCCCACATTCCTATTTCATTGGGGGGGGGGCTTTATTTTTCACTAGCAGCAAAACTTCAAATAATGTTTAATCATCAAGTCACTTGCAAGAGTCATTGAACAGAATATACCTCAATATATTAGTTCTGTACTCAACAACAACAACAACGACAAACTCCTTTTGATTTCTGCCAGAATCTCTCCCACTCCAATCCTGCACCTCCCCATAGTTTCTGCATTTCTTTGCTCTCTTCTTTTGTTTGTTCCCAGGGTCTTCAAGGATCCCTCCCTCCCACAGATGCACATCTCATTCTCGGAGGATTGCTGGAAGCGGACCATTATTATTATTTGCTCCGTCATTCTGGAGGCAAGTGAGATTAAATTACTAGAGAGATGGATGCTGTTCCTTTCCTTTACAAAGAAAAATGCAGAGGTCTGGGATCACTGGATAAGACTACCAGCACAGGGAGAAAAGAGGCCAACTTGACCCTTACAACCTCACTACCCAAACACTAGACCACTTTGCCATTTCTGTTTCATTGCAAAGCCTTATCCAGCCAGAAACTCTGGTTTGGCTAACAGAGCACAGACTCATCAGAACTCTCAAATTACCTTTATCATGGGAAGAACAGACAAGAGCCTGCATTGAGTTTCGATTTAATGCAGCCCCTGTGATGCACAGTAACTCGTCCCCTCTTTTACTTCCCCAAATGCCTTGAGAACAGCACTGCAAGCTTTTTAGACAACCTGTCACTTAGTCAAATTTCCTGAGGCTTCTCCCTATCTACTCCCTCCAAATGCTGCTTCATTAAATAAAACAATATAATCAATAAACATATCACTGTGTATTCTCTAGCAACATATGAGAAGAAACCTAGCACTGTTCCTCTTTCTCCACTGGTAACTACTGCCACGCTCACATATGCTGCATCTAAGTCTCTAGCCCTCTTTGTATGGATACTACTAAATCCTGTACTTAAAGGGTCTAACCAGAAGCCTGGGCAGGTCTCCTTCACCCTCAAACTAGTCATAACATGGACTGTGCGCCTCAATACAAACAAGTACGTAAAGTGCATTCTATTCTGTGTCCTCAGTTTTCACTCATTACCATTACTTCCTGGAGAAAAGCTGTGAACTATGCATGTTCTCACCTTCACTGGTGGGGTTCCTCCAGTTCCTGAGTGCCGTCTGATTTGACAGCCATTTTGGTTGGGTCTTTGTTGCTTGTTGTTGAGCTGGGGTTTCTTGACTGTTCCACCATGGTCATTTCTCACCGACTCCACTTTCTCTGCAGTTGTCTTGCTTAACAACTTATTTAAAAAAAAAATCCACAAGACTATTAGTGATGTGAACTTCTGGTGCTGGGGCAAAGGTGCCTGTGAAACCCCATCACCTTAGCTCTAGCTGAGCAGTGTATTTTACAGCAGTGATTATAGTCCTAGAACAGGTCTTTGAGGCACAGGAGTCACATTTAAAGATTTGTCAGAGGCTGTATTCCTTGCCCTCTTTTCCACATGTGCAATGAAAGACTGTTTGAAAATACACTTAGCAAATAGGAAAGCAGTGCACTTTTCTGAACTCAGTTTTCTTGCATAGCCAGCTTTCTACCAACTAATTAGCAAGGTTGAACTCACCACAGAGCTGTTAGCATCTGGCAGGAACTGCCCAAACTCAGAGAGTAAATCCTCCTGGTTCTTGAAGAGGCGTGCCACCTGTGCATACACCTCCTGCTCTGTCAAAGCTGGTGTGTAGTTACCACCTGCCTCCTTGGCATTCCGCTGCTCTTTCTGTCACAGGAACGGGGGTGTGTGAGAGCAAAGGAAACAAGAACCATTACAGCTGCTTTCCCTAGTTTCTGCTTTTCTTTCTCTAGGGAGCAATACTTAATGCAACTCAAAACATTCATCCCTGAGCTGAGTTTATGTTTGTTGCTCCTGTATTGCTAACTGGAAAATCGCAACCGAAAGAAAAATTGAGGATGGTGGCTGGCAGCTCCTCTGAAAACAAAGAGTCATTCCAAATGCTCAGGGGGAAATCATTAACTGACAGGGTATCGATGCCGCCTAGCTTGTTCTCTCTCCTTCACATTACTGTATGTAGATGCATTATATGCATCACCCCTCTATGTCCCAGGTTCATACAACGTTTGCGTTTAAAAATACTGCTCACTATTTCAGATAATTGTAGCTACAGGGAAATGCTGATTTGGCACTGTTAACTCATGCAAAGTTAAACTGGTTTGAAATTCACAAGTTCCCCCTAGCCCCTCCCCAAGCTAACTGTTTACTACTTGAAATCCCTAAGTATGTCAATCTTCCGCATAGCCCCTTCAAATACACAATACAGATGTAAGTTAATTTTCTATGATAAGGCATAACACACACATTTATACACACTCAAAAGCACCTGCATGGGTAGTGCATGTATACAGCGTTCCACAAACCTGATACGTGTGGAGGATCTCCAGGAAGGCCTTATATGTCTGGCTGTCCCTGGAACCGATTCTTGATCTTGTTGACATAGTTGATGGCATGATTAAACTCAACCGGCTGATTGTTCTGCAGGGATGGTGTGGTTCCAAGAGAGATTGTCACAGGTGTATGAGGCTGCACAGGTGGAGAGCGTGGTGATGCATATGGAGGAATTGGGGGAGTCTGCTGGCTGGCTGGCGTATGTGCCTGCAATTGCGATGGCTGAGAAGAAAAGGGACACTTAGTTTTGTCTTAAGAGATTTGTGTTGCAGTAGTTTATTTCATTCAGATCAAATCCTAGGAAGAGAACAAGTAGTATTAGAACTCAACAAAAGTCAGTTGCGCACAATAACCTGGTGGGGGCAGTGGTGGAGATGTTCCCACAACTGATGCCAACAGCAAAGCACCATGCACAGGGTGTCTCTGAGATGGAAGCTCTCAGTCTACCCAAGATACTTTGATTTGACCAATGGAGAGGCTGAGTAGGCTGGACATACCCTGATGATACTAATGCCCAGTGAAATAGCCTCACCCATATGTTTTAGCACTAGGATTTGTGGCATGATCATTTCTTGGTGTACTTAACTCCACAGCTGGGAGTGTTACAGCAAATTTTTTTTTTTACACTGATGGAAATGGAAGAGGAAAGGGACTAACACTAAAACTAAGTGAACGTTGTCTATCTTAACAATAAGCAGCTCATCCACACAAGAAAATTTCCTAATAGTTGATCCTGGATGGAATTTTATTTTTATTTTCAAAAACTGATTCTGAATATTAACAGATGTACTGAATAAATACATATAATTAAAACAAAGGAAAACTAACTTAGGATATGACAATCATCTAAAGAGCTGATACAAAGCATTCTCTGGTTTACCAAGTAATACCTCACCTTTCAAGCAGTGAGGAAACATATATTGATATTACAGAGCAACTCAATTTTAGCTGAGCCATTTTTGTCTCTTCATATTTCAAATTAACAGGAACCAAACTGCACAGACTTAGATTGCTCCATGGTGGCTAGTTATGGTCTCCATTATGAAGGTATCCTGTACTCCATAAAGCCAGGCAACTGCATCTGAAGATACTTTCCTTTTCCAATATTCAGTTAGAAGTCACAAAACTGACACTACCAAATATGAAAATCAGTTTAGGATTTTAAAATTTGGTCGCTACCCTTTAGTGGGAGGCTCAACAAAAATCACAGAAGGGTCTAGCGCCAACTTGGAGCTGGTAATTTTCATTGCAACTGAAAATACTTCACCCTCCACTGCCTTCCAATATGCATCAAAGCTATATTTTGGAGACTAAGGTTGCCCTAAGCCTGCCATTATAGCACCTTGTTTTCAGTCGCTTATAACTTTGCCAAACTAACCCTTCAAGCTCAAGTTTCTTATGCCTAGCATCTGCCTCAGGCTGAAGTTTCAGCATAAACAGTTCAGCTAGTTCTGAGGAGATCAAGGAACAGCATGTTTTGCCAATGCTAAAACAAACGCTTACAACAATTTCATTGAGACGCTCTAGGGCTTCCACGCTTTGGAGCAGGGACTTGAAATCTGAGACTTTCTAACTTTTGAATGCTTGACTTTGCAACCAACCTTAATGTTCTCTTCATGTATTTTGGGTGTGCCATTTTTATATAAAGGTAGAAGAGAACTACCATTAGTTCATCACTCTGAGGGTCTATTAATTGTCAGAGAATCCTGCTGCATGCTAACAGTGTTGGAGAAAGGGAAGGTTATGGTCATCTAGTCTGGCTTCCAGCATAACACAGGACATAGGATTTCACCAGTGACTCCTGCATTAAGTCCATAATTTCTGGTTGAGCTAGAGTGCGTGTTTAGAAAGACACCCAAACTTGATTAAAAAGACTTCAAGAGAAGAAGAATCCACCATGTCCCTAGGCAAATTGTTCCAGTGGTTAATTACCCCAACTGTTAAAATTCTACATGACAGATACAAAGGTGAGTAAGGTAGTATCTTTTATTGGACCACTTTCTGTTGGTGGAAGGGACAAGCTTTCAAGCTTCATAGAGTTCTCTTCCTCGGGTCATATGAGAGTTCTGTGAAGCTGAAAAGCTTGTCCCTTCCACCAGCAGAAGTTGGTCCAATAAAGATATTATTTCACCCACCTTGTTTCTCTGATATCTGGGGACCAACACAGCTACAACACTGCAAACAACATGGAAAATTCTACATGAGAGTTTCATACAGCTGACAACCCTTCCATCAAGGTTTCTGTTTCTTAGCAGAAAACAAAAAGACTGCAGGGGAATATCAAGAAGTCCTCACTGTTCAATGCTTATCTAATGTTTTATCAGGGCTCCATATCAAGTGCAACTAAGCTAACTAAAAAGGCACTTATTCTGGGCCTACCAGACCATCCTCGGATAGTGGCCTCTACCACATTTTGTTAGAGACTCTGTGTATCTTTCTTCCCCCAAATAAGTGCATAACATTGGCTTGCATCTCCTTTAGTAGTCTCCAATGGAGAGGTTTGAAATAATTTATTGATTTTGGATAGCAAGTTCATTTTTCAATCAAAGCAATATTTCCAAACTAATTAGTGAGTTTTTTCTTTTCTTTTTTAAAGTAAAAGCTTTTAAGAAAGGAAACTAAGCTGGAGCCAAAGAGACTATTTAGGCAAGGAGCACAAACTAGGGTTTTGAGATGCTACAGTAACAAAAATGGAGTCACCACTTCATACCTGAATTTGCCTGCTCCAAAACTAAAATAAAAAAAAGGAGTTTCTGAAGTTTTGGACCAAATCCATCACTTCAGATTCCACCTAAAATTTACTGTACATCCTAAGACTTCTCCAAAGTCAGCAATTTCCTGAACAATTCTGTTGAATCATTTATATTCACATGTGGTCCTTTTCATTGTGCTGGCAGTTGAGTGATTATTTTCACACTCATATTATATCACCAGGCAATCTGACCGCTCTCCAGAGATAGGATGATCACTCATGGAGACCATCATTCACATGCACACTCACAGCTGCTGCTGCGGAGCCAAACTGGTACATGTTTACTGTAGTTTTCATGGATGTGAAAAAGCTGCAGAAGTGATTTTACAGATATTTCAGTTTTTACATTTCCTTTGAAGAAATGTTAAGCCTTTTGCAATCTTTAGTTCCCTACCATTTCTAAAGAGGGACTAGGTGTTTCACTCTGCCTGTGGTATCCGAAGTCTCTCACCTTGCTGATTTTGGCAGGTGGTGGCTGTGGTGCAGGCTGTGCTGGAGTTGGGGTTGACTGTGCTGAAGGCTGGGATTGATGCTGAGGCTGCGGCTGCGGCTGGAGGCCATGAGTGGGGATCTGGTGAACCTGCCCTGGTGTTGTCACATTCACCATATCATTAGTCTGCACCTCAATTTTGTAGCCAGGTGGCAAGAAGGTATTGAAGCCCATGATCAAGTCAGGGTGACCTTTGAAGAGCTGAGACACGCGGCTGATCACCCCTGGAGTGTCAATACTGAAAAGAAACAAGAAGATAGAAAGGTCAGAGATCTTGCAAAGGGCTCTCACTGGCAAATCAGGAACTCCACACAACAGAACTTTACTTTCCACTCAAATTTTTATCTAGCCATCATTAGCCTGCAACAAAGCCAGGAAACCAGACAAAACTGATTATTATTCATGTATTATTTAACTTGGCTGTAACGTAAGAACAATTTTATTTGTCCATATATCACTAACTAAATGTGATTTGGTCACAAGTCTGACCGCTCTGCAGCTACTGGCAAGCAGACAACCAAATGAATCAGCTGGAGTTCACAGGTTCAGTTCTTACAACTCTCTCAGCAGAGATTTGGCACAAATGAAAGGATCCGCTTGGGCTCCAGAATGGAAAATACTGATCAACACTGCACTTCCCAGGACTTTCCAACCAGCAGCACGGATGGAACAAACAGGAGGAAAAGGACTCTAGAGATTATCAAGAGATGGATAATCTCCCAAGTGGAAAGTGCTAACCATCTCTTTGCTCGCATCTCCCCACACACATGCGCACGCACACGCATACTCTAATATGAGGAAAGCAGAACATAAGTTGTTACCTTTGAGACTTAAATTCCTTCATTATATCCAGGAAATCATTGTAGACCTGAGGCTGACTACCAAACTGCAGCTTCACCTGGTCAAGATAAGACAGTGCATCCTCCCACCTGTGAGCAAAATAAAGGAGCTAAAAATATACCTCAGAGAAAAGTGGGTGCCCACTCTTGCGCATGAACACACATTTGAAAAAGGCACCTGCCTACAGTAAGCCACTAAGAGTAGGTAATCAGGTAGCAGCCAGGTCATAACATTGGCTAGTTTTATAAATCAGTGCTCCCTGACCATTTGACACAGTCACATTCTATTTCTGGCTCACACTGGAAAGATCTTGGTATTTTTCTGTGATGATGCAAATGTATGCATCAGCAGAAATAGTCCCAGTGAACACACTTCAAAGTAACCATTTCATCACTGGCTGGGTGATTGTTAGTAAAAACTCAGAGCTGGACATGCATTATTTTTTCCTACATTTTTTGTGGAAATTATTATTGAAGTCTAAAAATAAACATGGTGGGAGACCCTAAAAGGAAATTCCACGTACTAGTCCTGCCAGGTACATACTTGCACTTTAAAAAAAAAAAAAAAAAAAGAGCCAGACATTTCAATTTGGCTCATAAGGCTTTGAAAAAATGCTAACCATGGATGTTAACCTCTGAGTTACCTCAAACAGCAAGAAGACCATGTGGAAATTTAGTTTCTATTTATGAAGGGTCCATTGTCATAAACAGATAGCTAAGGGTTAATGTCTCTTTCCCTAAAGCACCTGACCAGAGGACCATCAGGAAACCGTATTTTTTCAACTCTGGGTGGAGGGAAGTTTGTGTCTAAGTCTTGGTTTTCTGTCTGCCTGCTTTCTCTGAGCTTTGGAGAAGTAGTTCTGTTTTCTAATCTTCTGTTTCTAAGTGTAAGGACAAAGAGATCAGATAGTAAGTTATATGGTTTCTTTTCTTTGGTATTTGCATGAATATAAGTGCTGGAGTGCTTTGATTTGTATTCTTTTTGAATAAGGCTGTTTATTCAATATTCTTTTAAGCAATTGACCCTGTATTGTGTCACCTTAATACAGAGAAACCATTTGTATGTATTTTTTTTCTTTTTATATAAAGCTTCTTTTAAGACCTGTTGAAGTTTTTCTTTACTTCAGGGAAATTGAGTCTGTACTCACCAGGGAATTGGTGGAGGAAGAAATCAGGGGAGATCTGTGTGTGTGTTGGATTTGCTAGCCTGATTTTGCATTCCCTCTGGGGGAATAGGAAAGTGCTTTTGTTTCCAGAACTGGAAACGGAGAGGGGGAGTCACTCTGTTTGGATTCACAGAGCTTGTGTCTGTGTATCTCTCCAGGAGCACCTGGAGGGGGGAAGGGAAAAAGGATTATTTCCCTTTGTTGTGAGACTCAAGGGATTTGGGTCTTGGGGTCCCCAGGGAAGGTTTTTCAGGGGGACCAGAGTGCCCCAAAACACTCTAATTTTTTGGGTGGTGGCAGCAAGTACCAGGTCCAAGCTGGTAGCTAAGCTTGGAGGTTTTCATGCTAACCCCCATATTTTGGACGCTAAGGTCCAATCTGGGACTAAGGTTATGACATCCATGCCCATGTGTCTGATTTTCAGGAGGTGCTGTTTGAGCAACCACAGCCCTCAGTGAGAATTCTGGCTGCTTCTTATGTCTGAAAGTCAGGCTACAAATGAATATATTGTAAGAACCATTCATCCTCCACTTTGCTTATTACCAGATTGTCTGGAGGTATGAAAGCTCTACATGCAATAGAAGCCCTCTGGAATAATATCTGAAACTGTCACTGGACTTGTTCCTGTTCTATTGTATGTGAAATACTGAAGTTAATTAAAAGCTAATTAAAAGAGTTTTAACCCATATCATCTAAAGTCTGATCTGAACCATCAGATGTTTGTGCCATTGATTTCAAAAGGAGCAGAATCCGATCGCAGAATATGGGAAAGTAGGTCCCCTGGAAAGTAAGCACTCTATTGCTGTGTTTACTGTTTTAAAATGTGGGAGCAACGAAAGAAACTTCAATATGTTTTCCAAAAGAGAGGAGTAAGAAATAGACATAGAATCATATACATGTATTCTTACTACAGCTGATCTGAATTTAAACACTTCAATGTGTTATTGGGGTGGGGGGGGGGGAGAGTGTTTAAGGGAAATTATTGCAAACAGTATAAACAGAGCCTTGCTCACTCCCAAGCATCTCCTCCACACCCACCCACGAAAAGCAACACATTCAGAAAAGCTTCTAGATGCTGTGGTAGCTTAACCTTTTCACACATGGGCTCTGCATTAAAGCCCCTTGGCCCCCCTTCTTTCCTCCCCAAACCTGTTGATTAGAATTCCAGATTTCATGATTTTGCTGCAGCATTTGAAAAGAAAATGCATTAACGGAGGCAGGAGGGGGAGTCTTTGGCTTACACAGTCTAAACCCCCTTCTTCATACTGAAATACTAAAACAGTGTATAGGGCCAGCTTTCAAGTCATGAATTCCAGCTTCTGTGGCTCATCAGGAAAGCTTTTAACAGGCAGTCCAACTGGCTCTTCTGGGAGGCCTGTATTACATATGCAATAGCCAAGGGCCCCAGATTACCCCCAAACTTCTGGCACAGGCCTCAGAAACTGCTGCCTGCTCTGCAGCAGCACAACACAAACAGAAGTCGATAGCTTTAAAGATTTTATTGAATGAATATACAGTACTTCAATACTTACTTTTGACATTCAATAAATGTGATTTTTCCATTCATTTAGGCTGCTGCTACACAAACTGAAGCTAACCACAGAGTTTACCAGGTCACAGACGTCAGGGGTTTTGCTGACGAACATTGGTACAGCACAGACTACATGGAACTCTGTATTACCTAGGCATAATGCTAATGCCAGACTCCTTGGGTTTGTTCTGAACACCATGCCAAAGGCCAAGTTCCAACACCCACCAAGTCATCCATAAACCTAGTCTAACCACCCTTCATTACAAAAACATTATTACAAAATCAGTAACTATTACCTGAGATATCTCATCCAGTTAGATCAGACACCTGTGCAGATGAAACCACCACCAACTAAGCAGATGTTGCCCTTCAAAACACCCATTTTACAGAATGATAAATTGGAGCTTGGTGTTACCTTAAGCCTCTGGAACTGCTGCTGCCCCTGCACTGGTGCTGCTGGAGGGGTCGGGTGAGCATGACTCTGCACCACCTGGCTTCCATGAGGCTGCACTGGTGTGGTGTGATGATGTCCGCTATGGACGGTCGCTATAGCAGGACCATGACTGCCTGAGCTCTGTGGCACAGCCGACACCTGGGGAAGGAAGATAAGAAAGCAGCTGGGGGTTAGGGCTTTATCTGTTCTTGGAAATTCTCCACTGGAAAAACTGTGTACACTAACAATTCATGCTTCAATGAGGACATGGACTTACACTGCGCCTTTCATCAGGGCGCAACCCTCACAGTACTGAAATGCATCCACTTCTGTGGTGAAACAACTACTGCTTATTGTGAAGCTAGTTTAAAAGCAACCTCAAATCCTATCCATTCCTGAATGCACAGATGCTGCATGAATTTCATCTGGTGACTATCTGTAAAATGGGTATAATAACCTTTATCCAATTCCTTGGGCAGCTGTGCACTTTAGCTATTTATAAATAAATGCTTCAATATCTCTGGATGAAAAAATACAAAACTACAATTTTGAATTGGCAGAATGTCACCAAGTCTGTACTTTCACCATATCACCAAGACTAACAGACTTATTCATTAAATACATTTTGGGCTCTTTAACCATGACCTGCAGAAAGGGAAAAAAAAATGGCTGCTCTCTTTCATTTTCTCTGATTTACAAAGGCCTTGAAGATTTTTTTCAGAAGTACAAAAGGTGGGAACCCTCTCTGCGTTTATGATAGAAATTCAGGTCTTGTCCAGCCTGAAAAGCTCTCTGGTGACTGGAGGACTAGTGACGGGACACCGATTTTCAGGCAGATTTGGACAAATTTATCAGTGCAATTGTATGATCGGGGTTACTTTTGATGGTAGGGGGTCAACAGCCCCAAGGCTAACATTTGGTTTATGTTTTACATTCCTAAAAAGCTCACACTTCAGGGTTTCAGCTAGCCACTGGCAAGAAGTATTCTCTTCCTCACATGTATTCTGGCAGGTTTTTTTTATCTCGTTCCTTTGACATATCAGAGATGGTCATGGCTGGAGATGGGACATTTGGCAAGTGGCCAGGGCTCCAAAGGTGGCACTAAGTATTCCCTCTCAGCTACTTGGCTGGCTGATTCTTGTTCACATGCTCAAGGTCCATCTGATCACCGAATGTGTGGTCAGGAAGGAATTTTCTCCCAGGGCAGAATGGCAGTGACCTTGGGGGGTTTTCACCTTCCTCTGCAGCGTGCAAGTGTGGGTCGCTTGCCAGTATTTTCTGGGTCTCTCTCACTTAAGCATTTCCCTGCCATATTAGGGGCCCACAGGCATTGGTGCACCTAGGTCCCTCCTATTCTCTGTCCATGGATCACAACGTTCTAGTCTCCTGTGGGCTGCAATAACTTTGGTCTCATTTCAGTTGTTGTGTTTAGCGTGCATGCACTGGGTAGGGCTGACGGCCTGTGAGATACAGAAGGTCAGACTAGATGATCTGGTGGTCCCTTCTGCCCTTAAATTCTGATTCTATGATACAGAAACAAAACCAGAGTTTGACTATTACCACCTATTTAATGGCACAATGACAAACATTTTGGATACAGAAAGTCCTTGTTAAAGATTCAGCACCACAGTTCTTCAACTTAGGTGTTAGAACTCTCAATTAATATCCTTTGGACCCCCCAGAGATCCTCCAGCAAAAACGTGGGAAGACCCAAACTTGATGATTACCTTTAGAAAAATCCGGAAAGACAAGCAGAACAAACTCTTTTGAACATGCGCTTTTCAGCCTCCTTTATACATCATAAACATGCAAAAAGAGTTCAATTTAAAAATTCTTTAATGAATAGTTAGCTTGCTTTTTTTTAAATTTAAAAGAATCCAGTTTTTTTAATAGAGCACCTGCTTCAAACAAAACAAAAACAAGCAAGGTTTTTTGGTCCCTCATTCACATTTAGAAGACTCTTAAGAAGGCCTGAGAGCAACATTAAACTTACCTGGGCCAACTCTCCAGACCTCTATCCCCATCTCTGAGTACATGCCTGCCTGATGTTGCTGTTAGTAGTGAACATCTTTTTGAAGAGCCTGGGGTAGCCGGTGCACATGAGTTGCTCCCCAAGCCAGTGCATGAGATGGGAAGTGCAACTGACCAGCAACAAAACCAAGGCAAGGATGATAGAGTGCTGGCAAAAACTAAACAAACACTGGGAAAAATAGAGGACAAATACTTCTCTCTAGTGTTTCATTTACAGAAATCTTACATGCTATTAGATTAAGTACTACAAATTTTTCAGATGACATGATTTTCAAATTGGCAATGTTCCTTTAATAAGCACAAAGTCAGGAGCCCAAAAGGAAGAATGTCATCTAACCAATCACCTGCATCACTTCCCGCTGTACCTGGATTTTCCCTGGAAGTCTCCTATCCAGGTATTGATTCAATCCAGTCTTCCTGAGTTTATGAGCTGAAAAGATCACAGCAAAAGGCTGACTGGCTGCAGGACAAACTATCCTACTTAAAAGGGGGAAAAAAACCCATTTACTGGCCTATTTCTGAATAGGAGATAATTCAGAGATCAGGACACAAGGGTACCCAATTTAGGCCTTAACAAGGTACTTAAGCACATACCTAATTTTGAGCTTGTGATCAGCTGCCACTAAAATCATGGGATTTAAAGCAAGTGCTTAAAATCAGGCACATGCTTAAATATACTGTTAAATTGAGGTCTTAAATTAAGAGGCCATTGTTGGCAAAAAAATAATTCCTGTCACATGTAGAACCCCACCATAGATTATTAAACATGCATCTTGCATTGTATGGTCATTGCTGTTCACATGAGATTGAATTATTCTCTGGTTCACACTATGTAAGAAGTGAACATACCTGGTAGCTGGGCGTTACGGAGTACTGAATTCCAGTGGCAGACTGCATGGTCTCCGAAACCGCCTCATATACAGGAGGTGCTGGGGCAAGCACACGGTGCTGGTGTTGGAAAGCTTCTGTGCTGCTGGTGATACGTCTCTGCTGTGACGTGTACACCGGTGACTCCTGCTCATCCAATCGCCGCTTCATTCTGAACTCATGCTCAGGGAAGCACTACAAAACCTGCTAAAACAGTTCAATTAACAAACAAATGATTAATCATTCTCCCTTAATGAATATGATGTTGAGCTCATCAACAGGAGGCATAGCATAAGTAAGGCACGTTTCTGGGCATCCATTTAACTTAATTATTTCTTGGATAATTTTTTGTGAGGGGGGATGTGCGTTTGGAATCAGGATTAATTTTTTCAGGTAAAAGAGTAAAATTGCATTTTTTTAGATAATAGCCTGTTTTAAAATTCAAATATTCAGGCTGAAAGTAGAAGTTGATAATTTCTTCAACAAACTGAAGTACATTTCTAATTTGAACATTGTTAACACATGTAGATTCTGAACAAAGACACGTTTCCATACAACAGAGACTGGAGATGGTTGAGGAGTTTCTGGCAACAGAACTTCAACTGTTTCTTTCACTGTGGTGGTGAATCTTAAAAGGCCATCAGCTATCCACTGAAGTGCTTACTATGAGTTTTACACTTTCAGTATATGTCAGCTGTGAACCTGCAGCAGCAACAGCCCAGGTAGGATGCTAGTCAGCCCTGTGGGAAGGGGTTTCAAGAAGCTTTGGGAGAGGGTAGGAAATTTAATTCTAAATCATGTAGGGACCAAAATCAGGTTCGTTCTGATTTTACACACTGAAATAAAGTTAGTAGTAAATCCAGAAGAAAAAGAAAAACCTGCAGACTTGCTAGTAAATTTAGTTTTGATTCCACATCCCTCTCCAGTAAGTTTTACCCAGCCCCCGGTGTCACTGCAGATCACCAGTGTCGCTAAGTGTCAAAAATTGGCCCCAATGTTTCCTCAGGACATCAGACGACAATGATGAACAACCCACGTGCAGCTCCCTCAAGATCTTCCTGCAAAACACATTCAAAAGACATATGCTCCTGCTCTAATCCAGATAGTGTTTCCCTAATTCACTCTAAATTTGGGTCACTATTCTGCCCTCCCACCCCTTCAAATTCTGTAAATACTTCACTTTAATTGCATGAACTTTCCTTTCCAGCCCGGATATTCAACAACTGCTGCCTTCTAGGTGGTGATAGTTAATGCCACTCCTGAGAAGTTATTTATTCTTCATACAACCACTGAGTGTGTTTGAGCACATTCAATCTCTCTGTCCAATCCAGCACCACATCCTAAAGAGCGAAACTCTCTTTTCTCTGCAGTCTGGAATACACCTAGGTCTTTCCTAAGCAAATATATAGCCTTGCCAGTTTCAGTGTAATTAATGAACGATTCACTCCTAGCAAGGAACCTAACAGAAGCGGTCCCCCAGCAGATGTAACTGGGCTCAACACCTCCCCCTCCTCCCCCCCCACTCACACACAAAAACACCCATAAACCAACAACCTTCACAGCTCACTTCAATCAGCTTCCAAAAAAATTCTAAGTTGTGAAGTTATACTAACTCTTCAGTTTGAGTGCTTAATTAGCCAACCAGATGACAAACAGTGACCATCAATATATGTATGTATAAGAAGTACATGCACAACAAATGGTGAATTAAGAGTCCACACATAGGTTCTTAGTATTTAAGAAAGCCTTTGGAGGTACAGACTAATTGTATAACTTCTTACTGCTTTTCCTGGATCCTCTTTTCTCCTTCAATTTTTCTTCTCTCTCTCCCCTTCTTGCAGGATCTCACTTTTTTACTCGTTGAAGTTGTTCTGTAAAGCTTGCACCCTCTCTCAGAAGAGAATCTCTCATCAGGAACCTACCATATCTATTGTGAGGGGCCTTCTGATACTGATCAATAAGCTCTGAAATGAGGAGGAGGAAATTACTAAAACCTAATTCACAGGGTTCTGAGTCTACCAGACCACAGTGACATCTGGAGAACAGAAAGGCAAAAATCCAGGAGAAACAGAGTTGATTTTTCTGGTTTTATCTGCTGTTTTTGGTCTGACCTCTGCAAATGATTCCAGCATCTGCCCCATGATTTCATTTACTGTTACCCTCCTAGGGTTTAGAAACATTTTAGCTTAGTAAAAAAAATATTTTATAGATAGCATAGCTGGAATCTAAACAAGTAAAACAGCAGAATTTGGTCATGTATTTTTGATAAAAGCCCCATCTAGGATTTCACATCAACATGGTGATAATAAGGGCATGTCTACCCTACAAAATTAAGTCGACATGTTAAGTCAACATATAGCCGCTGCAGTAATTAAAGCGGTGGTTTACGTCCACACCTTGCTCCTTCTGTCGGTGGTGTGCATCCTTACCAGGAGCTTCTGCTGACTTAACCATGTGGGCAGTGACAGCTGGAGTCCCCCTCCTGAGGAATAGGAGGAGACTCCAGCTGTGAGCCCTTGCTGGGCTGATAGCCAACAGGCAATGTAAGTAACACAGTGTCTACACGGACAATAGGGCGCCCTAACTACATTGACCTAAGTGCGACGCCTCTCGCAGAGGTGGAGTTACTAAGTTGATGTACTGGGCTACTTGTATTGGTAGGAGCTACATTTTTAGATGCTTACAGAGTTAGGCGGGTGTAAGCTGCCTGATGTCAACCTAACGTTGTAGTGTAGACCAGGCCTAAGTCAAGTCAAATCAAAGCCTTGATAGCACTCACTTACAATGTGTGCTCAGGGATATGGAGCAGCTGAGAGAAAAGTCCCTATGTGCCCACCTAATTTTTGTTCTGTCCCCTCCCCTTCTTACATTGTTAGTCTCTCTAGGCTTAGTTCACTCCTTACCCCTTTAACAGAGCAGTAGCATACTATAGTAATGCAACCACCACAAAAGCACTTCCAGCAGTTATAAAGTTAATGCTCTCTCTCCTCCCACTTCTCCCCAACAAACCAGGCATGAAACTTTTCAATCCAAATTCACAGTTTGCAGCCAAGTAGCAAGTGAGCCAGCTATAACAGGCCTAATGTATAACGTGCACAGGGGTATAATTCCAGAATACAGAAACACTGAAGCGAAAGATACAGTTGCAGAGACCATCTAATATAATATGCACGTCTAACAAAGCTCTGCTGTTTGTGTGTCTTCACCCAAAGAAACACATTCCATTTTTCACTTTTGCTGGGCTAGTCAAGGTTTAAAGTAGATGCTAAGCTGCATAAAAGGCTGTGCAAGGCCAAATAACTGCTAGAAGAGTCTTACACACTTACCTGTTATGAGGATTACAATTCTACCTGGGACTACAAGGTCAGCCTTTTCTTCCAAGGAGCAACAGAAGATCTCAGATTATAGATTAACTCATCCATGCACCTTTGCGAGACTGTAGTAAACAGCTACAAGTCATCTGCTGGCAAGGTTGGCTTAGTCGTCTAACCATCAAGTCTGGAATTCCTAGACTGCCTGGTAGACCAGTTTAAAATTCTTATGGGGTCAACTCAACCCTTTAGCTACCCAAAGCAGATAATGAAGTTCCACACAGTAAACTGTATGTGGATGTTTTGGATGTAAACTTAAAACCAGGCCCTGTTTGCTCTTAATTTTCACTAAAGATCAAAGGCCACTTTTGCACAAATTACACACAGAAGCTGCATGCTATAAGCTAGATAGCTGCCTTGCATACCAGAGTAAACAATAATTGTTCAGCACTGTATGTAGGCAGCCCGTCCAACCTGAAAAGGGCTTTTCCTCCTCACTCTCTTAGCCCTGGTCTACACTACGAGTTTAGGTAGAATTTAGCAGTGTTAGATCGATTTAATCCTGCACCTGTCCACACGACGAAGCCATTTTTGTTGACTTAAAGGGCTCTTAAAATTGATTTCTGTACTCCTCCCTGAGGGGATTAGCGCTGAAATCGACCTTACTGGGTCGAATTTGGGGTAATGTGGACGCAATGTGGACCTATCCCAGAGTGCTCCATTGTGACCGCTCTGGACAACACTCTCAACTCAGACGCACTAGCCAGGTAGACAGGAAGAGCCCTGCAAACTTTTGAATTTCATTTCCTGTTTGGCCAGTGTGGTGAGCTGATCAGCACAGGTGACCATGCAGAGCTCATCAGCACAGGTGACCATGGAGTCCCAGAATCACAAAAGTGCTCCAGCATGGAGCAAACGAGAGGTGCTGGATCTGATCGCTGTTCAGGGAGACGAATCCGTGCCATCAGAACTCCGTTCCAAAAGATGAAATGCTGGAATATTTGGAAAAAAAAAACTCCAAAGGCATGAAGGACAGAGGCAATAACAGGGACCCGCAACAGTGCTGCGTGAAACTTAAGGAGCTCAGGCAAGCCACGTGAAGCCTACCAAATAACCAGAGTGGCAAACGGCCGCTCCAGGTCAGAGCCCCAGACATGCCGCTTCTATGATGTAGGGGCACCCCCTGGAATGGCATGCAGCTCAACAAACCCACCCCTGTGCTTCCCTCCTCCCCTACTCCTCCTGGGCTACCTTGGCAGTTATCCCCTCATTTGTGTGACGAATTAATAAAGAATGCATGAATTTGAAACAACGACTTTATTGCCTCTGCAGGTGGAGATCAAAGGGGGTAGGGGAGGGCAATTGGCTTACAAGGAAGTAGAGTGAACCAACGGGCAGGTTTTCATCAAGGAGAAACAAACAGAACATTCACACCGTACCTGGCCAGTCATGAAACTGGTTTTCAAAGCTTCTCTCATGTACAGCATGCCCTGCTGTGCTCTTCTAACCTCCCTTGTGTCTTGCTATGTGTAATCAGCGGCCAGGCAATTTCCCTCAACCTCCCACCCTGCCATAAACATCTCTTCCTTACTCTCACAGATATTGTGGAGCACACAGCAAGCAGTAATAAAGATGGGAATATTGGTTTCACTGAGGTCTAACGGAGTCAGTAAGCTGTGCCAGCGGGCTTTTAAATGTCCAAAGGCACATTCTACCACCATTATGCATATGCTCAGCCTATAGTCGAACTGCTCCTTACTACAGTCCAGGCTTCATGAGCCATGAGAGCAAGGGGTAGGTGCAACCGTGTGGTGCTGCTGACTGGGAGAGCAGTCTGAGGCAGAAGCCTCCAACTGGCATGATATTCCAGACTGAATCTCCATTAGAAGAAACTTAAAGAAGAGAATGACCTGGAGTCATTCCCATTTTTGTTCAGGCACCCCCAACCAACCTAACCGAGGTCAGTCAGGAGCACCCATGGGACGACGGTTAACAGTCGTATTGCACCGTCTGCCGTTGGCAAGGCAAGGGGATGCTGCTGTGTGGGAAATGTGTGATCATGGGAGACTTTAACTTCCCAGATATAGACTGGAGGACAAGTGCAAGCAAAAATAATACGGCTCACATTTTTCTGGATGTGATAGCAGATGGATTTCTTCACCAAGTAGTTGAAGAACCAACAAGAGGGGATGCCATTTTAGATTTGGTTTTGGTGAGTAGTGAGGATCTCATAGAAGAAATGGTTGTTGGGGACAACCTTGGTTCGAGTGATCATGAGCTAATTCAGTTCAAACTAGATGGAAGGATAAACAAAAATAGATCTGGGACTAGGGTTTTTGACTAAGAGCTAACTTTAAAGAATTAAGGAAATTAGTTAGGGAAGTGGATTGGACTGAAGAACTTGTGAATCTAAATGCGGAGGAGGCCTGGAAATGCTTTAAGTCGCAGCTGCAGAAACTATCAGAAGCCTGCATCCCAAGAAAGGGGGAAAAAACCATAGGCAGGAGTTGTAGACCAAGCTGGATGAGCAAGCATCTCAGAGAGGTGATTAAGAAAAAGCAGAAAGCCTACAAGGAGTGGAAGAAGGGTGGGATTAGCAAGGAAAGCTACCTTAGTGAGGTCAGAACATGTAGGGATAAAGTGAAAAAGGCTAAAAGCCAAGTAGACTTGGACCTTGCAAAGGGAATTAAAACCAATAGTAAAAGGTTCTATAGCCATATAAATAGGAAGAAAACAAAGAAAGAAGAAGTGGGACTGCTAAACACTGAGGATAGAAAGGAGGTTAAGGATAACCTAGGCATGGCCCAATATCTAAATAAGTACTTTGCCTCAGTCTTTAATAAGGCTAATGAGGAGCTTAGGGATAATGGAAGGATGACAAACGGGAATAAGGATATGGAGGTGGATATTACCACGTCTGAGGTAGAAGCCAAACTTGAACAGCTTAATGGGACAAAATCGGAGGGCCCAGACAATCTTCATCCAAGAATATTAAAGGAACTGGCGTATGAAATTGCAAGCCCATTAGCAAGAATTTTTAATGAATCTGTAAACTCAGGGGTTGTACCGTACGACTGGAGAATTGCTAACATAGTTCCTATCTTTAAGAAAGGGGAAAAAAGTGATCCGAGTAACTATAGGCCTGTTAGTTTGACATCTGTAGTATGTAAGGTCTTAGAAAAAATTTTGAAGGAGAAAGTAGTTAAGGACATTGAGGTCAATGGTAATTGGGACAAATTACAACATGGTTTTACTAAAGGTAGATTGTGCCAAACCAACCTGATCTCCTTCTTTGAGAAGGTGACAGATTATTTAGACAAAGGAAACGCAGTAGACCTAATTTACCTCTATTTCAGTAAGGCATTTGATATGGTTCCACACGGGGAATTATTAGTTAAATTAGAAAAGATGGGGAACAATATGAAAATTGAAAGGTGGATAAGGAACTGGTTAAAGGGGAGACTCCAATGGGTCGTACTGAAGGGTGAACTGTCAGGCTGGAAGGAGGTTACTAGTGGAGTTCCTCAAGGATCAGTTTTGGGACCAATCTTATTTAACCTTTTATTACTGACCTTGGCACAAAAAGCAGGAATGTGCTAATAAAGTTTGCGGATGACACAAAGCTGGGGGGTATTGCTAACACAGAGAAGGACCGGGATATCATACAGGAAGATCTGGATGACCTTGTAAACTGGAGTAATAGTAATAGGATGAAATTTAATAGTGAAAAGTGCAAGGTTATGCACTTAGGATTAATAATAAGAATTTTAGATATACATTGGGGACACACCAGTTGGAAGCAACAGAGGAGGAGAAGGACCTTGGAGTATTGGTTGATCACAGGATGACTATGAGCCGCCAATGTGATATGGCCGTTAAAAAAGCTAATGTGGTTTTAGGATGCATCAGGCGAGGTATTTCCAGCAAAGATAAGGAGGTGTTAGTACCGTTATATAAGGCACTGGTGAGACCTCACCTGGAATACTGTGTGCAGTTCTGGTCTCCCATGTTTAAGAAGGATGAATTCAAACTGGAACAGGTTCAGAAATGGACTACTAGGATGATCCGAGGAATGGAAAATCTGTCATATGAAAGGAGACTCAAAGAGCTTGGCTTGTTTAGTCTAGCCAAAAGAAGGCTGAGGGGGGATATGCTTGCTCTTTATAAATATATCAGAGGGATTAATATTAGGGAGGGAGAGGAATTATTTAAACTTAGTACCAATGTAGACAAAAGAACAAATGGGTATAAACTGGACACTAGGAAGTTTAGACTTGAAATTAGACGAAGGTTTCTAACCATTAGAGGAGTGAAGTTCTGGAACAGCCTTCCAAGGGGAGTAGTGGGGGCAAAAGACATCTGGCTTTAAGACTAAGCTTGATACATTTATGGAAGGGATGGTATGATGGGATAGCTTAATTTGGCAATTGATCTTTGATGATCAGCAGATAAGTATGCCCAGTGGTCGGTGATGGGATGTTGGATGGGATGGGATCTGAGTTACTGCAGAGAATTCTTTCCGGAGTGCTGGCTGGTGAGTCTTGCCCACATGCTCAGGGTTTAGCTGATCGCCATATTTGGGATCGGGAAGGAATTTTCCTCCGGGGCAGATTGGCAGAGGCCCTGGAGGTTTTTCGCCTTCCTCTGCAGCGTGGGGCATGGGTCACTTGCTGGTGGATTCTCTGCAGCTTGAGGTATTAAAACCACAATTTGAAGACTTCAATAGCTCAGACATAGATTAGGGGGTTGTTATAGAAGTGGATGGGTAGGGTTCTGTGGCCTGCTTTGTGCAGGAGGTCAGACTAGATGATCACATTGGTCCCTTCTGACCCTAAAGTCTATGAGTCTATGAGCATCCAGGAGACATATGGTGACAGTGAGCTGAGCAGGCTCCATGCTTGCCGTGGTATGTGGTCTGCACGGGTAACCCAGGAAAAAAGGCAAGAAATGATTTTTTGCCATTGCTTTCCTGGAGGGAGGGAAGGGGGCCTGACGACATGTACCGAGAGCCACCTGTGACCATGTTTTTGCCCCATCAGGCTCACCCAGAATGCCAATGGGTGGCGAAGACTGCGGGAACTGTGGGATAGCTACCACAGTGAAACTCTCCGAAACTCGATGCTAGCCTCGGTACTGTGGATGCACACTGTCGACTTAATGTGCTTAGTGGGGACACACAATTGACTGTATCAAATC
This sequence comes from Gopherus evgoodei, assembly GCF_007399415.2. Lineage (NCBI taxonomy): Eukaryota > Metazoa > Chordata > Testudines > Testudinidae > Gopherus > Gopherus evgoodei. The sequence goes on along the minus strand of NC_044331.1, from coordinate 38,560,767 downwards.
AATTTCTAAAAAAACGACTTCTAGTAAATCGACCTAATTTTGTAGCGCAGACATACCGTTAGTAATAGATAGCAGAGATGAAGCTTTGGCACCTCCATTCCCCTGCAAGCACTGTAGCTGCCTCTGTTCTCTAGCTGAATGCTTACTCATCATCTAACGCTAATACACCTCTACCTCGATATAACACTGTCCTTGGGAGCCAAAAAATCTTACCATGTTATAGGTGAAACCATGTTATATTGAACTTGCTTTGATCCACCGGAATGAGCAGCCCCCTCTGAGCACTGCTTTACCATGTTATATCCAAATGTGTGTTATATTGGGTGGCATTATATCGAGGTAGCGGTGTATAATGAAGTATGAAAACTGACAATAACCCAATTAGAACTCAGACTAGGCTGAGCTTCCAGACTGGTGGTACTCTTGTGCAGAAAGTGAGTTTACAAGAGAATACCAAAAGCCTCATTTCTATGATGGGAGGTCCCATATTTTGGATTGGGATATACCATGCAAGCTCACTATCTGGGAGATTGGGATACCTCATGTCTGAGAGCAGCTCACACCCCTATATCCAAAGGTCACACCCACAGATTCACCATTACAGAATGAAGGTTAGTGTGTGAGCACGTGGACCAAAACTCCAGATTGCTGCTTGTCAGAGCTCATCCACAAACTTCCTCTTGGCCCAAGAAGTGGCTATGCCTCATGAAATAAACCTTCACTCAAAGGGGAGAGAGCAAGGGAATCCATCTGCAAATTAAAGTTTCCTTAATAGAAAAATGATTATTCACATGCATTAAAGATCTAGAGGCTGTGTCATCTTTTCTAGCCCCTTTGGAAGCCATAAAAAGGATTTCCCCTTTGCATAGGTCTTTAGACCTATGCAAAGAGAACTTCAATGCCCTCATCATGTTCAAAAGCAATTATTTATTTATATTTAAATTTAAAAATAATCTGTACGGGACTCTAGGCATCATAATACAATACAATAAAATCCCAGCTGCATCACAATAATCATTTCAAACACGAACTCTGCTAGTTAACTGGACAGCTGAGTGTGATGCAAAAATCTCCTTCAAAGCAAAAACACTGGTATTAAACAATACCCAAAGAAAGTGGAGGACAAGATTAAGTTCTCACTCTGGGACAACTGCCTCTTTACTGAGATGAGAGGGAGGAGGAAGGAAGATACAGCAGAAGGCCTGATCCATTTATGGAGAAAAGCTTAAGATTCCTTGATCCAGGTGCATAGTTTTGGAAACTTGCTGTTGCTAACAAGACATTGACGGGACACTCATCCCAAAGAGGGCAGACTAGATGGAAAAAACCCTGTCCTAAGCAACCAATCCCTCAGATGGAATTTCCGGCAGCTCAGACTAAATGTTGAGGGACCATGCCATACGGACCTCTTTAGTGAGCAACAAATTGCGTTCTGCCCAATATACAAAAATAACTACAGCCTGAGACAGCTTTCCACTCCTGGCACCAACCTGCTTGCTGGCAATTCAGGCAACACAGATTACTCCTTGGAGACCAGCACACACTACTCTGACTGCTCTAAGCTCCAGCCAGTTCATATGCAGAGATCTCTCCCATGTGGGACGAATAGGACTGCAAGGTGGTTCCCCAACCCTTGAGGCTGGCATCAGTCATTACCCCAAATCACAGGTCCTGAAGTGACCTCCAACTTCGAGTTTAGTTACATCTCTCCCATAACTGCAAGGGCTGCCTGAGCTCCAAGGGATGCTAAATCCTCACATGTAGTCCCCACTCCATTGCTTTGGTCACCACTGAAAGAGCAGCTTGTGAACCAAAATGCTTCCTGATCTACAGAGCTAGATCAATTAAGGAAAAAATCTTCTTGGCTCAGATGCTGAAGGATGCTCTGATCTGCTCTGCTAAGCTGTCTTGCCATCTGTACTCTTTTCTGTGATGGAAGACCCATTCCTACCACCATATTAACTCAGCTGCTGACATGGGACCAGGTTTTGCTCTTTTGTATCTGATCATAAATCCCAGCCACATCAACAGACTTGTTGATTCCTGGACAGCTTCCCTTGTTCCTAGCAGAGGAAGACCTTCACCTGCCAGCCATCCAGATATGGAAGAATATGATGTTTCCTTTGTGACTCCACCACCGCTACACTCTGTGGAGATTGAGCCAATGGCCAGGGAAAAAACTTTTCTGCAATGTGAAAGGTACAAAAGTCCACAGAGTAACATGCAGAAATCAGAGAGCACTCAGGTGAACCTCTATTCTGCTGAAGTCTGTTTCAGAGAGAGAGAGGGACAGGCTCAAGGGGCTCTGGTCAGGTACCATCTCTGGAATGCTGGCCTATAGCAAGGCTTGGGTGGAGATCTTCATTATGCCAACCAGTCTCTAGTGTGAGAAGACAAATATGGTCTCTTGGGCTCTGGAGTTACTTTATTTTCAACACTGAGATCCTGAAGGCTTGATCTAGTGCTTCCCCAAACAACTTTTCCCCATTAAAAGGGAGATGCAATGAGCTCCTGCTTTGCTGAAAATCCTCCCTCCAAGAGCTTTACTAGAAGGCTCTCCCATCCATATCCATAAAGTGATTGGTAAGGAAGGAAAGAAGATTGTGTGACCAAGACCAGGGAGGCATCACTGAGGAATCTGTAAATTCCAAATTTCAGACACACAGGTACTTCAAAGCCACTGACTCTTCCAAGAGGCAGGTACACTTAGTTGAAGACATGAATGCAGAGTCAATAACAGGGCAAAAACCCAGCACTTGTGCCATCTTTTAGACAGCCTGTAAAATGTATGCATTTGCCTTGAGGAGGGCTGTTCTAGCATCTCTCCATGTCCTTGTGAAAGGGGAAAGCACACACGTTGTTTTGAGGATACATGTGTAATGATTGTGACCCATTTAAGTACCTAGACAGAGTATCAAGGATTCAAAGATCAAGGACAACGCACTGATTCAGGATGCTAAAACATAAATACTATATTATTTTTATTTATATTTCCAATGTACTAAAAAGGCTTTTATCTAATACTAAGCCTCTACTGTAGACTAAAAGGACAAAGAAATAGATTAACCCAGATTGTGTCTGGACTCTATATCCAAAACATAGCATTTACTCAAGCACCTGCTTACAGGTAAGAGTTCTAGAAATTCTAAATCCCTGAAGTCGGTCAGCTGTGCAACATACCAGTAACTCTAATTTTAAATTTGTTGAATACTCAGTAGGACTTAACCAGAAGATGGTAGGAACTCTTATTACTTCATTAAAAGAAATTAAGTTACAGTGACTAGGACAGCAGAACTGGTAACTTACTGGTCTTTAAAGGTCACTTGATCCAGTACACATGGCAACCACTGATCAAACAGACTCTTTCTTTCCACAACTCAAAGCCAAAGAGCCTTAATATCTTCAATTTGAGTATGTTGTAGTCTATCTTGCTATGTTTAGGCTTTTACAAGAAGATATGAAATCCTCCTCCCTTCCACAAACTTTTTAAAATTCCCCATCCAGGAAAAGACCACAAGAAGAGCATACCTCTGTCGTTCCTGCCCGCAGTGCTTCCCCAGCTGATTAGTTTTGCTTACTACTATTTATGGGACATGCAGAGCAGGAGAAGTATGCACAAAGGCAGTATCTTCTGCTGCTGAAGTGAGGGTAGGAACAAAGAAAGCGTCTTTCCTTTCTCTTTAGCAGCACTGTGCCACACCTGGCTTCTCTTGTCTGTCACACTTTCAACCCTTCACACAGCTCAATAGGACTAGCAAAATGAAACTGAACAGACGCACATTAGTTCCATTCAGGTACCAAGGGCATCTCCTGAAGGAACATTATGGGCAAGAGCAGCAACGCTGACACAGAAAGGCAGAGAACAAATCAGGGGGATTGGAACTGAGCTTGCAGAACAGGGGCCTCAGACCTCAACCACTGAAAATTAGGAGTAAAAATAGGAAAAGTGGTTTCTAACTTCAACTCCTCATGGGAATGGAGACAGGAGAGCCCGATCATCATCCTGCTTCTTCACCCACTGCTGAAGACTTCAATGCCAACATTTTACCAGCTGAGATCTCAAAAACCTGCAGAATTAGAAACTAATATTGGTCATTCCAAGCTTTCAGATGATCTGAGCACGGGTTTCCAGCTCTACAGATTTGAGATAAGTTGTTAAACACAAAATGGAAAAAGAGCAATATGGTAATGAGAATAACGTAATTTTTAAAGGTCTTCTATTTGAACACCTGTCAGGACAAGGAATCTTTTAGCAGATGAGTTCCTTTTTCAAGAACTAATCATGGAACAGTGATCACAGAGAAAGATCTCAATCCCCAAAGGTATAAGAGATTTCTGAGAAAGGCTATGCAAACTGTGTAGTCAATACTGTACATGTATCCCTAGACTGTCTCCTTTTTTACAAATGGGAGAGCTCAATATATTCCCATCTTTTCACAAGCTGTCTGAAGTTTTAACATATGGTCCTAAAAGGTTTTATACAGATTTATAACTATAATATGTACAACACTGATACTTCTATTATTACTTTGTTTTTTTAAATGTTAGACACTATACAGAACTGAGGGCAGGTCTACACTACAAACTTGCATCACCACACCTCCACCGCTATATAGAGTCTTCACTAGAAGCGCTAAGCCGACCTGAGAGAGCTCTCCCATTGGCTTAATAACTCTACCTCCATGAGAGGTGGTAGCTATGTTGGCAGGAGAAGCTCTCCCACCAACATAGCGCTGTCAACTTGGGAGGTTAACTACGTCACTATGAGGTGTGAAAAATCCACATCCCTGAGTGATGCAGTTATACTGAAGTAAGTAAGTGTGTAGTATAGACTTGGCCTGAATGAGGTTGGTAAACCTGATTTAATGAAGGGAGGGGAGGGAGAGAAAAGGGTCTCCAAATGAGAAGCGGACCCAATATGAAGAGAAAACAAGTGGAGCTTAGAAATCTATACACACGCACGCATCCAAAAGACAAAAGAAAGGAGGTTCGGTGATTTAAAACATTAGCAGAAATAAAAGGATTGCGGAACAAGAGATCAAATGGGATTGGGGGTAGAGGGGAGAGAGAAAAGGGACAGAAAAGTTGGGGAGAGAGGAGGTGAGGGGGGTCAGACAGGGACATATTTTACCTGAGAAAGTAAAATAGCCTGAGAAACTAAAAGTTTCTTCTCATTTGGACTATGGAAAGAGAGGTAGGTAGAGGGAGGGAAACAAATCTTAGCTAGTGTGTGGGACTCAGAAGACCTGCACTCAAATTTCCTGCTCCATCAGAGACTTTCTATGTGACAGTGGGCTAGTTATTTGCTCTGTGCCTCAGTTCTCTATTTGAATAATGGGAAAAGCAGCACTGACCTACCTCACAGGAGTGTTGCTAGAACAGGGGTGGGCAAACTACAGCCCGTGGGCCAGATCCGGCCCCTCAGGGCTTTGGATCTGGCCTGTGGGATTGCCACTCCTGTAGCAGCGCAGGCCCAAGGCCGGGGGGGAGGAGGGGGGAAAGGGGAGGGCAGAGGGCTCCGTGCGCTGCAGGGGCCACAGGGATGTGGTGCCAGCCACTTCCGGGAGCGGTGCGGAGCGGTACGGCACAGGGCCAGGACAGGCAGGCAGGGAGCCTTCCCTGGCTCTGGTGTGCTGCTACCACCTCGGAGCTGCTCCAGGTAAGCAGTACAAGGCCAGAGCCCGAACCCCTCCTGCACCCTGCACTCCAACTAGCTACCCTGAGCCCCCTGCCGCATCCCATCTGAACCCCAACCCCCTGCCCTGAGGCCCCTGCTGCACCTCACACCCCTCCTGCACCCAACCCCCTGCCCTGAGCCCTCTGCTGCATCCCGCACCCCAACCCCATGCCCTGAGCCCCCTGCTGCATCCCGCACCCCAACCCCATGCCCTGAGCCCCCTCATACATCCTGCACCCCTCCTCTGCCCCAACCCCTTGCCCTCAGCCCCTTCCTGCACACCGCACCCCCTCCCACACCCCAACCACATGCCCTGGCCCTGCATGCAATTTCCCCACCCAGATGCGGCCCTCAGGCCAAAAAGTTTGCCCACCTCATGCTAGAACAAATATTTATTGAAGATTGTGAGGCACTCAGATACTGTGGAAGTGGGAACCATATATGTACCTAATATGATACTGAAGAGACATTAAATGAACTCCTTGAAACGCTGAGAATTGATAGCAAGGTGAAGTGCTGGCAGCCCATCCATTATGCAGATATGAATCTTAGCTAAACCTGAGATTAGATGCAGCTAGGGCAATCTTAAACCCCACTCTTCTCATCCTCCCTTTCAATGTCTGGGTTGAGATGAGTGGTGGTGAGGCATTAATTTACACATTGTCACAGCGGCAGCTGTTAATTACATGGCAATAATTTGTAAAAACATGAAGTGAATCAAAACTTCACATAAGAAATAGATTTCCCCACCTTCACGGTGTCCAATTTCTACAAGAACATTTCTTCCATCATTAGTGCTCAGAATACCTAAAAATGCAGCAACAGGGAGGAAAAAGATACAAATGTGCAACCACAAGCACAACCCCATCCAGACAGACAAATACATATTATAGGCCTCCATTTTTTGCTCTGGCTTTAACAACCATAAAAGTTTTCCAATACTGGAGAAGACCAAAACTAGAATCTGGACAGAAAACGATTTATAAATCCTCGAAGTTAAACTGGTTTGTGTGCCAATTTCAACACAATATTTCTCATTCCAAGACCTACATGTTCAACAAGGCCTGTACTGATTGCTCCCTGACTGGCCTGATCATGAATGACACATCATAACAGCAGGCAAAGTAAATCTGAAGAGATCTATCCATTGCATATTGTAATCCAACGTGAAAAACATCCTGTATTTCTCTACTCTTTACATGCCTTCATGAACGCCAGTCAGTCTAGTATTTCTTAATTTGAGTTGTCCATAGTTCACTGTCTGTGGTATTTTGTTATAGTGGCACTGTATCCATATGCTGTTCAAGGCAGACGCTGGCAAATGTATAGCTCTACCACCATTTAATAACAATTTCAGTTTCCTTAATATTACTCTTATTTTTTCAATACTTGTCTCCAGTGGTGGCAGTAGACAACAGTCTCCACACTATTTCACTGAAAACCAATATTTTAACTAAACCCAATGTTGTTTGGGAAGTCAGGCCTGTACCTCTGTCCAAGCAGTATGAGATTAGAGACAGCCAGGACTGTTCTTCCAGCTAGCAAAATTGTGTCTAATTGTTAGTGAATCTAGATGCCATCTAGGTGTGTATAATCAGTTCCACCAGTGAGTGCATGACAATTAACAAATTTAGCTTCACAACAGCCCCATTAAATAGGAAAGCATTTATCCCCATTTGTACTGAAAAGTTGAGAAAGATTAAGTGACTTGCCCAAAGTCACACAGGAGGTCTGTGGCAGGGCCAAGAATTGAGCTGCAATCTCCTGAGATCCAATGCAGTGCCTTAACCACAAGATCAATAATACTGAACCCACAAAAGGGCCAATTAAAGTCACTCATGGTAGGAATGGAAAAAACACACCTTACCAGTGCCACTTTATCCTAAAGCCTGCTCTGTGAAAGCTAAGATGGAGTCTGAAGTGCCATCATCCTTGCTGAGGACATCTGGAATTCACAGATTTGCACTGAGATGATACGCAACTAATGGATAAGCTACCTATATGCCACTTCAAGTTTCAGATAATTCCTCAGTTCAACCAGAGGTGATTTTTTTGGGCATCTTTGTTACACTAAAATCTTACTACTAGACACTGATTTAAGGTAGTACTCAATTTCCTAAAACATTTTCATTAATAGAGTATTATTTAATAGTTTTCTATTTTACCGCATCAGTTTTCTTTTACACTTTACCTTTCAGTGTATTGAAAGTTTCTTTACACCCTTGCACACAGAGTCCACTGAATCCCAATCACACTCTTGAGGACACAATCATTTTCTAACCACACACCTTTTCCCCCTCCATACTGCAGCCCTTATTATTGCAGAAAAACAGCTCTGCTATAGTTAAGGCTGAAAACTCATTTCTGCTGACTTCCAATGCTCTAAAATCCACATGCTTACTCATATTATTTTGAAATTTAGTATGCCTCAAGGGGATGCAGGGTAGTGTTAGTGATCTAAATTTGGGGTCATCCAAGCAAGAAGTTCTCAAGACATAGAACCCTGGGGGTGGAAAGGAAGAAGCATTTCTTAAAGTTCGCAGATTCTACCAACTTTTTTTTGAGCAGACCTAGGGAATCAAACTGTAGCTCTGATTGTGGCCAAAATGGTCTCCATCACTCAATACTGGTGATACTTAGGTGGGCTGGTAGTGAGCCTTTCAGCCCCACATTCTCACCTGGTATTTGTATGAGAGGATCTGGGGGCATTTGCCCCTCATACAAGCCAGCACCTGAGGAGGCTTCTTCACTCTGAAAGACTCAGATTCTCTCTGTCCCCCTGGACTCCCTTCCATGTGAGCAGGCATCTGGGGAAACCCTGCTCTCTGGGTGGGGAGCTGAGGACATGCAGGCTGGCGGCATGAACCCAGAACACACTGCAAGACTGGGGTGAGGAGCTGAGGGGCATACTTGATGCATAATCGCTGGCTCAAACAATTGGCACAGAGAAGAAGAGTCCCCAAATCAAACCTGGGCCTGGGCCAAGGCAAAGCTGTACAGAACACAACCACAAGGCCACCTTAAACATCTATTCTTTAATTAGATATTAATTCAAAAAGTGCTTCATTGTACATAGTGTTCTTTTAAATAAGTTTGTTCACTTACAGCAGACACTAAACAAGCCATAGCTGAAAATTGTATTTAAATACAGGTAAGTCTATACTTATATTAAATAATTTTTGACCCCTTCCAGTTGGTACTGTGCCTAACACAGCTCTATGAAATAAACCCCACTCATCTAATATACTTAGACTAAGTTCTAGTTCTGGATTGCAGTTTTTCAGAAAAAGATGGTAATCAAAAAGCTCACACATTCCTCATGATGCTTTTGGTCACTCAAGCAGCTCCAATTTAAACAAGTGTTTGTCAGTTTTACACACAGTTTCAGTGGTGCAAACAAAATATATCTTGCTCTGATACAGCAGACATATCTTAAGCAGATACCAGTTTATATTGGTGCACGTACTGATGTCAAATCTATATAGGTAATACTATAAAAACACTCTGCCGTCTATGTTTCATTGGCCCAGATTCAAGGAAGGAATCTGGCATTTGACAAATACAAAATATATTAATGCTTCTACAGTTTATGAGAATACCTTCCCAGTTACCTACAACCCCAAGTAAAACCCTAATGCAGTTTCTATTGATGTAAGTAAGCAAAGGAGTTAAAAAAAAAAAACAAAAAACAACCAAAGACACTGAAACTAAAACACTCAGTGAAGGCCACTGGTAAGTTTAAAGACTGAGAAGTGCACATGTAGAGAAGAATGCCAGTTCTTGATTTAAATATTTCAAAAACTAATGCTAGAAGCAGAATACTATAAGAGTAATTCTCAGACTCCTACATGCCTCTGTTATTCTGCACAGGATTCTTATGCATAGCTTTGCAGTTTCTAGATAGAAATACTGCAACAGTCATTCAAGAGGAGTTCTTTCAAAAGCAATCTGGAAATTCTAATAAATCTATGTGTCCCTTCAGACTGGGTATAAAGAGTGAAAGCAGAATAGGCCAGTTACTCATAAGTGATGAGGTGTCCAAAACCAAAAAGGAGCAGCAGAATAAGACAAAGAGGCACTTAACCATGTATATTTATTGTTAGGAACTGTGGTAAACGTAAAATATTGTTTTTAGATTTTAAAATAATACACGAAATCCTTGAAACAGTTACTGTACACTAGGGGTAATCAATAAGTGGACTGCAGGACAAATCCAGACCACCAGGAGCTTTTGAACAGACCCCCAAATCTTTTTATTTACTTTTTTATTAGTAGTTTCTTCTCCAGAGGCTGGACCTTGACTTTACTGTGACAAAAAAAAAAATTGACTACCCCATTTACACTATTAATATGGTGATGAACAAGGTGGGCTGAAGGAAGAAATCTGAAGATTTTAGTTAAATTCTGTGAAAAATCTGCACAAACCCCATTGATGTCATCATTTTCAGCTGCTCATCCACACTAAGGCAACTCAGTTCAGTTTATTTCCACACCTCAAATGTGTTTTATTTAGCTCTCTGTTCCTTAGCATTTGTAAACAATATGCAGTGTACAATGAGGAATCAAGTGAGAGTGATGTACTAAAAGGCAGCCTGTATTTTTTTTTAATCTGTAAAAACCTGAGGTTTCTGATTACCACAGAAATGTAACAAGAGATTTAAATTCTCCAAACTGAAGTATTACACACTGGATATTTTACAACCACTCAGGAATAGTCTGTAGTAACTCTGTCCATCTTCTGCAGTTCAGCATGCTCACTCTGCCTGATTATCTCCTAGCTAGCTCTGCACATGCATGGAGCGTTTAAGGACAGACTACACAGGCACAAGAGGCTGATGATTAATGCAGAAGCTCCAGCCATACTTTACTATGCGAGATGACTGGTTGCCCTTCCCCCGTGATCGGGTACTTTGCAGTATAAAGAAGGATCACTAGACAGTCTTCACTTCTCTCCCAAAAATGCAAAACAACCCCACACACACCCCAGCCCCGACTACACCCCGATGCCCTTAAATAACCGAGTGAGCCTGCAGGAGCCCCAGTGGACAACACAGCTCTAACTCGGCTGGAGGTACGGATGTGCTCTAGGCATCCTCCAGACACACATCGCGGCCACGTGGAAGACAGGCTGTCCCAAGTCACTGGCCTTTGCTGACTGAGCTTACTTCCGTCAGCCAGACCTAGTGCTTAACGTCCAGTTACCCATCCTGCTAAGAGTTAAGGAAGGAGACCTCCGAACACCGCTGCCTCGCTGCAGGGATCAAATCCAGTCAGCTACCCCGGAGCGTGTGGGATACAACCGAGGAGAACCGCCAGACGAACGCAACCGCTGCATGGGTCAATAGTGCTCCGTGCAACTAGCTGAGACTGACCGACCATAAGAAGTGGGTCCCCAATAAGGGCGCTGTATGTAATGGACCCGCTGACCGCGAGTCTCCCGTAAGGGATCGGAGCGAGGTAGGAGTCTAAATGCAACGCCCCCATAAGCGAAGCACACAGGGGAGCAGGCTGTGTACAATCCACCCAGGACCGGCACGAACGGAGAAGCGGAATGGGCGGAGCTAACTGTGTGCAATCTACCGGGGAAGGCGGGGTCCCCAGAGGCGGAGCCTGTGTGCAATGCCAGCATTGACGGACGGGCGCGGAGGAGGAGGCTGGGTGCCACCCTCCCAGCACCGGAGTGAGAGCAGAAAAGGGGAGAGGGAGGAGCCTGCGTGGAACGCGTCCAGTACCGAGAGGAAGGGGGTGTCCCAGGGACGGGGGCGGGGCCTGTGTGCAATGCACTCGGTACCGGGGATGGACCCCGGTAAAGGAACGACGGGGTGGGCTGAGTGCGATGCAGCCCGCGGGCTCTCGAAGTGCGGCTTATACTCCAAGCACTCGGTTCTTAGAGGAAGGGAGTTTGTTGCGGAAAGGGAGGCGGGCCCCTGTCCGCTGCACCGACGCCCTGGACAAGGAGGCGGCTGCATGTGCAATGCGAGCGATCCGAAGGGACGGAAAGGGCTCGGGAAGCTCATCTCCGCTAATCCCGAGCCCGGGAAGACAATCCGACCGGGACAGAGGGTGGGGGCGGCTACTTGTACGCTACGCTCGCCGGGGGAGGGGGCTGCCTGTACATTCTGCACCCGGGAGTGGGGGGTTACCTGTGTCCAGGGCACGCGGGAGCCCGCTGTAGGGAATCGCCCGCTCGCCAGGGCAGGGAACCCCCGGGGAGACGCAACCTGGGTGGCTGGTCTCGCTCCACTCCCACGGTGGCGCCCGAAGCGCGCGGGCCACCGGCGCGAGTCCCCACCCCATACGGAGAGCGAGAAGGGAAAGGATAGACCCGCCCCCCGCGGCGCCCGGCGGGACTGTCACACCGCCCGACCCCTCGGCGCTCACCTCAAAGCCGCCCCTGTGCCCAGGGGGATCGCGCCCCACCGGGGCTGTCCGGGCCCCTTCTCGTCACGCGGGGGCGGCCCTCGGGCCCCTCCTCCCGCCGCTGGCGGGGTCGGCGGCGGCTGCTCCCGCCCCGGCTACTCGAGAGGGACGGTCCCTGGCGATGCCGGGCTGTGGGAGGGCGCCCCGGCCCCGGCGGCTGCTCCGGGCAGGGTGGGGGGTCCCTGGGCCCCTCCTCCTCCTCCCGGCGGGGGCGGCGGCTGCTCAGTTCGGGCACTGGAGGGGGTGAGGGGCGGCTGGGCCTGGGCGGATACGAGGGATGGTCGGCTCCGGGGGGGGGGGTAAAATGGAGTAACCGTCTCGCGGCGGCGGCCGCCGAGCGCTGCCCGCTTCTCTGTTCCCCGGGAAATCCCGCCCCTCCCCGACCCGGGGGGGAGACACCCGCGCTTCCATTGGGTAAACTGCCTGCCACTCGCCGCTTCTCCCAATCACAGCGCAGAGCCCACCTCCATCTCCCGCCCCTATTGGACACAACCCCCAGGAAGGGGATGTGAAGGGGGGGACCGAGGAAAAATGTCCGTATAGGAAAGAAGCCCCGCCCAGTCCCGCCTCCATTCCCCTCTCATTGAATGCCGCCTACAGGAACCGGTCAACGATTGGATTAGGTGGATGTCGGTCAAACCTACACTCCCCTTATCACAGGCTCCGCCCCCGGCCACTAGGAAGCTCCGCCCCCTCTCTAGAGAGCCCTTTTGTGGAATGTTTACATCGGCAAGTGGATCCAGATTCGTGCCTCTGCAAATCCGCCCACAATCCCGAGGATAGTAGCTACTGCCTTGGGTTCACTGCATGCCCTGTGCCTGCACCCATGTTGCTTCAGAGTGTGGCCCCAGCACGTGCCCTAACACTGTTCAATGCACGGGTGCAACAAGCTGCAGCAGCACGGGCGCCAGTTCTGTCCAACTCTACACGCTCCAGCGGCGGTACGCCCAGTATCGTTCACGCACGCTGCATGGGTGCAACAAGATTCAGCCGCACGGCTAGTAGCCCAGTTTAATACACGCAGGCACCAAACTTTAGCAGCTATGTGCTCGCTCTAGTAATTCGTTAATGCAACAAGTTGCATGAGGTCCATCATACTACTCAGCTTCAGCTTGCGTACAATTTAAACTGGGATGAAACCTCTTGGATACTGCCCTCTAGGAAGCAAGGTAATTAGTTTCCTTCTACTCCTATCAACCTGTTTGAAACTTGCTGCAACTTTACAGGAAGTAACAAGTGAATCCATACACCAAAACAGGCGTAAGAACACCTTTTTTAAACAACACCAAAGCTGTATGCGGTGGTGGCATCGCATTAAACCACAAACCCTGGATTTGGAATTCAGCCTCAAAGAACTACCGGTCACCCATTGAGCAATTTGAGCACATTTTGGATCAGAGCTACTCCAAACGGAAGCAGTTGGGGAAGGTAGATTTCTATTCCAATATAAAGTTCAGGTATGTTTTTACACTCACATGGAAGAAAAAGCTGCCATAGGATTAAACAGGTGTCATTATTCCTGTAGTCCAAAAGCCTTTTCCTCAAAGTTTCTGTGAGGAAGCATTACTTTGTTTCAAAGGACAGACAGGCCCATAAGGCAAGCAAACAACAACAAAAAATAAAGCATGCATTTATTTACAAAAAAGCACTCTGAAGTTGCATGACCCCATCTCTAAATAACTGTGATGGAAATCCAAGTCTTAGATCACTTTTAGCCACCACAGTGACTTTGCTTTATTAATTCCACACAGGAATTTCTGTGTATTTCCGTCACTGCTGACTTCTGGAACACTGACCAACTGCCCTCGAGGCTTCTCCAAGCCAGGAACATGTACATGTACAGTTCTCATCCTCAATACTTCCTTACTACAGAAGTCAGTATCCATTCAATACAAGCCCAATGCTTCCAAGGGAGAGGAGGATAGTCAAAATAAATCCCTAGCAGTGTGAATCACAATGAATGCTTGGCATTTAATAACTGTCACCATGCAGACAACAAATGAAGGATACCTTCTGGTGGTACCCTAATGAAATTGTATTATTGCCTCCCATCAACCAAAGGCCAATACCATTACACACTCTTTCTATTCCAAGCCTTAAAACTGTACAGAAACCTTATTTGGAAGTATATTTTGTACCTCAGATACAGTCAAGAGTACACAGAGACCTTAACACCTCCCTGACTAGAAGAGCCTACTGTAATAGGCATGGGACAGTCAAGGCAAAGAAGCACACAGGTCTTAAACATATGGATGATGCCATTTTAAAGATCTGGTTCTATACCTCTGCTCTGTGTTGCCCACACAACTCCATTCTCTCCCCTGGTGTAAAAAGGGACAATATCTGGATCACTTGGAGATTGTCCCTCACCTTCCACTTATAACCCTGCTAATTATAGTACTGGGTGGCAGGATGCTGCCTGTTGCTGCACTTTCAAACAAATGAACTTTCTGATTCATATGTTGAGGCATGATTGTAATTAAAATAAAAGGTGAGCAGGTTGCGCATCACCCTGCCAGCTCAGAAATCCTCAAGTACCAGCACCCCTCTCTCACACGTTCTCTTTAGTGCATGTACACACACAGTGAGAGCTACTACTAAACCCTCTTTAGCTTCCTCCAACAGACACGCCCCCAGCTAGCTCGCAGCAGCTTTGGAGCAGAGGTACAGGCTTTAGTTTTAAAATAGCTTCCAACATGACCGAACTTGTAGTTCTGAATTAAGAAAGAGACTTCAGTGAGGCTTCACATCTTTTTAGGAGTCTGAGCCTAGTAAAAGCAGTGAGGGAAGGAATCGATTTCTCTGCAGTGGACTGTCTCATCTAGGGTGACCAGATATCCCGATTTTCTAGGGACAGTCCCGATTTTTTGGTCTTTTTCTTATATAAGCTCCTATTACCCCCCACACCCGTCCCGATTTTTCACATTTGCTGTCTGGTCACCCTAGTCCCACCATTCGGAGCGAGTCATTCGTACCAAAAAACTGGGGTGATTTACTCCTTTGCCTCGCCCCCTTAGTGTCTGGAGTAACCCGGTACCCCTTTTTCTACGTGTTAACTGTGCCTGAAAGCATACGAGCGGTTAAGGCTCCACCCCCATTGTAAAGCAATGCACGACATCACTAGGGTAAAACAGGGTTTAAGGGAAAATCCACGTACTGTACTGCAGATTACACACAATTTCCACGTTTCAGGACATACAAGTACTTGGTAGTAAAGACAAACAACACGGACGCAGAGCTCCCTCTCTCTGTACTCCTCGCTGACTACACAGCATAGGATTTGCAGCTAGCCGGAGGGCAGATACATTGTAAGATCCACAGCCAAAGAGCTTTACAGCCCCCTAAACTGAAATCAACCCAGCAGTCTGCTTGCGACCGAGGCTCATTTATCCAGGGACTGGGGGGAATCACAGGCAAGGGAGGAGCTGGTACGCGATCAAGACACGAGGGGGGGGAGGTACCACACTGGCAAAATGTTTGGAGAAAGCCATCCTTTTTCCCATACGCTGGCGTGAGGAGAGCTGGGGCCGGTGTGCCAAACTTTGGGGCACACTCTTTACCTTCAGCATAGATCTCGGAGAAGGGGAAAAGTAAAAATATGCCTCCACGGGGCAGTCCAAAAGTTCTGGCGCCAGGCTGGACTTGGAAGGAGTGAAAAGAAATTGGGAAAAAGTGGAGGAGGTTCTCTCATTACCACCACCCTCCCGCCAACCCCCCCCCCCCCGCCAAACCAAGCTCTCTGTATGTTGCTCTTTGCTCTTAACCTCAATTTTTCACCTCATGGGCGTACTATGCAGCGGGGGGGGGGAGGGGGCGAAGAGACACACGGGCGAGTGAGCTGTAGTATATTTCAGATACCCAGCCAGGTAGATTCCGTGCAGTCTCCGAGTTAAATCTCCGGAGTAAACCAAGGCTGGATTTCTGCTGTCTCCCGCTGAAAAAAACAACAACCGTGCGACACGGGGAGGAAACAGGGCCGCCAAGTGCTTTTACTGCTAAGCAGTAAGACCAGAGAGCGAAGCTAGGATGACTCTCCCGCCTCCTCTCCCCCCCGGAAGCTGGAAAAGAAGGGGGAATGGCCTGTGACTCTACAGCGGTGCGTGAGAGAGCTCCCTCCAAAAATACCCTAAGCAGTCACCCCTTTCTTTGCACTGGAGGAGGGGGGTTATTACGGAAGAGGCACCTTGGCAGGTGGTCCCCTGCATCAGCGGGAGGATTTGTCGGAGGATTGCCTCTCTCTATCCCTTTACCGGAAAGATCTGACTGATCTCTGGCCGAATCCTTTTGTCCCTAAACCCTCCCAGCATTGACCGCGCAGCTTCACTTCCGGGATGGCTGCGCCCCACGTGGGGCGGATCTATTACACGTGTGGGGGGAGGATGGAGGAAGTCACCGGACCTGCCTTCTCCCTCTCTCCCATTCTCCCTCCCTTGGAGGCAGAAGGGGACGGATCAATGCTTTCATTTCGACCAATCAGCTCCAAGGAGATGAAAACTTTCCTCCTCCCTCTTCCCTACTGAATTAGGGGGTCCTTCAGCATTTGGGGCGGGAGACCAACCTGAAATACAGCCTGGTCTTCTGATAGGCGGGACCATTAGGAAACCCTAGCCAATAAAGCACAAGGGGTGGGGCTAATTCTTCTACCCAAGAAGAAGGGCTAATCCCGCCCTATGACTGTACAGAGCGAGGAGGGGGTGGGGGAGGACTGTGAGTGTGTGTACTGCGTATTCACTCAGTCAGCCTCATGCAGTAGGCACTACGGGTAGGCTACGCTGCTTGCATAGCTGAGGTTGCAAACAGCAGTATCCCTCCAACACGAAAGGGGGAAAGCGACTCAGAATGGCAGGATTCTGGAGTGGATTCCCCCGGTGGGGTCTCCTCTAGGCTGGAGAAAGAAAAGAGGCAGAATCCCTTCCACCCTCCCCAATCCACGCCTTGTAAATTGTAACGTGAACCCTCCTTCGCTTTCCAACCCGCTGCTCCCGCCCCCTCCCAGAACCCAACCTTGCTGGCGGCGCGCGGCCTCACTTTGCTAGCGCTATAACGAGCTCAAGGAAGCCTCTCGGGCAGCGAGTCCACCAGGGAAAGGGCCAGCCCGCCACGGTAGCTAACTCCATGCAGCTCAGTCAAACACCCTAAACCCTCGCCCCTGGCTCCCGCAACTGATGGACGCCCCCTCTGCAGTGTTTCCTTTCCCCCGGGTCAGAACCATACCAACTCGACCCCCCACCCAGGTCTCCGACCTTCACAATTCCTTTGCTTTTTTTAAACTATTTTGAGCCGCTCTGCAAGAAAGCGGCAAGGACCACCAGCTTGCGGGAGAAAAGGAGCCAGCAGGGCTAGCCCAACCCTGGGACTGTCCATCTTTCCCTCCCACCGGCATAGGAGGCGGGGTGGAGACTAGAGATGCAACTCCATGTTTGCAAAGGGAATCAGGTTCAATCAGTTGGGAGAGGAGAGCTCGATGTATCGAGAGCAGGAGGAAGGCGGCTGCTCCGGTTTGCGTCGCAAAGTGGGCTCAGTGCACGGCAGGTAGCAAGCGTTCGCTAACTGAACGTTCCCGCGTCAACAGGGGTTCGGCGCTGGAACGTTCACCCGCTACTTTGCATTCGAAAATGGAACGCTACGGCGGCTGCTAGAGGCCCCACTCCATTCAGCTGGGCTCCGGCGAGGATTGCTCTGGTGTGAATTTAAAAACAACAATCTCACAGCTACCGGTTGAGAGAGAGAGAGAAACACTAGAGCTGCAGTCCGCGTCCCCCTGCCGGAGGCTGCCTCTTGGCAGATCCATTCACACGCCTCCGCCCAACAAGTTTCACGTAAAGAAGCACAAATCTACGGGTTCCGATTCCGCCTTCTCTGCTAGTAAAACATCCGGCTTTGGGATTTGTAAACTAGATCCACGCTCCGGCAGCGCCTCCAAACCCTGCACCGAGCCGAGCTGCAAAAGCCACCCCCGCACCCCAAAATCTACTCAAACTCCTAAACCTCCTCTTGGGACCTTGACCCGTAGCGCAGCTTTGTTTTTGCCAAGCAAAATAGGGGGCGGGGGAAGTGAAGTGTCCCTGCTCCTCCTCTTCTCCCCCAAACTGCATGGATCCCAGCGCAATGTTAAAAAAACACAACTAGTACGCATATCATCCGGCCAAATGCCTGCTCCTCCTCGGATCTCAGTGCAGGGACGGGGAGAGAGAGCGAGGGTAAAGCAAAACCCAGGGAAACACTGCTTTTAATTTCCCCCTTCTTCCTCAACGGACCCGACTGCTCACTCCCTCTCCCACTCTGATTAACAGCAGCTCCGCCTACCACCCCTTTTCTCTCCTCTGGTTCTGGCCCGACTTGAAACGGGTGACCTTAACCACCCCACCCCCCAACGCCCAAAATATTGGGGACTAAATTGAAAACAGCTGTTACATACCCTCAAAGCCCAGGCGAGGAGTCCTGAATGGAGGGGAACGCCCCGCAAACGGGATTGGTCTCTAGCTGAAACTCGTCACTTCAATCCCACCCACCAGGGGCGGGACGGCTGGATCCAACCTGCAACGCAGGACACGACCTCCCCTCTTCCCCAAAACACGCAGGGCAGGGCTTTGTGCAAAAGTGGAGTTAGGCTGCTGCTTAGCCATGTATGTACATCAAACTCACGCCTGCACGTCGGGGACTGTAGTGAGCTCTCACACGCTGGGGTTTGCGTTAGCTTCGGTTTCCATCTGCCTAGCTGCACTTGATCACTTTCTGCACCTACCTGTTACAGAGTTTGTTTGGAGCACAAAAGCAAAGTTGTGCTGAACGCCACAGAGCCAGTCCTAGGTCCATGGGCTCGATGGGGTTGTGCTAAGACGCCCCCCTTGGCAGTCCTACTCCAGGGCAGGGAACACAGCAGCAGCACCGTAAGTGATTATTTTCTAATAATAATAATTAACACCGTGCCTTGTCCTGGCAACTTCCATCCACCCATTAACTCCTGTAGCACCATCATCTTGCTTGTATAGCATCTTATCTCTAAGGTTCTCAGGACAGTTTACAAATATGCAAGATTAACCCTTGCAACAGGTCTGGGAGGTAGGTATTACCCCCATAGTATAGGCAAGGAAACTGAGGAACAGGGATTAAGTGATTTGCCTGAGGGCTGTGCTAGACTGTGGAGTAGAACTCTGATCTCCTGAGTCTGTCCTCTACTTTAAGCAGTTATACCAGCCACACACACTTTATCAAACAGAGAACATCATATGGGCGAGAAGGGCAAGACCCTTGTCGGTGGACCGAGAGCACAGGAACCTCTTTTGGAAGAGCAGTAGGAACCATTTGGAGAAGGGGTGAGTGCCAGGAAGGAGCACTCTCTCCCCACTATTGTTGTATGTAAATGTGTAGGAATTCTTCTTTTTTGTATTATTGTAGCACCTAGCCACCCTAGTCGTAGACCAAGATCCCACTGTGCTAGGTGCTGTACAAACCCAGGACAAAAAGTTGGGCCCTTCCCCAAAGATTTTACAGTCTGTATATAAGACAAGAGATAACAGATGGATACAGGCAGATCGGGGGAGAACAGGGAAACTGACACACGACTGGCCCTGAACACCAGTAGACACTTGTATCCTGGGACCTGGTGCTCTGTTCTTACACTCTAAGGGAAAAATCTGGGTGAGACTGAATTATCACAATTAATCATACTGTTAATAATAGAATACCATTTATTTAAATGTTTTTGGATGTTTTCTACATTTTCAAATATATTGATTTCAATTACAACACAGACTACAAAGTGTACAGTGCTCACTTTATATTTATTTTTTATTAGAAATATTTGCACTGTAAGAAAAAAAGAAATAGTATTTTCAATTCACCTCATACAAGTACTGCACTGTAGTGCAATCTCTGTATCATGAAAGTTGAATTTACAAATGTCAAATTACATACAAAAAATTAACTGTATTCAAAAATAAAACAACATAAAACTTTAGAACCTACAAGTCCACTCAGTCCTAGTCCAGCCAATCACTCAGACAAACAAGTCTGGTTTCATTGGCAGGAGAGAATGGTCCCCACTTCTTGTTTACGTCACCTGAAAGTGAGAACAGGCATTCGCGTGGCACTGTTGTAACTGGCATCGCAAGATATTTATGTGCCAGATGTGCGAAAGATTCATATGTCCCTTCATGCTTCAACCACCATTCCACAGGATATGCATCCATGCTGATGATGGGTTCTGCTCAATAAGGATCCAAAGCAGAGCGGGCCAATGCATGTTCATTTTCATCATCTGAGTCAGATGCCACTAGCAGAAGGTTGATTTTCTTTTTTGGTGGTTTGGGATCTGTAGTTTCCGCATCTGAGTGTTGCTGTTTTCAGACTTCTGAAAGCATGCTCCACACCTCGTCCCACTGAGATTTTGTATGGCACTTCAGATTCTTAAACCTTGGGTCCAGTGCTGTAGCTATCTTTAGAAATCTCACATTGCTATCCTTTGCATTTTGTCAAATCTGCAGTGACAGTGTTCGTAAATCAAACAACATGTGCTGGGTCATCATCCGAGACTGCTATAACATGAAATATATGGCAGAATGCAGGTAAAACAGAGCAGGGGACATTCAATTCTCTCCCAAGGAGTTCAGTCACAAATTTAATTAACACACTTTTTTTCTAATAAACATCATCAGCATGGAAGCATGAAGGAGGCTATGAGGTCCAGATACTTGCTCTTATCGCGGGAGCCCTGGGCTCGTGGGAGCCCCACAACAAGCCCATTCTGAGAGCATGTGGAGTTGTTCGATGCGACACCCAGCTCATGAGACAGCTCATGGTGTCCGACAGCATCAGGTGATCCAGAGACATTTATACGGAACATATCACAGGACACTGTCAATACCACACTGAGTAATTGAGACCGCCGACCAGAGAAATAATCCACTTCCTTTTATGATGAACCAGGGGATGCACCCCACCCATGTATTCATTCGCTACACCGATACTGACTTGGTCTCATTATGCAGTCCAGATGTACAGTACCTTCCCTCTTAATTTGTGTATATTTAATTTTAAACATTAACTTTAATAAAAATTTTATATCTGACACATAAACACCTTGCAACGCCGGCTACAAAAGTGCCATGCAGACGCCTGTTTTCACTTCCAGGTGACATTGTAAATAAAAAGCACGCAGCAGTATCTCCCATAAATGTAAACGAACTTGATTGTCTTAGCGATTGGCTGAACAAGAAGTAGGACTGAGTGGACTTGTAGGCTCTAAAGTTTTACATTGTTTGTTTTTGAGTGCAGTTATGTAACAAAAAAAATCTACATTTGTAAGTTACACTTTCACGATAGAGATTGCACTACGGTACATGTATGAGGTAAATTGTAAAATACTGTTTCTATTGTTTATCATTTTTACAGTGAAAATATTTGTAATAAAAATAATATAAAGTGAGCACTGTACACTTTGGATTCTGTGTTGTAATAGAAATCAATGTATTTGAAAATGTAGAAAAACATCCAAAATATTTTAATAAATTTGTATTGGTATTCTATTGTTTAACAGTGCGATTAACCACAATTAATTTTTTTAATTGTAGTTAATTTGAGTTAATCACGTGAGTTAACTGCAATTAATCAACAGCCATAGTAATATCTTTTATTAGACCAACTTCTGTTGGTGAGAAAGACCAAGCTTTTGGAAGTTTGAAAGCTTGTCTCTCTCACCCACAGAAGTTGATTCAATAAAAGATATTCCCTCACCCACCTTGTCTCTTTAATATCCTGGGACTGACATGGCTACAACAATACTGCATACAAGTATTTACATTGAGTGAGAAAGATCATCTACCATAATCCTAATGTGACAGCTCACCTATGCAGTTGAAGCCACATCACCATTCACTGGTAAACAGCAGGTCTACTCAGCTAGGACGATTCCTAAGAGAGATTCAAGTACATTTCAATGGCTCTAAGCAATGGATAAGTGGCCTGCCTGACCCATTACAAAACTGCAACCTGGTTTTCTGCACCTGTGCTACCACCAGTAACTGCAAGTTTAGATCAGGCACATCAGTGGTGAAAAACAAGCAAATCTCCAGACCTGTCAGTGTCCAGTCAAAGTTTGCACTTATACTATTGGTTCCACTGGTGTAGAAAAATGGGTAGCAATGATCTAAGCGTAAATGGATCTGTAGCTCACTTAGGGTCTGATCGTGTGTGATGCTGAGTACTCTTAGATCCCATTTACATCAATGGGAATTGAGGGTGCTTGGCACCTCCAGGAGTTCAGCACCTTACAGGATGAAGCCCTTAAGTGGCATACCTGGTGGTACTTGTAAATTAGTTGACGTGTGAGTTAGCATCTGCTAATGTGAATCTATCCTTAGCCAGTTGTTTGTTTATTTCACATTTATTCTCCTGCTGTTTTTTTTGTTGTAGTTTTTTTTTAAAGTTTTCGAACACTCTTTGTTTGTAAAGGAAGGTAATAAAAGAGAATCTCTCTCATCACTCACTATGTGCTGCTTTGAAACACAGCCAGGACGTCTGACTTCTAAAGCTCAGGTTCTGACACAAGGAACGTGGCACTAATGTCTGAAACTAATTCAGTTTCTCCATCTGTAACACTGGACAATAATTCTTAGTGTCTCACAAGGGTGTAGGGCAGTGGTTCTCAAACTTTTGTATTGGTGACCCTTTTCACACACAAGCCTATAAGTGTGACCCCCCCCAATAAATTAAAAACTTTTTTTATATTTAACACTATTATAAATGCTGGAGGCAAAGCGGGGCTTGGGGTGGAGGCTGACAGCTCGCAACTCCCTCAAGTAATATCCTTGTGACCTCCTGTTTGAGAACCCCTGCTGTAGGGAGTGTTAATGAATTAACAGTTAAAGTGCTTTGAAGATGAGAAGCATATCTGTGCTAAAGAATTATTATTCGAGCAGTGTGTATACAGACAAAACTCACTGGTCTGGATCCTGCAATAAATTTTGCAGAGGTAGACCACATGGAGTTTGTTGCAAGATCGGGGCCAAAGTTTGTATCCAATAGCTGTAGATATTTTCATACCTTTTTAGGTTTGCTTTGTTCAAGCATTACCTAGATTGTAAGCAGTTGGGGCTGAGGCCATCACTTTATTCTGTGTTTGTAGAACATCTACTGCAGTAGGTCTTGGTCCAGGAGTAGGGCTCCTGAGAACTACATATGCTATTAATAATAGGGTATATAATCAAGATTCATCCGCACAAGCACTCATGGAAACTGTCTCAAGATCGCATGTTCAAACAGTTGCCAAAAGGAAAAGTACGAATGACTTTCTGCAAGCATTTGTGGATCAGAAGAGTTGCATTCAATGAGAGAACAGAAACATGACCATGTGACTAATGTTACCAATTGCTCCAAGGCAATGCATCAGAAATTTAAATAGCAAGTAACTCAGCAAACAAAATGAATTGAATAACTTTGCGCAGCAATTACATTTAAAACATTTATGGCCACGTCTACCCTACAGAGCCTTTGCCGACATAGCCTCCTAGTGTAGACACAGGGTACACTAATCAAATATTGATAATATGGTGCTGGGCAACAGTATAGATCCTTAGACATAGATCCTTAAAGAGCATGTAGTGCCACGTGGGATACTGGAAATCCTGGGGCTCTGCAGATGTGTGGCTGAGATGTGCCAGCCTTTCCACTGAGTTACTGCCTTGTATGCTACTCCGAGGCACACACAATTCCATTGGAGGCTAACAGTGTGCCATCCAGCTGCACCACAGAGGCAGCAGCTGGGCCAGAAGTCTCTGTAAACGGGACCTGCAAAGGATTTATTTTTATTGGATTTGTGCCTGTTTTTTGCTTCTTTATAATGGATAAAGAAGGCCTGAAAGGTGTGTGCGCCTGAAAGCTGGCTTTTTCTTGTTCCTGTTGTTTTTGTCAGGACTGCCCCATCTGGACTCCCCTGGTTTTGCTGGAGGTCTTATTGTGCGTGCGGCTACTTTAATGGAAAGGGCAAAAGTGTTGAATCTTGAACCAAAGGCTTAGCTTACCCAAACTGGCTAATCAATCATTGAAGTTAAATAGGTGCAATAAATACAAAAGGAAGCGGTGGGACTAGCTCTGCCTTCACCTCTGTTACTCAGCTTTCACTATCTTGGCACCTGGGATGTCAGCACTTTGCTGGCTCTCCATTCCTCCTATCCTCCCAGGTTAGGCAGCACCGGAATTGTTAACGTAAAGACCAAGCTGGAAAAAGCCCTTCAGCCTCTCTTTGATACATCATGTGCACAATCCCAATTAATTTTCCTTCCTGGCTTACCTCTAAGGGAGGGGAGATGCCTGGTCAGTTGGGACGAACAGCTGAGGGCATGTTGGCCGGCAGAAAGGCTAATTAGGGATTAGCAGAGCCCCCCATTTTGTTATGAACCGTTTCTTCCTTCCCCCTTCCATCTGTTAAACCCTCCCACACTGCCCAGTTCCCGCAGACGTGCCCTCCTCTGCTAGTGGATTGTCAAACCCTGCACGTGCTTCCAGTGCCATGTGCCTTTCCCCACACTCAGATGCCCTAGAACAAGCCCCTCCCCCACCCCAAATTCATCTCCCTCTTCCTCCCAGCTGCTAAACCCTTCCCTGGCCCTCCTAGAATAAGGTATTGTTAGAGGCCCAAATTATCCCACCAGCTCCCCACAGCCCTCCTACCATCTACGCTCCACAGTGATGTGAGAGAGGTTCTAGTTTTCTTCCTCCAAAATAGGGTCTGCCTAGCCAATTAAAAAGATTCTACTGTGCCAGGATCAGCTGAGACCACTCCTACTCTTTGCACCAGCCTCCTGGGTACCTCAAAGTGGCCAAATTTAAAACCAGATGCTTAAATGCAAATCCATTTCTGATCAACAGTAAGTCAAGGAGCAGCGGGACTTTGAGGGCCTGATTCTCGGTTAACATATTCCTCTGCTTGGGGAAGGCCTGTGACGGGGTGAACTCAACTCTTCCCCATCCAGTGCAGGGTAACACTTCACTGTGAGTAGAGGAAGCCACGCCCCCACATCCCTACTGGTCATGCTCCAGGTGTAGCAGCAGTATAAGAGGGAGCAGCCCTGCTCAGTCTGGGCCAGGGGTTCTCAAACTGGGGATTGGGACCCCTCAAGTGTCACAAGGTTATTACATGGGGGGGGGGTCACGAGCTGTCAGCCTCCTCCTCAAACCCCGCTTTGCCTCCAACATTTATAATGGTGTTAAATATAGAAAAATGTGTGTTTAATTTATAAGGGGTGGTCGCACTCAGAAGCTTGCTGTGTGAAAGGAGTCACCAGTCAAAAACTTTGAGAACCACTGGTCTGGGCTGACTGCCGGAGAGGAAGGATGCTTCTTGCTGGCTCCTGCCCAGAAACCACTGTAGTCCTGGACCGTGGAAGCCAGAGGCGCCGAGACCCACACGGACACCCAGCTACCTGTGGACACCCCAGGGAGGTCTCCGCTACAGGGAGTTGCACTGGCCGAAGAACCCACAGACCCTGAGGACGCAGAGATCACAGACTGGAGTGACAAGGTGGGAAGTAGCCCAGGGGGGACAAGCCATTGTTCTGAGGCCCATCAGCATGTTGTGGACGGATCCCTGCTAATTGTCACTGCAAGGGCCCTGAGTTGGGACCAAGTGGAGCAGGGAGCCCCCCCCCAAGTGGTCGCTTGACCATACAGCCCTGCTTGGAGGGCAGTTTTATTGACTCTGGCTGCTAGGCCATACAGCCACGACCAGAAGGTTATCGCCATTGACGCTGGCAGCTAGGCCATACAGCCACGCCCAGAGGGGTATCGCCATTGATGCTGGCAGCTAGGCCATACAGCCATGCCCAGTGACCCTATTGGCTCCAGCCACTGGACCATACAGCCCTGCCTGGAGAGCAACTTTATGGACTCTGGCCATTAGGCCACACAGCCACATCCAGAGGGGTATCTCCATTGACTCGGGCAGCTAGACCTGGCTGCCGGCAAACCCAGTGGATGATTAATGACTCTGCTCATTAGGCCTTACTGCCCTGTAGACCCAGGGTATCTCTACTGACTTTGGCCATCGAGTCTTACTGCCTTGCAAACCCTGGGGTACTCCTATGGAGTCTGGATGCTAGGCCTTGCGGCCCAGCAGCGAAGGGCTATCCTCCCCTTTCTGCCCCTGGACGTGGGTCATGTGACTATTGCCTTGTGGAGCAAGGCAATTCCATAGACTCCAGCCGGTGGACCTTAAATTTTCTATGAACTCCTGCCCTTAGGTCTCACGGCCTGGAGACCAAGGGCAGCTTGAAGGATGGGGTTAACTCACTGAATGGGGTCTCCCCCACCCTGTCACAGGGCCAGCATTAACTTTAAGCCCCCTTGGCACGCCTTATAATCTAGGGTCGGGCAAGACCCTGCCATGACAGAATATATCCCTGTATTCACACCCTATGCACTATTGTAATATCTTTGTACAAAGTATGCCTTGTAAGGTATCATTTAAAATAATAAACTTCATTTTATTAAAGGAATAACAAGCATAATATATTTGTACTGTCCAGGAGAGGGCTAGGCATTGCAGAACATACATTCTGGGGGAAGATCTGGGATGGGTGGTGGTGCTGGGGTCTCCCTGCAGCATAATAAAGGCTGGTGAGAGCCAAGGTGTGGCTGGGTGGCATCAGCACACACAGACATAGCTGGGATTGACTTACATTCTGGAGGTTTGTGAACAGTCCAGCTTAGAGGCTACAGCAGCAAGGCAGTGTAAAAGGGCACCCCAGGTTACAGGGAACGGGTGACACAACTACTCATTAGTCTGTACTCTGCCTCGGTATGTCACACCCACATAGCCCCCCCACTGCAGCAAGTTAGAGCAGCCTTGAGGCTGTTCTAATTACACACTACTTGCCAATGTCCCCTGTGAGCCGAAGGAAGCAGAGAACGACTGTAGGGCAGTGCACTTTGGCCATGCCCCTGAAGTGCCCATGATGTGTTCCCTGCACCAGAGGACTGAGAGCAGGGCCAATGTACAGCCCTTGTGCCAGCTCTGCATGTGCTGGGAATGCTCCATGCACAACTGGTGTTTTCAGGGGGCTGGTTACACCCACTTTACAATGCTTTGTGCTTCCGGAGTGGGGTAAACTTAGAGCAGCTGAGAAACAGTGTGTGTGAGTGAGACATCTGACTATTCTAGGTACATTTCTGGGGTGACGATATCCCTAAATCAGAGAAAGATATGGGGGGGGAGGGCTTTTGTGCTGCTTTATAGTGTATTAAAAATATCTGAAAGGGGAATTATTTTTTAAAGTTCCGCCACCCAGAAACACAAAGACTGTCTGGTCTTGTCTTCCCTGTTTTGCTCGAGGTCTCTCCAGTGCTTTAACTGGGCTGAAAAAAGTCTGCCGGGGGATAGGCTCTATCATAATGTGGGAACAGCAGCTTTGGTGAGACAGTGCTTAAAAAGCCCACCCTTCAGTGACCTGGCTTGACTTTTTTTTTTTCTGGGTATGCCTTCCCCATGCCCCTTCTCCCTCCTCCACTGTCTCCCCCCCCCCCCCGCACACACACATTTTAAGCACTGGATTTCCCTCTGAGGGCCCAGAAATGTGGATTGGGATCCCCCTCTGTTCTTACCTGCAGGGGTAGAGGTGTCAAGTCCCTACCATGAGAGCTTTCCTTCCAGTTGTTGGTAGGCATCAGGTGACAAAGAGAGAGGCATGATGGTCAAAGGTGTTGAGTACCCACGATTTCCACTGAGTTCAGTTAGCGTGCTGGGTGCTCAGCACCTCTGGAAATCAGGCCCAACGAGTAAACACGACTTCCTCCTCCAGGTCAGTTTCATTTAGTTCTCCAGTCATCCAAAGAGAAATTCCAGGAAAAATAATTTCTTTTTTTCTTTTTAAGGCAGAAAAATAATTCAGGCCTCTTCATTCAACACAATGAAGCAAAAAAAAAAAAAAAAAAAAAAAAAGGTCACACACCCACGTCACCTTTAAGGAGAAATTATGTCACCTTCCCTTCTCTAAGATTCCCCCTTCATCTCAGTGTTCGTAAAGTCTGCAGACAGACATGCAATTATCAGACAAAAAGCTGGAGTCTCTACATTTAAGGATCAATGAACACATCAGAAGGCCCCATGAGGAACTAACAAAACATGAGTAATTAGGCCAGAAGGATCAGGAACTGTCTCCAGGAAAATTAGTTTCATTGCAAGACCTGGAGGCTTAAATTACAGTGATAGTTTGAAGGTTCTCTAGTAAGGCTGGTAAAAAAGAATATATTCATATAACAGGTTTGATCTCACTCCCAGGTAATTCACTGAGAGTTTTGCCATTGACTTCAGTAAAAAAAAAAAAAAAAAAAAAAAAAAAGAGAGCAGTCCCAAAATGGTGAATAAAGTAAAATATACCTTCTGGCAATTCAGTATTAAGGTGGAGAAAGTAAGCACTCCAAAATCAAAACACGCAGGACTTAATTCTGCTGTCTTGTGCAAACTATGTTGTACAGTATTGGTTAACAACTAAGACATGAAGACTTACACATTGCAAGGAATAGAGGGATGAAAAATAACGTCTCTATTCTCAGCAGTGGCTGAGGTCATGTTGCAAACTCATCCTTAACTTTTGGAATGTCCTAAATTTGGCACACTCTGTTGTTCAGCCTTGACTGGGCATTAGCACATCCTTTGGATCAGTTTCCCCACTGTTTTTAATTTAAAAAAAAAAATAGAATAGTTCAGCTCTCAGAGTTTACAAGCTTTTACATTCATTTATTGTCAGCTTGCTGCTTTCTTGAACTCAGTCATTCCTGATGTAGGCCTCTCAAGCCCAGCCCTGCTTGGCTGTGAACAGATAGCATCCCTGAACAAGAGCTTCACCCTGAAGAGAGCCACCTTTCCACTCCCTCAGTCCCAGGGCAGTCCGGGCCCAAACTGGCCCTTGGTGTGATTTAGTGCTGCCAATGTCAAGCTGTCCCACAGGTGTGGCTGCCCCAGCCAGGAACTAATAGAGAGCAGTGTTCTACCCTATATCTAACACACTGTGAATCCTCTGCCTCTCTGGTATGATCACTACATGGAGAGAGGGATGACTTGGGGTACAGAGTTATGCTGGCTCTGCACTGGGCAGTACTGTCAGAGCAGGGAGGGGACAGAGTAATTGGCCCTGTGCTTCTGAGTTCCCCTCTAAAGACCCACACCTGGTAATCTGCATGAGAAAAATGACTTTGCTAATAACAGATGGCAAA
This sequence comes from Gopherus evgoodei, assembly GCF_007399415.2. Lineage (NCBI taxonomy): Eukaryota > Metazoa > Chordata > Testudines > Testudinidae > Gopherus > Gopherus evgoodei. The sequence goes on along the minus strand of NC_044331.1, from coordinate 38,531,462 downwards.
TCTTCTGCCAATAGCTGGGGTCCATCCTCTCCCATCAAGTCCTCTAGACAGGTTCCCAAAGTGCATATATCTGAAAAGAGGAAGAGACATTGATCATTGCTAAGCAAATTCAGTTGATCACATTTATCAGCCGAGCAAAAGCTGTATAACATGCCAAATCATCCCTTCCATAATCCCTTTATTGGTCTCTCCTCTGAGCAATAAAAATCCATAACCATGCGCAGAATGGTGATTATTAAGATGAGAAGCAGCGTGGTCTATTGGCTAGGGCACTAGACTGAGATTCAAGACATCTGGGTTAGGGTGACCAGATATCCCAATTTTACAGGGAGAGTCCTGATATTCAGGGCTTTGTCTTATAGAGGTGTCTATTACCCCCACACCCTCTGTTCCAATTTTTCACACTTGTTGTGTGTTCACCCTAACCGGGGTTCTCCTCCTGGTTCTGAACTGCTGTGTGATCAGGGTAAGTCTCTTACCTCTCTTCCGTCTCTTGGCTGTTTGGACTATAAAGGAATCTCACACTATGCATTTGTACTGCACCTCCTAGCACAATGGAGCTCGGATCTTGGCATTACCACAGTGCAAACAATAACTAAACAAGATTTTGTCTTTTAAGAGTAAATGTAAAACATTGCTGGAGATTGGAGGAAATATCCAATCCAATGTTTTTAAATTTAGTTCTTAATGACAATTGTCTTTTCTTGGCTTGTGTTTAATGAGCAATATCCAGGGAAAAACACTCTGTTCAGAGCCCTTGAGAAATATTTATTACTACCGCTAATTATTTTGCAACCAAACGTGTACTAGGCCCTGAAACAGAACAGCGAATGTTGCTTTCAGACAGAGGCTGAGGATGGTTTCCAAAGCCATGTGAGGGAGTTAGGAGTCAGCTCTCATCCCATGTCCAGGGGATCTGGCTCCTTTGAGAATCCCAGTGGAAAATCCAGTCCATGTTTGACAAAACAAGGATCTGCGCCTGATCCAACAGGACTCAGGGCTGGTTAGTACCTGCCAGTATCAGGGTCTTCGTACGCTCAGTCTGTGACCCTGGATGCTCAGAAAGAGTTCCACTTTAGTTTTAAATATAGCAGCACAAAGAATAAGTGAATCCCCTTGTCAGGGCTTGTCCTTCAGCCCAGTGCTATTCCAGTGCATCCTGCTTGCTGACCTGGGCTTGATATAGAGGGGCCTGGCCTGGAGGAGAAGAGGGGAAGGAGTCCTTCCCCTAGGCCTTGGAGTGGCAGGCTGGTGCTACCATGGTCCTGATTCCTAGCTCTCCACATAACAGCAGATCCACCAGCCCTGCCAATGCTCTTCCTCTGATCTGCCTCCAAACCCTGCTGTGCAAGGGTGGGCCGGGAGCCTCTTTGGACTTGGGCTGGAGGGTGTGTGGCCTCCTCCAGTGTTTCTCACCCTGTGCCGTGGAGCCATATTGTTAGTACTGGATCTGGGGCTCTACATAGCCATGCAGCAAAGCCCAGTATTCACGGCACCCACATGTGATGAACGTGGAGCTTCCTCGTCCTTGTTCCCAGCCAACCTCCTATGCCTTACACTGCCTCTTTAAATGCAACTCCAGAGAGAGGGCTTTGATAGGGGGCTTCTCAGGAACTTGCTGTTGCCTTCAGCAGTCTCTAGGGGCTTTAGGCCAGTGGCCTCCAAAGCACAGACATGGTAATCAGGGCTCACCTGCAATCAGGAGCTGTACACAGCTCTGGTACATCTGCCCCAAGTGGCCAGCTTAATCAGGAGGGAGGCTGCAAAGTAAAGTTTGGGGATGGAAAGGAACAATTTCTAGAGCCACTTGAGCTGGCAGGTGCGTCTAGCAGGTCATCTAGCCCGAACCCTCCTGGCAGGGTTGATTTCATTGTCCCTAAACCAGCTGTAATAATGAGGCATCTGGTCTGATCTCCACGGTGAGCGATTCCACAGTCCCCCTGGACAGCTCATTACATCACTGAGCTACCCTCCCAGCTAGACCATTTTGTTTTCTTTAATATGAAGCTTCATTCCCCCATGCTGCCCCTGAAGCTCATTGCTGCTTGTTCTGCCCTGTTGACTAATGAAAATAATTGGCCCCTCCCCTCGTTAGACCCTGTGTAGCTGTAGACAATTATCGAATTTCCCTTCTGTCGTCTAGACTCTAGGCTGAGCCTGCTCAGTTCTCATCACCGCTCCCACAGGGGCCAGTTTCCAAATCTCTAGCCATTCCTGCTGATCACCTCTGACTCTCCGTCCAATTTGTCTGTCTTTTTCCAGATGTGGTGCCTAACAAATGCTGAACAGGATACTCCACTGGAGGCCTGAGCAGCGCTGAATAGAGCTGATTACCTTGCTTATTTGACACAACTATTAAATCAAGTCAATGTAGCATTTGCTTTTTGTGCAGCCATATTGCATTGTGGGGTTATTCTGTTTATCATTCTCCTTCCTCCCTAGATCCTATGCTGTGTAAGTTCTTAGAGTGACCATGCTCATTACCGCAGTATGTGAGCACCTTCCAGTAGAGAATTACGTACTGTGAGTACCTCTGCTGTGCGTGCAGTGGAGTGTCTGGTTTTGGTAGGTTAATTTTTGTTTTTCTTTTCATTTAAATACAGGTGTTGCTGTGTAATTATGGTAGAGAAGACAAGGCCAAGGAAACGTATTTAGCACTGAGTGGAAGGCAATGAGGTTTGGGATGGTCCTTAGTTCCTGGGGCAGGTTGTTCTCCAGTCTTGGCCAGGCCCTGACAAAAGTTCTCTCTCCTCACAGAGGAGCTTTGTTGAGAGTCCCCTTGTGCCAGAGAAGCACAGTTGTCACCCCCGGTCTTAGTCCCAGAGCTTTAGGCTGTCTTTTAGGCTCTTCATGGGCCCTGGGCATCTAATGATAAGGACTGTGACCCTTGATTTGATATTCCATGGGACAGGTTGATGTGCCCATAGCAGCTCGTATTGCCGAGGAGACCTAGTGCAGCAGTCGGTACTAGTTGGAGTTTCCAAAGTGCTGCAGGCTTCATGCCCAAGTCCATCACATGGCTGTAGTCTGGCCAAGAGGTGACAATGGGGTGAATAACTGAGACCAGGTCATCAGCTGCCAGAATGGGACATGATGGAGATGGCAGAGAGTGTTACCTGTGGAGACTGCAGTGCAAGAGCTTAGCATCAGCAAGGAATCCGGAGCACTCCCACACTGGAAGGTAGGTGACCAAAATGGAAGAGAACACGTCCGTTATTGGCTGTGTTGACTTTAGCAGGAGGAGGCGCACCGGTCAGAAGGTATTTACTTTATAACATCTGTGATCCTCAGAGTCTTACGCATCAGTCAGTCAGAGGATTGGATTTTCTTGCCAGTGGCATTTTAGAACTGCCCTGACACCTTTCACCCCTCCCACTCTGGGATTCACTCCTACTGGGTGCTTTCAGCTCCATTGGCTGCAGTCCTTTTGCAGGACTGTTTCATGCAGCCAAATCTCTCCCGCTCTCGAGCGCAGATGATGCTTCTCAGTGTGTGCTTAAAATGCAGCAATTCTCACCGGCTTTAGCACCGTCTAGGCTGCAGCTGAGCAAACACTTCAGTGGCTGGCACTGCCCTGTTTGTTTCAAAGGGACAGCATTCACATGTGAGCCTCTGGTTAGATGAGATCCTCCTCCCCAGAATCAGTTACTTCATAATGATGCTGCTGATTATTATTTGCATTTCAACTGCCTCCAACAGAGAGGAGGGCCCCACTGTGCTAGGTGCGGTACAAACACACAGTAAGGACAGTCCCTGCCCTGGAGAGCTTACCATCTAAATGGACAAGACAGGGAGTGGGAAGGGAAACTGAGGCACAAAGCGATTTGCTCATGGTCATGCAGCAGAGCAGTGGCAGGACTAGAACCTAGGTCTCCCAATGCCCAGTTCAATGCCCTGTCCACAGGCCCATGCAGCCACATGCTCAGATAGTAAAGAGGGGTGTTGAGCTGCCTGAATGCTGTGCCCACCAGCTCTGCCAGCAGCCAGCCAGGACTAGACACACACACTGCCTGCTCACCTGAGGACTATGCTTTGGACGGCAGGTCCACTCCCACTTCTCAACCAGGCAGGAGAAAGGAGGCAAGTGGGTGTCATGCCCTGTTACAACAGGGCTCAACACTGGGGCTCCCCAGGCCCGGCCCCTGGAAGCGCATTAGAATGGCCTTCTAGAACCCTGCTGACAGTCCACCTGTTCCGATGTGGTGGGCATGGCTGCTGTGCTAGACCCCTCAGTTGCAGCTGGGCTTTTTATCTCCTCTTACCGGCTGTAGCACTTTGTACACGCTGGGACCAAGGCGCCCTCCATTACATGCAGCCTCCCCCGATCTCTGGCCACAGTTGCGGTTTGGCTCTGTCCTGGCTGTTTATGGCTGCTCCTTCAGTTTTGGTGACCCCTGCAAATTGGACCAGGCTGGAATTAATCCTCAGGCAACACATGAAGCCAGGGGCTAGAGGGACGCTTAATTTTACTGAACCTGGATGGGTGATAAGCCGCCTCTGGCCACCTGATCAGTTCTGGAGTGAAGCTCGACTAGCAAGGAGAACCACAGGAGGTGTGATCGCCATGATAGGAACAGCTCCGCAGACCAGCTAGACGTGCTCGATAGACCTCTGCCAGTCTGCAGCCCTGTTTGCAAATCCACCCTCCCTGGGATGGAAAGAGACTCCCCTGCTCCCACACCTCCCTGCCCATCGCCCCTCATGGGGAAAATCCATTGCATTCAGCCCCTGCGGGGGAGACAGAAAAAAATGCAATTTGTCTAGGCCCGTATCAGCACATAGAATGATGGCTACATCTTCTTCTCTCTTTCACAGACTAATGCCCTCTGACCCTTCTTACCCAGTCAGATTGCTTCCTGGTTTGAGGTTCTAACTGCGTCACCCGCTTCTTGGTATTCCTCCTGGCATAAACAGATAAGTAAGAGTTAATGAAATAGAAATGCTTCATCTCTCTTTTGCCTGTAAAGGGTTAACAAGATCAGTGAGCCTGGCTGTCACCTGATGAGAGGACCAATCAGGGGACAGGATACTTTCAAATCTTGAGGGAGGGAAGTTTTTGTGTGTGCTGTTAGTTTTTGGTTTGTTGTTCTCTCTGGGTTCTGAGAGGTGACCAGACGTGCAACCAGGTTTCTCTCCAATCTCCCTGATACAGATTCTTATAGATTCAAAATAGTAAGTACTAGGTGATAAGGCGAGTTAGGCTTATGTTTGTTTTCTTTATTTGCAAATGTGTATTTGGCTGGGAGGAGTTCAAATTTGTATTTTGTTGAAAGGATTTTAATTTGTACTTGTATACTTAGGCTGGGAGGGTATTCCCAGTGTCTATAGCTGAAAGACCCTGTAACATATTCCATCTTAAATTTACAAAGATAATTTTACTTTCTTTAATTAAAAGCTTTTTCTTGTTAAGAACCTGATTGGTTTTTTATTCTGGTGAGACCCTAGGGAACTGGGTCTGGATCCACCATGGAATTGGTGGGAGAAAGGAGGGAAGGGGGAGAGAGAGGTAATTTTCTCTCTGTGTTAGGATTACTTTCTCTCTCAGGGAGAGTCTGGGAGGGGGGAGAGAGAAGGAGGGGAGAAGGTGAATTTTCCTCTCTGTTTTAAGATTCAAGGAGTTTGAATCACAGTGATCTTCCAGGGTAACCCAGGGATGGGGAAGCCTGGGAGAGGCAAACGGTGAGGGAAAGGGTTTACTTTCCTTGTGTTAGATCCAGAGGGTCTGGGTCTTGGGGGGTTCCCCAGGCAAGGTTTTTTGGGGGACCAGAGTGTACCAGGCACTGGAATTCCTGGTTGGTGGCAGCGCTACAAGTACTAAGCTGGTAATTGAGCTTAGAGGAATTCATGCTGGTACCCCATCTTTTGGACGCTAAGGTTCAGGGTGGGGAATTATACCATGACACCTCCACTGGCTCCCCCTTCTTCATTGCATCCAACACAACCTCCCTGGAGGGAACGACAGCATGCCCTAGGGCGCGGAGCAACGGATGGCCTTGGGAAAGCTGGATTCTATTCCCAGCTCTACTCCTGGGCTACCTTGGGCCGGTCACTTCCCATTGCCACACCTCAGTTTCCCCAGCAGTAAAAGGGCAGCAGTGACCCTACCTGCCTTTGAGGACCACTTTGAGATCTGCAGCTGAGAAGTGCTAGGTAAGAGCCAGGTATTCTCGTGATTTCACTGCTAAGACCCTTCAGAGCCTGCCTATCGTCTTGTACATGCCATCACAAAGTCACCTTCTGCCTCCACCCTGCCAATGATGATAGCCGCTCTCACGCATAAGTCTGCCCACAAGTGTTTTTGCACTTTCTCCAGCATGGAAGGAGCTCCTCAAAAGTCCACAGCCACCACACTGTCCTCATTATGGCTCCTTTCTGCTGGGACACTTACAAGACACTCTAGGCAGCTGGTGTGCAATGACCACTGCTAATCACGCTGATTGCAATTGGCTCACCGTCCACTCAGGCTTTCCCCAGGCACTTGTATCCACCTACTATATCCTCCTGTCACGTCCTCCCTACAATAAGCTCTTTGGGGCAGGAATTCTTTATGTGCAGCCTGTCCTTGCATAACAGGGTGCTGCTCCCAATTTACAGCCCCCAAGGCAAATGATATGATGCAACCAGTCTGCAAACTTTGCCAATCAGAGTAGAGAAGGAGGATGTAACTTCATGTGCAGCGGGAGTCAAAAAAGCAAACAGAATGTTGGGAACCATTAGGAAAGGGATAGATGATAAGACAGAAAATGTCCTATTGCCTCTATATAAATCCATGTACGCCCACATCTTGAATACTGCCTGCAAATCTGGTCGACCCATCTCAAAAAAAGATATATTGGAATTGGAAAAGGTTCAGAAAAGAGCAACAAAATTATTAGGGGTATGGAGCGGCTTCCATATGCGTAGAGATTAATAAGACTGGGACTTTTCAGCTTGGAAAAGAGACAGCTAAGGGGGGGATATGATAGAGGTCTATAAAATCATGGCTGGTATGGAGAAAATAAATAAGGAAGTGTTATTTACTCCTTCTCATAACATAAGAACCAAGCGTCACCCAAGGAAATTAATAGGCAGCAGGTTTAAAACAAAAGGAAGTATTTCTTCACAAAATGCACAGTCAACCTGTGGAACTCCTTGGCAGGGGATGTTGTGATGGCCAAGACTATAACAGGGTTAAAAAAAGAACTAGATAAGTTCATGGAGGATAGATCCATCAGTGGCTATTAGCCAGGATGGACAGGGATGGTGTCCCTAGCCTCTGCCAGAAGCTGGGAATGGGTGACAGGGGATGAATCACTTGATGATTACCTGTTCTGTTCATTCCCTCCAGGGCACCTTGTCAGAAGACAGGATACTGGGCTAGATGGACCTTTGATCTGACCCAGTGTGGCCATTCTTATGTTCTGGGAATGCTGCCTATCACAGGGGAAGGTTTAACTGATTAGATACATGAATCTTATCAATGCGTGAGATGCACCTATCACAGCCTCCAGGGATAAGTCCTGGATGGAATCCCTCCAAGCTTTGAAGGAGATTCTCTTCTACTCTGTTCCTGCTCCCAGTAAATTGCTGCACCCAAGTGAAACAGACTGTGATCGGAGTTCAACTGAACATCGCCATGAGGATGTGCCGCTGACTGGTCCATCACCCTGATAACGGTGGATTTTGGAACCCTCCAGAACTGGGACATTCGGTGGCAGCCACGAGACTCTCTCATTCATTCTCCTGCCAATACCACAGCTTATGTCCACCCTACCAAACATCTGACAATAAAACCTGGCCATGGACATGATCCCCTCTCCTCCACTCACACACTTAAAATACAACTCGTAGCCCTGGGTGGAGGGGATTAACCATTTAATGTGTTTTATTAAAAATTAAAAGTACAATTTATAAGTGGAAATAATAAGTTACTCCAGAGTGCGCCACTGTACTCCTCTCACAAGACGCGCGTATATTTTTAGGACCACAAACTGTTTCTTCATATGACTGTATGGCCGTGTGAGCATATAATGGATACAAGCTATTACATGGACCAAGTGGAGAGAGCACATTTGTAAAGAAGTTAGTCGGGTCCCTTTGCAACATCATGGCTGCTCTGAGTGTGCAGCTTTCACCATGTGCCCCTCTCAGCGATTGCTGCTTCAATTGATCCATCAACTCCTGGCTTACATGTTCTTTAGGGCATAGTTGGATATATCTATTTGGGCAGCTCCATTTTGAAGGCTGGATAATGCATGTCCTGGTATCCTAGGAAGCTCCAGCTCTCAAAAGAAAGTGTTCAGTATCTCAGCAAATGCATCGTACCTACTGATAAAGAGTTTCCCACTCATACAGGTGCAGATCAGTGAATTGTATTATTTCACCAGACTATATTAAATGCATGGTGGAATTCTGCTGCTCATGAGTTCTGGGGATTGGGGAGGGTTGCTGGGAATCCAGAGATCAAGCTTCTACAGGGAGTTTATCCCCCAAAGCTTGTGGAGATTTTATTTGAGTAAATCATGCAACGATTGGCCCTCAGGTTGGCACAGCTGCTGCAAACAGGGAGGATGCCTGCACCAGCCCTTCCAGCCCTCCCAACACTTCCATACACCAAGCCTCCAAGAGGCTGCATCCCAGCCCAGCGATGCCCCCACTTGGGTTCCATCTCACTTGATGGGGATCGACCCTGTTGCTTTTTTCCTCAGTTCGACTTCAGAAACTGACTACCCCCTTCCTGCTCCAAGCCGCCCCCTGGCTCACCAGTGTTCATTCTTTTCCAGGTGGAGCAGAGCGGAATCAGCAGAGCCGCGTGATGCCTATTTCCAGCAGCCTTAGAGTGGGGTCACCATCTGAGTCTGGGAGAAAGGGCACTGTGCTGCCACGCCGTCACTTGTGTCTATACATTCAACAGTGCCAGTCCGCTGCTGACAGGGATGAGAAATGTGTGTCTGCACGAGGGAGGCAAAGGGGTTGCATTTCGTGGTGGGAAGGATTATAGCCATGAAAGGTCTTTTTAGCGCAAGGAAAGCCCAATTCCTACAGCAGTTGTAGTCAGCAGGTCTGCAATGTGCAAACAGCTGCATGGCAACTGCTGCGTTACCTCTGGCATCACAAACAATCAGCGGTTCAGCGCTTGTCTCGCAATCAGAGGGCTAGAGCCTGCCTTTGACTGCCAGGGCAGTTACTGGGGGCAAAGCACGACAGGAGCATTTTCTCCCCATCACCAGCAAGGCAGAATTCCTACAAGAGGGAGTGGCTGATTGGCAAGTTACTGACAAGAACTGCTGGAAAGGGGGGATGGCAAGAGCCATCTGGTAAGCACACAAGCTGGTGTCACATGCTAGCCAGGATGTGCACACTGCTCGTTGTAAAACGAAGACAAAGCGCAGGAAGTGCGTGACCTGCCCAGGTAGGACGGGTCCTGTAACCACTGCATAACCAGCCTTGCCCTGTGGCCTCCTGCCCTCACCAACAAGGGCAGCTGGCAAGGAGAACACCCCAATGTTTCGCTGCCATTCTGCACAGACACTTATGAAAATCAGCAGGCAGGAGGGATCAATCAGCACAGGTGCTCTTGTGAAGACGACGTTTCCTTGCTCCCATGCATTGTATGGAGAGAAAGAACCATCTAGCTCACAGGCAACCCTTCAGAAGCAGGGGCTAGAGGGAGCCAAGGTAACCAAGTGGGAGCAAAGAGAAGAAGGGGGAATAGATCAGCTTTGATGGGGTGCCCATCAAAACCATGGTTGTGCGGCAGGAGGCTCTCTGGAGGCACTTGGTAAAATTCTTGAAATGAATTGAAAGGAAGGTTAGGGTGATTTCCCTGCCTCTGACATTTTGCCCGTCCCGTCTATCTTCTTCTGCAGCATGTGCACCTGGGACGCAGAGTTTTTACTGGCTAGGAAAGCCAGTTGTTGGGACCCTGGGTTAGATATTGGCAGTCAGTCACTGCCATGACACCTTTGGATTTCTGGCTAATTTCCTGTGGTCTGAACGCTTGCCTGGAAAGCGTCAGGCCCAACATGACTCTATCTTACAGACACCTCCAGTCACTCATGCTTCACTCTTGTGCTGATCACCAATGTGATCAGAACAGATCTCTCTCGCTAGCCAACCTAGCTCGCAGGTACCCATCTAGTTTCCTCTCTAGTGGCCTTATTCTGCTGCTGCTCGTCCATGTGCAATTCTTAGTGCACACACAAGGAATTTGCACACACCTGTGTGGGCCTCACACCATGGCGTTGCACAGGGACACATCAAACCGGAGCAAAATGGACTGTGTGCTTCTGAAAATCTGGGCTTCTAGCCCAGCCTGTAGCCCAGTTCCTATCCCCGGGGGAAGGGGGGGGGGGAATAGCTTTCATCCAAATAACTACTGTGCGCCTGCCACAGGCTACCTTCATACGACAGGCTTTTCCCCATGTGTGTGTCAGATATCTTAATCAGTCACCGTTCTGCTTCCACCTCCTACGTCCCCAACCTCTCTGCTCCCCTTTAACCACCTCTAAAGGCCAGTTTAGAGATGTGCACCACTGGCAGAGACTACAAAAGCAGCTGCGGCAACTACAGGAAGGAGTGGCTATAAATCCAGAGAGCATCTTAAAGAAGGGTGACTTGTCGATTACACTTACAGACACAAAACGGCAAGTCACGTCACAGCTCAGTGCCTCAGTTTCCCCAAATGTAAAATTGGGATATCATACTAACCTCCTTTGTAAAGTGCTTGGAGATTTATGGATGAAAAGTGCTATGTAAGAGCTATGTAGTATTTTTATTTGAACATTTAATTTGCATGGCCACTGCCTTTAAGGGACTGTCTGAAGAATGGTGAGGGGTAAAGTTTTGCCATATTTACATCTTAGACAGAAGTTTCTTCTCCCTTTAAATAAAATTCCTCAAGTTAGTATAAAATTGAGATGCATGTTTTCCTTTTTTAAAGGCTTTGCAATAAAACACAAGTTAAGAGACCCGAATAACACAGGGAGTTATATCAAGGGTACAGGCCATCTCGTTTGATTGCTTTTGTTCTGTTTATTTTTAAATCTGTGCACTAGCTGTTCAGAATAGATCTATCTCCTGTAAAGCAACACCAACCTGAAATCCGGTCAGTTTCACATGGGGAGTTAAAAGCAGGCCTCTATACCTGCCTTGAGTCCTCTTCCCAAATTTTGTGGGTTTACAATAGCATTTTTACCTCTTCTCTTGCTGCAGGAGAGACCCTAATGAACAACAAGAGAAACTGACTATATGCAAAGCGCTAGCACATGGAAAAAAATAGTCCCTTGTTCCTCTAATCTCTTTCTGTTACAGTAATCTCAGGTGTCACTTACAGCAACAGTGAGTTAAAGCTTTTTTAGAGAGTAGCATGATTTTAACCCACTGCATTTTGTTGCTGATGGTTTTTATACTACACACAACCAATTACAATGGCTCTTTCATTACCTAGCTAAAAAAAAAAAAAAAAGTATTTTGTTTGCTTTCATCTGCTTTGTGATGGTTATTATTTATGTAGCATCCAGAAATACATGAGGCACCTCACCTCCAGACTGGAAACGTGTTCATCTAGTAATACTACACCTGCTGCTTATTCCCCAGCTGAAGTGAGAATGCTCCATTTGTGATGTTACATGTACTAGTTACAGAGAGGGTCATGCAAAATGTGTGTTTGTGTGTGTGTTTAACTCTACTGGAGATTTGTAAACATCTTGGGGCAGAGCCCTGTTTTCTTACTATGTTTGTGAGATGCCGAATGTATTTTGGTCTGGATGCTACAGAAATAATAGCCATCAAAAGCAGCTGTTTTTGTAAAAGACCTGCTCTAGGAATTGTATTTACACAAGCTATAGGACTTCCCCAAAACAAGAGGTCAGAAACAGTGGTCCCTTTTGGCTGTGGAATCTATGAACAACATACTTTTTTGAGCTAGGTAATAAAAGAAACTCATCAAGGGAGGAAACCCCTCTTTGGAAATATTCAGGTGGGGAGCATTAGTTACTAACCAGCTCATTGTTCAAAATGTACTAGGAGACTTTGGTTCTTTAAGGATCACAGGAGGATTTGCTGCAAGAGTTAGCTCCAGTTACTCCACCCAAGCTAGCCTAGCTCAAGTGAGAGCAGTGACACTGCAAAATGAACTGGAGTGACCCAGCATGATGAATTAGCAGCACATGATTGCATTAGCCACAGACGAGTTAACTCGCACTTGTAACCTGCAGTTGCAGCCCCACTGCATTACTAGCTTGAGTGTCAGCACCCGTAAAGTGCCGCTTAACTCAAGCTAGAGATTTTTGGGAGTGAATGGGGACTGGGTTAGGGGCAACACTCAAGTTATGTCAGGCTAACACTGCAGTGAAGATAAGCCCTTATTTCCTTTTCAGGCTGCGTCTATGCTGAACTTTTTTTTCAGATCTCCCACGGGGGCCAGCTCTGCCAGTGGCAGCCGCAGAGCAGACCAGCTGCCCACACCCCAGCCTTTCTCTGAGGAGCCTAGTCAATGTGGTGGTGAAACACCAGTGGCTGCTTTGTGCTACAGTTCCTGCTGTTGCTATGAGGCACAGGGCCAGTGCAACCCATTAGGCGCCCTAGGCGGTCGCCTAGGGCGCTAGCATTTGGGGGGCAGCATTTCGGGTCCTTCAGCAGCGAGTGGATCTTCAGCCGCTCCGGTTGTTGTTGGCATTTAGGCGGAGGGTGCTGGGGCTGGAGGGCGCGGAGAGGGCTGCCTGCAGCAAGTAAGGAGGGGCGTGGCACGCAGGGGAACTCCCCGCCCCAGCTCACCTCTGCCCCACCTCCTCCCCTGAGCATGCCGCCTCGCCAATCAGCTGTTTGGCACCGCAAGCTTGGGAGGCGGGAGAAGTGGAGCGGTGACGGCACGCTCAGGGAGGAGGTGGAGCAGAGGTGAACTGGGGCGGGGAGCTGCCGCACAGCTCCCCAGGCCAGAGGGAGCTGCTGTGGGGAGGCCCCCTCAGGGTGGAGGGGGGGTGGAGAGCTGCGGGGGGCGTAAAGTGTAAGTTTGGCCTAGGGCGTGAAACATCCTTGCACTTGCCCTGATGAGGCGTGGAGCTGCACCAGAGCTAGAGCAACAGGAGGTGGTAAGAAAACACAGGCATTGCCAGACTGGCTCAGACCCGAGGGCCATCTCGTCCAATGCCCTGGGTCTGATGGTAGCCAGCACCAGATGATTATGAGGAAGAAGCAGAAACCCAGCAGTAGCATGTGTGGGATAATCTGCCCCCCCCCCCCCGGCTATCTCATCCTGATCTCTAGCAAAGAGATTGGCTTAAACCATGAAGCAGGAGGCTTAGTTTCCCTTAAAAAAATTTGTTTATAATTAATTATGACAACTCTGGATATTCTTGATATCCATATCAGGAGTGCCAGAATGGGGGGGCGGGGGGAGGTCCAGAGGGCCCCATCACTTTTTACCAGCCTAAAGGGCAAGCAACAGGGGGAGGGGCAGAGAGGAGCGAGGCCTCAGTAGAAGGGTGCGGGTGGGGCTGCGGGGAAAGAAGCGGGGCAGGGAGCTTCCGGAGTTCCTGGTCCATATAAAATATCCAAGCACTTGGGGAAAATTCTACTGCTCTTCTTTGTAAAGTGCTTTCAGATGCTGATGATAAGCGCTAGAGAAGAGCTAGGTATCACTACTAAAATGTCAAGTTCTTGGCCTCAGTGACAGCCTGTGCCAATGAGTTCCACCGTCTAACCGGTGTTTGTACAAGTACTTCCTTCAGCTGTTTTGCAATTTGTCACCGCTTAATTCCATTGACTGTTCCCTTGTTCCTGGGTTGTGAGGCTGGGAAAAAGCATAACACGCAGCTCTAGAAGGGTTTGTGATTCAGCCATTCAAAATCTCTTCAGAACTGACCTGGGCATTTTAGACCTCAGCTCAGGAAAGCATTTTCAAGCACAATTTAACAGATACAAGGACTAAAAGCCCTGCAACTTCTGTAAGATCGGGCCCAACGTTGTTAGACCGGGACATACTTTTTTTCCCTCAGTTGACGGATTAGGATCCTTTTGTTTTCCTTCCAGCTAAAGTTGGGAGCCTTTAAAAATACATCCATTACCCACCAGTGGCTCAAAGTGACCTGGCCTCCTCTGGCTTTTAACTACATTTTCACTTTCTTTTGGTCAGAAGAACTACCTGGAGTGCCTGTGTGGCCACCATGCCTCTATTTGCAGTATGTGTTGTGGTCAATTTCACACAGATTTTACATCCTTCTCCTAAGGACTAATGCTCACTGCATTTAAAGAAACCCTGTAAAGTTTCATTAAAAAAAAAAGGGGGGGGGGAGGGGGATGCACAGGAATGTCAGCACTCAGGCTGAACTCTGTCCTTAGCCCGCCCCCGCAAGCTTGAAGATTCTAGCAAAATGTTGGCTCATCAGCACGCCTGGCTTTTCTGTCGCGTTAGGTGAGACATGCAGCCCTTCCTGAACAGAGCTTTCTAAAGATTTACATCTCCACTGATTTACACCCTAGCCCCTGCCAGGCAAGATAGAAACAGGCCACATTTCAATGTGGTGACACAACCCCCAAGGACCAGGGGTCACAGCTGTCAAATGACTTCTTTAAAGTGCAAGAGTCCCAGGACAGGTTTTACAGTATTTTAGCCCATAGGGTGCCACAGGCAAAGGACTTAATGACGCATGTTTGGATCAGTTCTCACCAGCTGTCAAAACCCCATGGTTACTAACTCTCTTGAGATCAAAGAGATTTAAAAGCATCCCATTTCCCTGGTCCTCAAACATGATGCGGGAGAGCATGGGAATAGGGTTCTTCCTGTTAAAATGCTGTCACATTCTCCCACTATTCCCCCCACAAAAGAAACAAACATTCAATGAATGCTAAGTCTGCGCCGTTAACCACTCCAACAAGGGCAGAGTTAGGGATGCACTTCCTGATTTTCATCTAACTAGGTCCTTGTATAGCCCCTCTTCACCAAACTACCATTAATCAATGGATTTTATTCTTACAACGCTACTGAATTACTATTAGCCCCATTTTACAGATGGGAAACCGAGGCATAGCGAGATTAAGGAACCTGCCTGAGGTCACACAAGATGTCTGTCTGATCTAGGGAAGGAGTGTGGTTCTCCCAAATACCAGTTCAGTGTCCAATCCATAAGACAGTTCCTTCTATGTCTATGCCTTACATAGCCTGTGTTGTACAGGAGGACAGATTAGATGATGGAATGGTCCATTTTTGCTTTAAAAATCTATGATTCCCCGATTTTTCAAATAATGCAGGGTAGTCATACATTTTGCCTCACATCCTTACACAGGTGTAACATAGCTTGTACTTCTTCCTCCAATGTATAATCCTAACGCTAATTTTATTGTCATAATAATTCAGTATCACTTTATTGTCAGACTTTTCATACAGTACAATTCTATGCGAGTTCTCACCTTTCTAATGTACGTAGGAAGAATTTAATCAACAGCTACACAATGTTGTTTTCAACCAATAGTACCGACTTCCTTGGGTGCAATTCAGGGGATGAAACAGTTGACTAGGAAAGCTCATTTGGTGGCCTATATGTGCTAGCTAATTGTCACAGTTACTGTGTACAGATTACAGTGTGTGTATGTATCTTTTACTGTGTATTTTTGTACAGTGGGCCGTGTAGCCTACTGGATAGTGCACTGGACTGGAACTCAGGAGACCTGGATTCTATTCCCAGCTCTGCCACTAGCCTGTTGGGTGACCTTGGGCAAATCACTTTCCTGGCTTTATGCCTCCATTTGCCCATCTGTAAAATGAGGTTAATGCCTTTTTTGTGAGATGCTTTGAGACCAACAGATGAAAAGCACTAGAGAAGAGCTAGGTATTAACAAGATGTTAACATGAACGGTATTGTAGAACACATTATATATGATCGTGTAATTAAGGCTGGGGCAGAGCCAAGGCTGTGGGTGCCAGCTCTGTGCTGGTGTTACCTGCCTTTGGAATACCGAGCTGTTGCCTCCTCACTGTTCTCCAAAAAAAGCTTTTTTTAAAAATAGAATTTCTTAGGTTTTATACAGAAAAAAGCAGCACTTAAGCCTCCAACCCTTGGATGTTCTGCAGACTTTCCAAAACTGCAATTAGCAAAATGTCAGTCCCCTCACTGAGAAATACGTGGAGAGACCCCACCTGAATGCCCCTGCCCCAGGTATCCTAGGAGGAGGCAGGGTTTTCTCCTGTGCACCACAGGAACTCTGCACCCAGCTGCTGAGTTCCCAATGTGAGGCAGAGCGAGCATCCCTGCCACACACCTTGAAAATTCATAGGAGCTCTGTCCTTGCCTGTAGCCCTTAGGGAGTCCACAGGTGGTGATGGGGCTTTGAATTTTTATCACTGACACAGCTGATGAGATGCATCAAAGCAGGGCTCCCTCCTGCACACCTGAGACAAGCTGCAGGGCTCTACTTTGCAAGATCTACAGATGCTGTGGCAAGGAGCTTGCATTTGCCTCGGCCCCCATGCACCTTACCAGAGCTCTTTTCTCAGCTCGAGTTCTCCCTGCCAATTTCAGCAACAGAAGACTAGCCAGGACCTGACTCAGCTGTGCACACAGCAGCCTGCTTCAGGTCTGCACTTCAGGTGCAATCCAATGCTCATTGTAGTCAGGTGCAAGATTCCTGCTGCCTCGATCAGCCCCTTGACATCAATGGAATCTACTTGTGTGGTTAAAGTCAAACGTGCATAAGTGTTTGCAGGACAGGGGCCCTAATGAACTTAGTGAAAACAACATACAGCATTTGCTCGGCATGTGAGTTTCAAACGCTCATAACGCAGTTTCTCAAACCTCATCACCTTTGGAAGAAGGCTGCACACTACTCCCCACTTAAGGCTAGTTCTAGACCAAAATTTAACATTCAACCCTGTCATTTTGAAAGCAAGGCTGTATTAAATAAACAAAAAGCTGCAAGCTATTTTTTTTTAGAATGGGAAATGTGCACCCTACCCTCCTCCTTGTACTCAAACCCAGCGGAATGGGTATTGCTCAGTTTAGAGACCACGCCTACAGAACCTCAGCCCTAAAAAATTATGAGCAACTGAAAACGGGGTATTTGAATGGAAACTCTTCTGCAACCTTCAGTCTGATAAGTCAAGAGCAAAACCTCACTAGAATGTAACACAAGAATAGGTGAACTCGTAGGGTTCTGATAACACAGGCTACTAGGCCCTTGTTTACTCCATTTGTAAATCAGTGGAGAGATCTGGATGCCCAAGGATGGCAGAACTGGCTTCCAAGTTCCAGGATATCAGAGTGTGTAGATATGTATATTTATCAAGCTTTGCAGCTCACTGTTAACTGTACACGGTGCCTGGACCAAATCCTGCTCTCTGTCACGCTGGTGTAAATCTCAGGTAACAAGGGAAGCCAATCGTGTTCCCCCAGATTCACACAGGTGTAACGGAGAGCAGAATTTGGTCCTGTCTCCGTATAAAAGCACCTAGCTTCAAGAAAGGAGGCATCCAACTGGTTGGAGGCGGCTCTGGCTGCTCTTGTAACTGTCCAGCTCTGGGTTTCTGAGAATGTATCTCCTGGGGGTGGTTTGCCCACAGAGCAGAAAAGTTTTCTTACTGCTCATTTCCAAGGATCCCAAAGGCTAAAGCTGTTTTTGCAAACCAGGATTTATCTTACTCAGTGGGCAGCCAGCAGCTGCAATCCTTCAGCTGCCTTTCCAATCTCACCTGTGAAGGGAAGCAGGAGGGACCAGCAAACAAAGCAATTTAAAGTCTCCTATTTTGGACTGATCCAGTGTCCATTTCATATCAGGAGCTGACCAACTGCAGATGGAGCTACTGGTGCTCACTCCCTTTCCACAGCAAAGGGGCATTGGAATGGCAAAAATAGGATAAGGGGCAAACATCCCAGTTCCATAGACTTCAGTAGTAAAACACTCATTGACTACAATGGGACCAGAATGTCCCCTAAGCTGTTTTGGCTTTTTTAATTAAAGAATCCCTTGTGCAATTTAGTGCATAGGGCACCAGATTGGGCCTCAGAAGATGTGGGTCCTGATCCCAGCTCAACTACAGAGTGACCCTGCGCAAGTCCCTTCCCCTCTCGCTGCCTGCCCGGCTTGTTTCTTTAGACTGTATGCTCTTCAGGACATACATCCAAGTGAGCTCCCTCCTGAGCTTCCTTATTTTGGGGGCTTCTCACTACACAGCCCCCTCTGTCCCTGCCCCTAGTTCCCTCAGCTGTAGGGAAGCTCTCAATACCTGCATTCTCTTGAGCTGGAGCTAATGAGACCCACCTGGTCGGCTGTCAGGCTGCAGAATGACTCTACAGCTCTCTGCAGGGTCCTAGCACCTGTTACCCTGGTGGTGACTGTTTCCACAGAAATGGGATCGAACAGGCATCAACAGCAAGCACCGGGTTTGCAAAAAGCAGCTACAGACGTTAGAAGCCTTAAAGAAACAACAGCAGTGAGGGAAATGTTTGGTGGCTGTACTACCTCAAATGGAGGGGGGGAGGGGGCTGGGGGAGCAGGATTAAAAATGGTCACTTTAAAAAATGTATTTCTAACCACCCTCCCACTTAACATATTTTAAAAGGTGACTAAAAGCAATATGGACCTTCAAGTAGTGTGGTTATACTGGATTGCAGCGATTAAATGGTTGAAGGGCCATGGCTGCCACTCTCCCAATACGTGTGTGTCTACGTTTATGCATACACGATGGCCTATGTGTACGCACACATTGGCGTACTCCAGTAGGTAAGCATATACCTTTATGCATCTGAATCCCACCTTCTGCATCCAAGGAAAACAGGCAACATTAATCCTGTCCATGTTGCTTTCATTGGACTGGGGGCGTAAATACACTGGTAACACGTGAAGCTCTTTGACATCATCGTTCGGGTGGTCATTGAGGAGGGACGCTATGCGTGCCTGCATCAGATAGGCAATGTGCTCCAATGCATAAGGCACTAGACAGGGCCAGGAGATCTGGGTTCTAATCCAGGCTCTGCCACTGCCCTGCTGGGTGACCATGAACAAATCACTTCCTTTTGCTGTGCTCGTTTTCCCTCCCTTGCTGTGTCTTGTCTGTTTCAATTATAAACCCCCTCCAGGCAGGGACTATGTATGTGTTCAGCACCTAGCGCAACAGGGCTCTGATCATGGGTGGGATCCTCTAGGTGCTAATATAATGGACATAAATAATGGGTGTCAGGGTGTCTCTGATTTACCTGAGCAGCTCAAAACCCTGCCCCTTTGTACTGAGCCTGTTGAGTGATCTGTAATTAACGGTATAATTGAGGCTTCTGTATTAAATTGTACAGAAAATCTGCACATGGAACCCTTAAAGGGGCGCACACAATTTGTCAGCCTTCTCATCTAGAACTCAGGGGGGAGGGATGGGGTCAGTGGACTTTACACATATACCTCTACCTCGATAGAATGCTGTCCTTGGGAGCCAAAAAAATCTTACTGCGTTATAAGTTAAACCATGTTATATTGAATTTGCCCTGATCCACCAGAGTGCGCAGCCACCGCCTCAGAGCACTGTTTTACCACGTTATATCCAAATTTGTGTTATATCGGGCGGCGTTATATCGAGGTAGCGGTGCACCTTTTCCTTTATAGTGAAGGGGCAGAGGTGTCTGGGCCGAACCCATAGATTACAGAAAAGAGAGCTAGCTTTCTTGAAAGGAAAACCCCACGAGCCACACCCAGATGGACACCTGTGCCTGACCTCTTTCAACAAGGCTATTTAGCTCAAAGCCAAACAACGGAAAAGTAAGAGGAGACTCTTCACCTGTGATTTTTCTGGCTGGCTGTGGCCCTAAGTAATGGACATCCTGAGGGATTATCTGGGCAAGTATTGTATACATGAGAAGCACGGTAAATTAATCCATAATTAAAGCAGGCATAACCAAAAACAGCAGCCTGGTTCTCTCTCTGCTACCACAAACAGTTTGTGTGACGTTCTACTATTGAGTCCAAGATCTACCTAGGAGGTCCTTCTCCCATGGAGCCACAAACTCCCACTGAGGCCAACAGGAGCGGAAGAGAGGTCTGCATTGGTTAACCCCCTGCAGGCCCAATGCTGCCCCCACTGGACTTAAGGACAGACTCCCATCGACTTCAGTGGACACTGGACCAGGCCTGGGTCCCCCTGGACAAAGCTACATTTCAGGCTGTCAGACCCACAATCCTAACCCAGTCCCTCTTTCACTCTGTGTCCACAGACTCCCTGACTTCAACTCTCCCTTCCCACCCCACAAGCAGCTGCATTGATGAAGCTAAGCATACGGATCGTCTGTAGGTAAGTTTATACGTAAATACAAAACCGTCTCGCCATGCGACAGCGCATAGGAACATTTACTATGATTTCCAGCTCTGGCTCGATCAAGTGAACGTTAAATACAAAACCAAAAAGGTTGTAAAAATAAGAATGTACACATTCAGAGAGCTTATTACAGTATAAAGTTACTGAGGTCTGCTCAACTGCCAGCCTCACTTCCCTGGGCGGGGAAGGAGGGGCATGATGGTCAGATATCCCAGCAGCACTTGGGAGGGCTGGGGTTGCGCAGTCTGTGCACTGAATGGCAGGCCGGGCACCGCCTGGGCAGTAAGGAAGGGGTAAGCTGCTGCTCCAGGTTTTTGGCTTCTGTACCTTAAGGTGGTCTTGGCTTGGCGCTCGGCAGCCGCACCTCATCCTGATGATGTCTGCCTGGCAGAGATAGGCGGGAGGGGGACTCCCTGGAAAAGCACAGCTTCTAGCGCACAAGTAAGTTACCCCTACCAATTGAGTTCAGACTTCCTTGGTAAAGCCCAGTTCCTCTGACAGCACTTCACAGCCCTCTGCCCTGCAACACTTCGTACCTACTGCCGCCCATCGCTTTCCCCCTAGTGAGCCATCTCCAGCCTGGGAAGGAAGGGTCCCCTCATCACAGTGAAGATCTGCAACTCCTCACTCAAGGGAAAAGATCGGCCCCAGGACCCCTCCTCCAAATAAAAGACAGGCAAGAAACGAAAGCTTATGCTCTAATACGTCTGTCAGTCTATAAGGTGCCACAGGACTCTTTGTTGCTAGGTAAGACAGTGTAACCCCTGCACGCCACCCCTGGCATGGGGATGTAGCATGCGCTCTGATCTAGCTGGGCCTAGCGCAGCTTCTCCGCACCACTCCCATCCAACAGGAATGTATCAGCGCAACACAGGCCGTGGTCCGTACACCGCCCGGCATGTACACTAGCGAGCGTGCGTCTTCTACAGCTGCAGCAGAGGAGTGAAAAGAAAAAACAAAACAGAGCCAGTAACATCACAGTGCCATTCACAACACAAGGCTATAACTCGCCCTGGAGAGATCACAGCAGTGAGACAACATGACAACGCTGAGCCCCGGGAGCAGCCAGAACCAGGTGCGTGTATATATGTATCTATATAATACTTACGTAGGCTAGACCTGAACAAATGGAGTATATATTATATACACACATACAGACAGACAGGCACACACACCTAGTGGCAGGTAAGACTGACGAATGTGTCTTTTCTAAGCCCAAGGCTAGGGTGGTACTGGAAATGGTTATTTCTTTAAGTCAAGTCCTCCAGGTGGATTCAGGTGGTCCCACAAAAAACGAAATCATACTGAGGAGCAGATCCTCTTCCCACTTATCTCTAGTTACCCTGGCAAGTGGCAGCCACAATTTGGTTTGAATAAGGCACAGTTCAACAGCAGGTGCTAATAGTTAAGACCACGAGCCGCTAGTCAGTGGCTACTAGCTGCGATTCATCAGAACCAGCTAGCCAAGGAAAAGTTGGAGCCCTACAACAAAGGAGTTTGGTTACTGAAGGCTCTGCTGAATCCGGATTGGTTGTGAGGAAGGTGGGCTGGTCATGACTGACAGGAGAGCCAGTCCCTGCCATCATGTTGGGTTGCGTCCCCATTAGCTCTTCTCCTGGCCCGCCCGTGTGGGAGTGGAGGGCAGCAGGCCCTCTCTCTGCACATGCTCAAGGATGGCCGTGTAACAGAAATAGTACTGCTCAGGGGTCTGGATGCTGAAGGCTCTCTGCGTTCTCATCCGCATCACCGTCTGGTACACGTTCAGTGTGCCCGTGTCCTGCAGCTGGGAGAGGCAGATGTCCAGCGCGCAGAAGGTACCTGAGGGATGGGACAAAGACAGTCCATCAAAACACTGCCTCTGCAGCAGCACCACCCCACAGAAACATCTGACAATTCTGCTCCCCACTGCCACTCGTAGACTCCCAATTACTGTCCTAAGGAGTCCTAAAATCTCAGCTACCCTTGGGGAACTTTCTGCCCTAATGCCACAGATTAACACTGAATTCTTACAAGGGAGAGGAATTCCATCCCTAAAGGACATGCAGGGATTTAAGGCTCCAGATGCGTGTGTCCCTGTCAATGTGCCCTGGTGGATCCCACAGAAAGGAGTTCCCGTGTGAGTCTCCCACGAAGGACCAGCCCAGTTAAGAGCAATCTGCCATGTCAAAGAGCAGCTCTCAGGATCCCAGCTCTCAGGCTGAAGGTACATGGCTCCCCCTGGGAAGGGACTAAGGACTGCCTGAACCGGAAACAAATCGCAGACAGCCCTCAGTGTGCAATAAGCCTCATGGGACACGGAGCTGGAACTGGAAAGTACCAGGGAAAGGTGACAATCTCCATGGCTTCACAGTGCGTCTGGAGAACATCCCATAGGGGAAAAAATACAGTAAGAAGAAAGAGGAGCTATTTCCCTTCAAACTACGGTGCCTCCTAGGGGTTCACCAGGAATGACACCAGCAGGGTTTCACTCCGTGTTCTCTGTCTCCTATTTAGAGAGGCTCCCATGGCAGCCTGCTCTGTAATTACCTGTCCTGCCAATGCCAGCGCTGCAATGGACCACCATAGGCGGCCCTCCTGCGTGACCTTTGAAGCGAGGCCCCAGGGCACTGGCCGCCAACCTCTGCTGCAGCTTGACTGCCCCCAGGAAGTCGATCAGAGTGGCGGCTGAAGAAGGAACACCGTAATCCGGCCAACTCAAGTACTGGAAATGGGACACCAGACGCCTCTCTCTGTGCTGTGTGCGAAAGCCCCACCTTCAGTGCTTTTCACTTCCATTCCCCTGCCCCCATCCCCCTGGGGGCACCCCTTTCCTCCCCATGTACAGCGTGGACCCCAGGCATTCCCTCTCTTCTTCCTGGAGCAGCTGCACACCAGCCACTGCAAGCCCTGCAGCATGGGCCTTCCCTCACCCATCCCATCCCCTTCTGTGTCCCCGCCCCTTTCTACTGTCACATCACCCACATACAGCATTCCCAAGGGTCCCGTCTCCCAACCGGGGATCAGCAGGCCGCCATCAATGCCAAACAACCCAGACGCAACCTCTCTCCAAGCCAGCGGAGTTCATCAGCACAGCGGGGTCCTGGGGCAGCTTCCGAGCCCAGCTGGCCCACATCGCAGTGTTGCCAAGACACCATGCTTCACCATGCATCTCTCTTCCACAGAGATGGCCGTTCCCCTCTCCCCATGCAGCTGAGATTCACTGCCATAGACCATCCCGTCTCCACAGGCAGCCAAGAGGACGGCAGCTGGGTCTCATCCACGCTGCCTGCTCCTCCACAGGCACCAGTGAGGATGGCAGCCTCCTTCCCCCATGGAGCTTAGTCCCCTGGCCCCTTTCTGGAGAGGTTCCTTGAGGCGAGGGATTACCTCAGTGTTATAGATCTCCAGAAGGGTTTTCTTGTAATGGTCCAGGTTCTCCACCCCAAGGTTGGTGACAGTGAGGGATCCGTAGCGCATTTGGAAGTCTTTCTCCAACGGCCAGTACTGGCCGCACTTCCTCCTGCCTCCTTCCTCAAGCCTGTAATATAAGAGAGGTGGGGAGAAGAGTGGGTTCTTCATCACCTCCTCCCTGAAGTGGATTGGGGAGGTCGTTCCATCCCAACCAGGCCACCTACCAACCCGCAGGGCAGCTGGGTCACAGATGTGCTGGCGGGCTTGCACCTGCTCTGACCCTACACTCAGACCCTGCTTGGTAATGGGAGATGAGGGAAATGGGGGACAGAGTCCTCCCGTGGAGGAGAGGTGAAGAACGAAGTGAGCCAAGCACCTTAGAAACAATTGCCCTGACAGCACCCCCAAATACTGGGCAGACATGTCAGACTGGGAAACACTGCACTGAAACAAACGGCTCGGCCACTTAATCCATCGTTACAGTGGCCATTTTGGGGGTGTCTGTCAATCTGATAGGTCATTTCAACATACACCAGGACTCTAAGGTTGGGGGTCACAACCATTCTTCCTTTCTTGCCTTTTCATTTTAACAAACAACAAAAACAACAAAATTAGCTTTTTAGCCATAATGGTTGTAGAGAGAACCTTGTAAACCTGATCAAAGCATAATTGGATGCAGTAAGCCCTGCCTGACTGGGCAGCTAACAACAGTTCAGAGGCTCTCAACAGGGGTGGTGGACACCAGCAAGCATCAGGGGTTGCAGTCATCCTGCCCTTCCAGGTGTGGAAAAAATGGAGACCCACTGATGTAAGCTATTCCCCAGAATGCTAAAATCAAACTCCAACTTAAAATAATGATAATGCTTCACACATCTTCAATGTGTTTCACAAACATTAAGAGACTCAAAACTCCATGGAGGCTGATATTAATAGACTGATTTTACATATGGGGAAATTGAGGCAGGGAGATTAAGTCACCTAACCAAGGTCACAGAAGGAACGGGCTTCAGAAATGGGAAACAGGATCCCAAAGTACTATACAAACTCTCTCTACATATACATACACATACATTATGTATATACAAAGTGCCATACAAATTTTATATATACATAAAACACACACTATATACATTTACTCTGTGTGTGTGTGTGTGTGTGTGTGTGTGTGTATACATACACACAGAGTAAATATATATATAGTGTGTTTTATGTATATATAAATTTGTATGGTGCTTTATATATACATATACAGACATATGTACATCCACACCCCTACACATATACACATGAACTTTTCATATACATATATAAATTATGTCCACCAACAACCAAAATGCAGCCAGTTCTTGGGCAGAATGTGGCAGATGCTTTAACAGTGCAGAACACCACTACAAATATTTAGGGCAGCAAGTGAAGAGGAAAGCAAGCTGTGCCATATCCTGTGCTGTATGCTGAAGTCACAGGACGTGAGATTTAAG
This sequence comes from Gopherus evgoodei, assembly GCF_007399415.2. Lineage (NCBI taxonomy): Eukaryota > Metazoa > Chordata > Testudines > Testudinidae > Gopherus > Gopherus evgoodei. The sequence continues at coordinate 38,506,325 of NC_044331.1, read as the reverse complement.
GAAAAACTGGACTTCAGCCTGCACCATGGCACTAAGTCTCATTCTGTGAAAAGGGACATAGGATCTTGAACATCCCCAAGTGGCCAGAACCTCTCATCCAAGAGGCTGAGTGGTCTCTGCTCTCTGCGCACACACACTCACCTGGTTGTCATGACAATCACCAGAACGTTTTGCTCCCACACCATGCGCCAGAAGTCGCAATACGTGTTTTCCAGAGGTCCTGATGTGACAGACCACACATGAGAAAGGTCATAGGTGCTGGACACATCAATTCTCATCCAGCATCCCAGTGAACATGAGGATACACAAATTAAACCTCCCGCTGGATTGCTCCAGCCAATCCCCTCTGGCCACTCCCTCAGGAACAACCCAAGAAGAGGGTAGCACCTGGACCATGGGTGTCCGGCAAATCAGCACCTAGCAATGACAACAAACCATCTAGGGCTGCCTCATAAAATCATGTCAATCCCTGAAATGCTACATGGAGATTCTAAGAGCATTAGTAAATACACATATGGTAGCGCCTGTTTTTCACTGCCCAGCACTGCTGTGTGATTAATAATGGTTGGTATTAGTTCCCTTCTCCTCCCAGCCACATTACAGTTGCTGTCACTGGTACCGGTGCCAGCACACAAGGCTGGAGAACATGGCTAGAGTAGGAAGAAAGTTAGGTGAGACGACCCACTGTAAACACTACACCCATTCCTCTCGCAGACCAAACACGATACAGGCCAGGTGCTTAAAATGGCCGACAAATTTCTAGCTGGCTATGTCTGTCACAGATTTGCACCCCATTTTTCTGGCCCTGCTTAGCTGCTGGCCGTATCTCAACTGCATGCCACCAGCCCTGGGGAGGTTTGCGAAGAGCAACGTGGTGATGTGAAAAGCTTTTGGGCAGGGCTGGAGGAAAGGTTGTGAATTTGCTGTCGGTCCCGTGGTGGTTTTGTGTAAAAGTTGAGAAAGGTGTTAACAACAAAACAACAGCTGAGCCTTCTGTGGCAGAATGCTGGGTCAGGGATGGGCTGGCCCGTGTAAATGAGGCAGGTCCAGGGCCCCTGTGACAGAGCAGTACTCCCAGTTGGCCAATTAAGAGGGTGGGGCAGCACCTGGAGGCTAGAAAAGATCAGGGAGAGACCTAGTGAGTCAGTCAGGAAAGGCCAGGAGATTGGAGGGGATCTCTAGAGACAACTGCTGAACACTCTCTGCAGGCACTCCCTGGGAAGAGGGAGGAATTGGCTAGGGGCCTGTCTACACTATGCAGCTTTTAGCGACAAGGCTGTGTCGACACAGCCTTGTCGCTAAAAGTCTGTGTGTGTGAACGCTCTCTGTCAGTATTTTGTTAGCACTTTTGCTGACAAAATACTTCCAGTCGCACGAGCAAGCGGCATTAGCTTTGTTGGCAGGAGAGCATGCCTGCCGACAAAGCCGCATTCACACTGTCACTTTGCATCTGCAAAACTTTTGTCTTTTGCAGGGTGGCTTTTTTAAGTACCTGTGAAAGACAAAAGTTTTGTTGACAATGTCACAGTGCAGACAAGGCCTAGGAGACTAAGTTTGGGAGAAGGCTGAAGAGCAGCAAGATGGCTAAGGGGCAGAGAAGGCTGAAGGCAGGAAGAGCAGCAGAGGACCTTACCTGCGGACATCTCCAGGACTGGAGAGCTGGACCCAGAGGAACCATGAGAGGGCCTGTGGCAGTGAGGGATGCTCCCAGGAGAGAGGCTGTGGGGAAGCTGGCAACAGATGGGTTGCACTCCAGCTGGAAGGGCTGGGGAGGCTGGCTGCTATAAGGGCAGGAGAGGGCTGCACTGGAGATCCAGGGCATGGGGAGGGACACCAAGGCTGCGCTGGAGAGCCAGGGTGCGGCAAGAGATGCCGAGGCTGTATATTGCATGTACTGTCTGGACCATACTGGGAAATTCTGGACTATGGTTGTAGGACTTGTTATGATGCATGTACATGGGACTTTTGTAATAAATCAAATGCTCTGGTGGGATTAGATTGTTTCGAGGGACTCTGAAAGGGGAAACTGAGGCAGAGTCATCTGTCAAGCCATGGCCTGCTGCAAAGTAGGGGAGTCCGGGGGGGGGGGGGGGCTGCTCCACAACAGATAGCATCTCTGCTGCCACATGCACACTGTGAGCTCAAAGCGATTTGACAGGGGAGCTTTATGCTGCTATGCCACTATTCAGTTGGAAATATTGACAGGGATTTTGTTTGTCTTGTAGAAGAACATGTGGGATGTAGGTACGAGAACAGGGATGTAGGTACGAAAGAGAGAGTGCTCTGTAACTAGGCAATGGCACTGGAGTGATTTGATACATACTTTGGCAGCAAATAATTTGGGGTTTTTTTTGTTTGTTTAAAGTTTGACCACATGGCTGGACACACACAAATCAAATACAACCAATCAGTCTGTCTCATCGCTGCTCTGCCCTGACCAATGGCTCAACTGCTCCCCAGAGGAGTAATGAGAGGTTCCTGCGAGATGATTTGCCAGGCTGCTCCATTCCCTGAGACCCCACGGCACATGAGAGTTATACGAGCTTTGGCAAAAGGGGACTTGGATTATTCCTTAAATGCAGGCAGATGCTCTGCAAGCCCCAGCACAGTGAGACGGATGCTTCTATCGCATGGCAGATGCATTCGAAAGGAACCAAAGTATGTGGTGCCAAGTGCCGTAGAGATGGAGGCTGTGATTGTTCCTGGGAGAGGGCATCTACCTTAGCCAGGACGCTCATTTCCAAACAGACATGCAGTACTGGGTGAGACCGTTGGCTGCTGTATGCTCATACAGCTGAGGGGAGAGGGAAGCTATGTTTCAAGTAAGACTCCATTCCCTGCCAGCAGGGCCTACAGATACTTGGCCTGATTTTCCCATGGACTTGAATGGGTGTCAGCACCTTTGAAATATCAGCCTCAAACGGTATGTCTGCGCTGCGAGTGGGAGGCACAGCTGCAGCACGCGCAGCCGTGCCCGCACCACCTTGGATGCGGCTAGCTAGCTAACAATAGCAGTGAAGCGGCAGTGGCACAGGCTAGCTGCCCGAGTACAATCCTGCCTGGGACCCTCAGTATCTGCTCAGGTGGCCAGCCCATGCAGCTGCAGCTACCCTGCTGTATTCAGCACGCTAGCTAGCTTGGGTACATCCACACATGCTGCATTTGTGCCTTTGGATCGCCTGTGGTCACACTTCCTCTCTGCCAAACTTCTTGCTCCCCCACCCCCAAAAATCCCTGCTCTCCCTTCTCGATGGGCATTGGCTTAGCTTCTTCAACGGCCCTCTGGGCTTTGTGCCAGCCTGCAAGGAGGGATGTCTGGTGTCCCCGGCCAGTGCTGCTCCTCCACTCTGCAGGAAGCATTTCTGCAGCACTTTAGCTTTATACAGAGCTCTCTGTATATTAACTAATCCTCACAACTATTAGGGAAATAAGTAGGGCCCTACCAAATTCACAGCCATGAAAAATGCATCACGGACCGTGAAATCTGGTCTTCTCCCCGTGAAATTTGTATAGTGTAGGGTAAAAGCACAGAAAAGACCAGATTTCATGGGGGGAGACCAGAGTTTCTCAAATTGGGGGTCCTGGCACAAAAGGGAATTGGGGGGGTCACAAGGTTATTTTAGGGGGTCATGGTATTGTCACCCTTATTTCTGCACTGCCTTCAGAACCAGGTGGCCAGAGAGCAGCAGCTGTTGGCCGGGCGCCCAGCTCTGAAGGCAGCGCCCTGCCAGCAGCAGCACAGAAGTAAGGGTGGCAATACCATACCATGTCACCCTACTTCTGTGCTGCTGCCTTCAGAGCGAGGCTCCCGGCCAGCAGCCGCCACTCTCCAGCCGCTCAGCTCTGAAGGCAGCGCTGCCACCAGTGGCAGCACCGAACGGAAGCAGTATCGCTATCCTCCCTACAATAATCTTGCAAACCCTCCTCCGTCCCCTATTTCCCCCCACCCCCCCAAAGTTCTTTTTGGGTCAGGAACCCTACAATTACAGCACCATGAAATTCCAGATTTAAATAGCTGAAATCGTGACATTTATCATTTTTTAAATCCTGTGACTGTGAAATTATGGACCGTGAATTTTGTAGGGCTCGAGAAATAAGCATTCCACCCTCCAGAAGGGGAACAAACCAGCCGAGAGAAGCGAAGTGACTTGTCTAAACTATTGCTTCACTTCCCAGACTTGTCCTGCACACAGCTGACGAATATCCCACTGACATCAATGAGCGTCTTTCCATGAACTCCAATGGGCTTTGGATCAAGCCCCCTCCCCACCGCTTTGAGTGAGCCCCTCCCACAAGCCGCCATGCTCTAAGGATGCTTCCGACCCCGCAGCTCCACCTGCTCCTTCCAGCCACTTTCCAGCCCCTCCAGAGGCAAGAATCACTCTTTACAGGACTCTTACCAGCACAGACTGGATCAGTGCCAGGACTCCCCCCACCAGCAGCATATGAACAGCGCCATGCCAGCTCCCTGCCCCGACACCACCTACCAGTGGGCCCAGCGTCATGGCAGACTGACCCCATTCTAAGCAGAGTATGAGCTTACCTTGAGTACCAATGTAAGCATTCCTTTGCTTATAGCCATCCATGAAGCTGGCATTGATGTAGTCTGTCAGCTGGAGAAAGAAAGATACACAAACCATTACCCTGCGGAGCGTACCACCACAACATGCTGGAGGAGGAATGCCCAAGGGCAGGGGAAAGCTGTTAGTCAGCTGAGCACAGGTTGGGATAGACAGAAGAGGACTGGGCCCCATGCGTTACCAGATCCCTGAACCTCACCTCTGGCATCTCCTGCAAGCCAGCTTTTGTGCTGGGACGGAGCTCAGTTTTAAAACACTGGCCTATTTTAAAACAAAATCTGTCCATTGCACAGCCATGATGCTGCTTACAGCAACTACACTAACACCTCTCAGGCCGGTTACACTTGGGGCAACGGTGCCATGGGACCTGCAACCTGCTCCCACCACGCTGGGTGGAGCTTAGGCTATTGTTATTTCCAAATACCCCTGACAAATAACCGGGGGAAGGACGGCAGGGAAGAGGGGAGCCCAAGTGTCCGCAGAGATCAAATAGCAACTAAAAGCAGGGGACGGGAGTGAAATGTGATAGAGTGAAACTCCAGCCCTTCCGATCACCTGGAGGCGTCTTAAAAGTAACGAACTCTGCAGGGAAGAGAAACTGTCAAGCTTGACTGGATTCAAATCAGAGCTCCCAAATAACCTCCCACGATGCCTTGCTGTCCATGCTGCCCAGGGGCGCAGAGACAGGCTCTCTTCACTCCCTTCCTCCCATAGAAAGCACAGACATGCAGGAAGCTTAAAGGAACAAAGATCCCTTTCCCTGCAAGGACTCAAGTTGGGGCCCTCAGGGTTCCATGTTCCTCCCTCCTGGGGCAACTGAAAACTTGACACACCTCAAAGCAGTGGCCAGAGCTGCATCCCTCAGGGATTTAGGGGTTAATGCCATAATTGACCATTCTAGGAGAGGTGCCCCCAGACTCCAGCCTGGGCAGATGAACGAAACAGGGGCTCACTCCTGCTATTTTCGCCTGCATGCTCACGCAGCCGCAGTCACGCCAAAGCCTCCCCGTGTGCTACATTTGGGTTCCGAGCTCTCCAGGCTGAGCTATTTTTGTTAAATGAGAGCCACACTGCTGCCCCTTGAGCAGCCAGCCCAGCGCACTGTGCTTGGTTCCATGTTCCTCATGTTCACGCTGGCAGGAGGCATTTCTTGCCAGGGAGCACGTGCGCTGAGTGCGACAATAGAGGATTGAAACTGGCATTTGGGAGCTTCCAGCTAGCAGGGGCCGTAGCGCGAGACGCTGGCTGACTGTCGGGGCTCAACATCACACCCGGTGAATGGAGTTCCCATCTCGCTTTCAGAGGAGAAGCTAATACTTAGAGCCAGACGCTCAGCAGGTGTAAATCAGTGTAAGCTCACTGAAGGCAATGGAGCTAGGCAGTTTTATTCCAGCTGAAGATCCAGCCCTTAAAGAGCTGTGTTCTTCTGACTGTTAAGGCAGGGCGGGACACGGGGTGCCCCTTTCCCATCACAGCCAGGGCCACACCGGGTTCCCCTTACCCAGCACTGCTAGGCACATGGCTCTGTCCAGGAGAATGCTCCACTACTGCTGTAACCGATGCTGGTGTTTCCAACACAGGGACAAGGAGGACCTGTGCTGTTGTTTAAGCACAGGGCAATCACAGAATCATAGATTAGGGTTCGAAGGGACCTCAGAAGGTCATCTAGTCCAACACCCTCTCAAAGCAGGACCAATCCCCAGACAGATTTTCACCCCAGTTCCCTAAATGGCCCCCCTCGAGGATTGAACTCACAACCCTGGGTTTAGTGGGGCAATGCTCAAACCACTGAGCTATCCCTCTGCCCCATTTAATAATAATTGGAGATATACCTATCTCCTAGAACTGGAAGGGACCTTGAAAGGTCATCAAGTCCAGACCCCTGCCTTCACTAGCACGACCAAGTATTGATTTTTGTCCCAGATCCCCAAGTGGCCCCCCTCAAGGACTGAACTCACAACTCTGGGTTCAGCAGGCCAATGCTCAAGCCACTGAGCTATCCCTCCCCCCTGAAAACCAGGTGGAAGATGTGGCTTTGAGACTCTGATTCAAGGCACCACAGGCTAGCAGAGTGCGTAGAGGTGTCCCCTGACTCCGAGGGAGGTCTTTTCCTGCAGCCACACCGGCCTGCGGGTTTGCCTATGTCCTGAATGCACAGCATAGGAGACGGAGGGACCTGGCGAGGAGCATAAGGCAGGACCCGAGGATGTTCCTCAGAGGTGGAAGGGAGCGGCAAGAGGGGAGAGACTTGCCAGCCTCTCCCGGGGACCTGGCCTCAAAGCGCCTCAGGGTCCTACCCTCCAGAGCCTCTGCTCTCTCAGGGCTGGGTGCCCCAGGAGAGACCCTGCTGTGAAGGAGCAGGCATGTGTGAAAGCCTGGAGCAGGTGGTGGGCTGGGTCTCTGGGCTGGAGACAGAATAAACCCATGCTCAGTCTTACGTGGTGCTTCCAGAACATCAGGCCAGGGCACTGATTTGCCAGTTGAGGCAGTTGTGAGAGCACTCACCCTAGCACACAGGCATGTCCAGCATGCGACTGCCACCCCAAGAATGAGGGGGAGGGGCCATCCAGATGGCAGAGAGTCAGCACCCCAGGGAAAACGGCCTCTGCCTTCTTACCTCGGAGCGGCTGTACTGCTTGGTCAGCTTCACTCGAGTTTGGTCCAGGCACGGCACGTCCCCATATCGGTTCTTCTCCTGGTTATACGGAGCCCTGTGGGGCACAGAACAGGCAGGACAAGTGAGGAAGAGAGAGCGGACGGGAAGCAGTGACGGACTCTGTTCTAGTCACACCATGTGCCTGGTGCCCAGGTTTTGGCTCTGCCATCAATCAGACCCAGAGCTTTCCTTATCTAGGGAAAGGCCCAGCTAGCAGATTGTTATGGTCAAACTGACACCTAGTTCGCGTCTCTGGTAAGTTGGGCCGTGATGTTACGAAGGTTGCTTTGTTCTCCCACCTGCTCTGGGACGGCATTGGTAAGTCAGCAATCCAGTAAGAAACCAGGTTGAACCTTCCCGGGCAGCTAGAGCAAAGGATCACCCGTCCCAATGCACCTGACCTGCAATCTTCTCAGCTGGAGGCACTGCCTCCTTCCGGCCGCTGCTTTGCCCAGCCACAAAGGAAGGGGCTGGTTTGGTGGCACTCTGCGTGCAGAGGCGCACAGCAGAATCAGGTTGCTCTCCACTGCAAGGCCAGTAAGACATGGACACGTGCACAGTAAACACGTCTGGTCGTAGGAGTCCCCTTTTTAACCTTATTGATGATTTCTAAACCATCCCTTTGCCCTCCATCTCCTGCTGCGGAGCCTGCCATGCGAGGAAGGAGACTCAGGTCAGACTCACTGACGCTGCATGGACTGCATGGATGAAGAGAATGGAAGCAGCAGAGATGGATTGTTTCAAGAAAGCCCAGCTGTGGTTCTGATTTGCAGACCCATTGGTGATGTATCCCTCCAACACCAACACCTCTATCACCATGCCTAATGGCTTTCCTAGCATACTTACAGGGAGCAGATGAAGGTCCCTGCAGGACTCTTGCGCCGGATGTCCTCGTACTCCTCATAGATTCCCCTCTTCTGCTTTCGGTTCACATGGTCCTTCAGTTGATGGACAGTCATGCACTTTGGTCCTGGAACATGCACTGAGCGTTATCCTCGTGGGGAAACCAGCGGTACCAGGATCAGCTCATCCAATGGGTCTGGGTGGCCATTCTGCTGGGGGAGGAACCGGCAGTTCCAGTTGAGAGGGTCCAGCTTGAGGGATCCCCCTAGATATTCCGGGAGACATTCCCGGGGCAGGTGTTCCTTCAGCTCCGACATCTTCACCATCTGAACCTGGGGGAACAGAGCGGGATGGAATGGAGTGAAACGCATATTGAACATGGACTTGACCTAGCCTGTATGTGATGGGAGGAGAAAGGGGGGGGACTTGCTTGAGACAGTGGACACCTAGAATGGGATGTATTCTGCCTGTCTGGGGCTAAGAAGTGAACTGATCCACTTCTCTCTTGAAGCCATTACAAGGCCTGGAAAATTCCTCACAAAAAGGTCTCTGAGTAGCTCCCTTTCCCGTCCAGTCTCTTGTTTAGAAATCTGTTCTCTTCAGTGAATGGAGCTGTTCTGACATACTCCAGTAGGGGGCACCTGCCTTTCATCTGCTGGAGCAGAACAGAGATCTGGTCTGTGAATGTCTGGATAGAAACAGCTCCTTTTCCATGACTACAAGGCTGGATCTGTGACTACTGGGGAAAAGTCCACAGTTCAGGTGGATGCTTCTCATGTAAGTCTCCGGCTCTAATCAGGCAGAGTGGGGAGGGCAGGTGCAATTCAAAGCCAGGCCATTATAGGACCTCGGTGCATTAAACTCCAAGGACATGGTTCCATCTGAGGTTATTTAAGGATACCGATGAGGCTGCCAGCTATACATCCTCTTTGGTTAAGAAATATTCACACGATGGTCATTGTTTTGCTAGTTATCTGAAAGAGGACCCCTTCAAGGCATGGACTTGGTCTACAGAGCATGGCACACTCTGGGGCCGTAGAAAGACCATACACTCTGATTAAATTCCTTTACTTAGAAACCCTGCCCAGTTTCAAGGTTTGAATATGATCTTTGGTTGATGATTAAAAGGAATTAAAAGAAACTGTCCTTATTTTCCAAAAGGAACGAACGGTTTCAGACCCTAGATCGTTAACAGAACTCAGGGGCAGACCTAGAAATGGAATGTGAAGAAAGGATTGTTTTAAAAACTAATCTTATTTGCCAATACCCAAGGTCAGGCTTGAAGCGAAAGCAGGAAGCTGCATTCCTTACATTTTGATGACAATATAAACACCCTAACCACTGGAAGGAATGCAAACTCCTGCTTTGCTTTACAACCTGTAGCTTCTGTGGTGCTAAGTGAAAAGGGAAAACCCAAGACAGACAGCAGGTGGATGTGATACAATTCACTTTTGCAGGAAAAGCCCAGAAGCCTGATCAAAGGACTTGGTAAATTAAAGCCCTTTTCATTTAGCCTGTTTAGAGTATGATCTATAATATGCTGAGTGCCCTAAACCTCGCCCAAAAAGTCAGGACTGGGCCTTAAATTAAAGGCTAAATATGAGTTCTGGTAGACCCCAGACCAGCAAAACATGTACAGTTGAGTAGTTATGCTGATTTCAATGGCACTATTCATCTATTTAAAGTTATGCACGTGTTTATGTGCTTTGCTGCATTGGGACCTAAATCAGATGGTGGATTTTTTTTTAAACACACCCTCCCACATGTTAAAAACAAAAAACATTTAATTTCCCCCTTAAGCATCGATCATTTACCATCTTTCCGCATTGTTGTGGACACTGGCAGCTGCACAATAAAGGACGAGATCAGGGGTGGGATTTTCAAAAGGGCTCAGCTTTGGCTTAAAGTTCTTCCTCTGTGCTTCTGTAGTGCCTAGCACAACGGGGCCCTGGCTGGGACTAGAGCCAACGGCCACAGTTATCATACACATTAACAGTAACAAGAGAGTCCAACTGGAGATTCTCGGCCAAGTGCAGCCTCGGAAGCTTTGGCTGCAAGAGAGCACGTAGCTGTGCCAGCAGGGTAACGGTGTGACCGTTTGCACAGACACAAAAGCACTTTGGTGTGGGCAGGGCCAGTGCAACCATTTAGGCAAACTAGGTGGCCGCCTAGGGCGCCTAAAAGTCCCCTCAGGCGAGGAGGTGGAGTGGAGGTGAGCTGGGTGGGGGGTCGCGTGGGGAGGGCTACCCGCAGTAACAGGGGGTGGGGGCGCACAGGGGAACAGCTCCCCGCCCCAGCTTACCTCCACTTTGCCTCCTCCGCTGAACACACAGCCCAGCTCTAAGTCTCCTCCAATCAGCGCAGCAAACCTCGGCCGGGAGGAGAATTAGAGCAGCGCCAGCGTGCTCAGTGGAGGAGGTGGAGCCAAGGTGAGCTGGGGCGGGCTACCCAGGCAGGGTTAGCTTCCGCGGGGGAAGGTCTCCCCAGGCAGGCTTAGCTGCCATGGCGGGGAGGGGCGGGGGGGGGGGGACGAAATCTCCCCTGGCAGGGTTAGCTGCCGTGGGGGGACAGGGGGAGTCTCCCTGGGTGGGGTTAGTTGCCGTGGGGGACGGGGGGAAGAGGGGTTAGCTGTCGTGGTGCAGGGATTAGCTGCTGCGGCGGGGCTCCCCGGGTAGGGGGCTGAGTTAGCTGCTGTGGGGGCAGGGTGAGGTTAGCTGGGTGGGGGGTGCAAGGTGGAAGTTTCGCCTAGGGCGCGAAACTTCCTTGCACCGGCCCTGGGTGTGGACACAGGCAGGCACAAACGAGCTGACATTCTTGCAAGTTCAACAGTCGGGGCCGTTTTTGAGTGCTCAGGGCTAAATGAACCCTGGGTGTGATGGACACAACCTTGCTGGCTTCAGTGCAGCTGCTCTTGTTTGCACTCTTCGTGCATTTAGCCCTTAGCCTCATGCTTCTTTAGCAACACTGGGAGAAAGGTCCAGCTGCCGTCACTGGAATGCCTGGCCAGCGTGCTATGAAAAAGGCTGCACAAGAGGCTATGAGATCACCTGTCTATCACGCAACATCAGGCTTTGCCTCACAGTCTCCCTGCATGACACCCTGTTAATGGAGAATTTCCCCACGGCAGGGACTCTGATTCGGGGCTTTTTTCCATGTGCCAGCACCCATGTTTTACTCACCCTTTCTCGGAGCTTCTCTTTCAGCAGGAGGCTGATGATGGAGTAGGGGACTCGGAACCACATCGGGGCACCCACAATAAACACCTTTTTGAGACGAGCCGGGAAGGCTCCCTGTGGATAGCACACGAATGCATTTTAGAACCTCAACCTCAACCCAATGCCTTCTCTTTCCTGCCTTCCCCACTCACGGCCAGCAGAGGGAAGATACAGCACATGCCTGGAGAGAAATTTGCCTAAGGGCCCAACAGCAAGAGGCAATTTAACTGGAGGAAAGAACAAGCTGCTTTGAGTCTGCTCTTTAGGAAGTTACAGGAGTGCAGCCCAGGGGCCATGCTGATGAGCATGTTATACGTGCCTAGCTGTGTTCACACACAATTGGAACTTTGGGATCTTTTTTTCCTTAAAGCTCAGAGTTAATTTGTTCTGGACTATTTCACTTTTCTGTATGTACATAAAATGCATTATGGGTACAGTTTAATCATCTATGCGCTTAAAGGGAAAGTCTTGTGGTAAAATTTCCCTGTGCAATGCTTCCTTATTTCTCTTATGTTTTCTTTGGGCAATCAGTAATTGTCAGGATACTAAAAACAAACAAGTCAAAAAACCTTGGTTCTGTTTTAATTGATCAGTCTCAGCCATTGCGCCATGAAACAGATACATTCTAATAGCAAATGCTTCACATTATATAGTGCTGTCCAGGCCTGATCTAAGCCCGCTCCCGTCAGTGGTAAGATTCCCACCAATTTCAGTGGGTTTTAGATCAGGCCCTATGTGTCCAAAACATTTTACGGTCATTAACTAACTGATCCTCACAATATCCACTTTGAGGTAAATGGGGAACTACCGTTCTCCCCATTGTACAGATGGATAAACTGAGGTTGACTAGCCCAAGGCCAAACAGTATGCCGATAGCAGAGCTGGGACTAGAAAGCAAATCTTGAGTCTTGTGCTCTACCCACTAGACAGCACTGCCTCTCAGTCTAGGCAGCTTTGGATAGCAAGCTAAGTAGAGCAGAGATATTAGTGTTTGAAAGAAGTCACTGCAGAGATGGTGACTTCCCACAAGTACTCTCATCCTTTCCTTTATAGCACTGGCAATGGCTTTGACTCCTGCTACCATGAAGAGTGGAGACAGCCATGTGTTCTGAACTCTCAGGATCTAAGGGAAAGCGGGTTCAGAGGGAGCTGCTTCACTCTGCAGTCTATCTAGGTACATATAGGGCCCTTTTCACAGTCTTTAAATGGATTTATCCCCATGACACTCAGTGAGATAGCACAGCGCTATTGTACCCATTTCACAGAGGGAGAACTGCGGCACAGGACGGATTAAAGGATTCGTCCAAGTTCACACAGGAAGTTTGTGTCCAAGTCAGGAATCGAATCTAGGTCTCCCAAGTCCCAGTCCAGTGCCCTATCCACTGCACTCTCTTTTCTAACCCCTACAATAGGTTGCATAGTCTCAGAAAGATGCAGCGGGGAAAGCCTCTGTTCTCATCAGCTCTCCTCCACCCCCCCCCACCCCCCCCCCCCCCCCATTTTCCTTTACCTTTAGCAGGTTGAGGATTTTTTTGCTCAGATCCAGCTCGAAGTTGGTATAGTGGGAACCCGCCATGTCGTAGATGAACACCAGGCCGTTTCTCTGTGTTTCAAAGCTGGGTAAATGAGGGAGAGAGAAACAATCACCTGTTGCAGGTGATGTGGAATCCTGGTGCACAGAGATGCACAAAGCATTGATTCTTTTCAGTACCACAATTTTTTAAATTATTATTATTATTTTTTCCAATAAGAGTTAAGCAGGATATTCATTTTGAACAACAGAGGCCAGACCCTCAGCTAATTGACACTACTGAGGTTCAGGAACAGAAAAATCACAGAAACTCACATGGGGTATTTACACTATCGATTCTCGGCGTAGGTGGCAATTTGGCAACCTCCTTGCTGAACTCACATTGACGTCTGTAGGACTCAACCACATGCTTATGGTGTTTTGCTGTATCGGGGTCCTTACTCCAGGCAAGACACAGTAATCTAGCATTCAGAGTTAAGGAGAATAAAAACAAGATGGCTGCTGGGCTAGCAAGTGGTGTAATCCTTTCCTCTGTAAGCAGTTTGGAAATGGCTCTTTCAAAGTAGCATTTCTACTACAGAAGCACCAGGTCCAAATGAATGGGGCAGCCGGCCCTGCTGCTTTAAACAGGGTCTGGACAGTAAAATAGCACAGAAACATACCATCTGCAATGCAGCAGTTCCAGATGTAAGAGGGCCAATTTGTGCCCACAAACTGCCTGTTATTTTCTGAACAGACGCCCTAAGTGCCAGGTGTACATCAAAAAAAATAATTTGTCTAAACGTTGTGCAATTATGTGATCCATTGGGCAGATTAGAAAAGCTTGGGGCTGGCTTGTGCACTAGAAAACCCATCAAGGTGCCCACTGCTTGTTAATTACACCTTGCTTGTAATTAACACATGCACCACCACCTTGTACAAACAGCATCTTGCCTCTTGGTTCAAACAATCATTAGCTTCGGAGTGTAAAAGAAAATCTGTAGCAGGTAAAACCTGTTTTTTCCATTCATGCTGAAATCAAAATTCCTGTTCAACTGAAAACAGGGAGTTTGTAAACCAGGGATCAGCGTGACCCCTTCCCTCTCATTTTTGCGAGGCATGAGACAGAGATGGGGAATCAGGATGCACATAGGCAGATATGCCTTCAGTTACGCATCTACTTGTGGTGCGACACAACCCCTCTGTCTAGGGCTCTCTGAGATCACGCTGGATGTTTCTGAAGTAGGGTGCACTGGCCAGTTGGGCATAGCTAATTACTTGGTACAGGTAAGCTGAGTTTACAGTGTCCTCCTGAGGTTTTTTAAATGTTTATTTCTGATTGCTTTGTTCGCTTATTGTTGGATGTGTTTAATTAGTTCAAAACTGAAATTAAACTGAATGTGCAACATTGACCTGCTAAGCAGGAGACAAAAGCCATCTTTCTATAGGGTTTCTGGGAGGGTAGAGGCCGGGCTCCTCGATGGAACGGAAAAGGAAGGGGATTTTCTGCTGCTTGGATTTACTGGCTCATTGAGTTAATCTGTCCCTTCTCCCCCATATGGATTATTTGTGTGTTGCTGGGTGGTTATAAGAACAACAACAAAAAAATGCCCGTCTAGATCAAGCCAGCACCAGCTACTGTCAGGTTTCTTGTTATAGTATAACCTGCCTGAAGGGAAAGTTTCTACCTACCTCTCTTTGTTAAAGAGACTAGTTTACGCCCTGAAACATGAGGGGAGGGACCGGCTCTTTGTCATGTGTTTGTACAGCACCTGGTACAGTGGGGCCTGGGCCATGACCAGAGATCCTAGATATTCTGGCAATACACAAACAAATAATGGCGAGTTACGCTGCCTTCCAAAACTCTTAAGGGCAAAGTTTCCAAAGGGCCTCACTGATTTAGAGTGCTAAGTCCCACTGATTTTCTTATGTCAGTCAGGGCTTTTGGAAATGTTACCATTACCCTCCTAATATTAACTCTGGATGCTCTTGTTATCTATAGCAGTGTCCAGTCCTTTTTGGAGCTCTGCTAGCATCTTCAAACTGTGAGTTCAATGGTCTGCTTGCCTTCAGCCTGTGTAAAGGCCTCTTAATTAATTTATCTTTAATTACAGAGAAAAAAAAAACAGCCAAAAAGAAAATCAACAGTAATTCCAGTGCTTTGCCAGCTGAGATCTATTTAAACTTTGTAATGCTTTTAGCCAAAGGAAATTTAAACCTTCACTAAGTACTTTCTCAATCCAGTCTGTTCCCCCCAGTACTCAGAGTCACAGCAAATGGAAGTCAAAGCATTTCAAGTGGAGCTCTTTTCAGTAACTCCTGATTTATTTATTTTTTTGAAACTTACAAGCACTTTCACTCAGCTTAGGACCCAATTTACACTCACTGAAAATTCTGATGCTGATTATTTCTGCAGTGTCATAGGTATGCATGGCACTTCAAATTCACTGGCACCCCAGAGCCATCCCCCCCAGGTCAGCCCACGTTTTACAATCTCAAATGGTAGCTGACTAGATGTACTCACAGGCGGCGGTGCAACTACCTGCCCATTTATAGACAGCAGCCTTGATCCTGCAATTGAATCCACGTTGGGAGTCCTTCGCATTTATACAGATCCATTTGCAGGACTGGGATTCACGTCTGTAGAAGTGTCAGGTTTTGAGGCCATGTCTACACTACAGACTGCTGCTGTCAGGGGTGTGATAAGTTTTGCCAGTATAAGTTGCAGCTGCCCTGGCTCTTTGCCAATCTTAATATATTACTATAGCTATACTAGCAAAGCCTCCCAAGCATAGACCTGGCCAAAGATATAAACTCTTTGGGGTGGGGTCTGTGTCATCCTGTGTGTTTGGACAGTGTCTACCACATCATGGGTGCTACTGGAATGCAAGTCATGAACAATGATAATCAAAGGGACGATGCATCTTTTTTGTGACGCTTGAGGAGAATCCATGAGAAACCCCAACAAAAAGCAATCTTTGCACTGCTTAGAGATCGGACTTTCCAATCCCGAGTCCTCCAGGGTACAAGTCTGAACTGCGTGTCTGCCCAAAAGAGAAGATAAGCTCTTGGGATAATGAATGCATATTCCTCTATGCACTCTACAGCAAAGCACACGTTTCCTTTTCAAAATTTAGCTTTATGCAGTAGAGTATTAGGGCTGAGGATGCATCAGGCATGGTAACACTCCGAACTAGCCTTGTATTTAAATGCCAACAAAATGCATTCATGTCGTATGGTGCAGTGTTTCTCAACAGGCCAGTCCCCGATATCTCCCTGACACAGTTTAGGAAGGCAGCAAGCCTAGTCCCTGGTATCCAAAAGGTTGAGAAACAATGATATGGAGCACCAGACAAGCAAGACAATTCAGAGGTAAAGTAGTTTTAATTTCAGCCTTTCCCACTATGTGTTCTGACACTGCAGCTTATCGGAATCAGAATTCTCCTAATGCAGAATGATCATCCATGCCCTAAGCACTGGCAGCCCCCCGGGACGAGCAGAGTGGGGAAGGGTGAATAGCTGAGAATTTCCTTTCACTTTTGCATCAGGAAATGAAAGCCCTGAAAGTGGGTCAGCCTGTCATGTGTCTCACAGTATGCTCCCTGTTTCATTACATTAACCTTTGTGCATACTAGCTGCTCCAAAGAATGATATTGTTACATATAAAACGAGTCTACTCCCTGCTTCCAAATGTGGGTGCCCAGATAACATCCTGCCTCATCCCCCTACCAAAAATCCTCCCCAAAAATCTTCAGGGGAGACCATGGTTCTTAGCTCTTTAACCATACCAGAGCCAAATGACTCAGCAGGGATTAAGAGGCCACGGCTTCCTCGAATCAGTCAAAAGCATCAGGGGTGCGACATCTTTACGAGTTTTAGCAAATTTCTCAGGGAAGCCAGCTGGGCCTAGGGATTTTCCACAAGCTTACTGCAGTGCAGTGAACCGTTCTTTAGCAGGCCTTTGGCCTTTCTGACCGAGCCCTGCACACACTGCTCTGAAGAACAGAGTTCATTTTGAAAGCTGGATGAAAACAAATAAATAAATAGCAGTGTTAGAGACATTCAACCAACCAAGCGCTGGGATTCAGCTGGATATCCCAAAATCTTATAATTCAACATATTAATGCACCTCGTGTAGGAGAATTTATATTGCCTGGGGGCAGCCGTACCACAATTACAGCTTGGAGATTTCAAATCCCTGCTTTAACATCACTGATTCAATTAATACTGCTCAGCATTTCGGCCAAATGCCCCTTGACTTCTCTTCTTTATGGACCCTTCAAAGGCACACTGAAGGACATAAACCACATATGGGACATCTTCAAAACCTAATAAAGGGCTTGTGTAGCTGTTAGTGCAATCTCCTAAATAAACGTAGTTATAACATACATGCAAACTGCATTTTGAGAACATTGCTAAGGTTGCAAAGTCAAGCACTCAAAAGATAGGAAATGCCAGACTGATGGTTGCCTGTAAGTTGAATGAGGCAGAGGCCCTGTAGAAAAAATAGTATGTGACCATGACACCAAAGCCCATTTCATAATGCAGCCATGCAAAGGGACCAAATTAAAGTTTCACAGGGTACCTGTATTCTGGCATTTCCTTTTTGAGTGCTGGACTTGTCAACCTTACAATGTTCTTTTTGTGTGTGTAAGTTCTTAGGTTTTTAAGAAAGCAAACTGAAAAAAACCGAAATTCCATCATGCTGCATCATATCGACACCACGAGATACAAAAGAAAAATCAGCCAAAGTAACAGCACTTACCCATCATGTAATCACCGATCATGTGGCCAATACAACCTTAGACCCCCACTGCACTTTTCCGACCTAGACAGAAATCCTACCCTGGTGTTGCTGCGGGTCTCCACCAGTGTCTGCTCAGAAAGGCAGGCTCTGTGGTAGGCCTGGAAAAATCAGCTAATATGCATGTACCTTTTATATTGTAGGAGATAGGCCAAGGTCATTCAAATGAATCAGCTCGGGTTTGGGCTCTTATCCCAACAGCATGGAGCTAAAGAGACAGATCTGTTGGGTTAGAAGAGTCATGAACTCAGGGAGCAGGGTTTAAAAAATAAACCTCTGCCTTGGTCCCCAGGCCTAGTCCTGCATACAATCACATCTGTCTACAACAAGAGACACAGGCTAGAAATGCTGCATGGACTGGAGGCAGAGGGGAAGGAAAGCCAAGATTTCCCCAAAAATCTATGCTACAATTCCTGCCGGGTAGTACATACAGCTGGACACCCTGGATTGTGGAGTTCAGTAGGACAGGGAAAACCATCCCGCCCAGATTGCAATGGATATTCCAGGCATAAAAGCCCATCTAGGAACAGCAAACTGAGCAGTCAGGAGTTGCGTGACGCACACATCTGTACTCACCTCTCCACAGCTCTGTCCAGCATATAGAACAGCGCCTGGAGCACCACATGTTGGACGCTTTTATTGGGATGATGTAACTTGGCGGTGAATAGTGCGATAGAGGCTCCGGAGGGGTCCCGTGCACTCTAGAAGGTAATCAGGGGAAAAGCATAAAGACCAGACAGGTGGCAGAACATGGATGGTACAAAGCTCTTTGGGACAGCGCCTCTGCACTACAAATAAATAGTAATGATGGAGGTTTCATGCTGCAGCAGACTGGAGATGCAGAACTGCGAATATGAATGTAGCAGACATGTGCAGGACACCCCATACAGAACTGACCTGCACAGACCACTTACTGGTTATTTTAGGGAGACTATTTTCCCCTTTCCCACTGTTTATTACTTGTGAGATTTTCCTGCTCTGATCCACAGGGGACAAGAAAAGCATGACTTACATCCACGGAGGAGAAGACAATTCTATCTCCTTACTCACTCCGTTCTACGAGCCTCCCAATAGTCTACTGCACCCTTAAAGTGAACCAGAGGAGCTCCCAAAAGCTGATCATCTTTAGCTGGCATTTTCCCCAAACCAACCAGATCACCCAAGGGAAGGGGACAAGCCCAAGGAGTAGCTAATGCCAAACACTGCTGTGGAGGAGAACTGGCCCAGGAGCTCCCTTAGGACCCTCACTGCTCAGGATGGTGATGATCTAACCACGTCTCTGAGACACTGCCATCGTGCTCAGCTTGGAGGTAGGAGCAGTCCACTGATGCAGCCAATGGGAGAAGGAGAAAGAAGAGACTAAGAGGGGAAAAACAGCTGTTGTGGGTGAATAAGCACAGCCCCCACTTCTTCAAGGATCCCAGCTGGACCACCCCAAAATCCTGAGTCCCTGCCTTGGGGCTACAATCTCATGAGACATAACGGTGAAAATACCACCTTGTATTTTGCCTTCCAAGACCCATGCACACTTAGTTTTTCCCAGTGCTGCCCAGCTGTCTCTCAAGGTTGCAGGTCCTTTGGACGTGGAGATGGCTCCACTTGCACAAATCGGACACATTGGCAAAGAAGGCCAGGGCATGATCTCACACTTACTAGGATGGTGAACTTCCCACTGAGCAGCTCAGAACGTAGAGGTTCTTCATGAGGTTTCAGCTTCACAATTCCTTCCTTCAACCGAGTTTCCTAAGGGTTCAGAGGCACACAACCATCACACAGAAAGCAGCCTCCAATCAGCTGCCATTACTATTTCCTGCTCAGCTGGGAATCATTACAGGTATATGGCCACCATCATCACCCACCTGCTTAGTGACCAAGCCTCATGCAATCTAACCCAAACAAATTTCCAGATCTGGCTACAAACTTGTGCCACCTTCTCACATCCCTGAGGCTGGCCAGAACCACCAATTCCCCGGCTGGGCCATCAATCTAGCCAGCTAGCCCAGGACTGGGGCTGGCAGAGAGGATGGGAGGCACGCCAGCTTGTCATGTGTGTCCAGATACTGCACATAGTTCAAGGTGGTTTTCTATTTGAGGTTCCACTTTAAGAAGGGTCTGTATAAAATGTCACTTTCTTACTCAATAGCCCCTGCTCCAGGTGCTTGATCAGAGCTAGATCTGGCACATTTAATGCTCTTTTCTCGTTAGTCCTGCAAACTAATCCAGCACTGGGGAGAGGAGCTGCAGTCTGTTCTTCCTCATGCATGGACAGACCCAGTGACTAAGTTTCTAACCCCAAAGCAGTTCCATCGGGCAGGACCAACTGCAGGCAATGGAGCTGACAGGGCGTAACTCAAGGGAGAATTTGCCCATGCAGAGCTTTTTTTCAACTGGTGGTGAGCACAAGATGGAAAAAACCTGGCTTGACTCCCAGAAACACAAGTCAGATTTGCAGGGTTGGTGGATAGAGAAACATCTTTTTACTTGTCAATCAAGTACATTTGATGTGGGACTACTGAGAAAAAGGAAACATGGAACCCCAGGGTGGCTTTTCTTCAGTGACTTTCCAAGAGTAGCGACATGCTTTAAGCCTTATCAGAGGCCATTGTCAGCCATGGTTGGTGGGCAGGTAGCCTGATCCAAGGACACCCAAATAGGCAACAAGTTCTTGGAGAAAGGCACTAGGGCTGCCCTCTGTCTCTCATATGCCGATTCAGTAAGCTACTTACTCACATGCCGAACTTAATCTCCATTGACGTCAATGGGTCTAGTCACATACTTAACATCAGGCATGTTCTTAAGTACTTTGCTGAATCAGGACCATGCTGGTGGAGCGTCACTGCATCAGAGTTCGTTAAAAGGAGGTCCATTACGTATGTGTACTTCACAGGAAAAGTTGCCAGCCCAGGCACCAAATCTACTGCCCCTCTTGAACAAGGTGAGGATGTTACTAATGACAGTAAAATCCCTGGCCAGGTGATAGAACGTGTGTGGTATTCTGTAAGGCTGGGGCCAGCGTGCCGTCAGTGCCCTCTCACCTTTGGCTCTGACTGATGTGTCTCCTGGGGGATGTGGCATGCCTTCAACTCCCAGGGACTCAGATCTGCAGGACCAAGCCGTTGTTTTGGTTTCTAGCCCAGGTTCACTCTAGCACATGAGCCAGAGGGCATGTGAGAGAAGGAGAAGTAGTTTAAATGCCACCCTTGTTCAGTATCGGGTGCTCAAGCACAGCAGCCATTGGTCAGAGAAAATTGTGTTTGGAATCCCTTCCTGTTTGCTTGTCGCACAGTTGGGGGATTGTTTGTTGTCAGCACCATAAACGTTCTGCCTTTGGTCTGTACTGCAAGAGGAAGAGCGCTGGCTTGAGTCACTGCTGAGACACTCCAAACCTGACTGCAGGTGAGTGTGGGTAGCACTTGAGTGTTCAGGATCATACCGTTCTGGTTTCAGCAATTACCGGACGAACCATGAGCCAGCTAATCTTTCATTATACAGACGAAGCATTGTCCAGTGGCTAGAGTGGCCAGGACTAGGTTTCAGTTCTCTCTCCAGCTTCACCTCGGACTTGCTCTATAACCTCGAGAGAGACACTTAAACTTGCTATGCTTCAATGACTCCAGCCTATAACTTAACCGCCTGCAAACAAGCCAATACTCTTCTGGCATCTAGAGCAGCCAGGGCTGCCAATCGACTTTTTACATTCACCCTTAGCCAAGGGAACACATTACCTCGGAGAGACTCAATCACCCCTTGGTATGATCAAGGTTTTACGAGCCAGCACCGACATTTCCAAAAGGTCTCACATGTACTTATATCTAGACAACTAGGGCTTTGTTTATACTACAGGGGAAATTCGATCTCAGCTACGCAATTTAAGTTACATGAATAGTGTAACTCTAGTCAAAGTAGCTTAGATCTACTTACAACAGGGTCCACACTACACGATGTCGATGGGAGACGCTCTCCATTGGCTCCCCTACTCTTCCTCCATCTGGTGGAGTACAGGAGTCCATGGGAGAGCGATCTGAGATCGACTTAGTGGGTCTTCACTAGACCTGCTAAATCGACCGCCGATGCATCACCGCGGCTTCTGGATGTAACAAGTGTAGACCAAGCCCTGAGCCTACATTTCCAAAATGACTAGGGATTTTGGAGGCCCCAATTTGAGATCCCTTAAAGGGGCCTGCTGAGCACTGCCTCTTGAGGTACATGCCCCTTTAAGGGATCTCAAATTGGGGCCTCAAAAACAGGCCCCCCAAAATCCCTCAGCACTAAAAAAAGTTACACCCCACTGTCTTGATGCAGATACCACTGCAAGCCACAATGAGTGATGTGTGCTACCACACTGCCAGGCATTTGGTGAAAGCACCAGAGGCTGCTACCTGCCCAAAAGGTATTACCACATCCTAGTAGGGACAGATGCTCAGCTTACAACCAAGGTACCTCCTGTGCCTCCCATCAGCTGCTGAAAGAAGCAGGGTGCTGTGGCACAGAAGCAGCAGACTGGGGTTGTGATGTAGTTCCTGGGTTTATATAGCGGGGGCAGACACACTAAGAGTTTGAAAGTGTGGTTAACCCATTAGCCGGATCCCAAGGCAGAGGATTATGGGGGTGTGTGAGAATCCATAGAGAAGCCACCTGGGATTCTCAGTCTGAGGTTTGTTCAGGTTTCATAGATTGCATAGAGGACACAGGGCCCCTTTTTAATCCAGAATAAAATACCAGCAACAGAAAACCTTACCCCAGTAAGGCTCTGGCACTGGTTCTACAGCTGCTTTGGAAAAGGGAGCTGTGAATATCTGCTAACAGCGACGACGCCTGAAATGGATTAGAACACATGTGTAGTGAAGTTGATCAGTGCAGGATCAGAAGGCACTCGGGTACTATGGTGATAAGCATCAGATAACAACCTCCACAGCAGTGGGTCTCACACTTTTGTACTAATGACCGCTTTCACACAGCAAGCCTCTGAGTGCGACCCCCCCTTATAAATTAAACACACTTTTTTATATATTTAACACCATTATAAATGCTGCAGGCAAAGCGGGGTTTGGAGTGGAGACTGACAGCTCATGACCCCCCCATGTAATCACCTCGCAACCCCCCGAGGGGTCCAACCCCCAGTTTGAGAACCTCTTCTCTACAGAATCCAATATTGTTCCTCAAAAAGGAGGGGGGAGAAGGCTGGATTTGGCATGGTCCTAGAGCTACCCAGTTCAATAATTCCTAGGACACATTCCTGTAAAAAAACTGTGACCAAGCAGTGGAAGACAAGAAGTATCTGAAAGGGAACAAGTTTGGAGGATGGGCAAGTTTAAAACATTGTCTAGTTTTTTTGCTATCATCATCCTGGGAGGGTGGTTTGAATTGATTTTGTGCCTGGGCGACTCACAATGATTTTGCATGGCTGATTTATACGCTTGTAGGTTTTTCACAAAGCAAAAACAAAAAAAATCTGAGGAAAAAAAACCAAACAGTTTGAGGGCATAACTGTTCCCTGGAAACGAGAACAGCAGTTGCAATGCATCACATCACTTAACAGCACAGAAAAGCCCGGTCTGACTCCAGCTCCCCCCTTCACCAAGACAGCTTCAGCTCACGTACTCTGTAGGAATGGAACAGCTCGATTGCTCGGAGGACATCAAACTTCCTAGCCATGAGGAACTTGACAGCCACGTTCCAGGAAAGTGGAGACACATTGTACTGCACAGTCCACTTGTTAATCTCCTCCAGGAACTGCTTCGTGGCCTATTTGAAAGAGAGAGAGAGAGAGACACGCATGGTAAGGCAAGAGGGAGAGACCATCAGTGCTTGCACACACTGAATACCAAGGGATGGAAAATAATCTGGTACAGAAGCTATTCTGAAATTCACTCTAACCCAACTGTGTATCTAAAAGCATTAGATGGATCAGATAAGTAGGTGACACATGTAAAGCAGTAACAATAAAATGAGAAGCAAAGGAGATGCAAATCACTAGCTCAAAGCAGCCTGCACAAATTGGCAGAGAGGAAGAGATGGGATGATTGGACAGCTGGCAGTGCAGCTGTACAGTATGATGCACCAATCATTGCAGTCTCACTCTTTTCATCAATCCCAGCAGCCAATGAGAGCAGTGGGAACAACGAGCTCTGGCTGATTAAGCAATAAAAGAACAGGGATCTTTCATTGGTGCATTGTTAGCTACAGCAGCAAGTCACTTTTCTACTTAACACAGGCCTCCAGAGTTTGCATATTGCTTTCCATGGCAGCTCTGAAAGGCACCAGGAAGCCATAAGAGTGCTGGGTCATAGCTATGTGTGGTTAGTTAGACAAGCCTCAGAGGCGGAATCTGGAAAGCCACTCAGTGCTTTTGGAAACCCCGAAAGCTGGCAAATCCAGAGGATGAGAGATAGAGCTACTAGCCTCCACACTGCTGGATACCTGCCGAGAACAAACTGTATCACCTCCGGGGATTGATGCCAAGTATATTGGAATCCACTAGCCTTCACCTGACCAGAGTCCTGGCCTTTTACTGTCTCAGCTATGCCTCACTAGAGACACATCCCTCACTTAGTCCCAGATTCGTCTCCTTCCAACACCAAGCTCCTGCTCT
Organism: Gopherus evgoodei; assembly: GCF_007399415.2. Lineage (NCBI taxonomy): Eukaryota > Metazoa > Chordata > Testudines > Testudinidae > Gopherus > Gopherus evgoodei. The sequence goes on along the minus strand of NC_044331.1, from coordinate 38,482,125 downwards.
CTCTCGCTATTTCCCTAAGTTATTTACATCAACAGTACTGACTGGGATAACGAGGTTGTAGATCAGTTACAGTGAATATGGGTGAAATTCCATGGCCTGCGATATGCAGAAGGTCAGCCTAGGTGATCGTAATGGTCTTTTCCGGCCTTGAAATTCTATCAATCTATTCCAACATCAGGCAAAAAGCATCCTTAGTTACCAGTCCTCTTTGTGTGACTCAGGCAAGGTTTTTGGTCCCACATTAGTTATTTATGCAGCACAGTAGTACACGTATTTCCATACAGTAAATGCCAAACTCGTAAACCTCTACGAAAGCAGGTACAATCCATGACGGAATACACACATCATGGGATGTGCTAGTGGTTACTGTGGAATAGGCAAAGGTTTGCATGGTTTATGAGACAGAACTTGGTGTGATCTGGCAGGGAGAAGACAAACAGAACAGTTGGAGAGGGTCTGGGGCACAGCACAGATAGCAGATGATTCCAAAACTCCTCCCCTCCCTGTGGCTTGGCAAGCCCTGGAAGCCAGGAGAAGACACTTAGCATGGAAGAAGAGGTGAAGCCAATGCAGAGAGACAAGGAGAAGGGAGGTTCAGTCAGAGTAGTAGAGTTTGGGATGGAAGAAGGGTACTAGGGAGGGATGGAGCAGAGGCTAAGAGAGAAGGAGTTGGAGCCATCAGAGTGGAAGGCTGGCAAAAGATGAAATAGCTTGGTGACCACAATGGAAAGGAGGGGGGAAGGTGAATTCTGTTGTAGATAAAGAAGCAAAATGGCTTAGCAAAAGTCTAGCCGTGGGGGCAGAGGAAGGCGGAGTTTCATGGCTTGAATGAGGGGTAGGATGGTGCTTCTGTGAATAAAACAAAGAAATGAAGCAGAGAGGGGATTCTGTGGGAAATATAGGCTCTGGTTTGCATATACCAAGTTGTTTGAGAAAGCAGCAAAACATCCAAGGAGAGAAATTAGACAGACAGGCAGAGTTGTAGGTTTAAGTTTCTGATAGGCTGAGGAGCATGTTCAAAGCAAATAAGCTTTGTTGTGTACCAGCAAGAGGGCTTTCTACGGTGTTTGAAAGGAAACCTCAGAGGTCTTTGCCTTTAAATATGACAGTGAGACAGCTGCTGAGGGCAATTCTCCCAGAGAGAAGAAACTCAGGGTTAAAATCAACCACACCTATGAACCTGATAGTGCCCCTACCCCAGGCATTCCTTCCTGCAAAACCCACCTGGAAAGCTGACAGACGGAGACCACCAAACACTGGCTAGATGCCAGAGCGCTCCGTACAGGAGGGTGGATGACAAAGACATAACGGCCACCACCAGCCATGGCTTTAGTAGCTATATCCCCACCTGCTTGAAATACCACGTTAGCTGGGAACCAGTTAGCACCAAACCAGAGAAAAAAAACCTTTAGCAAAGCAAGGATTGAAACAGCAAACATCCAAGTGACCAAGAAGGAAACACACTGCTGCCTTGGACAACCCAGGCCAGGAGAACAAAGAAAGCCCAGGGCAAAGGAAGGAAGAAATTAAACCACAACCAAACATATAGGGCAGTATTCTGCTCTCCGCTATACCTAGCATAGCCATAGGATCACTCAGGTGTAACCCCAGGCAGGAACTGGATGAGTGTCAGCTCGCCTGAGCACTCCCTAAGAGAGTGGTTTGCTTTTCTAGCCATGATACTTTTTTTTGCCAACCTTCTAACGGGATCCTCCAAAGATCCTAGCAGAACAAAATCCCAAATATTCTACTGTGAGAACACGCAAAGGACTTTTCATCCCCTCTGGGGTGATAATTATTTCAAAAATAAATAACTGACAATTAATCTCTAGATAGAAGAAGCCAAGAACCCTCCGTAGAATGGGATGCATCACCCGGCAAGATATAAAGATGGCTCTGCATAAAATAAACCACATGTATGATTTATTCACACTATTTGCCTTCCTCAAGCTATAGCAGCATTGCCATCACTCATCATTTAAGTGCGAGGCTCATGGTATTTGGTGCTTTCCTCATAGCCTCAGCACTGGGAGTTGTGTAAATATAGGAGAATCTCAGCTTTTATTAAAAACACGAGATGATTTTTGAGGCTTGGCTAGTCAACTCTAGTTGTCACCATGGGGACGATGGGATCTAGGGTAACGTTCTCAAGCATCTAAGTGCCATTTTTGCTTTTGAAAATTTTACCCTTAGTGAATAGGGCACCGGGGTGGGTGGGATTCAAGACAGTTGAGTTCCCTCCCTGGCTCAGTCAGTGCCTTGCTGTATGACCGTGGGCAAGTATCTTTCTCTCTCTCTCTGCCTCTGTTTATCTCCCCCTCCCTTTGTCTGTTTAGATGGTGAGCTCTTTGGGGACAGGGGCTGTTTCTCAGTAGGTGTTTATACAGCACCTGGCAGGATGGAGCCCCAATCTTGGTTTGGCCTCTATGCCCGATGGTAACAATAATCTCTTTAAACTTAGCTCCTCCTCCGAAACGGCCTTAACTCCAGGGGGCAATTGCCTGACTTTGCCGCCTGCTGGCCAGGATGTGATTCTTGACTCACAGCGTAGGAACAGTTCTTTCAGGTTTGGCCTGGACATTAGTCCTTGTGAGAATAACCTGGTCTATAGAATGGTGGGATCTTTCTAGATATGATGGATACAAATATGCCACTTGCTCTGCTCCATCCACAGCAATGGCAACATCAGTCTTGCAATTTCCGCTCTAGTTTTTGTACTACCTTTGAATAGAAGGGAGGGTGGCTGCAACTAGCCCAGCTCTATGGGCACGGACGGTCTCTGACAATATGCTTATACAGAACTAGCACTATGGGGTCCCCACAGTGTTTGCTGCTTCTTGGCAGACCTGTAACACAAGTAATGATAGCAGCCTTTAAAGGTTGGGAAATAAACTTTTTTTCCCAGGGGGGAAAAAAACCCAACCCAGTAGGTTTTCCCCGCCATGTATTTTTTTTTAAAGGTGCTTCTACCGCATTCCGAAGCACATCTAGGGACAGAGATAGAACAGAAAGCTTTTAGATAGTAGAAATTTTAGTCGACTTGCAATCTGAGAACTAAAACTTTGATCCTCCTGAGTTACACGGGAAGTGATGAGAACAAAGCTATTGTTTCCAACTAGGCATAACAAGAAAGTCACAGAACTGCCTAGAAGGGAAAGGGTGGAGTCGCTACTGACCGGAGACAGGGCCATGGAGAGTGGATAGAAACAAAAGGAAGACAAGACAACTCAATTTAATGCTGTGTCAATTTTAGATGCCCGGTTCAAGCAGCTCAACATTGACTGAGGAGATGTTTGCAGGGTGCAGAAAGCATGCACACACTTATCTTGAAGCACCTGCATAAGTATTTGTAGTATCTTCGCCTTAGATTTGTTTGAATGAAACTTCATAGTAGGCTTGGTTCTGAAAAAGCAAATCAATTGGTAAAAGTGAACAGATATCAACGGGCTGATCCAAAAAAAGAGCGAGGCTGAACTAGTTAGTAGATTGAGAACTTGCTTGTTGTGTTTTGCTTATGGAGCTGCAAGTTTGTGCACCGGGGCCCTTTTATGTTTGAAGGTTCCCTATGTGTACAGCGTGAGTTCCCCACTTGGGGTTCCTTGGTGTGGTCTTTTTGGGTTGGTAGAAATCTTGCACCATCCTGTAGCTCTTTCATCCACCTCACTAAAGCCCCCATCACACACATCAACTGGGATAAAGCAGTCGCTTTGCAAGGTAGCTACCAAAGAGACAACCAAAAACTCACATCATGATGGACTCCAAAGTTTTGATAACACATGTAAACTTACAAATAAACATTAGGTTAGGATCCCAAAGGTAGTTCAAGAAGAGAGGCTCTGAACCAGAAAATCCAAAGTGACACCATTTGTTTCAGTGGAATTACTCTGGATTGTCACTGGCATAAATCAGCTAGAATCTAGCCCTCTCTGGGCATATCCTGGCACTGTTTTAAGCCTGGGTCAGCAGATGCAGAGGATTAGCGCTACACTCCTGAGCATAAGCACTTTCGCAGCAGCATGAAAACTGACTAAGAACATGCATTTCTAGTCAGTTTATCTATCCATCCAGCCAATGCAGCTCCAACAGCCTGGAAGTGTAAAACCCATTATAACCACTGGGGGAAACGGTCTTGTTACTTGCAGTATGGAACTCAACACACGCATGAAATACTTTTCTCTATGGGAAAAACTGCTCTTCCCCGTAAAGGGGAAATTAATTGCTTTTTCAATACATGCAAAAAATAAAAATAAAAAAAATTAAGCGCCTAAACCATTCTCAGACCATAGGGGTGAACTTACAGCTTATAAATACGTTATTAAAGCAAATATTTGCAATTCATTTCCTCCTTCATTTAACTGCCAAGACCCACGTTCAGGATTCTCTTGTTTCCCATGCATGAGATGGTGACAATGCAACCCCCCCTAGTGCTGAGAGATTAAGGGGCTGCTCCTTTTGTGAACTAAGGAGCTAGTGAGGTCATCCATTTTCAAAGGAGAAGCACAAGGACTGTTGAACCAGGGTTTTGGCAGGTTGAAATAAATATTTCAGTTTCCTTTTTCCAGTGCCTTTATTTGTACTTTCAAACACTACACACGTACTGCGTGAATGATTTCAAGCCAAATTCTGTAATAAGCCATGCATGTACAATTCCCATTAAAGTCAATGGGAGTGGACCGCATGTAGCAGAGGACAGAATTTTATTTATTTCTGTTTGTAAGGAAAGTGCCCATCTGGTCCCCTGAGTGATCTCAGAATAACTAACTTCAGCTATCAATATTACAAGCTATAATGACTCAATAGGATCAATTAGTAGGAAAGGATAACAGTAGCACCAAGAAACTCCAACTAAGATCGGAGCCTCGTTGTGCAAGGCCCTGTACAGACACTAATAAGAGACAATGCCTGCCCTGAAGAGTTTACAGTCAAAGTACACAAGACAGATAATGGGTGAAATGGAAGCACACAGAAGTGAAGTGATTTGCACCAGGTCACAACCGGCAGAGCCAGAAAAAATGCAGGTCTCCTGACTCCCAATCCAATGCATTATCTGCTGCAGTGGTTCTCAACCAGGGGCACATCAGCTCATCTAGATAGTTGCCTAGTTTTACAATAGGCTACATAAAAAGCACTAACAAAGTCAGTACAAACTAAAATTTCATACAATTACTTGTTTATGCTACTCTATATACTGTAAACTGAAATATAAGCACAATATTTATATTCCAATTCAGGGGTGGGCAAACTACGGGTCAGGGGCCGCAGCTGGCCCTTCAGACATTTTAATTTGACCCTCGAGCTCCCACTAAGGAGCGGACTCTGGGGCTTGCCCTGCTCCGCGCAGCTCCTGGAAGCAGCAGCATGTTTCCCCTCTGGCTCCTAACCATAGGGGCAGCCAGGGGCTCTGCATGCTGCTCCCACCCCAAACGCCACCCCCGCAGCTCCCATTGGCTGGGAACTGTGGCCAATGGTAGCTGCAGGGGCGGTGCCTGCGGATGGAACAGCGCACAGAACCACTTGGCCGTGCCTCCGCATAGGAGCTGGTGGGGGGACATGCCACTGCTTCCAAGAACTGCTTGAAGTAAGCGCTGCCCGGAGCCTGCACCTGACCCCCTCACATGCCCCAACCCCCTACCACAGCCCTGATCCCCTCCCACCCTCCACACCCTCGGTCCCAGCCCAGAGCACCCTCCTGCACCCCCAACTCCTTATCCCCACCCAGCCAGAGCCCTCACCCCCTCCATGCCCGTGCCCTGTCCCAGCCCGGAGCCCCCTCCCACACCCTGAACTCCTCATTTCTGGCCCGACCCCAGAGCCTGTACCCCAAGCCAGAGCCCTCACTCCCTCCGGCTCCCGCACCCCAACCCTCCATTTTGTAAGCATTCATGGCCAGCCATACATTTTCCATACCCAGATGTGGCCCTCCGGCCAAAAAGTTTGCCCAACCCTGTTCCAATTGATTGATTTTATAATTATATGGTAAAATGAGAAAGGAAGCAATTTTTCAGTGATAATGTGCTGTGACACTTCTGTATTTTTATGTCTGATTTTGTAAGCAAGTAGTTTTTAAGTGAGGTGAAACTTGGGGGTACGCAGGATAAATCTGACTCCTGAAAGGGGTACAGTAGTCTGGAGATGTTGAGAACCAACCACTGATCTCCTGGACCTAGCTGGAATAAAGTGTCAATGTGAAGTTTTTCTAAGACACCTGTGTCTCACATGGTCTCCAAACTCCTTCAATAGCTTATTGGATTTGTTGTTAAAAGCCTTTGAATTTCTTGCTCTAGGCACATATAAATTCCTGTTAAATGCATCAGCATAGATCCACCTGTAAATATAAACCTCCCCCCAGCCAGCCAAACAGTCCCATATAAACCAAACTACTTTTAGGTTTAGAGAAGCTGTGAAGGAGCCACAAGAAACAGCTGGAGGGACTGGATAGCGGACACTGTGTTTTAAAAACTGGAATTCTTTCTAGCTCCATCTTCACTCTAGGATTCTTTGTACTCCTAAGTCTGTTTTAATAACTCATGAGAGGGGAATTGGGTCTCTTGTAGTTTAAGAAATAATTAAAGGTTAATGTTTTCAATTCAATTCCCCCTCCATTTTTTTCAAAACAAATGTTATGTATTCCTTTATCATTTTTGTAATGCCGTGTATTTATCAGACTCCACTGTGCAGTCATGTGAAGGTTTTATTCACATAGCAGCATGTGATTTTCTTGTTTTGAAAACTTGATGAGCAAGAGAGAGGAATCACTACTGCTTTTAACACCACTGCATTGCTTAAAAGGTGCACACACAAAGGACACTCAATCCCTCCAACTCCTTTGCTCTAACCCAGAGACCATCTGGCAGGGTGTGCATTAGTCAACTGTTCAGAATTAAATTATGCTCCCTACCCCCTCTCCTCCAACAAACCCCAGTAGAAAGGATACAGCCAAACGAACACAGACAAAGAACTGAAGTCACCCAGCCCGTGACATAAAACAGGAAGAGCAGTTCTGAAATTAAGGAATTTTCCATTATCCCTGGCATTGTGCAAGAGCAACAAACAAGCAAAAGCAGCTAAGCTTGGCTTTCAAGAAATGCTGCCATCGCAGTAGGAACAGGAAGAATTTGGAAGCTCAAAGCGGCAGTTTAGGATGTTAGGCCGCTCTGGGGAGCCTGCAAGCCCCCAGCGAGGCAGAATGACTGCAATGATTCGGAGCTAGTCAGCATGAAAAGGTCCTGGTGTTAATGACTTCCTACAGGAGGAAGTGAAGGGCCTGAGTTTATTAGCACTTCACCAGCCATGTGTGACTGGCCTGGGCACCTAACTATGGCTTCACCTCATGATTCCAGCTAACGGGGCAGGATATTTGCCATGTCCCTTCCATTTGCACCAGCTGCTTTAATATGATGAAGTTTGTTATCTCACCAGCCATCATGGAGCTGCTTTTAAGCTATCCATTAACACCACCATTTCCACAGCTGCATGCTCCCAGCAGGGTCTTGCCTGAGCAAGGATGGTAGGGGAAAGCTCCTCACCAGAGGCAGCAACAGCAGGTGGCAGTGTTTGCATAGACAAAGTGATGATGAATTGCCCTCCAGTGGTGTCAATCAAAAGTCAGCCCCCTCCTCCCTGTGCTGGGGGCTGTACAAACAAAGCCGGCTGTGCTTTTAAACACAGTCATGCTCAGAGCCTGGAACTAGAGCTCCCGCTGTTGCTATTGCTGGTGGAACTGTGCTGGTGTTAGAGAAAGGGGAATTTCCCACCATGTATGTAGAGTAGACATGACCACACGGGCTGTAATTAACTAGTTTCTTTGTGCTACATAAATCCCCAGTGTGCAGCCCTACCTAGAGCCAAGCCCTCTCTCAGCACTGAACAAAGACTCTAGGAGCGTGAGCTTCCGTACAGCAGTTTCCTATCAAAGTCTGCTAGGATTCCAGCAGCGTGAACTTCTCAGAACAGTGCCTGACCAACAGCAGCTACTCCTCCAGCAGTCTGAGCTTTCTTATAAAATGCTATAAGCAATGCCCACCCCAGCCACAGCTTCTGGCAGCACCCTGGCAGGGACCCCTGAGATTCCAGGTTTTAGGAGAGCAGCCTGCATCCTGCCACACTCAATAATCTTTCAGAGAACATGAAGTCATCTCTCCAGGGGATGCCATTTGCAATGGCCATCAAGTGCTAAGACACCCTCTTGCAGTCAGTTCTTTTAATGATCCCTGTTCCGATTTCTTTTTTTTCCCCAAGGGAATTGCAGTGCTTTGTCCTTCCTTCCTGTAAACCCTCTACCGCCTACAAAATGATCTCAGCTGGTCTCTCTTGTTAAATACATCAGGGACTCAAACAGGTGCTGAAGCATCACATTCTAATGCAATTATTAACACAGGCACATCCTGTTTCCAGCAGATGGTACTTGTGTCTGGGATACTGAAGGCACCAAAACGCATGAGCAGGAGGAGCAGCAGGGGAGGGGAAAGCCTTGGTTCTTATCTCTAGTCACATAGCATATAATACAACTCAGCAGTACAGTCCCCTGCCAGCCATGACACCACAAGAAGAGAGATTGCAGCGTCAGAGCTCCATCAGAGGGCACCTTCATTCCAACACCCGCCCCACCCCCCCAGCTCTGGCACTTGCTCACATCAATTACCTGGAACTGATCACACTCTGGGCTCCAACCAGCAGTGACTTTGATGGAAAATTTGAAGGGAAAAAAACCCTTTTCAGTTATTTCTGAGATCTGGGTGGCAAGGGAAATGACATTTTCAGCCATTAGGAGAACAGATGTTTTTGTGTCCAGCTTACTCAGACTTAAACGAAGTCAATAAATGTACTATTCTTTTGACCTTCCTTTCCATCACTGAGTGAAGAGGGGCAGCACCGGCTTTAAGTGTCATTTCAACCTCCCGAATTCCAGGGGAGCTGGAGGGAAGGGGGGGGTGCCCAACTCCTGGCCTAAGGGCTGCTCTAGTTTATGCTGATTGCAAGCTGCGGCTAGATAGAGTGCAGTGTGCTCATGCTACTCCCCTGCCCTTTCACTCCTTGCTCCCATATAGTGAGCCACTAGGGGAAGGCAGATAAGAGCTATAAGCAGGGCCCTACCAAATTCACGGCCATGAAAAACATGTCACAGACCATGAAATCTGGTCTCCCCCTGTGAAATCCGGTCTTTTACCCTATACTATACAGATTTCACAGGGGAGACCAGCGTTTCTCATACTGGGGGTCCTGACACAAAAGGGAGCTGCGGGGAACGGGGGGCTGCAAGGTTATTTTAGGGGGGGTCATGGTATTGCCACCCTTATTTCTGCACTGCCTTCAGAGCTGGACAACCAGAGAGCAGCGGCTGTTGGCCAGGCACCCAGCACCCCACCAGCAGCAGCACAGAAGTAAGAGTGGCGATACCATACCATGACATCCTTACTTCTGTGCTGCTGCTGGCAGCAGTTCTGCCTTCAGAGCTGGGCTCCCAGCCAACAGCTGCGACTTTCCAGCTGCCCAGCTCTGAAGGCAGTGCTGTCACCACCAGCAGTGCAGAAGTAAGGGTAGCAGTACTGCGAAACCCCCACACACAACTCCTTTTTGGGTGAGGAGCCCTACAACTACACCACCATGAAATTTCAGATTTAAATAGCTGAAATCATAAGAAATAAAGTCACAGCCTGAGCATTTTACATTCTATGGGCCCCATTCTTCAGTCCTGCTCCTAGGGAATCCCCACTTGATGTAGAACCATCCTTATATCTAGGGCCCTACCAAATTCATGGTCCATCTTGGTCAATTTCACAGTCATAGGATTTTAAAAATCTTAAATTTCATGAAGTACCTTAGGCACTTTATGAATAATAAATATTTGTTAAACACTCTCAGAAAGAAGTTTCCCAGTGAATTGCATCCCTGGAGCGTGTTGTCCGTCAACTCAGATTATAAATTCTGAGCTTGTGTCTTGCTCCAAGTCTCTCACAGAGCAGACCATGCTGTCCAACCCTAAATCACTTGGAAGCAGTTTATCCCTGAACGAAGTACAGGGCTTTGCCTTGGTCTAGGAAAGTTGCTTTGGAAATTAAGATACAAGCAAACTGAAAATGATTTGCTGCACATGCTCAGCCCAGTGCTTTCCTCACCGAGTCAAACACGTTTACGTGCATCACTCTATGTGACGGCAAAGATATTTGTATGCAAGATCATTTTCCTAGCCCCCTCAACTTGTAACTGATGAGTGGTGGCTTGAAACAGTGGCTCTCAACCTTTCCAGATTACTGTATCCCTTTCAAGAGTCTGATTTGTCTTGCATACCCCCAAGTTACACTTCATTTAAAAACTACTTGCTTACAAAAAAAAAAAAAAAAATCAGTGTCAGTGCACACTAATACTGAAAAATTGCTGATTTTCTCATTTTTACCATATAATTATAAAATAAATTGATTGAGATATAAATATTATACTTACATCTCAGTGTATATGCTAGGGGTGGCCAAACTTACTGACCCTCTGAGACGCATACGATAATCACCAGAAGTCTGAGAGCCAGGCACACCTGCTGGGGCTCAGGGCTTTAGCCCTGTGGCAGGGTGGGGAGCTCAGGGCTTCTGCCCAGCTGGGAAGGGTGGTCTAGGGGTATCAGCCCCACGGGAGGCACCTGCCAGGGTCTGGGGTTTCAGCTCTGCTCCTGCTGAAGCCCCCCGCCCCGGAAGGTGCCTTGTGTGGGGCTGAAGCCCCTAGACCACCCTCTCCAGCTGGGCAGAAGCCCTGAGCTCCCCACCCAATTTGGTAGATGGAGAATGGGGGTGGGTGGGGAGGGAGAGAGTCATGAGGAGCTCCGCGGTTTGGCCACCCCTGGTATATATAGAAGTATAAAACAAGTCACTGTCTGTGTAAAAATTTTAGTTTGTACTGTCTTCGCTAGGGCTTTTTATGTAGCCTGTGGTAAAACTACGCAAATATCTAGACGGTTTGATGTACCCCTGGAAGACCTCTGTGTTTGAACTAAGCTACTTTATGCAAGTGTTTATAAGATTGGGACTTTAAACTGTAACATTAGTTGTGTAAGAAAAATCAGATGATACAGCAGTTGTATAAGTCTATCTTGTATTGAATAAATTACGGGAGTCACAGAACGGCAACACTGGATTTCTGAGAAAAGAGTCAGTGGTCTCCATTCCCAGTAGATGGGGCCATCATAAGATCACCACCACCATAAATGACAGCCTTCTTGGCTAGCAAACTAGGGAGAACATGGAGTGAATGGACATGGAAAATAAACGATTTTCTCACGGCTAGAGCCAATCCCTCCACGTCATGATTGAGGCTAATTGGCAGAGCAGTGTGGGGAAAGCTTACATTGGCCTTGCCTCTGCTCTTCAATAATCAGTGCTGTAGGTTAAACAGAGGACTTCAGACTTTAGCAAGGCTGGGCTTAGGCAGCACTTGGATGGAGACTTCCACAGGGAGAAAAAGGGAGTCTGGACAGGCGCGTCTATTGCGCACTGAATTGTTTAAGGGCCTCACATAGGGTTGCTACTGACAGCAACACAGGTTTGCCTTTAGCTCAGATAGATACAGATAGGTCCTTTCGCTTTTGGACACAGAGGTCCCAGGGTAATTTCTTGCTGAAACAGATCCTTAATTAGAAGGAATCTAATTCATTACTCAATGTTTGTGCAGCCTGCTACTTTTCTGTTTTCCACTGTTCCCATCATGCTTTGCAGTACATTCCGGCAATAATGAATTTCTCTCCATTTTGATTATAGTTTTCAAATCGCACACACCGTGCTTACGGTGCCAACTCACCTTCCAGGATAAAGCCCCCTGCTTTCACTCACAGTTCTCCTCAAAGTTCTACCTTTGGGACGAACCTTGCCCTTGCAGCTGATGTTAGGCATAGCTGTGTGCATTTTTCTCTGAGCAAAATTTGTTCTACCACTGTTTAGTTACAGGAACAAGAAGTTAAAAACTTGCCCATTTTAAAAATATACATATCTTGAGAACAAGTAAGTTGAAACCAGCTGAACTTTAACGTTGCACAGGTTGGATCTCCCAAGGCACTTGGCCTTGGCCTGACATCACCAGGAATTTTTAAATGGACTCTGGCAGCAGAGTTAGGCCAACTCTGAGCACTTTTGAAAATCCTGCTCTATGTATAGTTAGACCTTGCTGATAAAAGCCTTCCCACAGTAAACTGGAAGTGATTCAATATTAAGACCTGGTCTACACTAAAAAGTTACATCAACTCAGCTATGTCATTCAGGCATGTGAAAAATCCACAGCCCGAGCGACAAAGTTAAGCTGACCTAACCCCTGAAGGAAGCACTAGGTCAGCGAAGGAATAATTCCATCACCTACCTACTGCCTCTCAGGGAGGTGGAACCCCTCCTGTCAGTGTAGATAGTGTCTACACTGAAGCTCTGCAGCTGTGCTGCCATAGCACTTCACATGTAAACAAGCCCTAATTTTCATGCACGCATGTTAGCTTTGCAGAACTCAATTTGCATTTTTATCAGTTCAATGGATAAGATCAATGTTTATTTTTAACCATTTTTTCCTCCTAATTTATATCTATTTAAATTTTCACAGTTATGGGAAATTACGATGGGGATGGGGTCAGACAATTATTTAATGATAGTCACTAATAAGTTCTCAAACAGCATTTTTCTTATTTTTACCTTTCTGTAAATTTCTATTATCAATGGAAGTATGAACTTGATCTTTACTGACATTCACCCATGCAAATCTAATCTTTCCAAGCCTACACATACACAATGCTGCATCTGGTCTTTTTCTGTATCCACATACTGGTGTGGTATAAAACCTATGGAGCTGCAAGAAAAATGAAATTGTGTGAGAGCAGAGAGTCTTGGAGGTAGATTGGATGTGTGTATTTAAGGGCTTGTCCACAAAGGAAATTTTTCCAGTTAGGCCAGTATAGTTAAACTACAGTGTAACTCCACATCCGAACACTCCGATTCTGGAGTAAGAGTGGGTTTCTTCTTTTGTTTTTTGGAGGGTTTTTGGGCTTAGTTTAAACTGCTTCCAAAGTGACATAAGATAAACTGGCAATAGCCACATTTGTGCCAGAACAAGAGTGCGTATCTGGGGAATTATACAGATATTACTACAGAGCTTTAAATTCATCCTCATTTTCTATCGGTATAACTTTCCCATGCAGACAAGGACGAACAGGCTGCTGGAATTTATGAAGCTGCGCAGTTCTATTTTGCCCAATTCCATAGTGCTATAGCTATTTTTTATTTATAAACAAGGGAATTAAATGCAAAATCCCTGTCATTGCTTTAAGTTAGGTAGATGCTTTTATCAGTCAGGAAATGCAGTTGTTAAGGATAAAGTTAATTCACAAATGCTGTATTGAGAAATCTGGATTACAAGGGAGGCTGTTAATTTAATACCTTAATACAGAGAAGGCCTGATATGAAACCATGCCTTAACTGGGCCTTCCCTTTTTGTGAAGGTAATTTTCTGACACAGTTAAGTCCTATAAGCCGGGAACTTGCCAGTCTCCCATGCACAATCATTTGCAGGGTTGGGGCTGTAGATACCTCAGCACTGCAGATCAGGTACTTAGATGTCCAAGTGACAGAAATTGTGGCAACAGATGATTATGGTAAAGGTTTAGGCCTGCAGTTATGTGTGGATGCAAATTGTGAAGGCCAGCTTTTGAAAATTTGGTCTATTTTCAAAGACAGATGAGGAAACATTGCTACAAGGACTTTAGCTTTTGAGTTTCCTGACTTTTTCGTTGCAAGTTTGCAACTGTAGCATTGCATTAACACGTGTATTTGCATTTCTTTATAGTTAGGGTTTATGAAGTCTATATGCCCTTAAGGCTTCACTTTCAAGGTCTCATAACTTTTCAAAACACACACTTTTTAGTGCTTATCCTAAAGGCGAGTTGGGGGGGTGGGAGGGGAAGGAGGGAGAGAGGAGAAAACATGTTGTTTTTATTTAAAGACAAAATGTTTCATGTTTTACAATTCAGACATTTACTCCCAAGTGTTACAAACCTCAAATATCCTCACCATTGATCTAAACTAGCACCTGGGTTACAGTAATATTAAAATCAATAATAAGAACTAAAACCATAATTTTAAATAAATTATGGACTTCATCTTCCCTGGAGAGATGTGCTATTTGATTAACATTCTCTATTACTCACCTGGAGCAAGTGATCTCTATCATGCGTATGGAGTCTTTTATTACAATTCTACTACACAACCATTTACAATGCAATAATCCACTTGTCTGCTTGAGACTCAAAACATTCTAATAGAAACGGATGGGATTTTTAAAAAAGTGTAATAATTACTGACATGCTATTCACATGGTGGTAGCTTCCAACATGTGGTAGGTGCTGTACAGACCAGGGTGACAGATTTAAATCAAAAGGGTTAAATGAGGATTAAAATGGGTGAGATTTAAAATCCGCAAGCACAGGAATCCTTGATTTAAAACTGATTTTAATCTTGTTTTGCATTTGTACTTTTTAATTATTTTCCTAAAGAACAGTTCATTCGCATTGGTTAGTAACCATTAAAACATGCCGATCTACAACTAAATACAGCCTTTACACTACATTTGGTGCTTCTTTTTGATAACCAGAAAGATATCAAAATAGCCATACGTGTTTATTTAAGCTGTTTAATAGCTTAACTTACATTTATTCAGATTCTTAAATTTTTATTACGTTACACAACAGTGACTGATGCATTTCTTATTTACTAGATTATTAATTTTTGTACTTGTGATTTATGTTAAACTGCATTTGGGTGGAAATTTGAATTAAACTCAAAATGCACAAAACCAGCATTTTTAAATTGATTTTTTATTAAAGACAATTATCTCAATTATATTGCAATGTGACAGAAAATATAAATTTATCAAAAGATGTTTTGCATTTAAAACTAACTGATTTATTAAACAAAGGAAGTATTCACTAACCTGTAGTTAGTGAATTGAACTTACTGTTTCGGGTCACCACGTCCTTCAAGATTTTAGAACTAGCAGATCTTATCCTCTTACACCTCATTTTTATTCACAGGTTAGAAGAAAACATGCTCTCTTACTTTATCGGCTCCCAATTGCTGTCTCAACTTTGAATGAACTAGTCATTGAACGGAAATAGCTGAATAAACCTAAATGAAGAAAATATTCTTTCTGCATCTACAGAAGAGGCTACTGATGTCAAAAGCTGGTTTAGCCTTTTAGCAAACACTGGTTCCAGGTGCTTGGCCAATGATTTCCACCAGTTCAGTGGTTTGACTTTCTTTAAAATTCTGGCAGCAAACACGGACTGCTTGAATTTTGTTAGTATAATCTATTAAATAACTTAAAGTAAGTTTAGGCCTTAACATAGGTTGTCATAAATTTTAAATGTTTATTTTTTAAGAAAAAGATGTATTTAATTTAGATCCTAAAAAAGTTTTGGTTTTTTTTTTTTTAAATTGATTTTGATCTAGACAGAGTCCCTGCCCCAGCAAATAGACAATCAGAGGAAAGATGTTCCAGTGGTCAGGGTTCTAGCCTGGACCACGGAAGATCTGCATTCAATTCCGAGCTCTGATACAGACTGCTTGTGTGACCCTGGGAATGTCACTTAGTCTCTTTGTGCCTCAATTTCCCATCTCACAAGTGTTACATTAACGATTGTGAGGCACTCCCATATTATGGTGATAAGGGTCCATGTATCTAAGAGAAACAGAATTAATTGCTGGAGCAACAGGATAGGCAGAGAGGTCTCGGTAATGACCAGCACTCACACATACTGCAAGCTCGTCTTCCCTCCCTTCTTCCCCCAACCCTGCCATGACTAATCTACTGCCAGCTTCGCTTCTAATTAGCTGACTAATTTCTTGTATCCATCAGAGCAGATGCAAAGTTTGGGGACTGGGGATGGGGACAGAAATTTGAATAATAAGAGGGTAGGGGCTTTGCAGACATGCTTGGAAAGAGCATTCCAGTGCATTCTCTTTTCAGAAGCAGATTAAATCCAAAACATGTTTATGTTGACATTTTAATGGCACATGAATCTGGGAATCCAAAATTGAAGTGTAAGTAGTACTTGTAACTGTACCCCTTTTTTACGCATTGCAGTAGAGTCTGATGTTACAAGGCCATAGATCAGAGACTCACATGATAGTCAAACAGTATGACAGAAGAGAAATCATTTTTCCCTACACTGTTCCTCCAAAAAAAAAAAAAAAAAAAAAAAAACTATGTAAATAGAGTGAATACACTTCTGGGGTACAACACAGCAACTCTTCAATGCTATGCTTATGACTGTGTGTTCGTTTAGAACAGGAAGTGAACAATAAATCCTACTGAAATGCCAGGAGTTATTTAGGTCAACAGAATGTAATTAGTCAGTTTTGCCAGACCACTACAGTTAACTTCCCTACTCTTGTGAAAGGTACCCCAAGATCTCCAGTGACCACAAGCTGTCAGGTTTTAACTCTTGCCTGGGAAGTGACGCATCCAGAAGCAGAACGCCAGGCTAGATCACTGGTTCAGAAATGACTGAGGGAAGAATACCACCTTAATCAACAACACTTTAGACAGCACTTGGATATTTCTTAAGATGTCTTACCCAAGTGCTAACTAAACAAAGCTGACCCTGTTTAGCTGGTGAGATATGGCAGGCTCATAGCACAAGGTGATATGCCTGCAGGTGTGTTCATTTATGTAGAAATTGCCTCTTCACCTAGATTTTTAAAAGGACACCACTATCTTCAAATCTAATCAATGTCTAAATAGGAGGTAAAGTCATTTCAGGTCTTCCCAATCCACCTGACCTGCCCTCAGTTCTCCTGTCAACTGTCGTGGTTGCAGTTATGTTTTAATATTAGCCAAGGGTAGGATTTTCAAAGGGCTCACAGCACTGGTCAAACTGCTCCACTCTGCAGTGATAAAACTCCCAGTGCCGTCACTGGGAGCAGAGTTAGGACAACACTGAATGCTCCAGAAAATCCCTTTCCAAGAGTTTGTCTTTTCCTATTGCTGTGTGAAATACCCACACAAACAAACGGGAAAACTGACCCTACAGGGAAACAATAAAAAACGTACTATGGACCAAAGCGCTCAAATTCATGAAGTAAACAAATGACAGGGGGGAAAAAAAAAAAGATTCTTGTTGCTAAACTCTTTCAATCAGCATCATTTTGGGCCCCAATCTTGCAAAGATTTATTCAGATGCTTCACTTTAAGCACTGTGAATAGTCCCATTGAACTCAATTGGGATTACTTACATATTTAAAATTAAGAACGCGCTTAAGTCTTTGCAGGATCGGGGCCTTAAGCATTACTCCTAGTAGTAGGTAACATTTGCAGAAAGAATCTGATTTGTTAAGTTGACAAGATTTCTTTAAGTGAAAGTGTCCACAGAATTTTTTAATCACTGCATGCCTTTTATGTGGTTATGTCAGAAGTCCCACATTTGCTGCAAGAGGGTGGAATTAAAAAAGTATCGATAACTCTCCAAACGTTGTACTTCCTGACATACGTGCTATTGAACGTTGCAGCCCTGGCCCATTAGCCTACCATTGTCAGAGATGGAGTATCCAGTGACATCAAGAAATCCTCACTACCTTCTCAACTAAAAGTTGTGAGATCATTTTTATTCCATACAAATTACATCAGGATATAATGGATTTAGCACTTCTGATCCATCCACAGTACATTAGTGGACAAGACCTCAGATCTCCAGTCCTTACTGACTGAACAATTCTTTGCAAGTACCTTGTTTTCCAGTGTGCCATGTCACCTCTATTTGACCACAGTGGCCATTTCTTTTTCAGAGAAAAAGAGCAAAGAACATTTTATCCCCACATACTGATTCACGTACCCCGAAAAGAAGCAGCACTGGGCAAGAACTAAAAGCTGGCATTGGTCAGAGAAACAGTTCCTATTGTTTGCTTTAGGAGACATGGAAGACTGGAACCCTTCCTCCTCTAACGGGAGGTTGAAGGAGGAAATCCGGGGATCAAAACGGTAATATCTATTTATGTGAGGGCATGTGGGGAGAATGGGGTGCAATGACAGTACTACCCAGCATTTCTACTGTAGCCTAAACAGCATCTATAGATCACTGCACAGCCATTAGAGAATCATAGAACCGTAGGACTGGAAGGAACTTTGAATGGTCATGTAGTCCAGTCCCCTGCACGCATGGCAAGATTAAGTATTATCTAGACCACCCCTGACTGTTGTGTAAACTGCTCTTAAAAACAAACAAGCACACTGGATTTGTAGCATAAGATCTTCAGACACACTATCAAGGTCAAAACTGGAAGAATTTATTTTTCCATCAGAAGAACCGTTAGTTCTTTTCCTCTACAGGCCTCTGCTTGGATTTTTGAGCTATGAGTATTGAATTTGTTCCTGCTTCCTCAGTGCAACATTAGTAAACAAAAGTTTTGGATGTCTCCCTGGTGTTACCTATCAGCTCTGTGTTCTTGGGGAACCAAGGCACAGTGTCTAGCCTGCCTGACTCATGAAAGACCTTCCCCTCCACTCCCACACCCTGCAGCCTGTGCTTGAACCAAAGCCGATCAGAAGAAAGGCTTACAAAAAGAAACTAAAAGGCAGTGGGAGACGCACCTAAACCCCTCCAAACAAGGATGACAGGATTAAGGAAACACCCCTTGCCTCATTTGCATCGAAGATGGGGCAAGAAGGCATCTCTATTAGCATACAGAATGGAGAACAGAGATTCCAAGTAAAGGACCACACTGAACTCTGGGCTCAGGCTACGTCTACACTACAGGATAAATTCGAATGAGCTTAAACCAATTTTATAAAACAGATATTATAAAGTCGATTGTGCGCGTCCACACTAGGCACATTAATTCGGTGGTGTGCGTCCATAGTCTGAGGCTAGCGTCGATTTCTGGAGCGGTGCACTGTGGGTAGCTACTGTAAAATAATGAGGCCAATAAAATCGATTTGTGTCCACACTAACCCTAATCCGATATAGTAATATCGATTTTAGCATTACTCCTCTCGTTTTGTAGGAGTATAGAAATCGATTTAAAGAGCTCTTTAAATCGATATAAAGAGCAGTGTAGCGTGAACGGGTGCTTTGTTAAATCGATTTAATGCTGTTAAAATCAGTTTAACAGTGTAGTGTAGACCAGGCCTCAGAAAAGCAGGGAAGCACTGCATGATGGGGGGTCTCTGCTCCAGATGTTAATGAACCCACATCTGCACACACCAGCTCAGTAGTTATCAGATCAATTCTAGTAATAAATCCTTTACTAGTATCCAAAATACTGAAGCTCCCTAATTGCATTGTGAGCTCCCTGGAAGGAACACCGCCCACAGCCAGGAATGATCAGCTCCCATTGTCTAGCCTGAACAAAATAACTTTGGTATATTCCTTTGAGCCATCAGTTTACACATAAACAAATCTAGTGTTCTCCCTTGAACCATTGTTTTTTCCTTACAAAAACCCATACCCACACTCAAGTAAGTGTTCTGATGCCTGGATCCAACATCTGCATCTTCTCCTGACTGATCATGCTGGGGGCTCTGCCTGTCTCCAGCACTCCAGACCCTCTGTTACCACCATCACCTGGGAACCCCGATCAATTCAAGCTTCACGGAGCGGTGAGAACCCAACCCTCTCTCTAGGTACAGCCTTCTGACCCTGACTTGTGTGATCAGTTATAATTTTCTAAACCTGACTTTTATAATAAAATTTAAGTTAGATTTACTATTGTAACTGTTTTGTTTGGCTCCCCTTGTATGGTTATTACCTGGCAATAAATAAGTTTCATGGTTAAGGTGGTAGCTTCTCTCTCTCTCCCCCCCTCTTGGATGTTTTTTGGTTCCCCATTCACTCTGCAGCAACGCTCCTCATACCTAAGCTAAAGATCCCTGCAGCACCCAAAAATCCAGTGGGGGTTTGCTCATCAAGTGGGTTACGACCAGAACAAGCGTAACGTGAAAGTGGGGATGGGGACACGCTGAACCTGGGACATTTGAGGGTGGCAGACTGAAAGTGCTGCTCCATCGAGCCTGCTCAGGTGTACTCTATTCCGGTGAGGTGCCCATGGCATAGGAGGGTGACAGCTTGGAGGTGCTGTTTGAACCAGCTTGCTGAGTCCAGGGACATATAAGGGGTCTGCTTGGGAGTGCTGATTAACTTGGTCCTCTCAGGGGGAAGGAGGTTTGTGTGCGCATGCCCATCTGATTCTGGGGCTAGAAGAACCCAGCCCTGGGGAACCTAGGTCCTGCAGGATAGCTCCACTGCGAGAGACTTGCAGCAGGGAGATGTCTACTTCAGTTTCTTTACCAATAATAACCCAAAAATCATCTTGATTTGTAGAGCAGTTCATGATATTTTAAGAGAATATGAAGTTTAGACAGATGATGAACCAGCCAGGAACTCAGAGACAGCGGAGGAGTAAGACATGATGGTAATTAACCAGTGGCACAATTTACCAAGGGTCAAGGTGGATTCTCCATCACTGACCATTTTTAAATTAAGACTGGATGTTTTTTCTGAAAGATATATTCTTCTCGGATTTATTTTGGGGGAGTTATCTGGCCTGTATTATACACAAGCTCAGATTAGATGATCTCTTCTGGCCCTAAAATCATGAATCTATGAACAAAAGATTTGCCATATCAGACTGGAGCACCAGTCTTTCAAGTCTGGCACCCTGTCTCAGGAGGCACTAATTAAGGATTCAGAAGATGACCAAAAAAGCAATGCCCTGGACGAGTTGTGCAATGATATGACAAGGGGAATTAATTCTTACCTGACCCCAGCAGGAACAACTTGCATGGGATCTGATTAACCTCACTTCAGATTTCATTAC
Organism: Gopherus evgoodei; assembly: GCF_007399415.2. NCBI lineage: Eukaryota > Metazoa > Chordata > Testudines > Testudinidae > Gopherus > Gopherus evgoodei. The sequence continues at coordinate 38,461,303 of NC_044331.1, read as the reverse complement.
TACAAATCTCTCATGTGACTTATAAGGAGCAAGAAAGTTATTGTGAGTACACATGGCTAGGAGCTAGGAAATGTGGAGTTCCAGTTCCAGCTCTAATATGGATTACTGCGGCCTTGAGCCAAGTCACTCAAACCATCTGTGGCTCAGTTTTCTTAGCTGTAAATGGTGATTACAATTCCTACTTCACAGGGGTGGTCTGAGGATTGATTTATTAAAGACACTTTGAAAATATAAAGCAAAGTATATCTTTAAAAAAAAAAAATCCAGGCCCCCTTTCCCCACTGTTTAAAACCTAGCTATCGTGTTTTACTCTGATCTCATACAGAAGCCAGTTGCTGAGGCTGACTTCATGTTGTAATGACCAGCGGTCCCATAATGAATGTCCATGAGGACCCATGCCCTTGATTTCAATGGGGCTCTCAGCACAGTGGGTCTACCTGCCTGCCTGCAGCTCACTACAAGTACAGGGCCTCAGGATTTCTTTCCACTGAAACCAGAACCTGGCAGAACCCTGGATTTTATACAGCTCCAAACGTAGCATATCTGATCTATACATCTATGATGCAAGCTGCATTTCCCTTCCGCCACTCCCAGGAATAGAGATATTTCCTTGACTGGATTGAGGACCACTCTGGACTGCGCAGAGGAGACTGATCTAAGCTTGGGCAGAAAACGGAGCTGTTGTGAGTCCACAATGGTAGCAGCTAAGAGTGGGAACAATGAGGTGAGGAAGGGGGGTGAAGACAGCTGGGTATGGGAAGGGGAGACAGCCAGGTGCAGCAGGCAGAAGCTGTGGACATAGAAGTGTTAATGGTACAGACTATAAGAATTCTCATCTTTAAAGAGCACAGGAGCATGGGAAAATCAGCTGGCTTGAATCAGCAGCACAACCCATACCCACCAGTTTTCCCCACCTTCCCCTCGTAACCAGGATGAGGTTAACACTCCCCCATAAAATTCACAGCACAGTCCCTATATTTATAAGTATGCAACATCCTCCTGCAGTGACGCAACCCAGTGACAGGAAGATACAAACGTCATGGGGAGGAATGGGGTGTGGGAAGCATAAAATCTTAAATCCAGCTTTGGAGAGAGCGAAGTGAAGAGGGCAAAACAGGAAAAGGGGGTGGTCCCAGTTTAAAATGGGTGAGGTAATAATCCCAGTCACCCCTCATACCACTGCCACAGCACATTTGCTTAGGGGTGGAAGGATGGGAAGGAGGACAGCACATCACAAATATGCAGTAAGGTTCCCAGCACACCTGGCGAGCTGGACAGCCTCATTTTACACTGGGGGAAACTGAGGCACAAAGACACAGCCACTCCCTCCCAAGGTCACACTGAGGCAGGTCCAGGAAGAGACAAGCTTCCCTGAGCACAAGCTGCCCTGCAGGATCTCTCGGGAGCTGACGAGACAGGAGGCAGATCCTACTGAGCAGCAACCCGCGGAGCAGCTGGGGACACAGCCTGGGGGAGAGTTGAGACTTTTCTCGCTCGCTCGCCCGCCCGCTCCACTCCCTAAAACATTACGGGAAGGAGGAGGAGGAGGAGGGAGATGGGAACTTCTCTGCACAATTTTCAGTTTCACGTCCCCGCCCCCACTCAAAAGAATAAAAAGGGCTGGGATGATTTTGGGGGTGGGGTGGGGGGATAAAAGGTGGAAAGGGGCACAGATTGGAGACCCCCGGAACACCCCGGGCCTGCCCTCCTCCGCCGGGTCCGACACTGAGGCCCCCACGTCTAGCTAGGGGTTGAGCCCTCCTACAGCAGCCCCTGGTGGGGGGCTGGACCCCCCTCACCCTCCTACACACCCCAAGCGGGCCTGGGGGCTACTGGGGGTTTGCGGGTGGTCCCGATTGTTTTTGCTTTTCGGGCCTCTGGGCGGCGGCTGCCACCGGAACAAGGGGTCTCCCCCCAACTCCTCCCCCCGCGCTGCTCGCCCAGGGGCGGGGCGGCGCCCCCTGCTGGGAGCCCTATGGAGTGGGGGCGCTGGGGGTCCCCATGGGACCCGGCCGCCAGGCCGAGGACTAGGCCGCGGCTCCCTCAGCCTATCCTCGCCCCCGCGCACCCTGGAGCCCCCGGCCCCAAATCGGATGATCTCCCCATTGCTTCCCATGGAGGGGACAATAGCCCTAGGGGAGAGAGCCCCGGGGCCGTCAGAGGGTAACCAGCCGCCCAGGAGGGACGGAGAGACCAGGCTATGGGGTCCCCCCACCACGACCCTTTCCCAATCGGAGGAGCTGGGGATCCCCCCCAGTTCAAGACAGGGGGGAGAATAAAGGGGACGTAGCGAACGTGGGGGGCGTCGGGGCACTGATCCAGCCCCTCGAGACACCAGTCCCCTGCCCCCCGCAACCACCCCCATCTCCACGGAGCTCACAGGGAGGGATGGGGAGCAGTATGTGCCCCCCACTTTCCCGCTTCCACAAGCCCCGTCCCCCCGGAGCCCTCAGTTCGGACCTGCGCGCCCCCCCCCCGCCCTGTTTTAGGGCGCCCGGTGTAGGGTACGGCTTTACCTGCTCCTCCTCCGGGCTCAGCTCTGCGGCCATCCTGCTGCCGCAGCTCCGCCTGCTTGCAAACTGCTGAGGAGGCGGCGGCGGCGGCTGCTACTGCTGCTTGCTTCTTCGGAGTTTTAAGCCAGGGCTTTCAAACATCGACCAGCCTGACTCAAAACCAGCAAACCGGCCCCTTTTCCCCCACCCAACACCCCGGAGGGAGGCAGCTAGCTGGCCTCTCTCCCTCCCAGCCAGGGGCCCCTCAAGCACCCCGCTCAACTGGGGACGCTGCTCCTGAGCTCCCAGGCAGCACCCATTAGTCTCTCTTGCAGATTAGCTACACACTTGGAGGGGGAAAGGTTAATGCAGTGATCCCTTCCCCCGAAAAGCTGATGCAACTTGAAAGAAAAAAATAAAGTTCAGTTTTGTCTCCTCTTAAATTGCAACGATTCTTTTGGTTTCTTTGCAAACGTCGGGCTCTTTTAGTTCTTCCTCGGTCTCATTAAAGCTTTTGGAGGTTCCAGAAAATTGCACACACAAAAGGGGGTAAAAAACCCAGCTGCTCTGGAAGTTTCATTCCCCCCGTAAAATCTGCTTGCAATCTCTCCACACTGTGGCTCAATCCGCCTGGGCTTTTCTTCTCTGCCTTTGCAAGATCCCTCTGCTGTTGCTTCCTGAATATAGTTAGCAGGAGACGATCAATTCCCTCTCTTCATTTGTATTTTTCTTTTAGAGAATGAATCTCCTTCCTGCAGCCTCCATCTCTCGCTTGTCTGTCTCGCAGTCCTTATTCCTCAAAAGCAGCAGAGAGGGAGGAAGGAAGCAAAGAGAACCCGTCCCCCTCCCCTTCTCATGGCCAATACTGCTTCCCCTGATGAGCCAGCCAGAGCCCCCAGCAACTCCATTCAGAAACTGAGTCTCATTCACAAACAGTAGCAGAGGACAGCCAGGGAGAGGAATCTAAGGGAAGGAGGGAGGGAGAGAGATCTGCATAGCGGGGAGGGGGAAGGGAGGCATTCGTCCAAAGGAAGGCGAGAGAAACAGGAAACTATCCATTGGGGCAAAGGGAGATAAAGGGAGGGGTCAAAAAAGGAACAGAAAGAGGAATCTAGGGAAGGGAGAGAGAAAGAGATTCATACAGAAGAGGATATTAGAAGTCACCCTGTTGCAAGAGAACTTGTGCAAACCCGTGAACAGTCCGTTAGATCAAGAATCTCCCCTTCATTGTCTATAAGTGACCCAGCTGAGGTGTAAATTCTTTCCACAGCACCTCTAGTCTACCAAGCACATTATAGCTAGATCAGAAAACAGCATGCTTGCCCCCAAAAGACCTTTGTTCTCTTATGTGTTTGTAAAGTGCCTGGCATGCTATGGGCACAGCTGTTTGCAAGAACTAGCCCACATAATCTAAGGCCTGGATCCAGCAATCAGGTTAATGCAGGTAGGGCTCCTGTGCGCCTGCAGATCACTAGTGGTAAGGTCTGCCTGCTGGGATCCAGTGGCAGGATCAGGACACAGATAAACAACATGCAGTCAAAGGAGGGTGGAAGGGAATCACAAAAGGTGCTCAGATCTATAGGGAAGAGAACAAAAGACAGTGTGACCAAGTGGGTAAATTTAGCATATCTTACAATTATGGACGCTTTCTTCAATTAAGTCCCATGGGCAGAGCTGATGGGGGGTGGGGGGAAGCTGGTGCAAATTACTGGAGCCTGGCAGTCTGGAAGGAGGCCCCAGGCCTGGCTCCCACAGCCCTGTTTAGCCAGTCCACCTTGCTAGGGGGCCTGAAAAAAATTTTCATCAAGGCCCGAACCCGCTCTCAGCAGCCCTGCCCATGAGTGTGTAAGTATATGAGTAGGATTAAAAGACCTCCTTGTCCCTCTCTGTTCAAAAAAAAAAATAAATAAAAAAATCCCCACTCTTATTCCTGCCAGTGCAGCTTTATCTGTGGTAGCAGCCCTGGGAGCACTAGGATGGGGTAAACAACACTGGTGTTTTAACTACCGTTTTGGCTAAGCCAGAACAAGTCTACATGACATGGTGGTTAAAATGGCAGTAGTTACTGCTACCTTATCTACACTAGAGCGCCGATCTTTCCTACCTCCACTGGAGCTGAACAGATGTGAAAAAGTGCCTTTTGAGGAGGAAAGAGTGCAAGGTCACGAGAAACTAAAGAACTGCTGATCAGAAAAAATTCATGCTGGGCCCGAAGAGCTAGCTCATTTGATCTCAACTTCAGATGCCTGCTTTGTGGCTGTTTCCTGTAATCCGATCTGCATTTAACTACGTTTTTACAGTAAATCTCCCCTTCTGTTTTCCTCATGTCCAAATTCTCTTCCAGAATGTACTTGCTTCTTTTTTTGAATGCCCTGCTTGAGCACTCCAATACATTCACAAAGAGATATGATTAGGGCGGACTATTGCAGTCTCTGCAGTCCAAGATCTGACATGGCCCAGACTCCAAGATCTGTGCCACCCCACATCCCTACAGGATCACCCTCACCAGAGAGCTTCCCCTAATCCACTCTTATCAACTCCCACTCTTGCATCTGGCCATTATAGAGACAATGCAGATAGATAGACTATGTTGTCCTTGAACAGTATTGTGCTTACAAGAGCTTAGCTTTAGTTCTTCCCCATTGTTTACATTTATCTCTTCCCCTTTCCTGTCTACCACAGTCCATTGCAATGTATCGTCTTTACTTACATTGTAAACTCTTCGGGGGCAGGGACATCTTTTTGTTCTGTGTTTGTACAGCACCTAGCACAATGGAGTTCTAGTCCACAACTAGGGCTCCTGGGAGCTACGGCAGTACAAGTAAATAATATCTGTTTTCGATGTTCATCTTCTCAGAGCAGGGGCCTAGTCTTCTAAGTGTAGAGTGCCTGGCCCACCAATGGCCCTTAATGGTGATTTTGTGCTGTATATTGTACTGACCTCTCTGGCACTTGCACTTTGGGGTCAGTGTGACACACTTTGTCAATTGCCTGACATAGGAGGATCCATAACAAGCAGTGGTCAAAGAGATCAGCCACTCCCCATCAGAACATGCTACAATGAGGAGAAGTGGTCACTGTTGTTATAAATGAAATAAAAAAAAAATATTTACCTACTAAATTTCTCACTGGCTTAGGGATTGATGGAAAGAAGCAAAAATCCTCCTCTCCGGTTCACTTGCACTGTGTAAGTTACCACACTGATATGCACAATATTCATATCTAGAATGGTACACAGATGATGGATTCCCTTGTAGGGGAACAAGACCAGTAATGAACTAGATCAGCGGTTGCAATTTTTTCCGTACCATTTCACCACGTCACAAACATACAAGTTTCAGGTCCCATTTCCAAGGAAAGGGAGTATGGTCACCACTTCCCCAAATCCATTAACTAGATCTACCTCCACTTCATCGACAGGCATTTAAAAGTCTGGGTACGTGGTTCTACTTAACGAGCTGAACAGCAGTTGCTGCTAGTGGGGAGTGGGACAGCCGGGTGCTAAAGGGATTTTTAAAAATGCCTTCAGAGCTTTGATTCAGAGCACTTTTCATGCTACAGTCACTGCACACTGCCTCTGGGGGCACGTCTGGGTACTGCAACAGGGCTTGCTCAGAAAGCTATACCCCAACTGGCCTCAGTGGCTGTGGCAGGGGTGGACATTTTGTTCCGCTGACAAGGGCTGCCCTGGCAACTTGCCAGCAGCTGGAGGGCTTGTATCTAACTTACAGGAAAATGGAGCACAGGGCAGCTATCTCCATCTTTTCCATGGAAGTGAGGCCCGTGGAGGCTGAAGATCCTGCCAGCTTACAGTGCTCTGAGCTGGAGCTTGATTGCAGGCCACATCTCCACACTAAAGATGAGCACACTTCTAGAAACCCACAGGCCACACTTTGGCTGGCTCTGCTATACTGAGCTCTCCCCACTTGCCCAGCTATCTCCTTGTTGCTGCCTCAGCAGGTTCCTGTTGCACCTGGCAGTAACTTACATTGCCATGCACAGGTACAAGGAGCAGAGGCAGCTGCTTGTTCCACCTGGAGCAGGGTGGAGAGCGCTCCAGTATCAGCATCACACCCAACAGCTGAGTTATGGAAACAGAATGCTTTGCAGCCAGTAACTTTTGTTTAACACCTTCTCCCCAAACACACCCTTTCAGTTTCAGCATTAATTGTAATGTAAAGATTTACTCCTGGAGTCTGCTAATATTTTTAAAGCAGAACTATGCAGCACTGTCTGCAAGGGATCCTTTACAACATATAAAGACAGCTTCAGTTTCCCCCTTCTATCAGAGAAAAAGCCTTTTTCCTCCTACTGTATTTTATACTGATGACTCCCCTTTGCTGGAGGACCTTGGAAAGCTCTGTGAAGGACAGCATACAAGGTAACCAGAGCTGCAGACTTCCCTTTCCCAAAGCAAGCGGCCAGGGATGCTTAGCCTTAGATTTGGAATCCTGGATGATTAAATAAATTAGCACTTTATTACATCTGAAAAGCACCCTGATTAGGGGCCCATGCTTCCAGCGTGCCTCTTGCACCAATTTCCTTCAACCAGTTGAATTTTGCCATCAGAATCTGAGATTCACAGAGAGCAACGGTAGTATTATTCATTTTTTACAAGCAGAGTCTGTCACTGGTTTAGCTTACAGCAGGTCTTAGGACACTTATTACATCTCTACCTTGATATAACGCCGTCCTCAGGAGCCAAAAAATCTTACTGTGTTATACTGAACTTGCTTTGATCCACCAGAGTGCGCAGCCCCGCCCCCTGGAGCGCCACTTTACTGCATTATATCAGAATTCATGTTATATCAGGTCGCGTTCTATCAGGGTAGAGGTGTACCTCACATACGTTCTCCATCCCTCACTATGCAGAGAAGGGGAGGGTAGTACAGACCTCCCACCCCAAAAGTTGTTTCATACTAACAGTAAACAGCAGTTTGAAGAAGCCTGTAGCATATTCAAGCCAAGTGTTAACAACCAAATTCATTCACACATCCAGGGCGTGATTTCCCATGTGTGTGTGAATGAAGGGGGTAACAGGCCAACATTCTCTTCCATGCTGAATTTTCAATATAGTTATTACAGTTCCTGCTGCCCACTTGTATCATCAATATCAGCTGTACAATCAAACCACTATAAGCCACCCACACTCTTGGCATAGAAGCCAGCATTTTCTGGGGAAAATGGGGATGGGTGGGGGAGTATATAAATGGATCTACTGTCTACACATAAAGAATCATTCCTGGTATCAGGGTGCTCATCACCTACTACACATAATGTGATTTCTCTTCATAATAATCAAGCAGAGCTTCATGGAGAATCAGGTACATCACCTACAGTAGTATTTATAGTATGAAATTTCATCCACCTCTTTTAACTTAAGTGGTTTGGTTGGAACCATAACTCATTTGCTGTCTATATAACATAATAAAGAGTTCAAACCTGGGAGTTAACATACTGGCCTTTTATCGCCAGTGAAAACCTAGTTTGGGCAACCAGTCAGTTGAGTTTGGTGGTCTCAACCTAGCAGATACTCATTTTAATCATAAAACTAGGGCCTGGTCTACCTAAAAATTAGATCACCTAGCTCCATGGCTCAGGGCTGTGAAAAATTTCATACCTGTGTGACGCAGTTATGTTGACTTAACCCTTACCATAGAGCAGCTGGGTTGATGGAAGAATTCTTCCAACAACCAGCTGCTGCTTCTCAAGATTGGTTTAATATAGCGACAGACAACACCCTCCTGTTGCAGTACCATGTGCCCACACAACACAGGCACAGCTGTACTGTTTGTAGTGTAGACACATCCTGGTACATATAAATGCAGTTGAAGATCTGTATACAAGAGAGGATTAGGATTGGAATAGTAGGGAGAGCATGAGATAAGGACTAAGGTGCATTGATAGAGTTGTGAAACTCTATCATACATAATATTTTCAGTTAGTGCTATAAAGTGCCTGATCCAAAGATATCTAAATGATAATACAAAATTGGTTAACTGGTAAGAGAGACTGAAGAATTAATATTTCTGTGAAACATTTTATTCTGCACATTCAACCACAAAAAAAAAAATATATATATATCAACATGACAGGCATTTCGCCTACTGCAAAAAGGGTCAGAGAATAAAATTATGCTGAGCTCTTTTTGCATACGACCATTTTTCGATACAGGGGCTTGTTCTGATGCAAGGAAAGTCTGCTTCTCACTAACATGTGGGTGTCAAACACAGCCTTCAGATTTTAGAAAGAGCGCAAGCCTCTGAAACTAGAATCAGTTTTTGGTGGTCAGTCTTTCATCGAAAGGGTCTTAAGTACAAACTACTGGCTTGGAGGTGGAAATGCCCCAGATTTTCAGCCTAATAAGGTTTGTCTGAGGCCTAGTATTTGGTGTTCGGTTTACAAAGAGGTGTGTGAATCCTGCTCTGAGAATGGAGTTTTGGCCATGGACTCCAATAGGAACAAGATCAGGTTCTAAATGAGTAACCATGCAGTCTGGCACAGGGTACAATCCCAAGAGCAGATTTCTTCAGCAGGTAGGACTAATCCTTAGCATCTCCACAGAAGTGATAGTCCTTGCAACAACTGTTAAAGCTGACCTATTTCCCTTAAAGCCACTTAAAACAGAGCCATCCAGTGATGATTACTATCCTCCTCCCAGCAAGTATGAGCAGCAATGGAAAACGAGAAGGCTGCGCTGTGGCCCCTCACCCTCTCAATAAAACCATCCCATTACAGTAGTCTAGCTCTCCATCTGGCTTGCTGTCTCAGCTTGGCTGTTGAGAGATTCTGCTGGACGAGGTGTAGACAAGTGTTCCAACTCATAATGTCCGTTCTCAGCCACCTCCTTGGAGCTCAAGCATCCCTCCTCTCCTGTCAGCTTCTTACTCTTCTTATGCTCAATGATCTGCTGGAGCTGGTGCCCGGCGTAGTCTGGTTTGGTAGTTAGCAGATTAGCTGGCACAGTCATCCCAAGGATGTCCGATACCATGTAGGGTCGGAGCCAGCCCACTAATGGGGTGCTGCCAGGGCTGTAGTGGGTTCGTTTATGGTAGAACAGGAGCCCATCTATCTGTAAGAGGCAGAGAGATGGAATGGGCAGCATTTACATCAAGGGACAGAGATATTTCAGGTGTAAGCGTGCACAGAGATATCTGAAAGCAAATACATTTGACTTTGATGCTTCCCAGCTTTACTGATCTCTTTTCACTTTCAAGCTAAAACAATCAGACATTTTATTTGATTACTTCAGACAATGAGATGAACCAAGGAAGAGTAAAGTGGAAACCCAAGAGTTCCAATACTATCAGATTAGCACCTCTTTCAATGAGAATACAATTAAATGCTGAATGGGTCACGTCCATCGGATCATTAAAGAAACACAACAAACGGTTAGGCTAATGTCAGTTGATCAGCAAATATCAGTGTTTTGGGTTTGGTTGCTGTGCTCCTGCACTGAAGAAACTCAGGCTGATTTTTAATAAGGCAACCTTACAGAAAGAACATCTCAGGGTTTTGGTTTTTTTTTATTATTATTAAAAGAATAGGACATCTTGGAAGTGATTAGTCAGAGGCAGCGATGCCAAGCAGCCCTGATCAGTCTACTGTTCCTGTTCCGTCAGCTTCCTCATGCTCAATAAATTCTTAATGAATCTCAGGAGGTAATGAGTGTCCTTATCTCCCACTCCAAATCAATGGCAGTTAAGGGCCCTCTGTACTTGAAGGATCAGGCCCTTAGCTTTTTGCTACCACTGCAATTCAAGCACTTGAAGCTGGCTGATGTTACCTATTAGCCTCTTTTCCATTTAAATTTACCCAGCACACTAAGGATTTTCGATTATCCCTTCCACTGATTCCCATAGGTGCACTTGGTCAGATTACACCTTACCTTGGGATTTCTTAATGTCGAGGGGGGTGGGGGGGAAGCTCCTTTTAGCAAAGCCAGCTGAACTCTAAAAAGCAATTTACGTGTGAGCAAAGAGGATGACTGTGCAGAGTAACTGGGAAAGAGAGAGGGTTATTTGGTTATCGATCACTGTGGGGCTCTGGCAGAAAAATCTCACAGACAGGGGACTTGTGTTAATCGAACATGAACCAAAGCAATGAGATTCATATCCTGCTTGGGCAAGATCCCTGAATATTCTGCATGCAAACCCACACATGGGGGAAGTAAGGGATGACTCAGGAAAAGAGAGCTCCTGATGTGACCACACTCTGCCATGCAGACACATGTAATATGTTTCAGGTAACACACAGCATGCTGTCAATAAGAGGCCATACTAGCCACACAAAGCAGGAGAGAGTCTTTAAGCAACTTTGGGATTCTGCTAAGTAGAGACCCAGGGAAGCTCCTTCAATTGCATTCCTTTTATTTCAAGATTTCAGCACATGGGGAGAGCCCCAAGAAGCTGGGCCAAGAATCAGCTAGATCGACATAAGTCATGTCCTCTCAAGAGGTTTTTTCTGTAAATTACTTCAGTTTCTATTTTCATTCCAGCCAATTTAATTTGCTGTCTGTCTCTACACTGAATCACTGTCCTGACGCCAGCCAATTCAGAAACAGGTTAATGTTACTGTTTGCACAAGACTAAACTTGATGGGAAATTGGTATGGAGGGATTTTATTTTTTTGTGGCCAACACTTTCAAACTTGAGTGCTTCAAGTTAAGCTCGGACTTTGATACCTAAGTAAAAGAGGCTTGTGATTTTCCAAAGAGCCAAGCACCTACAGCTCCAATTGACTTCAATAAGATTTTCAATTATTTCCACCAGATTTGTGCATCTCTGAAAAACAGACTCATAAATCACTTTTATTTAAAAAGGCCAGTGGACTGATCGAAAGCCCACTGAAATCAACAGAAAGACTCCCACTGATCTCACTGGGCTTTCGATCAGATCTTAAATTTGGAGTCAGAAACTTCACTTTAGGGACCGAGGTATGAACAATTTGGCTAAACTCACTGCCATCACCTGCAAGAGATCATTTGAACAGCATGAGCACTATACATCCCTCCATCATTCACAAATGGGGAAAATTCACCTTTGCTTTCCTGAAGCAGCCAAACATAGCAAATTCATTTGGTTTTCATAGGATGCAGTCCGTAAGCAAGACTTGGTCCACCTGTAGCCCGCAAGTTTTAATTCTTTTTGTCCATGCTACATTACAGGGACTTCATGAGCTCCCTCTGGTGGCAAATTTAACATGATCATTCATTCAGTTTTCTTTAGTGAATGCTTGGTGACCTATTTCTCTGTCGGTACTGGTTAGGAAGAGAACTCAGAGCTACAGCTAGCACCAAATTAGACAAGGGTCAGCGTGATGACCCAGCATGTTGATGCACTAGCCTTCCACGGCTGGACACCTGGGGACAAATTGTGACTGGGATACATGAGAGAGTTTGATAAATCCAGAGAGGAAAATTGAGTCTATTGAGAATTTCAGTATCTTCCTGGAACTTTCTACTCCTCCTTCAATGGGGTTACGTTCTACAGCTCTTTTCCAGTGGGAGATGTCTAGAGGCAGACTTAAGCTTTCGGGCCAAAGATGTCACTATGGCTGCCAGATTCTTCAAGTTTTGGCAGGCAAGAGAGCCTATTGGTTAAAGAATCATAAAGGCTTTATAGACGTTCTGGGCATCCTGCTCTTTGCTTAGTACAATTCCAGCACTGCCATTCAGAGGACTCAGACTTGCCGGCCAAATCTGATGACTATCTTTGCCTTAAAAAGAAGGCATCAGACAATCAAGTGTTACCAGCAAATCTAGCATTTGCTTGTCAGTATGTTTCAGTCTGCATTTGTTGTAATTGCTTACATGCGCCCAGAGAGCTCAAGAGATGCAGTTGAGAGTCAGAGAGGCATTTGGCTTGGGGTAATTGAGGAGTGGTGGTCTCCCTTTCTATGTAGGTTTATATATGCCCCCCCCCCATCACTGTAGGATCTAAACACCTCAGTCACAGGTGAATCTGTCCTCACCACATGAGGCAGGGAAGTATGGTTATCCAAGATCACAGATGGAGAAAAGCTGCAGGTGGATGAAGTGACTTGTCCAAGGCCATACATGGTCTCTGTGGCAGAGGTGGGAAATGACTGCAGTCTCCTGAGTCTCAGCCTAGTGCTTTAACAAGACCTTCCTTTACTGTTGTTCCATTGCATGGGAGCCGAGTTGCAGCTGAGTTGGCTTCCAGCATGTCTGCAGAAGCCACAATTCCCAAGTAAAATCAGACATATTACCCCACATGCAGCTTCTCTTCTTACAGTACATCCTTAAAACCACTTCCCACCCACCCCCAGCCCCTGTACAACACACAGCTCTGTTGTCACTGAGCCGCAGCATGGTCCCAAGTCCCCAGTCCCTCCACTGAAGGCAAAAAGCCATCTTACCTCAAAGGGGAAGTCCATGGCCAGCACCTCGCAGAGGCTCTCTGGGGTGCAGGGGAAACTCTGCAGGCCCACAAATTTAAACTGAAAGGGTAAGAGAATTAGAGCAGTTAGTGCATTCTCTCTCACGGGCCAATTGTACCAAATGTTGCAAAGCTTTTGGTTCTGGAGATAAAGCAACAGGACTTAACTGTTCAGAGGTGCCAATTACCTGCAGTTCAAGTCAATGGCAGATGCAGGTGCCAACCACTTCTGAAAACTAGCCCAATGATCTTTCTGTTACTCCTGTTTCAGCGTGAGCACAAGTAGCATCTGTTGAATGTCGATGAACAAATTCGCCACTGACATAAGATGCATATTTACTGAAATCAGGGTTGTGACCACTTACGCCTGCAGTGAATTTAGGCCCAAATCGCTCTCTCTGAGTGCACAACCAGCTCTGCCTGGTTGACGTTTACAAGCTTCATAGCCCCACAGGGCGCATGGCACCATATAAATCAGAGCCCAGGCTCTGAAGAGCTTACAATCTATGGGTTCAATCCTAGAAAGACTTACTACTGAGTACAAGACTTGCCACTGAGAAACCCCACTGAAGTGAATTACTCGTGGCAGTGAGCAAACCACCTCGTAGCAAGTGCTTGTAGGAACAAGCTCCATGTTTCTGTTTGCTCAGCAGAGACCTGAGCTGGCAGAGGTGGTGGGTTTTGTTTTGTTTTAAAAAAAAATAACCCTTGAGACCATGGCTCACATATGCAGCAGGAACCAGTTTAATGGAACAGGGAAAAGATCCTCCTTCAACAAGGTGCTTAAGCACTTGCTAACTTTAAACTCATGAGTAGCCCCCTGGATTTCAAGAGTGAGAGTATTCAGGAACAACTGTTCAAAATAACAGCTCAGTGATCAGGGGCCTCTGATGTGTTCTCTCTCATTGCAGTCAGTGGAAGTTGGGGGGCTCTGTATTGCACAGAAACTGGCCTCATCACAGCCTCAGTCCCTTCAACTTCATGCATTCAGCACAGCTCAGTAGAGGAAGGACTGGTGCTTTATAAATCTCTGGTTCTGCCTCCAACTCAACCCCTCAGACAGAAACCAAGTTCCTGAGAGCAGGTGAGGCTCTCTCCTAACATCAAAAGAGGATTCCTGTCAGACAGCAAATGCACACTAATGCTGTCCCTGGGGAAACCTTGCTGGTTTTCCTTTACACCTGCATTTCAGCCAGGGAGACTAAAAAAGTGGCACTGCAGCCAGTTAATACCCTGCAGCCCGGATCTCCTCCAGCACTTAGGGTGGAAAGTGCAGGTTTATTATTTTTAAATGGTTTGTTTACATCCTGAATGTGGGATCTCATTTCATCAGAAGAACGTTGCAGTGACCAAGTGGTGACATGTGGAAGATCAAACCAATGAACACGCCAAAACATTCCCATTCAGAATGGGAGAGTTAAACCCACTCTCCTTGTGCTCTGGATACAAAGGACTTACTGGATTAATCCTGCTTTTCTCTGCCAGTCCTTCCTCTTCTTGTATCTTAGAATGAAGCCAGTAGAATCGGAAATCTGTCTGGAGAAGGCAGAAGACACATAGGGTAGCGATCATCCATCCCAAACACTGGGGAGTCTACTGTGGTGCCTCATGGCATCCACCTACTGCAGATTCCACTGAATCCCTGATATCTGACGCAGTTCAGAGAACAAGTGACACAACAAGGCTCCCTCCAGTAAGGGGGGGAGGGGGGCACGTGGGTTTGAATGCACTGGCTAGGGAGAAGAAAGGTCCAGTACCTGACAGTCATAAACGGGATGCCCCCTCCAACACATCACGTCAAGGATGTAGTACGTCTGGTTCACTTCGCTGTAGATACAGTCCAAGATCGTGTAGTCTGTATGTAGAAACACAAGTGATCCAGGCATGGAGTGCTACAGACCCAAACTACATACTACAGCTCTGACACTACCAGGACTTTGCCCAACACAATCTTCGCTCCCATTCCAGCTTTGGAAGCTACTGCAGTAGAATCCAATCTAGCTTGGAGGGGCACAGGAAAGACGCCATCTGCTGATGGAGTCAGTGAACATTCAGGGCAGACTGCTAGGTGGAGGACCCGAACCGTGAAGAGGAAGCTATGAATCCACTGAAAAAGAGTCTTCCATGCATTCACAACCCTCTTAAATAACAGACTCAATGCAGCTTCATGTAATATTACAAAGAGCAAGTGAAGGCTCTACATTGAGGTGAGCAAGCTGTTTGGCCCGAGGGCCACATCTTGGAATAGAAATTGTATGGCAGGCCATGAATGCTCACAAAATTGTGGTTGGGGTGTGGGATGGAGTGAGGGCTCTGGTTGGGGATGCGGGCTCCGGGGTGGGGCCAGAAATGAGGAGTTCAGGGTGCAGGAGGGGGCTCTGGGCCGAAGTGGAGGAGTGGGGTGCAGGGGGGTGGTGAGGGCTCTGGGGTGGACCTGGGGACAAGGAGCTTGGGGTATAGGAGGGTGCTCAGGGCTGGGACTGAGGGGTTCAGAGGGCAGGAGGGGGATCAGGGCTGTGGCAAGGGTTGGGGCACAAGGAGAAGCTCAGAGGTGCAGGCTCCCGGCAGCGCTTACCTCAAGTGGCTCCGGGAAGCAGAAGCATGTCCCCCTCCGGCTCCTATGTGGAGGCGTGGCCAGGCGTCTTTGCACGCTGTCCCAGCCGCAGGCGCCACCCCTGTAGCTCCCATTGGCTGTGGTTCACAGTCAATGGGAGCTGCAGGGGCGGCACTTGGGATAGGGGCAGCATGCAGAGCGGACCCCCTGACCGCCTCTACACATAGGAGCTGGAGGGGGAACATGCTGCTGCTTCCAGGAGCTGTGCTTCCAGCAAGCCTCAGACCCCGTTCACCAGCAGGAGCTCAAAGGCCAGATTTAAACAGCTGGCAGGCCAAATGCAGCCTGCAGTTTGCCCACCCCGCTCTCACACACACTTTACCCATAGGAATACTACACAGTCTACCAGTGCAGAGGGACTTGCGTTAACACAGAGACAGCTCTGGCTCTTAAGTGGGAAAAGGATATGGAGGTTGTGAGCCTGAGTTCAACCAATATCACTCTTCTCCAAGAGAAACTGATATTACAATAGGTAAAAAATACCCCCAATATTCCCCAAACATCTCACACCACAATGTAAATAGATAGACACGGAAGTTAAGTTACCCTTTAGCCACAAGGAGAACCTAGTCCTGCTGGGCAGCCCATGACTAAATACACAGAGAAGTAGGCCAGGTCTCTTGTACTGATTTTGAAGGTCTCTTCAGATAATTACCTTTCCCAGTTGCCGAATTGTGCCTGTTTCCCCCTGGCAAGAGGGAGGGGAACCTGTTGACACAAAATCCACTCTTGGTGTAAGCTGCAGTGGAGCCCTGCAGGGAAATGGAGAAAGTGCTGCTGTTAGACCCATGACTTGCAATGTGACCGTACTCAAGGCTTTAAAACACAGATCCAGTTACAACCCCAGACCTGTCCCATGTGCCTTACAAGATGGGGCTGTATTTTAACAGCATCTGGGGACCATTGTATTGAAACCAGGCCCCCCAGCATAGCTGATTTTAGATATACCCCCATTGACATCAGTAGCAAAACTCCCCTAGGAACAGGAGCAGGTTTTCTGCAGCATTGGCAGGAAGACCGCAACCAGAATTCCTGGACTAATATCTGATTGTATTAGGATGGACGGATGGGTGCCCATACAGAGTTCCACTACTGTGCTTTGTTTGGTTGACCCACACTATGATCTCTTACCCTGGATGCCACAATCAGTGCCCTTTTCCCCATGGGACACATCACCAGGATCCATTCTTGTTCCAGATCTGGGGGGACATCAATCAGCCACTCAGAAAGCATTAGCTGTAGGGTTACATAGCAACAGTGTTAATGACGACACTTGGGAACAGAACAAATACTTATAGGTCAAGAAACACAAATAATGGCCCTGCTTTCTCCAACGAGGCCTAGATCTGCATCAGTGACTTATAGTTCACAGCCCCATGCATCTAAATGGACACTTACGTGGATATCCAACCTCTTTTTAATAGCACTGAACAGCCCCATAGGGAATGACAGAAGGTCTCACGATGAATTAAAAGCTGTGGATGTGAGTCAGTTAAAACATTTATAACAGTGGATTTATAACAGAGGTAAGGAAATGTGTTGCTACTTTGGGAAACACTTTCACTCTATCTTACGTACTATCCCTACTATGATTTCACCATTGGATTGGGCATCCGCCCACACACACCTCCCCCAACCCTGCAATTCTGCCCTGAATGCAGATGAGCTTTCAACTGTTGCCTACAAGCACTGTGCATGCATGTACAGTGTGGTCTGCATGCAGGGATGAGCACTCACCCCATGCGTGCACTTTCCCGCACAGACACATGCACACGCTCATTCCCAGGAGCCAGCCCATCGTTTCCCTGTGCTATGTATCCCTGCTCACTTGGTTAGCATAGCGCTTTGGCAACTTCTTGCCCACGTCAACGTCCATATCCTCACTGCCCGCATCTTCACCTTCCTCCTCCTCCTCCTCCCTCTCAGCTCCAGTCCAGTCATCCTCTGCCAGTCTCCTGGCATGGTTCACATAGTCCAATCTCTTACTGCAGGAGAGAACAGAGAAACCCATTTCCCTCTCTGAAAGGAGACATAGCCATTTCCGCCCTCCCACGCACCTTGGAATGCTGCGTCTGGATCCAGCGAACAAGGCGCTGAATACATGCGCTTGTTAAGGGAATGGGCCACGTAGCCAATGAGGATTCTCAGCTGTGCCCTTTGAGACCATCCACACACGAGCCAGCCAGAATACCAGAACAACAACAGTTTTCTAACTTTAACAATAGACTGTGGGTTGTGGAGCTCCGGCGTCTATTCCCCCCCCCCCCCCAGCTCAGTGCTGGAGGCATTTGGCCTCTGCCTTAACATACCCAAAGCATGAGTAGAACACACTGTAATCACACATCCTGTCAGAGCATTCTTATTCTGGAAAGACACAGTTATAAGGAACCCAAGCTGGTCATCCTGAAAGCTGCATTGCAGAACACGTTCCCAGGCAGCACAGGAATGCCCCACTCTCCATTTCTGCTCCGATTCCCATGCATGCTCTCACCTCCGCTTCATGCACACTGCCATATAGGCTACACACTTGGAAACTTCATGTGGAGCTATTCTTCTAGCTCTGTGGATTCTAAGTAACTATACATTATCATAGCGGTACCAAGGGACCATTCCTGACTCACCAGCCTTCCCCGTCTCCCAGCCTAGCAGCTACAGTGGTAGCACTAGTGCCAGCCTTCCAACATGCAAACCCATGGGTACATGCTGGAGGCGCACCAAGGCCAGAGCACTTCACACTCACATGACCCTACAGTGAGTAGACGCCACATATCAAAACACCATTGATAAAATGCCTGGCCCACAAGATATGGGGCAGACAGAGACAAGCCCTTGGAGTAGCTCTAAAAGGATCAGCAGCCAAGGGGAAAAGGCCATCAATTATGGAACCCTTACGATTTCTGAAGTTCCAAGAGCCGACGTCTCCTCTCTGCCTGCTCCAGGGAACTGTACTTGGACTTGTACTGTGCCAGTCGGGGGTGAGGGGCTGCTGTGCTGTTCAGGTCCTGAGACACAGCGAAGCTGGAAGTCAGTGCTTGGTTCAATTCCTCCATTTTACTGTCTGGGAGAGAAAAAGCGAACTGAGTGGAACGTTAGGTAGAGTTCATTTCCTCCTGCCTGAGCAGCTTGGGATGGCTCCCCAGGCCCTCAGCATCCAAAAGAAACAGGGAGACCAGGTGGCTGGAGAGGAGGGAAAGAACATGGTGTTTTACAGCCCAGCTGAAAGGATTACAGGATGGGTTCAGAGGTGGAGCTGGACGACCAGAGCAAAGGGAAGCCCAACACACAGATGGAGAGGGTGCAGCAGACGGAAGAGGAGAGCTGGCAATGGGGCCCAGGAGAGATGGCAGGATAAAACCTAACTCTTCACATTGTCAAAGCAGCATGCAAATATTAATTAATCCTCCCAGCCAGTCCCAGGAGGTTAGGAAATAGCATTCTCATGTCACAGGAAATTGTGGGGACAGAGGTTAAAGCCAACACGGTCAGGCACCTACATAAAGGTGAGCAGAGTTTCGAGGTGCTGAGCACCTGCCACTCTCACGGATCTCGGTGGGAGACAATGCTTGGTACTCAGCCCCTCGGGTCACCAGGCCATTTAATTAGGTGCTTCAATATGGAGGACAACGAAAGTTTGGAAATGTGGGCTCAGGAGGTGCAGCTGGGAACAGAACCTAGGAGTCCTCATGCCCAGCCCACTAAGCTGGACCATGCTGTGGCTCTATGCGGGAGAGGGATGGAGAGATGATGGGAGAAATGGAGCGGGAGAATGGAGAGGGAGAGGGGAATAGGGAGTGGGGGAGGAGGAGAGCAGGACAGGGGAAATGGGAACAGGGGTAGGGAATGGAAAGGGGTAGTGAAGCTGGGAGGAAAGTGGGGCAGTTGGGGAAATGGGAACAGGGGATGGACAAGAGTGAGGGCAGGGAGAGATGGGAGCAAGGGGAGGGGAGAGATGGAGAGAAGGCGGGATGAGGGGATTGGAGGGATGGGAGTAGATGGATGGGGGTGGAGAGAAGGGGGATGGAAGGATGGGACAGAGGAGAGCAGGGGAATGGGATAGGATCAGGCCAGGGAGAATGGAGGGAGGAACTGGGGGAAAGGGGAGGTGAGAGCACTGGGGTGAGATGGGAGGAGGGGGAAATGGGATGGGGTGGATAGTGGGACATGGAGGGATGAGAGGAGAATAGGGGGATGGGATGGGGGCCAGCAGGGATGGGGATGAAACAGCAGGGGAGGGCTGGGATCAGAGGAGGTGGGATTGGGGGTAGGGTAGCGAGGAATGGAGGGATGGGAGAAGGAGAATGGGGAGATGGGGATGAAGATAGGTGAGGAGGAATGGGATCAGAGGAGGGTAGCGGGCAATGGAGAGACGGGAGAAGGAGAGGGGAGGTGGGGAAGGCGGGATGGGATCAGAGGACAGAGGAGGGCGGTGGGTAGCGGGCAATGGAGAGACGGGAGAAGGAGAGGGGAGGTCGGGAAGGCGGGATGGGATCAGAGGACAGAGGAGGGCGGTAGGTAGCGGGGAATGGACAGACGGCGGCAGGTGGGGAAGGCGGGATGGGATCAGGGGACAGAGGAGGGCGGTAGGTAGCGGGGAATGGAGGGACGGGAAAAGGAGAGGGGAGGTCGGGAAGGCGGGATGGGATCAGAGGACAGAGGAGGGCGGTAGGTAGCGGGGAATGGACAGACGGCGGGAGGTGGGGAAGGCGGGATGGGATCAGGGGACAGAGGAGGGCGATAGGTAGCGGGGAATGGACAGACGGCGGGAGGTGGGGAAGACGGGATGGGATCAGGGGACAGAGGAGGGCGGTAGGTAGCGGGGAATGGAGGGACGGGAAAAGGAGAGGGGAGGTGGGGAAGGCGGGATGGGATCAGAGGACAGAGGAGGGCGGTAGGTAGCGGGGAATGGAGGGACGGGAGAAGGAGAGGGGAAGTCGGGAAGGCGGGATGGGATCAGAGGACAGAGGAGGGCGGTAGGTAGCGGGGAATGGAGGGACGGGAGAAGGAGAGGGGAAGTCGGGAAGGCGGGATGGGATCAGAGGACAGAGGAGGGCGGTAGGTAGCGGGGAATGGAGGGACGGGAGAAGGAGAGGGGAGGTCGGGAAGGCGGGATGGGATCAGAGGACAGAGGAGAGCGGTAGGTAGCGGGGAATGGAGGGACGGGAAAAGGAGAGGGGAGGTGGGGAAGGCGGGATGGGATCAGAGGACAGAGGAGAGCGGTAGGTAGCGGGGAATGGAGGGACGGGAGAAGGAGAGGGGAGGTGGGGAAGGCGGGATGGGATCAGGGGACAGAGGAGGGCGGTAGGTAGCGGGGAATGGAGGGACGGGAAAAGGAGAGGGGAGGTTGGGAAGGCGGGATGGGATCAGAGGACAGAGGAGGGCGGTAGGTAGCGGGGAATGGGACGGGAAAAGGAGAGGGGAGGTGGGGAAGTCGGGAAGGGATCAGAGAACAGAGGAGGGCGGTGGATAGCGGGGAATGGAGGGACGGGAAAAGGAGAGGGGAGGTGGGGAAGGCGGGATGGGATCAGAGGACAGAGGAGGGCGGTAGGTAGCGGGGAATGGAGGGACGGGAGAAGGAGAGGGGAGGTCGGGAAGGCGGGATGGGATCAGGGGACAGAGGAGGGCGGTAGGTAGCGGGGAATGGACAGATGGCGGGAGGTGGGGAAGGCGGGATGGGATCAGAGGACAGAGGAGGGCGGTAGGTAGCGGGGAATGGACAGACGGCGGGAGGTGGGGAAGGCGGGATGGGATCAGGGGACAGAGGAGGGTGGTAGGTAGCGGGGAATGGAGGGACGGGAAAAGGAGAGGGGAGGTGGGGAAGGCGGGATGGGATCAGAGGACAGAGGAGGGCGGTGGATAGCGGGGAATGGAGGGACGGGAGAAGGAGAGGGGAGGTGGGGAAGGCGGGATGGGATCAGAGGACAGAGGAGGGCGGTAGGTAGCGGGGAATGGACAGACGGCGGGAGGTGGGGAAGGCGGGATGGGATCAGGGGACAGAGGAGAGCGGTAGGTAGCGGGGAATGGAGGGACGGGAGAAGGAGAGGGGAGGTCGGGAAGGCGGGATGGGATCAGAGGACAGAGGAGGGCGGTAGGTAGCGGGGAATGGACAGACGGCGGCAGGTGGGGAAGGCGGGATGGGATCAGGGGACAGAGGAGGGCGGTGGGTAGCGGGGAATGGAGGGACGGGAAAAGGAGAGGGGAGGTGGGGAAGGCGGGATGGGATCAGAGGACAGAGGAGGGCGGTAGGTAGCGGGGAATGGAGGGACGGGAGAAGGAGAGGGGAGGTGGGGAAGGCGGGATGGGATCAGGGGACAGAGGAGGGCGGTAGGTAGCAGGGAATGGAGGGACGGGAAAAGGAGAGGGGAGGTGGGGAAGGCGGGATGGGATCAGAGGACAGAGGAGGGCGGTAGGTAGCGGGGAATGGAGGGACGGGAGAAGGAGAGGGGAGGTCGGGAAGGCGGGATGGGATCAGGGGACAGAGGAGGGCGGTGGATAGCGGGGAATGGAGGGACGGGAGAAGGAGAGGGGAGGTCGGGAAGGCAGGATGGGATCAGAGGACAGAGGAGGGCGGTAGGTAGCGGGGAATGGACAGACGGCGGGAGGTGGGGAATGCGGGATGGGATCAGGGGACAGAGGAGGGCGGTAGGTAGCGGGGAATGGAGGGACGGGAGAAGGAGAGGGGAGGTCGGGAAGGCGGGATGGGATCAGGGGACAGAGGAGGGCGGTAGGTAGCGGGGAATGGAGGGACGGGAGAAGGAGAGGGGAGGTCGGGAAGGCGGGATGGGATCAGAGGACAGAGGAGGGCGGTGGATAGCGGGGAATGGAGGGACGGGAAAAGGAGAGGGGAGGTGGGGAAGGCGGGATGGGATCAGAGGACAGAGGAGGGCGGTAGGTAGCGGGGAATGGAGGGACGGGAGAAGGAGAGGGGAGGTGGGGAAGGCGGGATGGGATCAGAGGACAGAGGAGGGCGGTAGGTAGCGGGGAATGGAGGGACGGGAAAAGGAGAGGGGAGGTGGGGAAGGCGGGATGGGATCAGAGGACAGAGGAGGGCGGTAGGTAGCGGGGAATGGAGGGACGGGAGAAGGAGAGGGGAGGTCGGGAAGGCGGGATGGGATCAGGGGACAGAGGAGGGCGGTGGATAGCGGGGAATGGAGGGACGGGAGAAGGAGAGGGGAGGTCGGGAAGGCGGGATGGGATCAGAGGACAGAGGAGGGCGGTAGGTAGCGGGGAATGGACAGACGGCGGGAGGTGGGGAAGGCGGGATGGGATCAGGGGACAGAGGAGAGCGGTAGGTAGCGGGGAATGGAGGGACGGGAGAAGGAGAGGGGAGGTGGGGAAGGCGGGATGGGATCAGAGGACAGAGGAGGGCGGTGGATAGCGGGGAATGGAGGGACGGGAAAAGGAGAGGGGAGGTGGGGAAGGCGGGATGGGATCAGAGGACAGAGGAGGGCGGTAGGTAGCGGGGAATGGAGGGACGGGAGAAGGAGAGGGGAGGTGGGGAAGGCGGGATGGGATCAGAGGACAGAGGAGGGCGGTAGGTAGCGGGGAGTGGAGGGACGGGAGAAGGAGAGGGGAGGTCGGGAAGGCGGGATGGGATCAGAGGACAGAGGAGGGCGGTAGGTAGCGGGGAATGGACAGACGGCGGGAGGTCGGGAAGGGATCAGGGGGTGGCAGACGGGAGCGGGGCTGGAAACAGGGCCGGCCGGGGCGGACACAGAGCAGCAGAGCCCGGCCCGCCCCAGCCCGACGCTCCGCTCACCGGGCCGCGCTCCAGCCGAGCCGAGCCGCTGCTCTCACTAGGCCGCTGAGGCGGGTTCTGGCCAGACCGAGCAGCCTCCTGCCCGCCGTGCCTGGCCCCGCCCCGCTGCCTGCGGAGCCTCCGCCGGGCCGCGGGGGAGGCTGCAGCGCTGCTGGGTCTGTCGTGCCCGAGCCGAGCGAGGCCGGCGGCCCGGCTTAGGCCCAGCGCGGACAGGGCCGGGTACGGATCCCTCCGCCCCGGGCTGTCCGCAGCTAATTACTCGGGGGAGGGGGCTGAATTGCGGGTGCCCGTGTCGCCCTCCCGGGCTGCTGTGCGCGGGGCGCTGCACGAGCCTAGCCGAGAGGACAAGCCGGAGCCCCCCCCCGCACCCTGCTCTCGTCGGCCCGGCGGTGGCAGCGGGGAGAGTTTGCAAAGAACCGCCTCGGATGTCAGCAGCAAATGGGGCCGGTTGCTGCTGGGACATGCCCCCGCGGCGCTTGCCGTGTCGGGCCCCCATCCCGCAAACCCGTCTTGGTGCTCAGGCGCCTTATGCCCATTGGTTCCAGCACCTAAATCCCTTTGGGGGGGCTGGGCCTTGGAGCGCGTGAGTAGGCCAAGGGTGCAGCTTAATTAGGCTTGGAAAGGGGTGGATTGTGATCACTAAATGTCCGGTTCACCGCACATCCGCAAACTGCCTACACAATATTTCCATCAACAATCATGGACATTTGCAGCTAGGCAAAGCGAGGGGAATGGCGCTTGAGAGCTTGGGTTTAAACATCTTTAATTTGTGTATTTTGACATGTGATGTTGACAGTTTGTGTCTTAAGGGTTCTAGGGCATTCTTGTTGAATCTCAACATTTACAGATAATTGTCTGACCCCACCCCCAGCCTATCATCCCATAAGATGCAACTGTGAAAATTTAAATCGATACAATTCTGAAAAAAAAATGCTTAAAAATAAACGACCTGTTGAAATTATAAAGAAAAAATAGAATTCTGCTACACCTATGCTTAAAGCATTTGCAGGAGCAAGACCTAAATAATACTTACTATGGCATCCTTAATGTGTCCCATCTCTGGTTCATTTTATAGGGCCTCATCCTGCAAATGCTTAATCACCTGGGTAGCTTTACTTGTGCAAGTTCTCCCACTGAAGTCAGTGAGACTACTCAAGGTTGCTCATGTGCATAAGAACATTCAGGATCTGGCCCATAGGTTGTAAACTTTTCAGGGAAGAGACAGCGATGTGCCCCAGGTTCCACAAAAGTGGGATAATAATAATGATTATTAATAAATGTCGAAGTTAAATGAGACATAATTAAAGCAAAATTAGCCTGTCATGCCTCTCCACACAGGAGTTCTGAATTAAGAACAGAAGACTTGGTTTGCCCTTTTGTACCTTATTATGTGTACAGCACCACAGACATATGCTCTTTTGCAGTAGGAAAAATACACAGCAAACATAATTCTGACCCTCCAGTGCAGACTTTATAAAGGCACAAATAGATAACAATATAAATGACACTGGTAGCAGACAGCAGCGTTAGGTTGGGATGTTTGCACACATTGGCCTTGTGGGACAAGTGGATTGTTAGGAGCAGAGCTGTGGGATATTTCAATTGGGTTGCAATTTCAAAAAGTAAAAACAAAAATTAGTTTCAGGACAGACCAATAGCAAACATTTTCCAAATTTTTGGCATATTGAAAAGTCAAGACTATAACAGGGTTCAAAAAAGAACTAGATAAATTCATAGAAGTTATGTCCATCAATGGCTATTAGCCGGGATGGCAGGGATGGTATCCCTAGCCTCTGTTTGCCAGAAGCTGGGAATGGGTGACAGGGGATGGATCACTTGGTGATTACCTGTTCTGTTCATTCCCTTTGGGGCACCTGGCATTGGCCACTGTCAGAAGACAGGATACTGGGCTGGATGGACCTATGGTCTGACCCAGTATGGCCATTCTTATGTGAAAACCAATTTCATTTCAAGTCAAGCAAAATGTTTTGTTTAGATTTCAGCTATGTTTTAACACTTTTGAACTTTGAAAAAAATAAAGGAAATTTTGAAACAAGTAATTTCATACCAAAAAAATCAAAACATTTTGATTTTTTCGGAATTGTTTTTCTTGGAAACAAACTTCAAAACTGGTATGAATTTGCAAAATGTTTTGGTGTAGCTGAATTTGCATTTTTCAGCAAAAATTTCCAACCAAAACTTTTTGGCCAGCTCTTGTTTAGAAGTGATTTGAATGATAAAAGAAATGGCCTGATTCTGTAAGGTGCTGAGCGCCTCTTGGGGGATGCTGGATGCCACCACTCACACTACCTTCCATAGGAGTTGAAGGTGCTCAGCACCTTGTGAGATTGGGCCCTGAGTGAAAGTTGATTGGCCCAGTGATGAAGGTATGAAGTTGGGAGTGGGTGAAGGAGACAAAGGGCCTTCTGTAGTCCTTTACACCAGTGCTTCTCAAAGTGGTGGGTCAGCGAGCCATTAGCTGCTGGTCCGCAGCGAGTTTCCTCATAAGAGCATCGAATAGGATAATAATATGGCACCGGTCCCTGGCACGTTGGAAAAAAAAATTGCCGGTCCCCCAAATCAGATAGCTTGAAAAGCACTGATTTACACCACCTCAGAGTGGGTGTAAAATTTGCATAGGGTGCAAATAACTAAACAAGGTGCTGGGTAATGCTGAATCTGGCCCTTTAAAGCAGACAGGATTGAAGTTTAGGAGCAGAGATCTAAAAATCAGCTGCTAACCACCCTGCCATGATACTGTATGAAAATATCTCACGTAGAATCTGCCTATGCAAATCATAGCAAACCAACCTGCACAGGCTACCCTATAGAAATTAAGCTTTTTGAAGGTGATAAAAAACAAAACAAAAAACAATTAACGCCTGAATCTAGGATGTATAAAGCTAGTAAATGTGTGTATTAAAACATAGGCGTTGGACTGATTAAAAGAGATCACACTGTTTCTCTTGGCTAGGTCCTCACAGACTTCACTTTTGTTTACTTCCTATAAAGTAGGATGAGTGGAGGAGCTGCGAAAATTGAGAAACTCCCCCTTTCCCTGTTTCTTTATATTTACAGTCTCAAGTATCTTACTAGATATTAACACAGTATGGGCCACATTCAGACCTGCAGTCAGCAGGAGCAGCTCCACCGGCTCTGCTTTTTTCCTTCTGCACACAGTCTGAATTCAGCTCCATGTGTCTCACTGAACGCACCAGTTTTTGCATTCAATAAAAATGATAAAGATGTAAACAAAAACTAAATAGAAAGATGCTCAGCCTTCAGATGTGATGTTCTGTTTCTGCAATCATAGGACACATGGAAATACCAGTGTATCCTGCAGTTATTTGTAGTGGCGCCTGAGGGTCCAATACCTATTTGGGAAAATGTAGACATTAATTAATTACTATTTTTAAGCACTGATAATGTGCCAGGCATGATACAAGCCTTCAAATATAGATACTCCCCGCACCAGTGAGATGTAATCTAAGGCCCTGATCCTGCAAGCTGTTCCAGTGGGGCTCCATGTGGGGCCACATGTTCATTTATGGTAAGCAACTTGCAGGACTGGGATCTCAATTAGACAGGTAGAGGAGATATGACACACTAGGGGCCAAATTTTCCACTCATTCCAGGTTTACATTGGTGTGACTCCACTGACTTTAATGGAGTTGTTCCTTGTTTATACCTGTGCAAAGGACAGGAAAATCGAGCTCTAGATCTGTAGGTTTTCATTATAACAATAATTGTTAAAATAATTGACTTATAATAAAAGAATTGCCAATGTGTCCCTGTGGCTGGTGCACTGGGCTGGGACCCAGGAGACCTGGTTCTATTCCCATCTCTGCTACTGGCCTGCTAGGAGAGCTTACACAAGTCATTTCACCATCTGTGCCTCAGTTTCCTCATCTGTAAAATGGGCATGACGATACTGGCCTCCTTTGTAAAACGGCTTGATATCTACGATGAAAAGCTAGGTATTACCTGCCTCAGCTCTGAACACCCCTGAATTCTTGGAAGTGCTCAGATCCAGCTACGCATGAGGCCTTCCGATGTTCAGGAAGATAAATGCCCCCCATTGATAAGAAACCCAGCTCCGGGGGCCAGCCGTGCTGACTGCCTGTAGAGGGCAGCCTGTGACCTAGCTAGGCCCCCTGCTGCCTGGCTCTGTGTTCGCCTGAAGGCTTTTTAAACTTTCGAGCTTCGCCTCCCTCCCTTGCGTCATGGAAAAGACTGGAGTGTGAGAGGGACCCAGCTGTGGAGCGGGGGAGAGGCATCCAGGGGTACGTGGGAGGCAGAGCAAACAGGGAAATGGAGAGCCCCCAGGCTACAACAGGCAATTCCCCAAAACTTACTGGGGGCACCGCAAAACAGCAGGCGCAGGAAGGAATCAACAAGGAAAACTGAGCGGGACCTTGGAGCGCAGAGCCGGGAGGAGGAGCCCAGAGACTGGGACTTCTCCTGCATAAGCGCCCTGCGCAAGAACGGCGGAGGCCGGGATCGTCTTTACTCGCAGAGCTCTGGCTGGAGCAGATTCCGGCCGGCGGCTCGGCAAGATGGAGTGAAAGCTCTGCTGCAGGTGACCGGTCCTTGTCCCCAGAGAAAGGGGTCTGAATTGGCACGTGTAGGTATCTGGGCCTCCAGGTCTCCCTGCAAGCCGCAGCAGCCAGGACTGGGGCCAGAACAGAGGTCTTTTCGCCCAGCACAGCCTGGAGAAGTGTGTCTCCTGGCTTTATCCCTCTCTCCAAACGGAAGTGCCTCTGTTTTGCTGAATTCTTCGGGCAGCTTTCCCCCCCTCTCCGCTTCACCCGTGGACACAAGAAAACGGAATCGTATCCCCACCCCACTCCCCTGCAATCACTGGGAATTGGGAAACTTCATTGTTGCACCCCAAAATCTGCAGGGAGTGCTCCGAAGGAGGGATCCAGTGGATCGCTGCTTCCCTTGCCTGACGCTTTGGCTTTTCATCCTGGAAACACTGCAGCGTTTGGAAGGAACTTCGGTGGGTTTTGTGTGCAGCTCGTTTGAAGAGAAAGGAATTTGCCACATTTTTGATGGTTGGTTTTTGTTTCCTTTCCAAAGGGCTGGATCATTATTTGCTCTGACTGTATCAGTTTCAGGGTGCAGAGAGGAGCTGGCCAGGAAATAATTCCAACAAAAGAAACCCCTTTGCCAAACAGTTTTCAGACGGAATCAATGGATCTGATTCTAAAATCTTTCAGCCCTCATCAGGGGCTTGTCTAACTTTGTGTCGTTGGGTGAGTGGCAAATCCTTCCTTTTTCACTTGGCACTTGCCAATTTGGGTTGTAAAAGTGATTTAAAGATTCCCTATCCCTGAAGAGCTCAGTTACTTCTCTTTTGGTCTCCGTTTTTAAACTTCGCATGAACTTTTAACATCTTGAAGAGGGTGGGATTTTTTTAGGCGACTGTGTTGTTATTGCTGTGTGAGAGGCGTGACACATTCAATCTTGGATTGCTTTTTGGCTTTTTCGTTTCCTCCACCCCCTTGGAGGTTTGAGGATTTCCAAAAATCAGCCCCACCAGGAATTGCAAAATATTTGTGTTGGGATCATTTAAGGTTGTTCTTTTGTTTTGTTTTGCCTTTTTCTAAAGGTATTTTTCAAGCTCTGTGATTCTGAATTGCACTGGATATGCTTTTTGGAAGATGGGCCAAGATTTAGAATTTTGTTCTTAATCCTTAAAAAAAAGAATTCAAGAAAAAAAAAGGGGGGATTTTTGATTTCTTGCATTTGATCAAGATTATTTGGGGAATATTTTTAATGTAAATTCAAACAGGAAAGGTGGACAGCGCAGGGACAGACTGACAGCTAGATAAAATCTACATGGAGCTGACAACTTTATGGATATGTGTCCATCTGACTGAGGCCTATATCACCTAAATGGAGGGTGCAAAACATGTTTGATTGCCCTAGGAATGCCATTTTTAACCGATGAATTTAGACTGCAATATGAATGTATAGGTCTTTAAGTTAAAAAAAAAATTAGAAAAAATATAAACATATATATTTTTGTTACTTCGAGGTGAATTCAACTAAACTTTTTTTCCACATCACTATTACAGATTATAAACCGGTGTTTTACAGATTATAAACCAGTGTCTCTGGTTGTTGAAGCGTCTGAGGTGTTAGTTTAGTGGTGTGCTGGGGGGGTGTCAAGTTATACAGTCCTCCAAGGAGCAGTCATGGCGTTGAAAGCCAGAGCACTTTACAACTTCCAGAGTGAAAACAAAGAAGAGATCAGTATCCAGGAGAATGAGGAGCTGGTGATCTTCAGTGAAAACTCCCTGGACGGGTGGCTGCAGGGCAAGAACAGCCGAGGAGAAACTGGCATCTTCCCTGCCTCTTACGTCAAGATCCTCAGGTCCCGATCGAGCTCTGGTTATACAGACTATTCAAACAGTCCAGCCAGCTCCCCTGGGAATGAGTCCTTCTACATGCCCCCTACCAACACCAATACCTCCCACCAGGGCAGCTTTGAGGATGATGATGATGATGACTGGGACGACTGGGATGATGGCTGCACAGTGGTAGAAGAGCCACGAGGGAGCCCTGGCACCAATGGGCACCCCTCCCCTAACCTGCAGTACCCTGCAGCATACCCCAACCAGAATGCTGGCTATCGTCCCAAGCCAGCCTTGGAGAGGCAGGACAGCATCAGTTCCTCCAAGAGGGGCAGCGTGGTGGGGCGGAACCTCAACCGCTTCTCCTGTTTCGTCCGCTCTGGGGTGGAGGCCTTTATCCTGGGAGATGTGCCCATGATGTCCAAGATCGCTGAGACCTACTCCATTGAGATGGGTCCCAAGGGCCCCCAGTGGAGGGCCAACCCGCACCCTTTCATCTGCTCTGTGGAGGAGCCCACCAAGCAAACAAAATTCAAGGGCATCAAGAGCTACATCTCCTACAAGCTGACCCCTAGCGGCATCAATGCACCTGTCTATCGGCGGTATAAGCACTTCGACTGGCTGTACAATCGCCTACTGAACAAGTTCACAGTGATCTCGGTTCCCCACCTGCCCGAGAAGCAGGCCACTGGGCGCTTCGAGGAGGACTTCATCGAGAAGCGCAAGCGGAGGCTGATCTTGTGGATGGACCACATGACCAGCCACCCTGTGCTGTCCCAGTATGAGGGCTTCCAGCACTTCCTCACTTGCCGCGATGACAAACAGTGGAAGATGGGCAAGCGGCGGGCAGAGAAGGATGAGATGGTGGGGGCCAGCTTCCTGCTGACCTTCCAGATCCCCACAGAGCACCAGGATCTGCAGGACGTGGAAGACCGGGTGGATTCGTTCAAGGCTTTCAGCAAGAAGATGGATGACAGCGTTTTGCAACTGACCAACGTGGCCTCGGAGCTGGTGCGCAAGCACGTGGGGGGGTTCCGGAAGGAGTTCCAGAAGCTGGGGAACGCTTTCCAAGCCATCAGCTACTCCTTCCAGATGGACCCGCCCTACAGTTCGGACGTGCTCAACAATGCCATCTCGCACACAGGCAAGACGTATGAGACTGTTGGGGAGATGTTTGCTGAGCAGCCCAAGAATGACCTTTTCCTCATGCTGGACACTCTCTCCTTGTACCAAGGGCTCCTCTCCAACTTCCCAGACATCATTCACCTTCAGAAAGGTAAGCTATGCCCACGCGCAGCTTTCTCTGGGCCTCAGTTGCTGCCATGATAAGCCTGTCTCAGGAGACCGCCCTAGGGACAGGCAACATTTGGCTGTTTAATGGAGGTGGCCTTCTCCTGAAGGTGGAGCAGGATTGGACTGAATTTCCTTGGGGATAATCTGGGGTGGTCTCTCAGGACAGGAGGTAGGCAGCCTCTTATAGAAGTTTCACAGTATTTTGTCTTTCAAAGTGCTGTGCGCCCATTAACTAATTCAATCTCCTGTTAGTCCTGGGAGGCAGGTGCACATAATCACTCTCATTTTGCAGCCAGGGAATCTGAGAACAATGAAATTAGGGTCCAAGGTTTCAACAGGAACCTGGAATTGTAGATGCTTCATTTTTCTGGGTGCAAAGTTTGGAAAGCTCCAGAGCCTGGTTTTCAGAGGACCTCAGTATCCCCTGCCCCTGGGGACTTCAGCTGGAGTCGTGGATGCTCCATACTCTGCAAGTCGCTGAGGTGTCTAAACTGGAACAGCTAATATTAGAGGCCACTTTAGGAAATTTGGGCTTAAGTGACTTCCCCAAGGCACAGAGTGAGTCAGTAGCAGAGCTCAAATGTTGTTTCTCCCAGCCTCATATTCAGTCTCTTAGACCATCTTGCCTCTGGAAAGGGTTGTTTGAATCTCTGGGACCAGGATATGGGCCAGGATCTGCCCTATGCAGAAGTCAGATGTGCTGCTGCTTAATGCCCTATATTTCTTAGCATTCCATGTGACCACCTGACATTTTACCTGACTCTGGCTGTGGTACCAGGCCTAATTTCCCTCCCACTGACTCACACTTAGAAGGGGAAGCGGAATGCATTTTGGCAGCCCTGTGATTGGTTCCTCGCTGGGGAGTCCAACCCTGATAGAGACTTTCTTGAATGAACCCTGCTTAGGAATCACCTCATGACCAGGACCAGCCAGCTTCTCCTCCTCCTCGTTTCTCATCTCCTCCATTGAGATAATGAGACCTTGATTAAGTATCCCTAGTCTCTCCACTAATGTGTGGAAAGGAAATCTAGTGACAGATAAATCCCTGTTTCCCCATACTGGCAGAGCTTTGTATTCGCGACGCTGGTTGCAGGGAGCAGCCTAGGGCACCTTCTGCAAGTGGCTAGGATCATGTTTGCTCTGAGCCTACACAGTCTTTTGCTTCTAGGGAAGCCCTAGGCCTCTGTTAGCTCCTCTCAAAGAGCCTCAGAGCACCAGAGAGCAAAAACTCTTGGAAATTCATTGTCCCGTGTCTGCCAGTGCAGAGCCAGGCTGCCCCGTTGGGCCAGAGAGCTGGAGAATCTTGTCTTATCCCAGAAGAGGACAGAGTGCCCAGGAAACAGGAGACGATCATTGGTGAGGTGGGAGCAGCAAGGCAAACACGAAGTCTTGGCATGCTGCTTGTCAGAGTAGCTAGCGTCAGAGTCTTGGTGAGGCCTGGATTCCAGAACACACTGTTTGTGTCTGTGTTTGGCTAGCAGCAGAGTTGTGAGACTCACTAAAGAAAGTGGTGCACTTGAGGAAAGGCAGTCCCTTTCAATCTCAGAAGTCCTGCTGCTTGTGCCAGGCTCCCTCCTCTATTCATATGTGGCCTGGCAAAAGTGAGACATTTGGGTGTTTTGGGGACGTGGCAAAACAAGAGGTACTGCATTGTAAACCAGTCCAGGAGGCCCCGGTTAGAGGTGCTGCAGGAACAAAATGCCTTCCCAGGAGAAAACAGCCTTGTCCTTCACAGAGGGCTAGATTTCCAAAAGCACAGGCACCTGATTCCTACTGGAGAAAAATCTACCCATAGACTCTCTGTCTTCCTCAGGGTTGCCATCTCCCCTGACTTGCATTTCTATCCAAGAGGAGGAAGCTGGCAAGAGGATCCAGCTCTGATTTTACTCCAGGGCAAATATTTTGCAAGTGAAAAGTACAGGCAGGAAGACTGGGCTGTTAAGTGCTTTTCTACAATGCCATTGTATGTATCCAGGAAGCCATAGCACGGACAGAAGGGCTGTGGTTTATGGGTGGGATCTGGTTTATCTTACCAGAACCGTGAATCACACCTGGCTTGCAGGTAAAAAAAAATGCTTCTGTGTTCATGAGGAAGTGTCCTGCTAAATACTTAGAGCCACCCTTAAACTGAGGCTTGGTCGACACTACAGGGTTAGGTCAATGTAAGCTGCCTTGCATCGACCTAGTTGTGCCGATTTCGTAACACCACCTTCCTGAGCGGCATGGAGGCACTATCGACGTAATTAGGTCAATGCAGTGTCAGTGTAGATGCTGCCTTTCTTACATTGACTGTTAGTGGCTTTCAGGAGCTGTCCCACAATGCCCCACATTGACCATACAATCAACACAAGCTCTCATGGTGCGGACGTGCACGGCCAACACAAGCAGCCAAGTCCACACACAAGTGATTTAATAACTGCAGTGGCTGTATGCCGACGTAAGTAAGGTCGACAACATTTTGTAGTGTAGACGTGGCCTCAGAAGAACCTTGCTACTGCTAGTAGCTCCATACGAATGAATGGCACAACTAATGGAGTAAAGTGCTACTCTCTGTGTGAGGATGGCAGAATCTACTCCTGGGAGAGCAGCTGCCACCACCCAGAAAACCTGGATAATAGATTTCAGCTAGAAACAATTCTTCTTAAACCTTGGGAGCCAAATTCCTCTCGGGTGTCACTCAGCTGCCTTCCCTGCACTTACCCCAAGATGGAATTTAACCTTCAAGATTTTCTATATTTCTTTCCACTCATTCTTTATTACTAAGGATTTTTGTATGAAAGTATGGCCCAGAATCTGCCCTGAGTGAGGCTTGTATCTGTAACCAAGGGCAGGGTTTGGCTTAGATTAGAACCTTTGTTTCTAAACAGAGCTTCTGTTCCTGCTACATCCTGATCAGGAGTCATAATCCTGTGACATCACATTAACTTCCACTGGCAACCTACTGTGCTGTCACAAACAGAGGACTCTAACCTCAGGTCAGGCGCACGCAGCTGGCCTTGATAGAAACTCTTAGGAAGAAGAAATTCTATTTTCATGCAAATGGACTTTGAGCTCAAGAATGGGGGAGAGGAATGCGGCAAACAGCCGAGCAGAATTCCTTCTCACAAAAATTAAAAAAAAATAGAATCCGTCTTTCCCACAAGTATCAGCTACCCCCCCGCCCAAAGCCTTGTCTAGATGGTGACTTTTGTTCATGGTGTCAGGTGAGCTAGTTAATTTCCAGTGAACTTGAGTGTAAATGCTAAATTAGTTATTTCACAAAAAGTGTTCCTGGTTGTGGCTCACTTTATGGCTCATTCTGACTTTCAGACCTGTTTCTCTGTCTGCATCATTTTTCCTTTGACCCTCCCTGAGCCTTAGGGTGAATCATGTCCAAGATTAAACATAGGTGGAGTGCCATCATTTGCATTTACACTCATGTTAGAGCTTGCCTAGAGGAGAAAGTTGCAGCAATTGAATTTATGGTGGATTTAGTTAAACTGGTGCAAAAGGCTATGTGAATGCTCTTATTTTGGCTTAAAGCAGGGTTATTTTGATTTAACTCAAGTCAGTTAGGAACAGCTTTAAGCTAAACTGAAATAAGCCACCTTAAACCAAAATTAGAGGGTTCACGCAGGGGTTTGCACTAATTTAAATCAGTCCGAAAACTGATTTCGGTGAAACTATTGCAACTTCTGCATGTGGACAAGGCCTCCGTTAAACCGGTACAACTTCTGTGTATGGACAAGGCCTTAGTTAGCTCAAGTGAATTGGCGATCAGTTAAACAGAGCTACATTCTAACATTCTAAGGGCTGGTCTACACGGGGGGGATCGAACTAAGATACGCAACTTCAGCTACGTTATTTGCATAGTTGAAGTCAAAGTATCTTAGTTCGACTTACCTGGCCGTCCTCACGGCGGCGAGTCAACTGCCGCGGCTCCCCTATCGACGCTGTTTATTCCACCTGCCGAGGTGGATACAGGCGTTGATCCGCGGATCGATTTATCGCATCTAGACGAGACGCGATAAATCGGTCCCTGGTAGATCGATTACTACCTGCCAATCCGGCAAGTAGTATAGACGTACCCTAAGCTAGGCAAGGCCTGAAAGTCAGAAATCAGAGCGAGAAAACCCTGCCTATTAGTTCAACTCTCAGAAACTAAAGCGAAATTGAAAGAGGACTCTTGTATCTGCTGTGAAGCAGCTAGTTGACTGTCATCTCTTTGGGGCAGGAACTGACATTTTGTTATATGCATGTACAGCGCCAACACAGGGCATCAAGGTACTGCTGTGATATAAATAATGAAGTGCCTTGTGAAGCCCATCTTGACTTACCTCAGACACAGAGCAATTTCCTTTGCCATCGCTGCATTTTAAAATCAAGGCTTGTTCATTGCTAAGAATGAGTCTGATTCTTCTGATTTGCAGTAAGTTACCCCACTGCAAAGTGAGGGTGAAACACTATCATCTTGATTTGGCAGCACTTTACACTAGAGCTGGTTGGGAATTTTAAATCATAATGTCTTTTTTTGACCAAAAATTGCCATTTTGGATGAAATTAACATGTTTTGGAAAATGTCATTTTGACAAAATTTTCTTTAGAAAGAAATGAAATGAAGGTTCTTGAAATGTCTCATTTTGATATATCCGGAATGGTCCATTTCAGTTGCTCATTTTGAAACAAAATTGTTTTTCATAAAAAAACAAAAATTAAAAAAAAATTAATGGTTGAAATTGGAAGAAAATATTTTGATTGTTTCGAAAGGAAACATTTCTGTTGACTCCAAAATAATTTTTTGAGGGGGATTTTGTTTCACAGGAAATATTTAGTTTGTTGTCCATTTTAGAATGGGGGAGAAAATTGAAGTTGTGAAATTTCCTACAAAACAGCAAAGAGTCTTGTGGCACCTTATAGACTAACAGACGTTTTGGAGCATGAGCTTTCGTGGGTGAATACCCACTTCGTCGGATGCATGTAGGGGAAATTTTCAGGGGCAAGTATATATAAGCAAGCAAGAAGCAGGCTAGAGATAACGAGGATCTGAGTAGAGAGTCCACATATCCAGACAGTTCTTCAGTGAGAGTGCCAATGCCTGAGATGATGGGGTGTCCAGGATTTCCGGGTTTGTGGATCTTGGGTAGTAGATAGAATAACCCTGGTTGGGGCTCTAAGGGTATGTTGATTTGTTCTGGTGTTAGTGTAGGGAGTGTCCTAAGTAGATGCTGCAGTTTCTTAGTGTATTCCTCAGTGGGATCTGAGGGAAGTGGCCTGTAGAATTTGGTATTGGACAGTTGTCTGGCGGCCTCCTTTTGGTAGTCAGACTTGTTCATGATGACAACAGCACCTCCTTTATCAGCCTCTTTGATGATAATGTCAGGGTGGTTTCTGAGGCTGTGGATGGCATTGCGTTCTGCACGACTTAGGTTATGAGGCAAGCAATGTTGTTTTTCCACAATTTCTGCCTGTGCACGTCGGCGGAAGCATTCTATGTATAGGTCCAGACTGTCATTTCGACCCTCAGGAGGAGTCCATGTGGAGTTCTTCTTCTTGTGCTGTTGGTGGGAGGGTAACT
Organism: Gopherus evgoodei; assembly: GCF_007399415.2. Lineage (NCBI taxonomy): Eukaryota > Metazoa > Chordata > Testudines > Testudinidae > Gopherus > Gopherus evgoodei. Next base: position 38,424,832 of record NC_044331.1, on the reverse strand, counting down.
GTGTATCAGTGGACTGTTCAGTGTTACCCTGAAAGTATTCTTTGAGTCGGAGACGGCGAAAGTAGGTTTCCAGATCACCGCAGAACTGTATCATGTTAGTGGGGGTGACAGGGCAGAAAGAGAATCCCCAAGATAGGACAGACTTTTCTTCTGGGCTGAGTGTGTGGTTGGATAGATTGACAATATTGCTGGGTGTTTTAGGGGTACCACAGTTGTGGCCCCATGTGGCAGGTAGGAGTTTAGACAAGCTGTCCTATCTCGGGGACTCTCTTTCTGTCCTGCCACCCCTACTAACATGATACAGTTCTGCGGCGATCTGGAAGCCTACTTTCGCCGTCTCCGACTCAAAGAATACTTTCAGTTCATCTGCAAATTTGACACCATCAGCTCAGGATTAAACAAAGACTGTGAATGGCTTGCCAACTACAAAATCAGTTTCTCCTCTCTTGGTTTTCACACCTCACCTGCTAGAAGAGGGCCTCATCCTCCTTGATCAGGGCCGGCTCCAGGCCACGACACGCCGAGCGTGTGCTTGGGGCGGCACGCCGGGGGGGCGCTCTGCCGGTTGCTGGGAGGGCGGCAGGCAGCTCCGGTGGACCTGCCGCAGGCGTGGCTGCGGACGGTCTGCTGGCCCCGCGGCTCCGGTGGAGCTCCCGCAGACACGCCTGCGGCAGCTCCACCAGAGCCGCGGGACCAGCTGACCGTCCACAGAAATGCCTGTGGGAGGTCCACTGGAGCCGCAGGACCGGCAATCGGCAGAGCGCCTCCCGCGGCGTGCTGCCGTGCGTGGGGTGGCGAAATTGCTAGAGCCGGCCCTGTCCCTGATTGAACTAACCTCCTTATCTCTAGCCTGCTTCTTGCTTGCTTATATATACCTGCCCCTGGAAATTTCCACTACATGCATCCAACGAAGTGGGTATTCACCCACGAAAGCTAATGCTCCAAAACATCTGTTAGTCTATAAGATGCCACAAGACTCTTTGCTGCTTTTACAGATCCAGACTAACACGGCTACCCCTCTGATACCTACAAAAGACAAATTCTGGTTCCTGCTGAGCTCTGCATTATACCCACTTTGCACAATAAGCCGCGGAGAGTAAGGCCCAGAGTTCATTGAAAATTTACCCTTTTATTCTTTTCCTAAACAGACTTAGATTTTTCGAATCCATTTGCGAGTGGGGATTCTTTGAACAGGCCGTGCAAACATGTGGCTTGTTTGTAAGTTGTTCCCTTTGACTAATCATGGTGTTTGGTCACATGGGATTATTTCTGCTCCCTTGATCAGAAGGACTGAAGCTTCTTAAACAGGAGTACAGCCCCAGGGGTTGGCAACGTGTCAGTAGTAAAAATTTTGAGGTCTATCGGGGTGCTCACCTCGGGCAGCTCCTGGCAAGTGGCTCCCTGTCCCTGCTGTTGCGTGGCTAGGAGCCATGTGGCTCTGTAGGCATGCTGCCTCCATCCCCACTCCCTGAGCACTGACTCTGAGGCTCCCAGCCCATTGGCCAGGAACCGCAGCCAGTGGGAGCTGTGAGGGGAGCACCTGCAGACAGGGCAGCACGCAGGACTGCCTGGCTGCGCCTCCACGTAGGAGCCAGAGGAGGGACATGCTGCTGCTTCCAGGAGCTGCTAGAGGTAAGCGCTGCATGGAGCCTGCACACACCCACCTGCGCCCCACTCCCCTGCCCCAGCCCTGATATCCCTCCCACCCTCCGAACCCCTTGGTCCCATCCTGGAGCACCCTCCTACATCCTAAACCCCTCATCCACAGCCCCACCCTAGAGCCTGCACACCCCCAGCTGGAGCCCTCACACCCCACCACATCCCAACCCCCTGCTCCAGCCTGGAGCCTCCTCCCACACCCTGAACCCCTCATTTCTGGTCCCACCCCAGAACCCACACTCCAGCTCCCTGCCTCAGCTGGGAGCCCCCTTCCATCCCCCACCAATGTCCATCACTAAGTCAGGTAATTTTGTCAAGTGTTCATCATGCAACATGGTGATGCTGACCCCTGTACAGTGTGTAACTATCAGTGAATTACTAATGACCCCGTTCCCATGCAAATAACCGTATTTACAGGACAAGCACCCAATTCGTTAACATTCATGCAAACGGAATCTCATTCACAGAGCGTTTACAAATACTGAATAATAAAGGCAGACAAGGTCAAACCATACAGCCATTGGGCAGGCCAGTGGAGGTTCGTGCATTCTCCTTTGCAGTGTTCCTCCAGGTTCATTGGAAACAAAGGATACAATGGGAAATGGCGGTGATTCTGTGTGTGTGCACTGCTGCTTGGGAAGGATTTCCCTACGTGTCTGAGGAGACTAGGATCTTCCAGATAGTTCTTGCTCTTGGTTGGGGACAAGGTGGAAATGATCTTTAGGGAACCTAACATATCTCAAAGTCTGAGGAGTTTTGGGGGATTGTCTTTATTATCGGGTCACTGTCCCCTGTGCTGCACTCGCTCCACCTCAGTTTCCCCAGTGGGGTTTTCAGCCCATTCTAGTGGCTCAGCTCTCTGTCCATTTCACTATAAAAGTTCAAATACTGGCACCCCTGCCCCATGCTCCCTTGCTCCTGGAGTAGCAGAGTCTAAAATCACAGTCCCCAAATAATCACAGAATAAAGGAGGCTTTGTCCTAGTTCTCAGTCCCTCTGAGGTTAATGGACCACATGCCCCTTGGCTGAGCTCTCAGATATCACCCTTCCCCTCAGGTGAGGCATCAGCAGGTCTCTGATAAACCTAAACAGTCCAGTGTCCAGCCTGCCTTCCCTCCAGGGAGGCTGTGACCAGCCACAGTCCTGCCCTGTTCCTGGTTTCTCTCCCTGTAGCAAATTGACGACTCACTGGCACGGCGCCTCCTGCTGGTCATCCTGGGAATTAGGTCTCCAGCTCCAGAGCACCCTCTGCTGACTGATGTCCCACTTGCCTCAGGCCCCCCATGTCCCTCCTGGACCTCAGTGCCCCTTCCCTCAGGGTTCTGACCTCTGCACTACCCCCCACAGTCTCTGGGTCTCCCTTCCCCGGGGAACCTCCAACCCTCTATCCCCATCTTGCCTCAGTGGCTACTGCCAATCATCATCTAGCCCCCGCTCACTAGGGCAGACGGCAAGGAGGGTTTGGACCTGCTGCCTTTGCCTAACCCTGGGCTGTACCTCTGCAACCCTATTACCTGCTCTGGGCCTTCAGCAAGACTTGCAGCCTGGGGGTTTCCCAGGCTGGAGCTCCTCAGCTCCTCTGGCCTTCCCGCTGCCCTGCTCCACCTCAGGTACCCTGTTCAGTTCCCAGGCAGCCAAGTCCTTCTCTCTTAGGGTAACCAGACAGCAAGTGTGAAAAATTGGGACAGGGAGTGGGGTGTAATAGGAGTCTATATAAGAAAAAGACCCCAAAATGGGGCTGTCCCTATAAAATCAGGACATCTGGTCACTCTATTCTCTCTCCACCACTAGAAACTTTGTAAGCAGCTGCCTCACAGCCCTTTTATAGGGCCAGCTGTGGCTGCCTCGCCAATCGGCCTACCTTATTGGCTCCCCCAGAGCAGCCCTTTCCCAGGGCTGTTTTAACCCCTTCAGGGCTGGAGTGAGGTAACTGCCTGGCCCCGCTACACTCCCCAAGTGAGAACACTTGGTTTTCTGCTCTCCTTCCTAGGTAGCTATACCTGAGCAAGCTGTCCCCTTTCACCCTCTTCCTATAGGCCTGACATGCACTGCAGGGGTAGCAGGTGGTGCTGGTTGTGCTCGCGCCAATTCGTTAACCTTTTCCAGCCTGTGAGAGGCTTGTATACCCCATCGCAGTCTTATACTGAGTGTACCACTCCAGTTGCCTAAGGAATTAGGCCATGTCACATTCCCCCATTGTCACTGGTTTCTGAAGGTGAACACAGAGGTAGTCCAACATCATTCCGGGAGATGTGGTGGGCAAAGCCTCTGGCTCAGTCATGTTCCTAGTAGCAGGAGCTCTAGATAATGCAATCCTAGATGTTGGAAAGGAAATGAGTAATCAGGTTATCTAGTCCATCTTTCCAATACCAGCTGGGCAGGGGCCCATTCTGGAGGGTGTCTGGAGGAGGGGTGTTGGATCTGGTTTAGGGTGACTTAGTGAACCTGACTCTGGCTGTAGTTAGATGCCTTCCCTCCAGGGTTTGGTTGAGGCCATTTTTGGGAAAGGGTGGGGAGGTGCTGTGAATCTTCAGATGAAATTAACCTCTGATTCCTGGACAGGCCTGATCTGTTTAGTGCTACGTGTGCACTGCAGAAACAGGTGTGTTATTACTTCGAGATTGCTACCTCAAGATCACACTCTGGGTGTAAAATCCTAGTGGAGACAAAGGCACAGGGAGTTGTACCTTGATGAACCATATCTGGGATCAACACTAAGTCCTCCTCCTCCAGCTGGAGTATACCACAACTAGCTCCACTGGGGTAAAGATCATAGTGCCTTGTCTCCATTACCATTTTACACGGAGATAGCTATCTGTACGTAAAAATGCACTGAGTAAAGGCACAGCCTAATCCCTCCCTCCTTCCACGTGGTATCTAAGTGCCAATGGCCGCTCTGCAGTTTAGCTGGACTCTGGTGATGGGGCAAGGTGAGTGAGGTGTTTTAACTGCTCATCTGAGGGGGAATGTGAGCCAGGCCCCGTGTAGTCTGTGGCAAACTCGCCTAACTTCTGTGCCAAGGGCCCTGATTCTGTGGCGGTTTAATATAGCAGGCTGGAAATGCCATGGCAGCCTCAGGTAAATTTCAACACTCATTGGGGAAGAATCTGAGAGCTTTGGCAGTTGAGGAAGGGTTGAAGGGTTTTTGGATAAAGGATCAGCACTCTAACTGTCTGTTTCTCCTAAAGTCATCAGCAGTGAAATAGTTAACAATGTTAACATTTAAATGAGCCAGTTCACACTTCTCTGAGCTACTGCTTCAGGCTCTGTGCAGAGTCAGCAGACTACACTGCATGGGCTATGCTACGCTCTGTTCACGTTTGGAAGGTTTTCTTCACAACTGTAAGGGCCAGAGACTCCGAATGAGGTTTTCAAAGCTGCTTAAGGGATTTGGACACCCAATTAAAATTAATGGAATTGGGCACCCATCCAGTTCCCCCTCCCCTGGCTTTGAAAATCTCCCCTCCCTCCCCTCCCCCCTTTAATGAAACATGAAATTCTGGAGCACAATGAGTGGGTCCTTTGGCAAGTTCTGACACTAGGGAGCACATGGGGTTGCCTAGGAGACAAAGAACAAGCATGACATAGGACATAAGATATGGGGAAACGTTGCTTATCACCTGAGAACAATGCTCCTCAGCAGTACTGGAGGAGCAGTGCAAAAGACATACACAGCATTTTTCACAACTGTATCAAATGCTGTTAGGAGCTGATGTGATTCCCCTGACATCTTACACAAGTTAGATTTCAAGCAGGGTCTCAAAAAGCCACGCTTGGTCCTCCTAAGCTGCTAAGTCTTTAATTCCCAGCAATCCTTGCTCTTTGGGCAGTAGAGGTTTTAATTTTTTTTGCGTAGGCAAATAAAGTACCTGTGGAAGTTCATGATAGCAATTGCTAGAGCCAAGCATAGGACACACAGGTGCTGTGTAAGCTGCTTTCACACAGCTCTGCCAATACATCTGAATCCTGACCTTTCAGTCCTCCTGCCCCAGGACCCCACAGAACTCCGCCAGTGCATCTTCATTCTGACATGCAGTTCTTGCCATAGCTCTGCTAATGCACCTCAGTGTTGACTAAGCAGCCTGTGCTGATCTTCTTCTGGCCTCTCCTGCTGTGTTCTATTTATTATAACAAACCGTTTGGTGTTTTTATGGTAATTGTTATTTATACAGTGCCATTGGTGTACACAGGTGAAGTGTGTCAAAACATAAGACTGGTTCCTGCCTTGAGGATCTTAGTCACATGTGCATGTTTATGGGAATACATAATAATAAAGACACAGCAGGTACAACACAGCAGAATACACAACACACAGGACTTGAATGTCCTTTGACTTTCACTGGTGTAAATCAGCAGTAGCTCCACTGAAAACAATGGAGTTAATCTGGTGTAAAATTGGTACAAGCGGTTGTCCACATGAGAAAGTTGCACTAGTTTAATTTAAATAGGTTTTTAAACCAGTTACATTAAACTGATGCAAACTCCTTGCTGTGTGCATGATCTTATTTTGGTTTATGAGTGACTTATATCAGCAGAGTTTAATATGATTGGGAATAGGTTTAAACAGTCCTGAGAGGCTCACCCGAATAATGGGGTCTAGCAGAAAAGCCTGTTGTGATATGGACAAACTTCTGCTGTGGACAATGGTGAATCCACTGTATTTAGAGTAGGTGACCTAATCTATGTTTGAACCTGGTACTTGGGAGATGAAAGGTTGTTGCAGACTTTGGGCCTGCTGTACCCATTGATCACACTGCATATGCGGTGGATGCTGCACTGCTATAGAGATTGTCCTTCAGAGGAGGAATTTGGCTTGATGCTGGAATTACTGGGTGAGTCTCTGGCCTGTGCTATGCAGGAGATCAGGTGAGATGATCATAATGGTTCCTTCTGGCCTTAAAATCCATGACTCTATGAACTGGGGTCTGTTCTATCCTTCTGTGGTAGCTGTCCAGGAGGAAGATTAGTGCCCCATGTCATTTTGCAATAAGAAGAAGAAGCAGCAGGAGTATCCTTCTTTCCCATCCCTCCTGCCACAGATCCAAAGGTGCATAAGTTATTGCTATGTGCAGATCTCACCTTTGCGGTCACTGCATGACTAGAACTGAACCCTTTGCTTTGTCGGGTGTCTTGAGATCCCTAAGACACTGTATAAAACCTCATGCTCCTTCCTTCTGTTAATGTATTGCCTCTTCTAGCAGCTTTGATGTTCTGAGTCGTTACAATGTAGATTTACTCCTAGAATATAATAATTGAATAATAGGCCCTTATGTAGCTCACTTCATCAGTAGTTCTCCAAGCACTTTTTTTACAAAGGTGAGTAAGAATGATTATCCCCTCTTCACACATAGGCACAGTATATAGAGTTTAGGTGACTTGCTGAAGGTTACATAGAAAGACAGTGGGAAAACTGGAGACAGAGCACAGGTCTTTTGATAATCAACTTGATGCACTATGTACTGGATGGTGCCGGATACACTAAAGCCCCATGTATGTTCTTAAAACAGTGGGCTGTTAAACCTGGTAGTGACCCAGCCATGTTCTAACACACATCGATCTAGCCATGTGGCAGGGCCAAACTGTGTCATATCCTGATGAAAATGTAAACTCCATCTGATCCACAAAAGCCAGAGCAAATGGTGCTAGAGTATTGTGCTTCTCTAAAGTACATAGGGCCTTTGGTGGATCCATTCCTTCTCTTATGCAGGGAGCAAAGCTTACTCAGAGATTGCCCCCTGGGATGTGATTCCCAGCATTGCTGTCCAGAGCTGTCTGTGGAACATTTGAGTGTGCTGGTGCCTTCCCAGTGCCTTGGCTGTATAGTAAAGTGACACTCAGGGCCTTGGATTGATGCAGTTTTTCCAGCTGCCTGTTTTCATTCAGTCCCATGTAGTCAGATGTTTGGGAGACTGGAAAGGACTAAGGATGAAGAGGGAGGGCATCATTCATGTGGCTTGGCAGAGGGAGTGCTGGATTTTTCCAGGACCATAGGAATGTGTAGGCATTAGTAGGTATGTGAACCTGAAGGGAAAGACCTGGTTCTACAGCTAAGGGGGAACAGAACCAGGCCTGGGGTGCATCTGAAGCTCTCCTGGTGCTCACAATGAGCGTTCGTCTCTCTCTTGGGATGCTGGGGTGGAAGAGGAGGATACGGTATAGCTTGGAGAGAGGGAGGGCTCGGACACGCTATTTACATCTTACTAACCCTTGGTGTCTCATTTCTCTCCCCCTCTCAGGAGCCTTTGCCAAGGTGAAGGAGAGCCAGCGGATGAGTGACGAGGGGAAGATGGATCAGGAGGAGGCAGATGGGATTCGGAAACGCTGCCGAGTGGTTGGCTTTTCCCTCCAGGCAGAGATGAACCACTTCCATGAGCGGCGCATAGCAGACTTTAAGAAAATGATGCAGTCCTACCTGAAACAACAGATCATCTTCTACCAGAGAGTCAGCCAGCAGCTGGAAAAGACTTTACGCATGTATGACAATCTCTAATGCCTTCCACACCTGATGCATCTGCTTTCCACTTTCCATCTGGACTCACGTGGTTCGCTCCTTGGAGCCCTGCAGACCTTCCTGTTTTAAGTGGACTGAAAACAAATGGAAACTCATGACGCTAGTGACCAAATTCCATTTGGCTTTTCCCGATTTTCCTGGAACTAATTTGCAGAGATATGCAGGAAATTGTTACACTCGTGTCTTCTGGCTGACCATTCCACTTCTTTTTCTGATAGATGGACCCCCCACTCCCTTTCCATCTCCCAGAGTTTACAGGCAGGATATAGGTACTTTTCACAAGCGAAATGGACACTGACTCTATGATGCTCATTTTCTTTGCAATAAGCTTTAGCTTCTGGAAACATGTTTTCATAGAGTAGGGAGGTTAATACACTACATCCGAAGTAGAGTTGGTCAAAAGTTTACACACAGAAAGTTTTTTGATGGGGAAAAAAAAGGCCTTTATTCAAAACTGGAACTTTTTTTTAAAATTGTCATAATTTTCCATTTTTCACAAAAGTTTCTGTGAGATTTTTTACCAATAATTTTTTACTAGGAACCAGTATGGAAATTGGGACTGAAATCTTTATTGACTATGTCTGTTTACCAAAAACGTTCCATAGTGCTTTCAATAAAAGGTTGAATAAACAAACATCAGCAAAACTTTTGTGGAAAATGGGCCCATTTCAACCTCCTTGAAATGGAACCAGTTATGAAATTTCCTGCACAACTGTTTTTCCAGCTTTTTGACCAGCATTAGCAACAAAGTAGTTGGCATTGGAGTGCTAATGTTCAGACTGACTCCTGGAAATTCCACATGAGCTGTAGCTTGGTTGCCCTACAGTCATTTTCAACCTTAGGAGTGTAATAACCCTGGACTGACCTGCTCTCAGAATAAGAAAGCAACATAGCAAATGTCCCAGGAAAGATCATTCTGCCTCCAGAACGAGGAAGGTTATGGAGCCATCTCAGTGTTGTTTCTACATGGCTCAGTCCCAAGAGAGAACAGGTGAATGTTGGGGTAGGACTGTGCATATGGTACAAAATAATGTCCCCTTCCCAATCCTGTCACTACAGTTTCCCACTCCAGAATCTACTTGGACTGAGACTCATCTCACACAGGCTTTACTCTGACATGCCTTCAATGGAGTCACCCCTGGTTTACACTGGGGAGGGCAGAATCAGGCCCACTATCTCTACATTGCTGCATTTTATGTTATTGAGTCAGGTTTAAAGCACCAAAAGCAAAGAATTCTTTATCGGTCTTGGTAAGAGAGTCTGGGCCAAATTCTGCCCTTGGTTGCACCAGCATATATTTGGAGTAATTTAATTGTAGTCACTGGATTTAAACTGATGTAACCGAGAGCTGAATTTAGACCTGTGTCCCCATTATCTTCTGCTCCCACACCTCCTCTGAGCCCTTCATCCCCAGCTGCAGTTGCCTTCCCAGCCATTCATGCAAGGATGAAGCTTCCCAAAGTCAGATTGGCCATGACACCATCCTCCCTGCCTGTTTCTTACCTCTTCTCCAGCACTACGGTCTGGGACATACCCTTAGGGCATCAAGAGGGCTCCACAAGTCCCTCTTGGTTTTATGAAACACATCAATCCCTGGTGACTCAAGATGCCTTAGCTTTCCTTTCCCCAGGGGAACTTTGCAGCTCTTTTCCAGAGATGCCAGCAGGTGATGGCCACTTCCCCCCAGCACTGGGCTGTGACACTCCTGCCAGAAGACGAGTCCTGCTGGCCTCACACTTGCAACAGGCCTCATTCCCACTTAAGAGCAGCAACACTAACCCTGTTAGATGAGTGCTGGAAGCTGAGGTGCTCAAATGTTTTGGTGCCAAGGGCCACGCTGGGGACTTGCCTGGAGCCCTAGGCCTGCATCTCATCTCATTTTCCACATGCTTCCTTTGTATCGACAATAAATGCAAACAACCGTTACGTTTGCCTGCACTGATATTTTCCCTGAGCGAGGGATACGAGTAGCTCAGGGACTAGGTTCACCAGTGCTTGGCCTGGAGCATCGAGAGCGTGTGTAGACTCCATGAGGCCTGATAGCTCTGAGGCTGCAGTTTCTAGGTCCCCCTGGATTCAGTTGATGCTGGAGAGCTTAGTCTGTACAGGCCTCACTAAAGGCTTCATTTGCAGAGGTGCTGAGTGTCTGCAGCTCTCACTGATTTCAGATGGAGCTCCAGCTGCCTAGCTCTTTGGGCAATCAGGCCTTGAGACCATATGCATTTTGCTGTGAAGCCATTTTCCCATGTAGCAGAGCACAGGGGTACAAGCACCTCATCTCCCAGTCAGCGGGGTCCACTTTATAAGGCACCAAGAGTGTCAAAACCACTCTCTGTGGAGAAGCTGCTACAGTGATGCCAGCTTCCACCTTCCCTCCCTACATTCATTGTGGCAATATAGACCCCACAAGGAGATGCAGAGCAGAATCAGCCTGTTCTCTGTCACCTTCCTGGAAAGCCACATCTATCCATGGCCAAAGAGGTGGTGCAGTTTGGCTCTGAACAGTGGCGACATTTGCAGCTGAGGAGCTTCCACTAGCAGCTGTCACAGGTTTTCCCCCTCCCCCACTTCTTACAATTTTTTTCCCTCTGAGTTTCCCTTGTCTTTGAAATACCCTGGTTGGGGGCGGAATTATCCTTTTGCTGGAGGGGCGGAGCATCGGTGTGGAGCTAACCTTTTGCTGGTGGGGCGGAGCTTGCGGCCAAACAGAAGGAAAGGGGAACTTCAGGCCAGCAAAGAAATGTCCCATGGTGGGGCAGGGGATAGTTTTTAATTTTCTTGTCTGAGCAGCAGAATTCCGGGAAGCAGGGGCTATGAGTATAGCTCTAGGTACCTATTACTTCCAGGGAGAATCCATGTACCATGCGCCACTCCAGAACAGTGTGTGGCTTAGGAGGAGACAGGAGAGAGCAGTTACCATGATGGTGCACTGGGAGGCAGACAGGCCTGGCACGAGGCCCTTGTTTTTAAAGGGAAATGTCAAGAATTAATTGCAGCAACGAAGGAAAGTTGGGCCTGCTTGGAGTTATCCCTGAGTTAAAAATAGCACTCGGGTCATGTGGTCCAGCAGCGTATTGCTAAAACAATAACATCCCTGGGAATCCAGAGGGGCTGCATCTGGTCCCCATTTGGACTGAGTTCTGCTGGTTCATGTTTTTGCATCCTCTTGACAGTTAGGATTGATCCGTAATTTTCAATAAAAATGAACGTCTTGGTGAGTGCTGTATACTATGCAGTGAACATGCCCTCATTTCTGCTGCGTCCTCACATCCAGCGATCCCTGGCACTTACGTTCTCCACTGTGGGTTGACACCCTTCCTGACTCCTGCAACAGCAGCCTAGTACTGGAGTATAGGGCCTAGCACTCCTACTGGGAGAGGCTGGGATGGAGTTACTGGATCCCTCCCTAGAGCTGGCACTCCCGCACCGTTCCAGGGACTAGATTGCACTACTGTAGCTCTGAGCCTCCTCCTGCCCCTGCTCTGACAGCATTTCCTGAGGGAGAGGCAGGGCCTGGAGCAGCTGTGACATAATTCCATAGCAGCTCCGTTTTTCACCCCTGGATCCAGCAGGCTGCCCTTTGCTTTGTGTACTGGCCTTGTGCTGTTAATGTGGTAGGAGGGTTAACAACTTGTTTACCCTCCCAGTTGGCTGCAGAGTTGTGTGAGGTAGTTACTCCACAGGGGCCGGCTGAAAGCTTTGTCTTTGCCACATGTTGAAACCAGATGTCCCGAGACCACCGTATTCCAGCCTCCTATTGAATCACATTCTTCATCCTTGCGGACACACAATGGACAATGGGCTGCTCTCTCCCTCCCTTTGATTCAGAGCAGAGGCCACAGCAGAGAGCCTGCTACTCCCCAATACAGCACAGACAGTGCAACAATGGAAGAGGAGTGTGAACTGGCCCATCCAGAGAAACGTGGGATCCTGGCATGTCATGTCTGCCAGGGCCCCTCCCCTCTCATTTTACTCTGTTCACGAAGATGTTGCAAGTGGTTTGGGGGACCCGGGGCACTGACACGACGGTCCTCCGTCTCTGCCCCTCAACCCTGAGTGGGAAGCCAGGCACCGCTCTCCCTGTCGCCCAGCCCAGAGACCGCAGGGTGGGACGCTGCCCCTTCATGAGGGCTCTCTGCTGGGCAAGCCTGGTCCTGCGGTGCCCTGGAGGCCAGCGCTTAGCCCTGCCCCGCCAGGGGAAACCCCTCTGATTCGCTGCTTTCCCCACTGCTCCGCCCCCCCAGGGCAGAGCAGCCAATCAGAGCTGCTGGCAGGAACTGGACAAAGTTCTCTCCCTCCCCTCAGGAGCTGACACCATTGTCAACAGGAGGGAGGAGGGAGTAGAATAAGCCTGGCAGCTCAGAGTAGCTCCGCTCCCTCTTCCTTCCTCCTCCCTACTCTTGTGAGTAATGGGTCGATCCCCTCCTCCCCCTCATCCCAATAGGTCAGTCTGCTTCTCCCCCTCCCCCTCAGCATTGGGTCAGTCTGCTCCTTCCCCCTCCCTCCCTGCAGCACTCAACCTGGGCCAGGGATGAAGAGGTTCCTGGAGCAGCTGCCCCACCCCCAGAGGTGGGGGTGGGGGTGAAGAACTCCTGTGGCTGCAGGAGGAGCAGAGGTGAGACTAGGGGTCAGAACAGATGGGGGGGAACAGGTGGGGGCATGAGGCTGCAGAGGTAAGAGTGGGGGTCAGAACAGAGGTGGAGGGAAGAAGTGGGGGCACGAAGGAGCAGAGGTGAGACTGGGGGTTGGAACAGATGGGGGCTGGAGGGGACAGAGGTGAGATGAAGGGTCAGAACAGATGTGGGGGTGCAGAGGGGCAGGCAGATATACTGTCACTTTCACTGTGGTAGAAAAGAGTAGGAGCCCCCAGGTTTTTTGCCCCCTTTAAGTACTGAGCGCCCCCCAGCTAGTAGAGCTTGCGGATAGTCCCTTCTCATTGGGTCTCTCTGCTGAATGGTTGATTCCGGTGCAGTCCCTGGCGGAGAAGCAGAACACACTGATAGTCCCACCTTTATCGGACTGCCTTTGCCCTGGGTACCGCTGCCCCTGTCGCCAGACTGCTAGTGTTGCTGAATGAGTTCTAGACTGGTTGAGCATCTCCAACACAGCCCCAGTGCAAAGAGACAGAGATACCTGCGTTGTGGCATCTCTCTTTCTCAATGAGCCACTGCCAGATATCATTCGTGCCTCCCCACTCGTGACCTGGTTCGACTTCCAAGAAACTTTCCACCGACTTCAGTGAGACTTGGGCCAGGTCCATGGAGAGCTGGAGATGCTGCTAGAGCCATGTCTGTTTCAGATGTTAATTTGAGCAGCACTGATCCTGACACAGGCGGTCTTCATCTCACTGGCTTGTCTTGCCTGACTGTATCTCAAGATCCGGGTTTCCATACACAGGCCACCCAGTGGGGTTTCAAGATTACAAATTCTCTGCAATTCCTGATTCGGAAACAGTCTTTCTGGGAAAAACTCCTCTGGTTTAGATTTTCTGTCTCTTCCATGGGAGACAGGGGGAGGGATAAGCTCCACCTCCCTACAGAGGCTGTGGGAAAAACTCCTTGTGGGAACTGAGGCCTAGTACAGCTCTGGGAAATGAGACCTTGCCTGGGAATTGTTCCCAGTCCCTGCTGGTCGCTTGCAACCTCCCCATTCCCAGGGACGGACACACACTCTCCCAGGTGAGGTGGGCTGAGATTTGCAAAAATGGGGGCCTAACATTAGGTTCTTAAATCCAGATTCAGGCTCTGGATTTTTGGAAGTGCAGAACACCCATTATTATTTATGTGATGTAGGACCTGCTCTGGAGACTGCAGAGAAGAACTAGGTTCCTTTGTGATAGGCCAGAGGTGGGCAAACTACAGCTGTGGACCACATCCGGCCCGTAGGACCGTCCTGCCCAGCCCTTGAGCTCCTAGCCAGGGAGGCTAGCCCCCGGCCCCTCCCCCTTGGGAAGTGGGGAGGGGTTAGATAAGGGACAAGGGGTGCTGGGGGGCAGTCAGGGGACAGGGATCGTGGGTGGTTGGATGGGGAAGACGTTCTGGGGGAGGCGGTCAGAGGACAGGAAACAAGGGGTGTTGGATAGGTATGGGAGTCCCAGGGGGGCCTGTCAGGGGGCAAGGATGTGAATAAGGGGGTGGGGCAGTCAGGAGACAGGGAACGGGAGGTTGGATAGGGGTGGGGTTACGGGAGGTGGCAGTCAGGGGCAAGGAGCAGGGGAGGTTGGATGGGGTAGAGAAGGGGGGCAGTCAGGGGGCAGGAAGTGGGAGGGGGCGGGGGCCAGGCTGTTTGGGGAGGCACAGCCTTCCCTACCCAGCCTTCCATATAGTTTTGGAACTCCAATGTGGCCCTCAGGCCAAAAAGTTTGCCCACCCCTGTGCTAGTCACTGTATAAACAAATAACGAAAAGATGGCCCCTGCACTAGAGAACTCGCAGTCTAGGATTTAGACAGTATGCAACAGGGGACTAAGCAAAGACAAAAGGGAAGAGACAAGGGAACAGTGGAGGCAGATGTGACAAAATGAGTTAGTGGCTCCAGTGGCCTTAGGGATCATAGGAGATTGCCAGCGTGACCAACACCAGTTTGGGAGTGGGCATCTTCGCAGAGGTAAGTGTGATAGAGTTAATGGGCTGCTGGAGCCCAATCAGCACTGCCCTGCAACACCTGAAGCTGGGGTCTTCGAGGGAGGAGTTATAAAAGGAAGAGCCCAGCTCAGCTGCTGTGGGCTGGGAGGGAGAGAGGGACATGTTTGTGTTGCTTTTGGACTTTGAGCATGTTGGTAGGCATAGAACTGTTCTGTGATCGAGCTCTCTGGCTAGGTCCCTTCAATCCAGAAGGTGTTGGAAGCTGGGTGGAGCAGTGAGGAACCAGTAGGGAAACAGAGGCAGTGACCCTGCTGTGCTGTACCGTGCCACAAGGAGATGTTCAGGGATGGTGCGTGAGTGCAGTTGTTTAAAGAAGGCATTTCAAAGAGGATAATGGAGTGGCTTTGTGGGTGTTGAAGTCAATGGTAGTTGCAGGAGTTCACCACCTCTGACGATTCAATCCAAGTTGGGCACCCAAAAACTGACATACCCCAAATCTGAGGCTACATCTGATAATTTGGGCTCTGCCCTCTCGGTGCCTCTGTTTCTCCTGTAGCTGTCACAAGACAGATGATATTTACCCTCTTTGTAAAGCATTTTGGGAGCCATAGGCAAGGAATGGCTGTGCACTTGCATAGTCTGGCTCTGCCCCTCTCTTTGTCCTTACCATGTAGCCTCTTGCTAACTCACAGAAACCATTATTCGCTCAGTGCCAGGAATGTCTCCTTCGGGCCTCAGCAAAACTCCCTAGCCTGTGTGCAAGGGTAAAGACTAAAGCCAGCTCCCATCAGGAATCAGCTAAGATCCACCTTCCAGTAAAGAATATCCCCCAGATTGCTCCAGGAATCTGGCCTGCTCTGCCAGCAGCCACCACAAAAAGGAAACTGAAGAGCGAACCTGGTTCCCATTAACATTCCTGCCTTTTCCCTGTCTGCGGCCTGGCTTTGGGTGAGGACTGTGGCCCCTCCCTGCCCTGCGAGTGCACATTTTAACAGATTGATTCAATGACAAACAAACCCACTTCTTCTTCTCTTCACCCCTCAGAGCTCACTGCAAAGGAATATTCTGCCTTGGGGTAGAGTCGGGCAGGGGATTTGAGTAGGAAGTGCAGGGAGACCATCTAGTGATCTCCAGTAAATCCTTGCTACAAATCTGATGTCTTCTCCTGGTGCATCTTTGTAGCACCCCTACACACTCCACCTGGAATCTCACCTATCTGCACCTACACAGTAATGGAACTGGGAATGCCCATTGGTTTGGGTGGGCTGGGCTCGAATACAGTGCAAAATATCTGTTGATGTGAAAGATCAGTAACTCCAGCTCAGATACCCATATCAAGGTTGGACTCAACTAGCCCAAGAGCTCAGCTTGTTCACATTTTTCAACCTAATCCATGCTACCCCTCCTGTTTTATTGAAGGTTTACTGAATAGGACAGGAACGAGTACCTGCAGTACACACTTTAGAACACTAGAGAGAGCTCTGGTGGGGGTGGGGAAGGAGGAATGGGATGAGAAAGTGCGATGTTTGGTCTTTTGCATTGGTGAGTTGGTGAAAATAAAGGATTCTTGGTCTCCTATGTATGGTTAGATGAGAATAACAGGACAGAATTCCATTAAATAACTTGCCTCCGGTCATATATGAAGTCTGTGGAGGAGCAGGGAATTTCATGTCCTAGGCTAGTGCCCTAACAAGCAAACCATCTTGCCACACAAGTCCCATTTGAGCCCTCCAAATGAGGCTTAAATGGGACTTAAGCAGCGCATAAGCACAGTGCTGAGCCCCTGCACAGAGTAAATTTCATCCTGCATGAATGTTAAGCTTTCACTTTTAAGCACTCTGAAGTCCGAGATAATCAAAACTGAGCTCTGCCTCCTTGGGCACAGGTGATCTTACGATACCATCTTTCACCACGTAATCCCAGACTGCCTCTTGGTACATCACATGCTGCTTCCGTGGCCTTGGACCCAGGTACATCATCCTTCTATGTGCTGTGTGTCAGTCAGAGTCCATTTAAGACGTGTGTATGGAAAAGTACACAGTAAGCTGTACGTACGCAGCCCACTCCCGGAGGAGTGTAACTTCATGGGGTAAAGAGGAGAAACATACTGGTGTGTGCAGGCCTCACCTAGCTTTGCGGCTAAGCTACTTTTGCAGTTTGCTGCCCTAGAGCCAGGGTATCCACTGAAACTGAATCCAGCTTTGCACAGAAAGCTGTATGTGTGGGGAACTCTACATGAGGGCATGTGCATTTTGCAGTGTGAGTTTTCAATTTCAGTGGCTCCTCTAATTTCCAGGCTGCCCAAGAATGGTCTCTCCAAGCTTTTTGTCTGCCCTTCCTTACAAGGGATGTAGTATGGGCCTGATTCAAAGCCCACAGAAGTCATTGGAAAGATTCCCATTGACCTCAAGGGACCTTGCAATACAGCCCAGTAGGGGCTTCTGCTCAGGGGATGGATGAGGTACCTCACAGTGGCTGAGGCAAGGGCTGCAGTTTCCTCATGTGCTTCATATACAGTCATAGCTCAGCTAATCACACATGCATGCATAGCCTGGCCTTCCTTAATGGAGTTTACGCCCGTGGAGGAGATGGGTAAGGTGTGCTGGAGAGGCCAAGTAACCAGTTTTTTCTCACAATGAGGAAAAGGGTTGTTTTATTTTCTAGGCTCCATGTTTTTAAAAAAACCTGCACCATTTTGGCTCAAAACTTTCCCAAAGAGTTCGCTTTTGGGCATGGATGAAAGTCTAGACATTTTCAGTCTAAAAGGTGAACGTTTTAGAGAGTTATTAGTGCACGGGAAAAGGGGGTTAGAATGGAGACTGTCATGCAACATGCTGGTTGTGCCTGATGTGATAGCACCTTTCAGCTGAGGCTCTTGAAATGCTAACATTCATTAAGGGCTTGGCTACACAGTGCATTAGTCTGCCAGTTGTGTGCTAGCTGGCCCCTGTGCACCCTACTGGTGTGCACCAGAAGTTCCCCAGTGCGCATGAACCAGGGCTTAAATTCAGCCAGAGTTGTCCAGAGCAGAGGGCCGGTAAATATTTTCAACCCCTCAGGAGTTTTTATAGCTCTCTGGGAAATACTCTACTCTGAGAATTTAAGCCCTAGTGTGAATGTAGTAGTCACTACATCGGGGTCGGCAACCTCTGGCATGCGGCTCACCAGGGTAAGCACCCTGGTGGGCCGGGCCAGTTTGTTTATCTGCCGTGTCAGCAGGTTCAGCCGATCGTGACTCCGACTGGCCGCAGTTTGCCATCCCAGGCCAATGGGGGAAGCGGGAAGTAGTGCGGGTGAGGGATATGCTGGCTGTGGCTTCCCACCTCTCCCATTGGCCTGGGATGGCGAACTTTGGCCAGTGGGAGCCGCAGCAGATAAACAAACTGGCCCGGCCTGCCAGGGTGCTTACCCTGACAAGCCGCATGTCGGAGGTTGCCGACCCCGGCACTCCATTAACACACTCTGGGGCACTTGTAGTGGGTGCCAGCAGGTCCCATACAGGCCAGATATTGTGTGACCCATTGGCACAAACTAGAATTTACACCCCACGGGTGTGCACTAATGCATCATGTAGACAAGCCCTACAACACTTCCTAACCTCAGTTGGGAGTTAGGAAAATGTCTTTGTCACTTAGGGGAGAAACAGAAGCCCAGCAGTGTTACCCTGTGGTTTGCCTAAGCTCACACAGTCTGTGACTGGCAGACCCAGAAACAGAACCCTGGAGGCCCAACTTCCAGGGCTAGATCGTTTGCTTCATCGAAGTCATCTGGGCTGTGGAGAGTTGCAGCCCCTGAGAATCTGGCTGCCTGCCTCCTGCTCTAACCATGCTGGGCAGGGGTGTGGGGGGTGGGGGAGATGGAGGGATGGTGGTGTGGTGGGAGGGGAGTTGCAAACCTGATAGGCTGAAGCAGCTCAGTACATCTGGGACTGGGCTATCTTGCTCAAGATTTTCACAGCTGTTTTTACCACATTGGCTAATTACCTAAGGTGACTGTGAGTAAACAAAGCCCTTCCTTGTCTCCTGTTTGATCCCACAGAAATAACAACAATTATAAATACTTCTGCAGCACTTTCCATCTCAGGATCTGAAAGCCCTAACGCACGTGCATGAACTACTCCCTTTCCCTGCAAGTTCCTGTATAAATATCTCCATGTGGCATATAGGGAAACTGAGGCTTGGGCGACTTACTTTGTGAGATACAAAGTTATACACTGTGATGTGTAGACATGGAATTATGATTCCACCCCAGTGTGAGTCAGGAGGGATGGACCAAGCTCCTGTTCAAACCTGCTTCCTAGATCTGCAAATGGAGACCCTTGACCAGCAGATCTCCATGCTCCTGTGTGAAAGGGGGCTGGCTCAGCCGTGTCCATGATACCATCCCATTTCCTGAACGCAGGGGGACCCCAGTGCAGACTATTCCATGCACCCTGGGGGTCTGCATGAGGGAGGTCGTGGGAGTGGGATGGCAAGCTAGGAGGAGGAGTAGATGGAATGGGCTGAAGGGAGGATGATTTGGGAGCTAATAAGCAGACCTGGGAGACAAGTGACTTTGGTTTCATTCCTTGCTCTAGCCACACTTAAATAATTCATGTAACCTCTCTCTCCCTCAGTTTCCCCCACCTGAAAAGCAGGGCTAACTCCTGCCCCATGGGAGGTGGGCAGGAAGGGTCAATAATGTTTGTCAAGCACTTTGAGATCCTTGAGGGAAGGAGTGAAGCACAAAGTAAAATAAAAATAACAACACTGAGGACAAAGAAAGTATGGGAAATGCGGGGCGAGTACATTTCCTTCAAGCGAAATCAGCTTTCCAAGGTTGCTCTCTTGTGAAAATCCTCCTTGAAGAATTCTCCGCTGGAACAAAATGCGCCAGAGTGACACATGGGAGGGTGGCAAGGTCAAAGAGAAGTGGGAGGATACAGCCATCGGATGCATCCTTCCTGTGAAGCCCCCAGCACTGGACACGGCTGGAGACAGGAGACCGGCCTTGCAGGATCATCGGTGTAATCCAATCTGGCAGTCCCCATGTCCTGTTATCTTGTTTCCTGCTCTCAGCTTCCCCACCGGCCAAAAAAACCCCGCTCAGCTGCTTTTACGTTCCAGTTAAACTTTTGTAACCCCCCAAAAGGCATTCTGGAAATGAATCTCTCCAAAGACCCCCCCATGCACCAGGGAGGGATTCTTCATTCACAAAGTGATGGACTCTGCCAGGAAGCCAGTACATTTTGCTTTCCCATTAGTGCAGAGACCTGTGTTTGGATTAGACATTCCCCCCCCCCCACACACACACACATACCACGAGCACGCACACAGCTTCTTCTACAAGAGGCACGTCCTGTGGTTAAGGGCAAGGATGTGTCGGCAGGGGGGCTAGCTTCTGTTCCCAGTTCTGGCACTGTGTGAGAGCTAACTGTTGTTATTACTCAGCTGGATCGCCCAGGGAAGCTATGGCCCCATGCTACTGTGTCATCAAGGCAGCGTCATCAAGGGCTCCAGGCTCTGTGGAGGTAACATAGAGCTCCTGCTGTGTGCAAGGAGGAGGGTATAACAGTGCCATCTTCCTGGATGGGCTTTGGGCCAGCTGCTGCCTCAGTTTCCCTCTTAGTTCAGGGACAATCGCTTGCCTACATTCTCTGCCACATATGGGCTGCTGATCTGATGCACTCACTGCCAGGCCCAACTGTCTTTCCAGGAACAGTTTAATTCTTCAACATAAAACTTAGGTACAGCAGCAGTGACAAAAGCAGTTCCCCTTTCCCCTCGGGGCTACAGCTCCCTGAGGCTTTCCCCCTACCTATCAGTGCTGAAAGGAGGAAACACCCACCTCTCTATCCCCTTGCTCCTGGGTGACACACCCAGGGGTGAATCCACCCCGCTGGGGCACCACTGGCTTAGGGAAGTGCAGTTTGTAGCCCCCTGGGCTGAGAGGAGAGGAAGCCCCTAATGGATCAGCACAGAGGGGATGATGAAGGAGGGCTTTGACTTCAGCACTGGATGAATAAAGGGAATGGGGCAGCTGGGCCATGAAGGAGATCAAGGAGCCAGGATATGGCACAAGAAATGGCTGAAGCCACAAGGGGCGAGCAGGAGAAAAGCCCCTTTGAGGAAGGCAGGAGTGGGGAGAGACACATGGACTGTTAAACAGCCCAGTTTATTCTCTTTGTACATTGTAACCAGGAGCTCTGTGGTGGATCAGGGAATTGAACCCAGCTCTCACATGTCCCAGCCTGATCTGGGCTGTCATACCCTTGATGCTTTGCAGCTGAGCACCATGGGGGTGTGGCTTTCTGAGTGCCTTTGTTGATGCCTTTCCCCACCCCATCATCACTAGGCATCAGTCTGGCCATGAAGTGTTGCCGGGGGCTCCCTCCAGAAGCCGTTACCGCCCTTCCAAACATGGTCCAATAGCAGGGATCGGCATTCTGGAGCAAATGTTCAAATGGATGTTCAAGCACGTGGAAGGTTGCAGAGCATTGAGTTAAACTGTAGAGTCCAGTTTCTGATTATTTCATAGGCCCATTGGAGTTGCTGCACCAGATACAGACATTGGCACAGACAGTCTCTGGCAGTGGCCAGTGCCTGATGTTTCAGGGGAAGGCAATATCCCCAGCTGCCTGAAGGCATTTGGTCAGTTGTCCAGTGTTCCTTCCTGACTTTTGTTGTGATCAGCTGATGCCCTGAAGCATGAGACTTGATTACCCCAGCCTAGCATTTCCTTTGGGTGTGCTGAGATGTCTTAGAGACCTCAACTGTGACTGGTTTCCAGCAAAACTCAGCCATTCCCCTGCCTTGATGAGCACCTGCCTGACCACACACAGTCGTGAGGATGAGTGTGGAGGTGATGAGAATCTACTGGCCCCAGTTTCACATGCTCACTGTCAGTGGCTTCTGGTTTTCTGCATTGAAAGAAATACTGCTAGGCAACTGTGTGCTGGGGGAACCAAGGGAACCAGAGCAGCTGAACTTTGCTCTGTGGATTGTTAGCTGGCAGGGTTTGAAGTTACAATGTTGCTATCCTGTTTGCTTTAGCCGCTCCCTGGGCATAGGTGTTTACTGTACACAGTTACTGGGAAGCAGTAACAGGTGGGGTGAAGAGGAGTTCACGTTCTGAACCTAGGATGGAACAGTCCAAGTCATTGCATGAGCCTTTTTCTTCATTTTCCCAGCTGTGTGACATGACTTGCTTTGTGAGCATTTGCCCAGCGGGATGGTTTGCAAAGGAAGCAGAAATGTGTGTGTGTGTCTTGCCATTACTGTACTCTCATTTCTGAGCAGTTTTTGAAACATGTGCAAGCAAGGTCTGACACAGCTGGCACTGGTGTAAGGCAGATCAAAGTGCTGGTGTGGCAGTTGGCACTGAGAGGACACTGCAGTGAGGAAGTTTGCAGTCCTGGAGTGTGAACTCCCATTGCCAGGCCCCTGAGGAGAGGGCCCTCTCCTTTCTGGATTCTCAGCTGTCTGAGGCAGGGCAGAAGTTCCATTACCCAAGCCTGAGACAGCGCTAAAGATATGCTCACTGTGGTAGCGTTAGCTCCTCATGAGTCTGGAGTCCCAACTGCCTGGTACGAAGGCTCTGCTGTGAAGAGGATCACCCTGCCTGAATCACTTCCAAGGCAAGCTGATAAGAGGGCACTGCTGGAGGAAGATCACCCTTTCTCCCAGTCAGTTATGCAGAAATTAATGGGATGTCTCTATTTCTTCCTATCCTTGGTTTCCATGTGGGTAAATGTATGACCTCACAATCTCAGCATCTATGACATCACAGCTAGTTACTGTGGAGAGGTAATGTCAGAAGTCAAAATTCCCCAAGGCCACATTTGGCTTCAGATTGCTGAATGGCCAATTCCTGTTAGAGCAAAGGAGAAGCAAATCATCTAGCCAGGCAAGAAGAGAGAGCTCTGCTGTGTGCGAGGCGCACTGAACTCTTCTGGCTTTTGACAACAGCTGAAGCCCAGAGCCTGGCTGTGGCTCACGGCATCACTGCAGCCTGCCTGTGGACAGAGCTGGACCTCTTCCAAGTAACCCAAAGGACTGAGCCTTTCCTCTGTTTTTAATGATTTCCTATGATGTCCTGGGGGACTGTTGTGCTTGTGAAAACTGCTGTGTGTCACCTTTGCTCTCGTTCCTGGGCAATTTTTGAAACATGAGCGAGCAAGATTAGGAGCTGACACAGCCTTGGAGGCTGAACTCCTTGATTTATCCATGGACAGGCATGGGGAGTAGCAGCCCTCCCCTCATCCCCCACTAATGTGCCTTTGTCCAGAAGTGTCTCCTTTAGCAGGGTTAGAGGCTTCCATAGACCATTGGCATCCTTGGTCTCAGCTGAAACTGTCCAGATATGAGTCTCTGGGTGATGGGCACTGATGGCCTTTTGGGGGGGGATGCTGGGGAGCAGATGGTTTGGGAACCACCCCGCTCCCTCGCTGAACCCTTCCTGGTGACAATGGCCTATCTTCCATCACTTAAACATGTATGTCTGTGAGTGAGAGGAGTGTGTATGAGAGACAGAGAGAACCTCATTTGGGCTGATTCAGGAGTGAATCCATGGGATTAGATGGTCAGGCCCAGCTGCGTGGCTGGCTTTGGGCAAGACATAGATCCCTGTCCAGGGCTGGCTCTGGCTTTTTTGTTGCCCTAAGCAAAAAAACACCTGTGGGCTGGCTGGAGCTGCGAAGGGGGAGGAACAAACAAACCTGCGGGCCAGCCGGAGCAGCGAAGGGAGGGGGGAACAAACAAACCTGCAGGCCGGCCGGAGCAGCAAAGTGGGGGGATGACAAACAAAGCTGCGGGCCGGCTGGAGCAGCAAAGGGCGGGGGGCGGGGGGCCAAACGAATCTGTGGGCTGGCCAGAGCAGCGAAGGTCAGGGGGGCACAAACAAACCTGTGGGCCAGCTGGAGTTGTGAAGTGGGGGGCGGACAAACAAACCTGCAGGGTGGACGGAGCGCGGGTGCAGGGAGGACTCCCAGCCCTGCAGATGTGCCCTGGGCAGCGGGGAGGGAGGTGAGAGAGAGAAGAGGGCAGCCAGGGCTTCCTTCAGCGGGGCGCTCTCCACACTGCCTGCCAGGAGGGCTCTGTGCCACTCTGGTGGGCGGGCAGGGAAAGACGCCGGCTGCCGTGCCGCGCTTGCTACAGACCTGGCACCACTCCCAGCAGGGTGCTCCTCTCCTCTGCACTGCTGCCCCCTACAGGGTGGCTGGAGCAGCGAACCAAAAAGAAAAAAGAAAAAAAACCTGCAGGGTCGGCCGAAGCAGTGAATGCCGCCCCTTGGAATCTGCCGCCCCAAGCACAAGCTTGCTCGGCTGGTGCCTGGAGCTGGCCCTGTCCCTGTCCCAGGAGTTTACAACCTGCATCTGAATTACAAAGCCCCTTTTCCAAGAGCTCACACACTCCGCCTGTGATTTCTGCCGGCTCAGGGCAAGGCAGTTATGTCTCCTGTGAGTGATGGAAGGTTCGTGCAGGTCAGTTATCAGAGCCAGGGCTCAAGCCAGAGTCAGAACCAAGAGTCGAAGCTGAGGGTCAGAGCCGAGGGTCAGATACCAAATCCTAGAACCAAGGGTCATAGAATCATAGAATATCAGGGTTGGAAGGGATCTCAGGAGGTCATCAAGTCCACACCCCTGCTCAAAGCAGGACCAATCCCCAACTAATTCATCCCAGCCAGGCAGGGCTGGCTCTACTGTTTTTGCTGCCCTAAGCAGCACACCGAATTGCTGCCGTGGATGGCGGGGGCAGTCCATGTGCCGTTAGGGCGGCTTGCGTGTTTCCGCAGCAGCGGCAGTTCGGCAGCAGCTTCTGTCTTCAGCTGTCTGCAGGGGCGCAGCTTCTGTCTTCCGGCTGAAGGCAGAAGCTGCCACTGAATTGCCACCGCCGCGGAAACATGCGTGCCACCCTAACGGCACATGGACTGCCCCCGCCTCCACGGTGGCAATTCGGTGCACTGCTTGGGCGGGCAAAAACACAGACTGCTGCCCCTTGCAGATTGTCACCCCAAGCACCTGCTTGGAATGCTGGTGCCTGGAGCCGGCCTTGCAGCCAGGGCTTTGTCAAGCTGGGCCTTAAAAGCCTCTAAGGATGGAGATTCCACCACCTCCTTAGATAACTCATTCCAGTGCTTCACCACCCTCCTAGTGAAAAAGTTCTTCCAAATATCCAACCTAGACCTCCGCCCCCACTGCAACTTGAGACCATTGCTTCTTGTTCTGTCATCTCCCACCACTGAGAACAGCTGAGCTCCATCCTCTTTGGAACTCCCTTTCAGGTAGTTGAAAGCTGCTATCAAATCCCCCTCCTTCTTCTGCAGACTAAACAAGCCCAGTTCCCTCAGCCTCTCCTCATAAGTGTGCCCCAGCCACCTGATCATTTTCGTTGTCCTCCGCTGGACTCTCTCCACATCCTTTCTGTAGTGGGGACCAAAACAACGCAATACTCCAGATGTGGCCTCACCAGTGTCGAATAGAGGGGAATAATCACTTCCCTCGATCTGCTGGCAATGCTCCTACTAATAAAGCCCAATATGGCGTTGGCCTTTTTGGCAACAAGGGCACACTGCTGACTCATATCCAGCTTCTCGTCCACTGTAACCCCCAGGTCCTTTTCTGCAGAACTGCTGCTTAGCCAGTCAGTCCCCAATCTGTAGTGGTGCATGCCAGAATCAGGGTTAGAGGTTGGAGGCAGAGCCAGGAGTAGTCACTAAGGAGTGAAGGCAAGGCGTAGGGGCAGGAGGAGACATCTCCCTGTCCCAGGATGTTCCTGTCCCAGGATAGTGTTCGATTCACCCCCTCTCCCCACACCCTAGGACATCTTTTCTGCAGAGGGTCTGAACCAGAGAACTACCTAAAGCGTCTGTCTGATCTCCTGCCCTCACTGAGTGCAGGATTCCCTCAGGATGTCCCGTACCTTATCTGTCTGCTCACAGGCAGCCTCATCCTCCACAGTGCCTGATGCCCTGAGATGTCTCAGATACCCAGAATGCCTTACTCCCACTAGCATGTCTGATTCCCCTCCCCCCCCACTCCAAGATCCTTCTTCTCTGGAGGTCTCCTCCCACCAGTGTCTGATTTCCCAGGACTGCTGTGTGCTGCTTAGGGTGACCAGATGTCCCAATTTTATAAGGACAGTCCCGATTTTTGGGTCTTTTTCTTATATAGGCGCCTATTACCCCCCACCCCCGTCTCAATTTTTCATACTTGCTGTCTGGTCACCCTAGTGCTGCTGGAGGTGGTGTCATGTATGTGCAAGTCTGCTTGGGTGTATGGTAAGCTGTGTGTGTGTACGTGAAGGGGTCGGTTGTGTGGGCTGGAGAATGTGTTGCAGGTTTGCAGCCAGTGCTAGTGTCTGCAGTGGCGCATGTAGGAGCTTGTGGCTGTGTTCCTGCTTGCTTACATGCCTAGCCTCTGATGTAATGTTCCTTGCAGCATTCAAGCCTGGGGTGACTTGCACTGTGTGCAATTTCTGCTAAACAAAGAAGAATTGAAGTTGGCCTGGAGCACTGCACCCTTGGCAAAGAAAACGCTTAACCCCCTGCTGGCAGTGGCTGGAGAGTTTGAGCTGTGCTTGCATCTGCAAGCAGCTGAGAATTACAGAACCAGAGTCAGGATGCCTGTAGTTCTGCGCTGAGTGCTCCACGCTGACTCAGGAGACCTCTGTACTGGGTCCAGAACCAGAACCTCCACCCTGGTCACCAAAAAGAGAAGCTGCATCAGTTCAAATGAAAAAGCTTTACCCCACGACCTTCCGATCTGGGTTCACTCCACTGTGGTGCCATCTATTTCTACCAGAAATAGCCTTTTTGCAGTATCACTCCTTTCCCAGTATCCAGCTGCCCAGCCAGGCAACCCCAGTGGCTGGGACTGATGTTCGCTTTCTCTGATAACTATGACTGGTTCAAACACCCTGCTTGGACAGTGGATGTTTAAAAAAAAAAAAAGAGAGCAATTTGTGTGCACATTTTGTAAGGAGCTGGGTGGAGTTATGGGAGGGGAAGGGAGGTGGTGCTGTTGATCACGTGCCTTTGGCCATCTGATGGTCCAAACACTGAGGTGCTTTGGGAGATCAATTCCGTAGGAGGGCTGGACAGTCACTCAGAGGAGGGGAAGTCCTAGGGGATCCCACGCTCAGGGGAAGAGTGGAGAGGGGTGAACTATCCCAAGACACATTAGAGCAGGAGTCCCCAGTGCGGTGCCCGCAAGCGTCATGGCACCCGCTGAGGCATCTGTGTGCACCTGCGTACTGGCCGGTGGAGAAGCATCCATTGAAATGCCGCCGAAAAGCAGCATCATCAAGAAGTGTCACTGCCAAAATACCGCCGAAAAGCAGCGTCATCAAGATTTTTGGCAGCGATGCCTCTTGACTTTGCTGTTTCTCGGCTGATCTTTGTCATCCCATGCCCGCCTTCTGGAAAAGGTTGAGGACCACTGCATTAGAGAATCCCCTTCTCAGAGGGAGGCCATTTTCCTTCCCAGTGTTTCCATTGAGCCTTAGAGGGTGTGCTTCCTCTTAAGGTGTGGGGAGCCGTTTCTCCGGCCCCAGTCTGCTTGCTAATTATCAAGTTCCAGAGGCCCGAGGCTTGGCAGTTTGGTGACCTCTCTCTCCCACTCCATCCTCTGTCCCAGACTCAGATGATCTAGCTAACCCCCAGATAATGCCCTTGTTTTCCAGATAGGGCTTAATGCTGTTCCCTGGCAGGGCGATGGCATCCTCTGGTTGTGCATGTCAAGGGGAAAACTAACGCGAGGCGTCTGAAACAGTAAGGACAGTTGCCAAAGAGAGAGAAGGCAGGTATGTGATTCTAGGCAGCCAGCCAGCCAGGCCCCACACTGGGCCTGCTCAACAGGATTCTTGCTGGAAACAATTGGCGTGGCGAAGGGGTGTACCGTGCCAATTCAGTGCACTGACAGACACTGGGTGCGTGGGGAGACTTCTCTTCATTAACTGGGCCAGGCTGGAATACTATTTGCTTCAGGCACAGAGGCAGTGCTCATACCTGTTCAGGGAGCTGTGCTACATAAAGGGATGCTCGGCAATGATGCATGTGACTTGAGGTATAAAACATAACCTACCTCCAAGCCGGACTCATCCAAGGGTCCAGATTTAGTCATAGTTTAAGGCCAAAAGGGCCTGCGAGATCATCTAGCCTGACTTCCTGTAGATCACAGGCCACCAACCCCACCCACCACCCATACAACATGGCCAAAACCCAAAGCTGGATTACAGCTCACAGGAGACTAGACTGTTACCTGCCACAGGCAGAAAATAGGATGGACACAGGTGCACCAGTGCCTGAGGCACTTGCAGTGGCAGGGAAATGATTGTGAGATATACCCAGATAATCTTGGTAAGTGACCTACACATGCATGCTGCAGAGGAGGGTCAACCCCCCTCAAGGTCACTGCCAATCTGACGGGGGGGGGAATTCCTTCCTGACCCCACCTATAGCAATTAGTGAGCCCATGGGCGGCACATATCGTAGGCTGGGGGAGGCTATGCCTGCCCAAACAGCCCAGTGTGGCCCCGCCCACGTTCCACCCAGAAGAAGGCCCCCTCCTGCTTGGCCTTTCCCCTTGGCCCCAGCCCAGGCAGGCTAGCTGCTCCTCTTCAGGGAAGCGTGCTGGGGCTGGGGCTAGGGTGGCCAGAACTGGCCTGCGGTCGGGACTTGGGGTGGCTGGAGTCACCCAGCGCTGGGGATGTGCTGCTTGTGGGTAGGGGGCTTCGCACTGCCTACCTGCCCAGTGGTCAGGGACCTGGGAGGCCGTGGGCCACCAGCCTGGTGCACTGGGGGGGCAGGAGAGGCTGGCGGCTGTGGGGGGATGGCTCTGGGCTCTGTCGTGGGAAGAGGGGCATGATGGGCAGGGCCGGCCAGAGGCTAGCCTCCCTGAGCTGGCGGGTCACCCACCGCCCATGAGTGAGCCCTTGAGCATGTGAGTAAAAACCAGCCAGCCAAGCACCCGAGAAAGAGAATACTCATTGCCACCCAAGAGCCCTGACCCTCCCCTCCCCCCGTCATCTGGCACATGCAAGGGTTTGCAGAAAGCTACTATCCTAGTTCCATGGGCTGAGCTAAGACTAGCCTCCCTCAGTCTCCTGAGTCATGGTTTAGTGCTCTAGCTGCTAGTCCGTGAAGTTGGAGTGGCTAGGTAAGAAGAGACAGTTGGGGTGTCAGGAGGTTCTACCTGTAAATTTTGAAACAGCTGAATGTGGGTAGTCCTTGGCAACACCTGCAGTTAAGCCATGCTCAGTGCCAGTTGTGCTGCACCTGTGTCTCACATGCCTGGCCCAGCCATGGGTTGTTTTGTAGTACAGCTTTGGATTCTAGAGCACAGCTGTGCAACCAAGAGTGGGGGCTATGCAAATCTGCAGCTCTAGATGAACAGAAATGCAGAGGGCCCGGTGGGCGCTCGACATGGTCCCAAGTAGCCAGTGGTGGATATTTTTAGAGTTGAATGAACAGTATTAGCAACCTCAAACATTAAAAGCCCAGGAGTCAGGCCCCAATGAATTATAAGCCTGTTTTAAAAATCATAAGAGAACAAAATAATAAATTGTGGGTTGGTTGTTTGCCTTCTGGTCTCTGAGTCTTTCCAGAGCCCTTGGTTTACATTTTCCACCTTTTCTTCGTGAGAGCTAGAAATGTACTTATTTTTGTAAATGAAAACTGAGATTCTCTGAATTCTGAAGCTTTACGAGCGAGTTAGCACCTGGAGAAGAATGTAGATGCTGTTTTCTCTGTGTGCAAATAAGAAACGGGCCTCATTTTAGATCAAGTACACTATAGAGTGTAGGGATTGTGTTATAAGCATATTATGAAGGGGGAGGATAGTTGAGTGGTTTGAGCATTGGTCTGCTAAGCCCAGTGTTGTGAGTTTAATCCTTGAGGGGGCCAATTAGGGTGAAAATCTGTCTGGGGATGGGTCCTGCTTTGAGCAGCAGGTTGGACTAGATGACCTTCTGAGGTCCCTTCCAACCTTGATATATTATGGTAGTTGTAGCCCAAGGTCAGGTGTCTTTTTGTTCTTTTGCACATTACAAGTAGTTCATTGGCTGAAGCCCCATGGTCTTCCACCCAGCCTTGGAACTGTGTAATCCAGGCTCTGATCTGTCCCTCTGTGGCATTTCTTGCCCTGTATTTTGGATAGACATATTGTAATTGCAAGGTTTTTCTCATGCGAGTTGTATTGTGGTGGATATTCCTTGCTGCTTGTGTTACTATTCTGAGGAACACTGTTTCACTGTGGTGTGGTAAATGTCAGGGTTATGTCTGACAGCACATACCAGCCTCCTGTCTGCTTGTCTTTTCTTTTTTTCCAAGGGCATATTGGTGGCTTTCTGGAGGCTTTGATGTATGTGTGATCAAATGGGCAGCTTCAGATTTTGTGCCGGGGCCAGTTTGCTTAGCCACGTCCTCACCAGCAGGGGTGGAGACCAAAGATTTTCCAAAGTGATCAGTGATTTTTGGGTGCTCAGCTGGCGACAGCCTGATTTCAGAAAGTGCTGAGCACCCACCTGCTGGAAATCAGGGATCTCAAGTTGGCTGCTCCAAAATCCCTTAGTCTCTTTGAAACATCTTGCCTGTGAATTCATTTGGTGGGGAGTGGGGCAGAGAAGACTTTTGTGAGAATAATCTACATGGGATTAAGTGAGCGCATTGTGGCAGATGCCTCACCTAGAAGAGGCATCCATGTTGCATAGAATCCAGTAATGTTGCATCCTGGTTTTCTTTTAGGTGCTGTTCTGTGCTATTGGGAGTAGCATGGAGAATGGTTGATTCATCCTTCAGGCCTGACTGCTTTGCTGAGGTTTCGTGATTTGTTTTCAAACGCGGACATGGGCTGCTGCAATCTCTGCCCCTTCCCCTCTTTGAATGTTGCACTACCGGACACCTGAGGCACTTGCTCTAGGTGTATCAGCATTCCCAGTATCTGTGTAGCTGGGGTATCACAGGAGGCAAAATCTGAAGAGGACGGAAATGTTTGTGTTATTACTCAATTTCTTTCTTGTGTGTTCGCAAATAGTTAAGGTGCTTTTGACCCCTGTGCTCATCTGAGCTTTGATCTTTGTGGCATGCACAGAGGGGATTGATTTCATTGGTGTACCTGGAAAGCTGATTTCCCATATGGGCATGTGGTCTCTGATATGCAGGTGGGCTGCCTGCTAGCATTTTGCTGAGGTTTCAGAAAGCCTTTCCTCTGGTTACTTTACTGGCTTGCAGAAGCTAGTGTTTGCTTTTGTCCTTTAGACCTTCCTAAGTAATCCTGGAAATGCACATCCAGAGATCAGAGCAAAGAAGTTGGGCATATTGGGGGTAGATGCTGGAAAAGGGATGGGAATCTGCGCCTGATTTTCATTTCAAGGAATAAAGGAGGCAGTGAAATTGCTACACCAGTTCAAACCAGTGGCCTGTGGAGTCCGATATCTTCCCCAGCAATGACATTTCTTATACATAGTGCTTAGGGGCCCCAATCAAGATCAGGTCCTGTCGCGCTAGGTGCTACACAAACACATAGTAATAGACAGTCCGGTCAGCTGAAGAGCTTATGATCTAAAAAGACCAGACAGGCACAGGGATAGAGGGCAAAACAAAGGCAGAGAGAGGGGAATTGACTTGCCCAAAATCTCAAGCAGGTCAGTGGCCGAGATGGGAATAAAACTGACTCCCCCCAGTCTAGTGCTCTACCCTTCCCCTCTGAAGACCCTGTGCAGTGGTGCAGGGGGAATGTCAGAACCAGCATTCTCCTGGCTCCTATACTCTGCTCTAACTATGGCCATGTCTACATCTAAAATTTTGCAGCGCTGGTTGTTACAGCTGTATTAGTACAGCTGTATAGGGCCAGCGCTGCAGAGTGGCCACACTTACAGCAACCAGCGCTGCAAGTGGTGTTAGATGTGGCCACACTGCAGCGCTGTTGGGCGGCTTCAAGGGGGGTTCTGGGAACGCGAGAGCAAACCGGGGAAGGAGACCAGCTTCGCCGCGGTTTGCTCTCTCGTTCCCGGAACCCCGAGCAAGCAGGTCTCCTTCCCTGCGGTTTGCAGGGTGGCTCCGGGAACGCGAGAGCAAACCGCGGCGAAGCTGGTCTCCTTTCCCGGTTTGCACTCTCGTTCCCCGAACCGCCGAGCAAGCGGTTCTCCTTCCCTGCGGTTTGCAGGGTGGCTCCGGGAACGAGAGAGCAAACCGGGAAAGGAGACCAGCTTCGCCGCGGCTTGCTCTCGCGTTCCCGGAGCCACCCTGCAAACCGCAGGGAAGGAGACCTGCTTGCTCGGGGTTCGGGGAACGAGAGAGCAAACCGGGAAAGGAGACCAGCTTCGCCGCGGTTTGCTCTCGCGTTCCCGGAGCCACCCTGCAAACCGCAGGGAAGGAGAACCGCTTGCTCGGCGGTTCAGGGAACGAGAGAGCAAACCGGGAAAGGAGACCAGCTTCGCCGCGGTTTGCTCTCGCGTTCCCGGAGCCACCCTGCAAACCGCAGGGAAGGAGAACCGCTTGCTCGGCGGTTCGGGGAACGAGAGAGCAAACCGGGAAAGGAGACCAGCTTCGCCGCGGTTTGCTCTCGCGTTCCCGGAGCCACCCTGCAAACCGCAGGGAAGGAGAACCGCTTGCTCGGCGGTTCGGGGAACGAGAGAGCAAACCGGGAAAGGAGACCAGCTTCGCCGCGGTTTGCTCTCGCGTTCCCGGAGCCACCCTGCAAACCGCAGGGAAGGAGACCTGCTTGCTCGGGGTTCCGGGAACGAGAGAGCAAACCGGGAAAGGAGACCAGCTTGATTACCAGAGGCTTCCTCGTTCCACGGAGGTCAAGAAAAGCGCTGGTAAGTGTCTACATTGGATTACCAGCGCTGGATCACCAGCGCTGGATCCTCTACACCCCAGACAAAACGGGAGTACGGCCAGCGCTGCAAACAGGGAGTTGCAGCGCTGGTGATGCCCTGCAGATGTGTACACCTTCAAAGTTGCAGCGCTGTAACTCCCTCACCAGCGCTGCAACTTTCTGATGTAGACAAGCCCTGTGCTGCTTTGCTCCTACTCTCCGTGTTCATGGTAGCTGGGGAACTGGCCATCTGGTTTAAATCTCTTTTAATGTGTTCAGCTTGATGGAGGTCGATTTTGTGCTACAGGGCACTTCATGTTTGGGTGAGTTACTATTCCAGTGTATTGGAAGACTTCTTCACTCCACGCTGGGCTCAGGATCACAGATTCCTGCGGCTGGGCAATCTCTGACTATAATGGTTTCTGTCTTTGGTTTGTTGATTATGGAAATGGAGATTAGGTTGAATCCCTGTCTTAGGTGAAAGACCTCAGTTTGTTCTGCAGGTATTTGGCTTCATGATGAACAGCGGAATGTCATCTGAATAAAGCAAAATTCTCTTCTCTTCTCCCTTTGTATTTGTGCCTTGTATCTGT
This sequence comes from Gopherus evgoodei, assembly GCF_007399415.2. Lineage (NCBI taxonomy): Eukaryota > Metazoa > Chordata > Testudines > Testudinidae > Gopherus > Gopherus evgoodei. The sequence goes on along the minus strand of NC_044331.1, from coordinate 38,391,692 downwards.
GAGCTATCGCAGGTCATATGAGGCATGGGGCTGATTGCTGAGGCAAAGCACAATGAGGATAGAAATCCAGAGCCTCATTTTTGTCTTTTATCCCCTCTGTTCTTTGCATTGACAAGCAACTCCTTGGCCAAGTGGATATGCAATAACTCACATATTCCAGGCATAGATGGCATTGTATCCCATCTGCAAGATGCCTCTGGCAGCCAACACAGTGCCCCCTTAACTCTGTGCTGGGGCTTTGCTTCTGTACTGACTGCAGGGAGGGCACTGCTTCTGAATCATGCACACCACTTCCTGCTGAAGCACTCTTTTCTCTAGAGTGTTCGCATTCAAGCCCTGTCCAGCCCAAGCCTGCTTAGTTTATTAACTCTGCTGAGCTCCCAAGGTGGGACAGCTGCAAGGTTCCTGTCCAAACCAGACTACATTGTGCAGGACTTTAGAAACCACTTCCAAAACCCAGGCAGTAAAGTAATAAATGAAGCGTTCACTGGTATTCCAACAGAGGTGAGTCTGAACCCAAAATCCAAATCCTCTCTGGGGATCTGGATCGGAACCTCCCATCTGGCTCCTGTTTCTTAAAACAGGCTGAGCTAAAACTGGACCTGATCCTTTGGGGGAGCTTGGACCTGGGTCCAGACCTGAACTTCCATCTCAACATTTTAGGAAGATGCAGGTTGGAATATTCAGCAACCTTCTGGAAGTGCCTGGAGATGCTGCCTCGAACCATGGCATTGCTCCCCAGGAAGCTGCGAACTTCGTACTATCCGAAGCACGACTGGGAGCCCAGCTGGGCTCTAATCTGGATTGTGGCACCAACTCACCATGCAGTCAGGGCCGCATTAGCTGGAAAAGAACTGGAAATGCAGCCCTACCCCAGCAGGATCTCACTGAGACTCTGTCTTGGAGCTGAGCTGCCCCATGGAGAAAGCAGCTGGGATATGGAGCAGCGCAGGAAATGGTTTGTGTACAGAGCTCTCCTCCACATCAGACTCCGTGCAGCCCTGCCTCCTTGCTAGTCCAGACAGGCAAGTGCCAATGCCAGTCCATGCTGCACCCACTGCTCCCCTCCCTTTGTTGCTCAGTTCCAAGAGAATAACATGCAAATTTCTTTTTTTCTTTGCCTGGAATTCAGGGAATGTGGCTTCTGACTTTACTGGATCAGATTTTGACTCCCCCTCCCCCAACTCAGGAAGTGGAGTGGAAACAGTCCGCAGATGGATGGCTTGAGGAAATTCATGTCCAAATGCTTCCCAGTCCGTGGGCTATGTTAGCAGAGTTGCTGGGATTAAATAAAACCCACGGTAACTGGAGCTGGTAGGCAGGCTTGTGAGGAAACCAATCCTAAGGAATTTAGGAGGGGAAGGATGACTTTGTGGCTACGTCACAGGGCTGGCAGTCAGAAGATCGGAGGCCCAATTCATCCACTGAAGACAGCTGAGTTACACGGAGGTGAATTTGGCCCTTTGGCTCTATTCTTATTTCCACCATGGATTTACCCCGTGATGTTTGGCAATTTCTTACTCTCAGTGCCTCAGTTTCCCCATCTGTGAAGTGAGGATAATGATATAGTCACATAGACAGCAGTCCCCTCCATGACTGCTTAGCCTTGACCAGAACTCAGGGAGATGCTCTAGAGTGAAACTGGGCAGCACAAGGCTGCATTAGTCAGTCTGGGGGCCAGAGAGAACAACAGGGTTTGTCTGTGTCCAGCAGCCTCAATAAATAACAACCAAGTCCTGTCTCTTCTCTACTTCGAGTGACCCTGCACACAGCTCACATGGGGTTTTATGAGGCTTAAATTGTTATTGCTTGTAATGGGCTTTCAGATGTTCAGGTGGAAGGTGCCATAGCTTAGCACAGCTAATTCTTGCTGATTAGCATGGAGGTCAAATCTAATGTGAGGAATTTGAGACATTTCCCATTTCTATTCTGAGTTCACTTGCGGCTTCCTCATGGCGTAGGAGTTTGCAGGCCTCTATCCCAAAGGCTACGAGCTAGGTAAAGGCCCAGAGCACTCTGAAAGCTGTGGGATCACACATGCATTGTTCCTACTAGATTCATGAAGAAAGCAGGCTCTGCTGCAGTAGGTCTAGCTTGCTGGTCACAGTATTCTTATTAATTATTTGCATTGTCATAGCACCAAGCAGCCCCAGTCCTGGCCCAGGACCCATTGCGCTAGTTACTGTACAAAAACAGAACAAAAAGGTAGCCCCTGTTTGCTCCAAAGAGTTTACAGTGTAAAGAATCTAGCTCAGGTGATTCTCCTTGTCTCTCCAAATTTCAGACAGGCGACCACAACTCGGGTATCTTGGTATCAGCACATGGCATCTGGGTGACATGAGGCAGATGACAAACATGCTATCATTCAGTAGTTTTCCACATTTGCAGAGCTCAGGGTTTTCCAAAGGTGCTTCCCTTGCCCCCCCCAAATGCTTTTTTCTTAACAAAAACAATCTCCCCCCATCTTCTTCTTTTATATGCATGTGAAATGCATGCTGGTGCAAGAGGAGTGCAAAGGAGGTCAAAATCGTTCCCAAATCACCATGGTGATACCACTTGGACCTAAGTGACTATGCAATGTGCAGTGCAATGGAGAATTGGGCCCCTGGTTTCTTAAACATCTGCATTAATGCTGTTAATTTTTCAGAGGAAACCAGAAACACACAAGCTCCCATCTGCTCTGGGTGGACACAGAAGAACATAAATTGTTGGACAAAAGTCAACATGGTTTCTGTAAAGGGAAATTGTGTCTTACTAATCTATTAGAGTTCTTTGAACGGGTCAACAAACATGTGGACAAGGGGGATCCAGTGGACATAGTGTACTTAGTGTACTATGTCTAGTGGACATAGTGTACTTAGACAAGGTCCCTCACCAAAAGCTCTTACATATATTAAGTTGTCATGGGATAAGAGGGAAGGTCCTTTCATAGACTGAGAACTGGTTAAAAGACAGGGAACAAAGAGTAGGAATTAATGGTAAATTCTCAGAATGGAGAGAGGTAACTAGTGGTGTTCCCCAAGGGTCAATCCTCGGACCAATCCTATTCAACTTATTCATAAATGATCTGGAGAAAGGGGTAAAAAGTGAGGTGGCAAAGTTTGCAGATGATACTAAACTGCTCAAGATAGTTAAGACCAAAGCAAACTGTGAAGAATTTCAAAAAGATCTCACAAAACTAAGTGATTGGGCAACAAAATGGCAAACGAAATTTAATGTGGATAAATGTAAAGTAATGCACATTGGAAAAAATAACCCTAACTATACATACAATATGATGGGGGCTAATTTAGCTACAACAAATCAGGAAAAAGATCTTGAAGTCATTGTGGATAGTTCTCTGAAGATGTCCACGCAATGTGCAGAGGCGGTCAAAAAAGCAAACTGGATGTTAGGAATCATTAAAAAGGAGATAGAGAATAAGACTGAGAATATATTAGTGCCCTTATATAAATAGATGGTATGCCCACATCTTGAATACTGCGTACAGATGTGGTCTCCTCATCTCAAAAAAGATATACTGGCACTAGAAAAGGTTCAGAGAAGGGCAACTAAAATGATTAGGGGTTTGGAACAGGTCCCATGTGAGGAGAGATTAAAGAGGCTAGGACTTTTCAGTTTGGAAAAGAGGAGACTAAGGGGGGATATGACAGAGGTATATAAAATCATGAGTGATGTGGAGAAAGTAGCTAAGGAAAAGTTATTTACTTATTCCCATAATACAAGAACTAGGGGGTCACCAAATGAAATTAATAGGCAGCAGGTTTAAAACAAATAAAAGGAAGTTCTTCTTCATACCGCACACAGTCAACTTGTGGAACTCCTTACCTGAGGAGGTTGTGAAGGCTAGGACTTCAACAGCATTTAAAAGTGAACTGGATAAATTCATGGAAGTTAAGTCCATTAATGGCTATTAGCCAGGATGGGTAAGGAATGGTGTCCCTAGACTCTGTTTGTCAGAGGGTGGAGATGGATGGCAGGAGAGAGATCACTTGATCATTACCTGTTAGGTTCATTCCCTCTGGGGCACCTGGCATTGGCCACTGTTGGTAGACAGGATACTGGGCTAGATGAACCTTTGGTCTGACCCAGTACGGCCATTCTTATGTTCTTATGTTGACACTAATGACCTTGTCATGCCTTTCTTATTGCTGATTTATTTCTTTGTCTTAGACAAGTCCTTTGGGCTCCTATTCAAAGATCAGAGCTCTGCAGGGAGTTGCTAGGTTTCTCAGTTAGATTTTCTCCTCCCACCAGCTCACTGATTTGTGCAGTGTACTTTTTGCTGTAGCTGACTCCTTTTTGCCATCCCAGGTGCAGTGGCTGCATTTCCCTGGTGCTGTGCATAGGTAGATGGAGGCGATGAAGGTTGCTATATGAATGTATATTATTCTTAAGGTTATGGTCTGGATTAGGCATAGGGTCACCAGATGTCCTGGTTTTATAGGGACAGTCCCGATATTTGGGGCTTAGGTTTATATAGGCGCCAATTACCCCTCATTCCCTGTTCCAGTTTTTCACACTTGCTGTCTGGTCACCCTAATCAGGCAGCAATGGACCAACCAGGCTAACTTCCAGCATGTGAAATACAAAGACGTCCATGCAAGGGACTGAATCTAGTAGGCTTAGTAGATCTACTTTTCTGCATGGCAGCCATGGAAGATTACAGCTCACTGCTCCTTTAAGAGCCCCCCTCTTTGACAGGAGCTCAGGGCTTGAGCAGTAAACTCCTCCCTTTGCGGGCTGGTCCAGGGTGGGTGGGAAACACAGCTCCATTCTAGCCTGAGAATGCTGCCCCTGCCGTTTCTATGGGGACAGATTCACAGTCAGCTTTGAAGTGGGCCTGAGCACTGGATCTGGAGTTTCCCTGCCAGTTAAAGGCACAGTCCAATCACTCCCTGGCTCTGCTGGTGGCCAAGGAATTTGGCCTGGCATAAAGAAGGCTGCGTTAACCAGCTGCCTGGCTGAAAGCCCCCTGGGGACTGGGAGGGCAGCCATGACCTTTAGAGCCTGGGATTTGGAAGAGGCCTGCCTAAGGAGCAGTGATAACATCAGCCTTTTGCAGCTCCTCCTTCCTCCTCTGCTCTGCAGCAGCTCCTTCTGCAGAGGATTCGGAACCCGGGACTAGGGGGCATCATTTCAAGGCTCCACTCCTCTAGCTGAAGCCCAACCTCACAATTGCACTTCCAGCCATGTGTAATCTCCCCTCCAACTGTCCTGCTCTGCTGTGGGGTGGTAATTCCACCCCCAAATCAGTGGGGAGCCTCCTGCGATGGATGCCCTGGGAGCCCTGTCCCTGCGATCCTGGTCACTGGGCCAGTGGAGAGCGTCCTATGAGAAGTGTGCATTGGAGACCCTGTACTCAAGTCCTTTCAGGGTAACCTCAGACATTTTTGCAGGGTGCGTGAGTGGTTTTAAGTTATGCCAAATGCAGACTGGTGACGACCCACTCAATGGACTGACAGCTGCAAAGTGCAGGACACACTCATACATCGAGTGAGGCCACCTGCTAATTTTAAAAGTCCACTTGCTTGGCCCAGAATTAAAACAAGGAATGATCACAATGCATGTGCTAGTGTTGCTCCTCATCCCAAACAGGGCGGCATCAGGACAAGCCTGAAGGTAGAGTAGGGCTTGTTGTTGCATCCAGAGGTCTTGCCAGTGGAGATGTTGCAGGAACTGAAGGAATTACCCCAGTGTTATTCTGGAGATGGTCAGCAGGTCCAGGGGAAGTGCTCTGTGAGAAACAAGGGGCCCTCTAGCCATACTATGCTGAGCTGTGATCCTATCAGTGCTGCCAAACTAGGTGAAGCTTGGCTGGATCAGCAGATGGAGGGCCCTGCTCCAAAGAAAGCCCAAGTGCCACAGGGGAGGTGTGGATGACTGATCAGATGCTGATCATTTCTCTGAATCAGTTCTGAACCAATGCCTGAACTGGCCTGCTGGCAGGGGGCTCTAGAGGTGCTGTCTTTCCAGTGTGAAGTAGCACTGAGGTCTGCTCCTCCCTGAGTGTGTCTGTAGAGATCCCAGGAAAGAGGAGGTCGTTAACCCTGATGTTCTGCTTAAATCACAACTCTGTTCCCTTTCTTCTTTTTCTTTAGTGTTTACAGAGGCCTGTTGGTCTGGGGCCCTGTTTTGCCAGGGGCTGTTTCTTCCTTTCTACCTTCCTGCAATCCCCAAGGCAATTCCAGTGGCATACAGTGGTCATCCCTCCCTGCCCTCAGCTGGGGTGTGGTGCCAAGTGCTATGGCGCACCCCGCAGGCAGACAGTGATCCCTACCCATATTGCTTACCAAGCTCACAGAGGGCATGCGGGACTGTTGGGAAGGGTTTTGAGGCCCTTGAGTCAGTGGTGCCAACGTTGGTTATTAAAGGATTTGCAGCTAAGGGCCTGGTAGCGTTCATCTTGAGAGGCTGATGCTATTATAACCCCGGGCCAGTGCTGGCGAGTGCTGTAGTGCAGCATATGTGTAGCAGTGCCAAGACAGGAGTGTACCTGGCCACCATGCCCAGACTGAATGCATAGGCAGGGTTAATACACGGAGGAGGGCAACTTGGACTGGCAGACTGCATCCCTCCCTACACCACCTGTTTTCTGGAATAGTCCTGCTTCTTTCAAGTGCATTTGTATTCCACAGGGACAGGGCTGCCTGGGGGGTAGGGCAGGGCAAGTGAGGCAATAGGCCCCGGGCCTGCAGGGGCCCTGCGAGCCCTGTCCTGGCTGCAGTCCGGGTCTTTGGACGGCATTTCGACGGCGGGGGGCCCTTCAGTGCTGCCAAAGATGCAGAGCAACTGAAGGCCCCCCCGTCACAGAAATGCCGCCGAAGACCTGGACCATCACCGGGTGAGTACAAGCGCTGCAGCTCCCCTGCTTTGCCCCAGGTCCCCTGAATCCTCTAGGCGGCCCTGCACAGGGAGAACAAATACCTTTCATCTGACACCCAGCTTCCTGCTCAGGTTTTCCCTTTGTTTCAAAGGAACAAACGCCACGCTGCATCCCCAGCCAGCTTGTCTTACTCAGGTTCAGATTGTAATCTATACCTGGGACTGCCTGAGAAGGATGCCAGAAGTGGATGCCCATGGAGACTGCATTCCCCTCTCTCCCCAGCAGGAGGCAGTCTCTTCCAAATCAGGAATGGGATCCACTGGTGGAGTCATGTCTTGGAATGAAGGATCATGGAGACTAAATTCCCCTGTCCATGAAGAGGGGCCAGTCTTTGATACAAGGCTAGGAAGTGGACCCTGTGGTGAGTGCATGTAGGTGAATGCCAGGGCTGGCTGAGACTGAGCTCCATTGATGGAGCAGGGTGAGGGTGTGTAATCTGGGACATTGAACTCCCTGTCAGCAGAGGAAGGGGATGTTGAGCGTTGTGTAATCTCATCAGGGCTCTCTGTTGCCTTGATGCTCGGACTGTGCTGTTCTCCTTTTATCCGTGGAGTGGCCAGGCAGAGACAGCTGTGGAGTGTCAGCCCTTGGGAATAAATACTCCATTCATTCCACAGCTGACCTGCAGGACCCCCTTTCCCAGAGTGCCACCTCTCACGAAACATAGCCCCAACTGTTCCTTCCCCACACCACACTCCTCAGCCTTTCTCACACCATCCCTTTGTAAGTAGCCTTAGAAATACAGAAGCCCCATTAGCTCCCCGCCACATGGGGGTATCTTTATGGGACAGCTGCTTGGCTCCATTCAGAGGATGGAGATCTGTGATCCTTGCTCACATTCGTGGATCTCAGCTGATGTCCCCGCTGGCAGTGCCAGAGCACTGTGAAGGGGAAGCTCACACTGCTGGAAACCCAACTGGCAATGCTAGGGACTGCTGTGAGGAAGCACATGCTGCATGCTGTCATTTCTAGAGCACTGCTCTGTGGTGCTCACAATGCTGATGTCCTTGTGGGGGGTGAGAATCGCCTAGTTAGTGTTTTATCGCTACATCACAGGGCTCGGGGAGTTTAGAATGACCGGAGTTCTGTGTGGGTAGGGATGTACAGACATATGTGCCTGTGTGAGCATGCTGTGTAAGTACTAAGCATTAGTACTGCTCATGTGTACCCCAGGCTGTGTTATTGTTAACTTCTGTGTTAATGAAGCCAAGCCCCGGAGAGAGGGCCACAATATGTGAGCTATGTCTGAGCTTAGCTTGGGAATGGCTCTTCCCAAGCTGAGCTCAGGTGGGGAGAGATAGCTCAGTGGTTTGAGCATTGGCCTGCTGAACCCAGGGTTGGTTGTGAGTTCAATCCTTGAGGGGGCCATTTGGGGATTGGTCTTGCTTTGAGCAGGGGGTTGGACTCAATGATCTCCTGAGGTCCCTTCCAACCCTAATAATCTATCATTCCCTTACAGCAGGGCCCACTGGACTCCCTTCCAGATTGTCTCCTCACCCCTGCTTTTCTCTTGTCCTGGCCATGTGCTTAATGCAGAGGAGTCCTGTCATGCATGAGGTAGGACACTGGCTTCTCTTGCTCTGCACTCAGCCCTCCGCCGCAACCTAGCAGAGAAAGAGAAAGCACTGAGAAGAAAAAATAGTCTCAGCTGCACGCAGGGATTTTCTGGCTCCAAGGGATCCCCCCAGCTCCTGTGCTGGGTTCTGAAGCTGTCTGGGCTTGTCTTCCCTGCAGGATTAGTTATCCATGGTCACGCCTGCTCTGGAGCTAGCCTCGCTCAAGGAAGAGCAGCCACACTGAACAACAACCCTGGAGCCGCCCAGTGTCTTTGTAGGAGCTGCATAGAGAAGCCGCATCCCCACCATGTTAGCTCCAGTGTCAGCCACGCTCAGACTTCAACCTATGCACCCCCTGACGGGCCACCTAGCCCAAGCTGAAAGCACCACCTGTTTTAACCTTATTCCCAGATTTGGACCTTAGCGTCCAAAATATGGGGGTTAGCATGAAAACCTCCAAGCTTAGTTACCAGCTTGGACCTGGTACCTGCTGCCACCACTGCTAAAGGTCCACTGAGGTGTGGCCTTAATTCTACCATGTACTGGTCTTCGGGGATGCTGTACCCAAGACAGGCTCTTTCAAAATTTTCCAAGAAGGCCTCGGTGTCATCACCTGCCTGGTAGGTGGGAAATTTCCTGTGCTGTTGAGCAATAATGGGCGATGGGTTGTTAGGATTGGCTGGAGTGTGTTGCTTAGCCTTTTCTAATTCCATGGCCTGTTGGTGGGCTTCCCTCTGGAGTTCTATCTGTCTTCTGTGGGCTGCCTCTTCTTCTGCTTGCTTCCTTCGGTGGGCCACCTCTTCTTCTTCTAGTTTTCGTTTGTGTGCTGCCTCTTGGGCTGCCTGTTCTCTTTGGAAGGCTGCCAGTTTGAGGCTTTCTTCCTTTTCTTTTATCTCCATCTCTTTTTGTTTTATTTCTAGTTCCTGTTTGTGTTTTTCCATCTCTCGCCTGTGTTCAGCTTCTTTTAATTGGTCTTCGGCCTCCATTTTTGTCCTGGTAGACATGGTTCCTGTTTTCTTGTGTTGGGGTGCCCTCCGGTGTTTCTCTTTTGAACTGCAGGCTCTGTTGCCTCCAGAAGTCTGCCTAGCAACAGTGCTTTTTTCCTTTTCTCTCTCTAGCTAATGTTCAATGAAGGGAAACCAGAAAAACCACTTAATTTTCCTGAAGTAAAGAAAAACTCCAACAGGTCTTAAAAGAAAACTTTATATAAAAAAGAAAGAAAAAATACAAATGTTCTCTCTGTATTAAGATGATACAACACAGGGTCAATTGCTTAAAAGAATATTGAATAAACAGCCTTATTCAAAAAGAATACAAATCAAATCACTCCAGCACTTACATTCATGCAAATACCAAAGAAAAGAAACCATAAAACTTACTATCTGATCTCTTTGTTCTTACACTTAGAAACAGAAGACTAGAAAATAGAACTACTTCTCCAAAGCTCAGAGGAAAGCTGGCAGACAGACAAAAGACTCAGAGACACACTTCCCTCCACCCAAGGTTGAAAAAATCCGGTTTCCTGATTGGTTCTCTGGTCAGGTGTTTCAGGTGAAAGAGACATTAACCCTTAGCTATCTGTTTATGACACGCCCCCCAAATTGCAGACAGTGGGGAAGCTCACTGGCGGCAATTTCCTTCTAGAACTTGAAAATAAACAGATTAATACAACACATGCACCTTTACATATACTACTAAGTATATAACTAACAGACTTTTACATTTTAAGAACACTTTTTAACTACTGGATTCTGGGAAACTCTCACGGGAGAGTGCATCAGCAACTTTGTTAGAAGCTCCTGTGATGTGTTGAATTTCAAAATCAAAATCTTGGAGAGCTAAACTCCAACGAAGAAGTTTCTTGCTGTTCCCCTTGGCAGTATGAAGCCACTGTAGTGCAGCATGGTCAGTTTGTAGTTGGAACCGCCGTCCCCAAACATATGGGCGTAGCTTTTCCAGGGCGTACACAATGGCATAGCATTCCTTTTCACTGACTGACCAGTGACTTTCCCTCTCAGACAGTTTCTTGCTGAGGAACACGACAGGATGGAAGTTGTGATCTGTTGCTTCCTGCATGAGTACTGCTCCTATACCACGCTCAGATGCATCCGTGGTTACTAGGAATGGCTTGTCAAAGTCCGGGGCCCTGAGTACAGGGTCAGACATGAGCGTTGCCTTAAGCTGGGTAAAGGCTTTTTGACACTCATTAGTCCACTTAACGGCATTTGGCTGGGTCTTTTTGGTTAGGTCGGTCAATGGGGCAGCGATTTGGCTGTAGTGTGGTACAAATCGCCTGTAGTATCCGGCCAAGCCTAAGAAGGATTGGACCTGTTTCTTGGACCGTGGGACAGGCCACTTTTGGATAGCATCCACCTTGGCCTGTAGGGGGTTTATGGTTCCTCGACCCACCTGGTGCCCCAGGTAAGTCACTCTGTTTTGGCCTATTTGACACTTTTTGGCCTTAACAGTTAGTCCTGCCTGCCTGATGCGCTCAAAGACCATTTTCAGGTGGAGTAGGTGTTCGGGCCAGGAGTCTGAAAAAATGGCCACATCATCGAGGTAGGCAACTGCAAATTCTCCCAGTCCAGCTAGTAGACCATCTACCAGCCTCTGGAAGGTGGCGGGTGCATTTCGAAGGCCGAAAGGAAGGACATTGAATTCATACACCCCCGCATGGGTGACGAATGCTGACCTCTCCTTGGCAGGTTCATCTAGCGGTACTTGCCAGTACCCCTTGGTTAAGTCTATTGTAGAGATGAACTGGGCACGTCCCAACTTTTCCAATAACTCATCGGTACGTGGCATTGGATAGTTGTCCGGACGAGTTACAGCATTTAGCTTACGGTAGTCCACGCAAAAGCGTATTTCCCCATCTGGTTTGGGTACCAGAACCACTGGAGATGCCCATGCACTGGTAGATGAGCGGATTATACCCATCTGTAGCATGTTCTGGATCTCCCGTTCTATAGCAGCTTGGGCATGAGGAGACACCCGGTAGGGTGGGGTTCTGATTGGGTGAGCATTACCTGTATCAATGGAGTGGTATGCCCGTTCAGTCCGTCCTGGGGTGGCTGAGAACAATGGGGCGAAGCTAGTGCACAGCTCCTTGATTTGTTGCCGCTGCAGACGTTCCAGGGTGGTTGAGAGGTTCACCTCTTCCACGCCACCGTCTTTTTTTCCATCGTAGTAGACACCGTCAGGCCACTCAGCATCATCTCCCTGGACTGTAAACTGACAAACCTGTAAGTCTCTGGAATAGAAAGGCTTGAGAGAATTAACATGGTACACTTTAGGCTTTAGTGAGGAATTGGGAAATGCTATGAGGTAGTTCACAGCTCCCAGGCGCTCTTGGACCGTGAATGGCCCTTCCCATGATGCTTCCATCTTATGGGCCTGTTGCGCCTTCAAGACCATAACCTGGTCTCCTACCTTGAAGGAACGTTCTCTGGCATGTCTGTCATACCAGGCCTTTTGCTCTTCTTGAGCATCCTTTAGGTTCTCTCTAGCAAGGGCTAAAGAGTGTCGGAGGGTGCTTTGTAGGTTGCTTACAAAGTCCAGAATGTTAGTTCCTGGAGAAGGCGTAAACCCCTCCCATTGCTGCTTCACCAACTGTAATGGCCCCTTAACCTCGTGACCATACACAAGTTCAAATGGTGAAAACCCTAAACTGGGATGTGGTACAGCCCTGTAGGCAAACAGCAACTGCTGCAACACTAGGTCCCAATTATTGGAGAATTCGTTGATGAATTTTCTTATCATGGCCCCCAAAGTTCCATTGAACCTTTCCACCAGGCCATTGGTTTGATGGTGGTACGGGGTGGCAACGAAGTGATTTACCCCATGAGTTTCCCACAGTTTTTCCATGGTCCCTGCCAGGAAATTAGACCCTGAATCTGTAAGGATGTCAGAGGGCCAACCTACCCTGGCAAAGATGTCTGTTAGGGCCAGGCACACAGTGTTAGCCCTGGTGTTGCCTAGAGCTACTGCTTCTGGCCACCGGGTAGCAAAGTCCACTAAAGTCAGTACATACTGCTTTCCTCTGGGTGTCTTTTTTGGGAAAGGGCCCAGAATATCCACAGCTACTCGCTGAAATGGGACCTCAATTATGGGGAGTGGCTGGAGAGGGGCCTTGACCTGGTCTTGAGGCTTACCCACTCTTTGGCATACCTCACAAGACCGGACATACTTGGCAACATCCTTGCCCATCCCCTCCCAGTGGAAGGACTTCCCCAACCGGTCCTTGGTTCTGTTCACCCCAGCATGGCCACTGGGATGATCATGGGCTAAGCTTAAGAGCTTCTCCCGGTACTTAGTTGGGACCACCAACTGTTTTTGCGGCTGCCATTCTTCCCGGTGTCCACCAGAAAGAATTTCCTTGTATAAAAGTCCTTGGTCTATAACAAACCGGGATCGATTAGAAGAGCTGAGAGGCGGTGGGGTGCTCCGTGCCGCCGCCCACGCTTTCTGAAGGCTGTCATCTGCTTCCTGCTCAGCCTGGAACTGTTCCCTTGAGGCTGGGGTCACCAGTTTTTCCTCAGACTGTGGACTTGGGCTTGGTCCCTCTGGAAGCGATGTAGGTGATGGGGTTGTTTCCGTTGCTGGTGAACCGCTCTCCGCTGGTGCACCTGAGGGTATTTCAGGCTCTGGCTGAGCCTTTTGGGTATGGCTGTCTTTTGCTTCTGCCAGTTCTGGCTTGCTGGCGCCCTCTGGCGTTGAGTTTGAAGATGTGGTTGCACTTGCTGGTGCTGGTTGCTGTTCCAGTTCCGGGCCTGGGACTGGAGATGCTGTGGCTGTTTCAGTGGTAGGCATGGAATCCGGGTCCACTACCTCTGTCTGGGTCTCTGGTAACACAGACGGGGCCTCTGTGGACGGCTCAGGAACAGGAATGGGTCTGGAAGCTTGCCTGGTTTGGCTACGGGTAACCATTCCCACTCTCTTGGCCCGCTTCACTTGGTTGGCCAAGTCTTCCCCCAGTAGCATGGGGATAGGATAATTGTCATAGACTGCAAAAGTCCACCTTCCTGACCAGCCTTTGTACTGGACAGGCAGTTCAGCTGTAGGCAAGTCTACAGCTTGTGACATGAAGGGGTAAATGGTAACTTTGGCCTTTGGGTTGATGAATTTGGGGTCAACGAAGGATTGGTGGATAGCTGACACTTGTGCCCCCGTGTCTCCCCACGCAGTAACCTTCTTTCCGCCCACTCTCAAATTTTCCCTTCGCTCCAAGGGTATTTGAGAGGCATCTGGGCCTGGGGATCTTTGGGGTGATGGTGGTGTAATGAATTGCACTCGCATGGTGTTCTTGGGACAGTTGGCCTTGATATGTCCCAGTTCATTACACTTAAAGCATCTTCCATCTGATGGGTCACTGGGCCGAGGTGAGTTACTGGAGACTGGTGAGGTTGAAGAGTAGGGTATCTGTGGCTTTACTTGGGTGGTATGTAGGGTCTTTGGCTGTCCTCGGTTGTAGGGTTTATGGTCTGTGTGCCCCCTGGGGTAATCGTTCCCCTTGACAGTAGCTTTTTTGCTTTCTGCCAGTTCCATCCATTTGGCTCCAATCTCCCCCGCCTCAGCGATAGTTTTGGGATTTCTATCTTGTATGTACCGTGTGATGTCTTCAGGAACACCATCCAAGAACTGCTCCATTTGTATGAGGAGGTTCACTTCTTCCAAGGTTTGAATGTTGTTTCCTGTTAACCAGGCCTCATAGTTTTTTGCAATGTAGTAGGCGTGTTTGGGAAATGACACCTCTGGTTTCCACTTTTGGGTTCTGAAGCGCCGACGGGCATGATCTGGGGTTATCCCCATCCTGTATCTGGCCTTGGTTTGAAAAAGTTTTGTTTTAACCTTATTCCCAGATTTGGACCTTAGCGTCCAAAATATGGGGGTTAGCATGAAAACCTCCAAGCTTAGTTACCAGCTTGGACCTGGTACCTGCTGCCACCACTGCTAAAGGTCCACTGAGGTGTGGCCTTAATTCTACCATGTACTGGTCTTCGGGGATGCTGTACCCAAGACAGGCTCTTTCAAAATTTTCCAAGAAGGCCTCGGTGTCATCACCTGCCTGGTAGGTGGGAAATTTCCTGTGCTGTTGAGCAATAATGGGCGATGGGTTGTTAGGATTGGCTGGAGTGTGTTGCTTAGCCTTTTCTAATTCCATGGCCTGTTGGTGGGCTTCCCTCTGGAGTTCTATCTGTCTTCTGTGGGCTGCCTCTTCTTCTGCTTGCTTCCTTCGGTGGGCCACCTCTTCTTCTTCTAGTTTTCGTTTGTGTGCTGCCTCTTGGGCTGCCTGTTCTCTTTGGAAGGCTGCCAGTTTGAGGCTTTCTTCCTTTTCTTTTATCTCCATCTCTTTTTGTTTTATTTCTAGTTCCTGTTTGTGTTTTTCCATCTCTCGCCTGTGTTCAGCTTCTTTTAATTGGTCTTCGGCCTCCATTTTTGTCCTGGTAGACATGGTTCCTGTTTTCTTGTGTTGGGGTGCCCTCCGGTGTTTCTCTTTTGAACTGCAGGCTCTGTTGCCTCCAGAAGTCTGCCTAGCAACAGTGCTTTTTTCCTTTTCTCTCTCTAGCTAATGTTCAATGAAGGGAAACCAGAAAAACCACTTAATTTTCCTGAAGTAAAGAAAAACTCCAACAGGTCTTAAAAGAAAACTTTATATAAAAAAGAAAGAAAAAATACAAATGTTCTCTCTGTATTAAGATGATACAACACAGGGTCAATTGCTTAAAAGAATATTGAATAAACAGCCTTATTCAAAAAGAATACAAATCAAATCACTCCAGCACTTACATTCATGCAAATACCAAAGAAAAGAAACCATAAAACTTACTATCTGATCTCTTTGTTCTTACACTTAGAAACAGAAGACTAGAAAATAGAACTACTTCTCCAAAGCTCAGAGGAAAGCTGGCAGACAGACAAAAGACTCAGAGACACACTTCCCTCCACCCAAGGTTGAAAAAATCCGGTTTCCTGATTGGTTCTCTGGTCAGGTGTTTCAGGTGAAAGAGACATTAACCCTTAGCTATCTGTTTATGACACCACCTCACTCGAGCCAGAGATTTGTGTGTGCGGATGGGAGTCAGTTTAGGGGCTGTAACTCCTAGCTATACCTCAGTCTAATACTGCAGTAAAGGCAAGCCCTCTGAGTGACATACACGTGGCTGTGCAGTAGACAGATGTGCATGTCTGGAGCACAGAGAGGTCCTTATCAGGGGCATATACAACAGTGCATATGTGATACACTCACAGTTCACTCAAATTGTACAGCTGTACACACCTGGCATGCATACCACTACAACTGTACACATCTGGCATGCATACCACTACAGCTGTACATATATTTTAAAGGTTGAAGTTTGTTTTTATATTTTTAACTGATTTTAACTGGTTCCGCAGGGAATGCTGTAGCCCCAGTTCGCAATCAAGAGACGATCGCATGATGTGCATTGTGTCAGAGGTGTGCACAGCAAAGAAAAGACTGACTACCACTGACAGAACAAGTCCTCTGAGGCCCGTTCAAAGCTGGAATTCAACTCCCTCCTCAACTGGGCATCAGGTGAGTGACGCTAAGGTAGCAGAATAGCTGAGGGTGTTCTTATTTAAAGGCACCAGGAGTTTTCTGATCAGCTGGTTCTATTGCCAATAAAAATGTAAAAGGTCATTTCTTACCTTTGGTGCGAGAACGTTATATTCCGAGTACCATTAAACACTCTCTCATTTGTAAAGCCTCTTTGGAAACTGCATAGTAAATTATCATGATGTTTAACTCTGTTGCTTGTGCACTGGCGTCTTCAGAGATGAAAGTTCAGCACACAAAATACATGCCCTCCTGTCCCATTGCAGGTGTCTGGCCCTGCTCTGAGATCAGTAATAGCTAACTGCTGCTGCCCAGTTTGTGTAACAGCAGCAGGCATTGCTACAGTGTTGGTCGGGTTGTGGGTATATTGGGCCAGAGACGCTCCTGTTCTGGCCACTTTGCGTTGCTTAGGCAGAATCTGTCTGTAAACGACTATCTGAGAATTCCAGAGCAGGGGAGTTCTCAGATAGTAGACGGTGGTGTTACTGATTCCCCCACACCCTGGTGTAGGAATGCTTGGGGACCGTAACCAGCTGGTGTAAGTTAGAGCAGCCCTTAAACTGCTCAGAGTCATACCAGACATCAGGCAGGCTTTACTGACTACCTGACTGTCTCCCTCCACCCTTGTCCCAAACATATTTCAGCACAAGACCACACTGCCTGTTGCTTTGAGGCTAGGTGATGGAAGGCTGTCGTGTATAGAATAAAAATATGCAGAAGCTGGAGGAGGTTGAGATTTTGGACCTAAATTGCTTGACGGGGGGCATAATTCTCCTTTCACTTTTATTGGTGTAAATAGTATTGATTCCACTGAGGTCAGGAGAGTTAGACCAGGGTCTGAGTGGACTAAGGGCAAGGAGAACCAAGCTAAGTGTCCCTGTTACTCGTATTTAAGTGATGAAATTAAACCCACCCTCAGCTGCTAGGCTCCGGATTTCAATATAACTGGCCTATGGATCTGTTCCAAAGCCCCACATTGGTAGAGTGTGTATGATCCATGACAATTACGTAGCATGTCATGGAGTGAATCCGGTATGGCCAGCTGAGAGGAAGCAACATCGGCTGGAGAAACAAGAGAATACTGACAGTCCTGTCTAGCAAGTCTTTCTCCTTTGACCGTATTCCTTTACTTTCCCTTTATAATCGGAGCACAGGAACAATGCATGTAACAAGATGGTTACTTAGTCCTGCCATGAGGCAGGGGACTGGACTAGATGACCTCTCAAGGTCCCTTCCAGTCCTATGATTCTATGATTCTATGGTTTCCAGGCTAAGTAAAATCCTGCTCTTCCTTCCAATGGAACGTTAGCTCCAGATGTTTGACAGTAGCTGAGCTCCTGGCCTTCTTGTGTAAATGACACCTCTAAGGTGGGATAAGATGAGCTAAATTCTGCCCTCATATTCATTGGTGTAAATCCATAGTAACCTGAGTGAAGACAATGGACTTGTACTGGATTTACATGTCACTGTAACTGGCAGCAGAATCCGGCCCAGTGTATGTTGGGCTTAGGTTACAGTAGGTCTGATGTGTCCTGTGGCTCGATATTTCCTTCTACAGGGAAGTCTCCAGATGACCATGTGCTTTAAAAATAATTTGTTTATTTCAATATTCATTACAAAATTGCTCATTTTATTATAAATTATCCAATCCACTGTTGTGAAGCAAAATGTATAGAAAGGAAAATACAAAACGAAACACATTAAGGTAGCTTTAAACAATGTCGCTGCTATTTGAGCTATTCACATGTCTTGTCCCACCCAAAGGCTCCATCTCTGACTCAGTGATTCCTTTGTTATTAGACAGGTGAGGTACAAAATTCCAATCTGGGGCTAATGTGGGAGGAGGGGGAGAATTTGCATTGCTTTTATTGTGTGAATGTGAACAGGATGAGGGAGCCTTCTGACGATAGCTGTGACATTGCTGGAATAGTAATACCTAGCTCTTTTCATCAGTAGATTTCAAAGCGCTTTACAAAAGAGGTAAGCACCAGTACTGTAATTTTTACAGATGGGAAAACTGAGGCACAGATTGGGGAAGTGAGTTGCCCAAGGTCACCCAGCAAGACAATGGCCAAGCCAGCAGGGCCAGCTCTAGGCACCAGTGCAGCAAGCAAGTGCTTGGGCAGCCAAAAGAAAGGGGCGGCATGTCTGGGTCTTCAGCGCAGGGGCGGCTCTAGGCACCCACAAAGCAAGCACATGCTTGGGACAGCCCATTTGCAGGGGCGGCAGGGATCCAGCATGGGAGCTGAGAACCAACAGGGGCCCCTGGGAGCTGTAGTTCCTTGGTTAGCTCCCGGCCTATAGAGCCAGCCCTAGAGCAGGGAAAGAACTACATTTCCCAGCATTCCCTTGGCCACTACTGACAGGAAACCGTGTGGGAGGGAGTGAGGTAGCTGTGACTTCATGCTGCAGCCTGCTGTGAGTGGAGAGCTGCACTGTGAAGGGTAGGGATACCATATTTTATCATTCAAAAAACAGGACACTCCATACATGCTGCCGTGCTCCTCCGTGGAGCCACAGCTGCCACTCCCCCAGAACGCTGCCGGTGTGGTGTGCTGAGGCTGCATGGGAGGGGGGGAGCAGGGGAGGGGCTCTGGCTGATAGAGGCCCCAATGCGAGTGGCTCAATCTGGCCCGGCCATCGATTTGAGGCTGCAGGGGAGGGGCTCTGGCTGATGGAGGCCCCATGTGAGTGGCTCAATCCAGCCAAGCTGCCCTGTGAGCCATGCCGTGCTCTGCATTGGGGGAGAAATCCCGGATCTTTTGAGAGTTTTACAAATTCCTCCTGGATGGCTATTTAAAACCCCAAAAACCAGACATGTCTGTGAAAATACGGACGTATGATAACCCTAGTAATATGCCCAAGGAGTAGGCTTTGGCTCAGATATCCCCTTCAGAAGACTTCTCCAGACTGGATTAGGCATACTGGTGTGACCTCACCTTGCAATCCTTAAAGAAGAAATTGGGTGAACTAAATGGACAGTGCACCTCTCTATCTGAAGCCTAGCAAGGGAGGTACGTGGATCCCACCAGAAGTTAAAATGATAAGTAAGGGAGGGGAGGCTCTACTACAGAATCTGGGCAGCTTTAGATACAGTACCAGGCACACAGGAGGATTTCTACTTCTGAGCCATGGAAGCAGAAATTGACTTTTCCTTTCCAGATTTAGCTAATAGTCAGAAAGGGAATCTAGCACCTGCCTTCCAGATTTGAACACCTCAAAATTCAAGAGTGCTCAAGCTCAGTTTGGACAGCTGTTACTTCATTTCTCCCAAATCAAATATACTGATCCACTGTAACTTGCTGTAGAAAAAGTAGGATAAAATTGAGCAAGAAATGCTTCCCAGTGGTTTTTAGGACTGGAACTGCTACTTTCAACAGTCATTGCCTTTTTTGTTTGTTTGTTTGTTTAAAAGGAAGACAGTGATATTGCATTGGCAAATTCTCCATAGAAACAAAGCGTGGAACAAAAGAATAATAAAGGCACCTCAACTTTTCCTCATTTATGGAGGACAGGCTTTTAATATGCATCCAGATATCCTCCAATCACACAAGCTGAAAATTGTTCCACTTTACTGCAGTTCTATAACCATGCGGGAACCAATCCTGTCTGTTCTGTACACATCCAAAATTCCTGCTGAGTGACCTGCCCTGGGAGCGAGTTAACAATGACCCAGGGCTGCGGCAGAAGGAGAGTGCAGGTGGGGGTGGGTAGAGCCCAGGGCTGGGCAGCAGGAGGTGTTTGTGTGGGGCAATGGTGGGGGGGAAGGGGGAGCCCAGAGCTGGGGCAGCAGGGGGTTTGGGTTGGGGGGGAGAGCCCAGGGCTGGGGCAGCAGGGGGGTGCAGCGAGGAGCCCAGGGCTGGGACGAGGGGCAGCCAAAATTTTTTTCGTTTGGGGCGGCAAAAAACCTATAGCCGGCCCTGCTTCAGTGGTAATTTGGCGGCGGGTCCCTCAGTCCCTCTCAGAGGGAAGGACCTGCCGCCGAAGAATGAAGCGGCGGCAGTAGAGCTGCCACCGAGTTGCCGCTTATCATGCCTTTTTTTTCCTTCTGCCACTTGGGGAGGCAGAAATGCTGGAGCCGGCCCTGCAAGCCAGAAATAGAAGCCAGGTCTCCTGAGTCCCAGTCCAGTGCCCTCTTCGCTAGGCCATAGTGCTTCCCTACAGCACAAGGCCTTTGCAGACCAGGGCTGAGGTATTGGCAGAGCTCTGTGGGGTTCTGATAATGGACAAACGTGCTGATAAAAATCTAGATGGGAGAGTGTAGGAAGAGCTGTGTGGACGTCTAGGAGTATCTCCCATTGGGATGGGAGTGTATTGGCAGTGATGCACCTGGAGTTTTGACTGGAATGGCAGGGTTGCTGCTGGACAGAAATGAGATGCATTGGTAAAACTGCATGCAGACCTGGACAGAACTGGAACAAAGGTATTTGGACTGGCAGATCTGTGTGTGAGAAGCCTTTGCTACCCTGCTCCGGTCAGTGCTGTCAGTCTTACTTTCTTGAGTGCTAAGTTTCTAGTGTCATGCAGAGAGCATGCATCGTCAAACGAGGAGGAAGAGAACTTGAAATGGGTATTTGCCTCCTCTTCCTCCCGCTGGAATGAAACCTAGCCCTCAACTCCATTGCAGTTCATTACAACCCTTCATGGCACCCACAGTTCTAAAAATTTGTCCCCGTACGTAAACAGTAAACTTCAGCATCAGCAAAATAAACGTCTCATCTTTGCGTTGACACTAGATATAATATAACAGGAACACCCCGGGGTCCCAGGACCAAACAGTCGATTTGGAAGGAACAATAAAAGCACATTTAAATTAAGGCCAAGTTCTACTGTGAGTTAGAATTGTGTACATTGGCTTTAGTGGAGTTACACCAGATTTACCGCAATCTCAGTGAGAGATGAGATTCTCAGCTGTAGCAATACAAAGGACTATTACTGGGTCAGAGCCTGAGCTCATAACTTAGTTTTTCCTCTGTCTTTACTCAGGTTAATTTCCATTGATGTCAATGGGAATTCTACCTGAGTAGAAACTGAGCATGACCCAGGATTTGACCCATTCTTTCCAAATGTGGTTCTAGAACTAGCTGGGCTGAGAACAGGTCTGGAGGGCATCCCCTGTGGAGAGTATCAGAATGTTTGTTTAGAAAATATGATGATGCGATCCACCTGTTGTGGGTACTTCTGCTGGAGTGTCCTTATAACGCAGGGGTTGGCAACCTTTCAGAAGTGGTGTGCCGAGGCTTCATGTATTCACTCTAATTTAAGGTTTCGTGTGCCGGTAATACATTTTAACGTTTTAGAAGGTCTCTTTCTATAATATATAACTAAACTATTGTTGTATGTAAAATAAATAAGGTTTTAAAAATGTTTAAGAAGCTTCATTTAAAATTAAATTAAAATGCAGAGCCCTCCGGACCGGTGGCCAGGGCCCGGGCAGTGTGAGTGCCACTGAAAATCAGCTCGTGTGCCGCGTTTGGCACACGTGCCATAGGTTGCCTACCCCTATTATAACGGATCTAATTCTTCTCTCACATGTACCTCCTTTGACCTCTGTGGGGTTACTCCTGATTTACACTGATGTAAGGGAGAGCAGAATCAGGTCCCATATAACACAGGACCAGATCCCCAGCTGGTGAAAATCAGTGGAGCTCTGCTGAGTTAACACCAGCTGAGGATCAGATCCTATATATTTGTCATCTGTTTCATAAAATATATTCCACACACCAACAGACGTCCCAGATAGTGGCATCCTGATAGACCCTAATGACTGCAAACATGCTCCAGTTTTGTAATCTGTTACATTCCTTCTACATGTTGTGCAATATGGTAAATGACTGTTCAGTCCATCTGATGCAACACATGACAAATATTCAGAGAAAAAGAGATTGCTTTTCCGAATGGGTGGGGACAATTTAAATTCCCTTGGCTTTGGCAGTGGAGATTTTCTGATCGTAAGGGCCAGTGCCTCAGCCCACCTAGCCCTGCGGAATTTGGAGGGCTCTGTGACCACCCTGATTGAATGCAAATTGCTCTTAATCTTGCCTTGTGTGCCAGAGCTTCAAAAACACCCTGGTGGAAAGCTCACCTCCCACCAGCCTCACTGAAATGGTTACGTGCAGACACTCCTGTGCTTGGGCTGAGTGAGATGGGCCAGCCGGGACCTACGGTCCTATGATTTATTGGTATCTGTAACTCTTTCCCAGTGCAGAGGACCTATTGAGGTGGCCAATATCTGCCTGGAAAGGATTCACTGGGGGCACACTGTATTCCCACAACCTTCCCCTGCCCCCCGTCCCATTACCCTGCACAGTTAATTCACCCACAGGAGTTATCTGGCTTTCAGACGTCCTTTCCCACCCCCCTCCCAACCCACCCAAACAACTGGGAGACCTAGGATGTCAGGATATTTATTCCCTTCAGAGAGATTCCCTGCTGTCATACCAGTGAAACTCTGGAACCATCTGGGGGACCCTGCATCCCCATGAGTCCTCTTGTGTAAATGGGATTGCCTCCTGCTTGTCAGGGAGGAGGAGGAGGAAGAGGCAGGATGACTCCGTAACAATCCAGGAGGCCAACGAGCTCTGCTTGGAGATAATCTTGCCTTTTAGCCTCTCGGCCCAGCGTTCAGACCCAGTACTGGTTATTTTTTAAAGCAGGGTTGGATGTCCTGCAGTACTGAAGTAGCTCGGGTTCCTGCTGCCCTCTTGGCACTTTGCCTGTGGGCCCCAATTCTTTGGTCTCCAGAGGGTTCACAGTCGTTAAAGGAATGGCTTGGTTCGGGTCAGTCTTGCGGAAGGTTTCCTGGTCGACCACTGCCCCATTCTTGGGTTTGGAAGTTGTTCCCTGGACGTTGTGCTTCCCGGTCTTGTTGCGTTTGTGGAGATAAAAGATCAGAGGAAGGATTAGTGCCAGGAGGAGGAGGATCAGGCAGATTGGGATGATCACGCTGAACATGTTGGCTTCGATGAAGCTGAGGAATGTGCCCCCCTCCAAGGGAGAGGGGCTTGTGGTGGCTTCATGGCCCCCTGCGGCTGTTGGAAGCATGTTGTGCTTGCTAGTGTTGTGGCTCAGATGGTCAGAGCCCTGGGGCTGGGTGGCCAGTGTTTCTGAGGAGGGGCTCACCTCTTGGGGCCTTTGCCTGTCATTCATTTCTGGGAGGTGGGGGGCTCTGAGCAGTGGGGTTCCATATTGCATGGATGAGTTGTACGGCTCTGTGCTATACCCCAGAAATTCCAGGGCAGGTGGCACCCCATCAGCTGCAAGCTCGAACAGAAAGCTGTCATTCAACAAGTGATGGCCAGCATCTTCCATTTCCAGAACTTGCAGCCCAACCAGACCCTGCTCGAGGTCGTGTTGGGTGAAGGTATCAATGGACGCATGCTGACTCTCTTTGTCTCCTGAGACTTTCACAAAATGGCTGCCCTGGGGGGCTCTGAGGATTGTAAAAGCTGGGATGCTGTTTGTCTTGTTGGCCAGCTCACTGGCATCAAGGACCCTGGTGTTCAGAAGGGTGGTGGTTCCCCTTGGCCACCGAATCCCCTGCCATGTCCTGACCAAGGCTTTGACTGTCACATTCACTACCCCCGATGTGTTTACTCCTTTGGACATTGAGAGGAACTGGAATTCATCTTTGGCGGAAGTGAAATCTGTGAAAGTAAAAGTCACTTTACCATTGTCCACTTGCTTCTGGGAAAAGCTTCTTGCTAGGCTTTGATTGACCCTCAACTGGCCAAATTTTGGATATCTGGTGATTGTGTAATGGACCTCTTGTTCCCCTGGGTGTGATGCCCCCAGGAGGTGCTCTCGGGACAGCGATGCAATCTTTAGGTCCTGGGGTATTTCCAGGGGTATCTGGCTCATCACTGTGGTTACTTCAGGCAGAACCTCAATCTCTAGAGAAGTGAAGATGGGTGGATTATGCCCATCAGAGATGCTGAACTCTAAGGACCCAGGAGAACCACTCCCATTGGTGATGAACATTAGGTGCCCGGCATTGATGTCTGCTTGGGTGAACTGATTGATAGGCACTTGTTTGTTGTGTGTGTTGGCCAGGAAGCCATTGGATGGCCTCTTGAGGATTCTGTATTCAACCTCTTCAGGGGAACTGTCAGGATCTACTACATCCAAGTGATCCTGGGAGAGCACTGCCGAGGAGCCTTGGAGAACCTGCAGAGCATGGCCATGCTTTGTGAGGCGAGGTGGTTTCTCACTGATCTCGCTCACTGTTATGTTGAATGCTTCAGAAATGACCGAGCCTCCTCCTTCCTGCGGAGGCCGAGTAGACTCCATAGCCCTAGGCCGCAGCCAAGCCTTAAATCTGAAATTATCTTCCTGGGTCCCAGACCCATGGTGAGCATATTGCAGGTTACCCATGACCACATCAGACTGCAGGAAGTAGGGATGCTCTTTGCTGATGGATACGTCCGCAACAGAAAGGTGCCCATGGGTGGGCAACTCCGTAACTAGGAACACTATATCATAGGATGCCCGCTTGGACTCCGGAACTTTGGTCAACAGGTTGGAAGCATCCAGCACTGAGGTGTCAATTTGCGCTCTTTGGGCTTCCAGGATCCTGAGGCCTGCAAGAAGAGAGAACACAGTCCCGTGACTGTCTTGATGACAACAGCTCTCAGCCCGGAAGAACCAGAAAGGGTGAAGTGGTGGTGAGGGGGAGGAAGGGCTGGGAGAGAGAGAAAGTGGAGCTAACTTAGAGCATGCTATGGAGGAGAGAGGAGGAGAGCTCAAGGAAGAGAGGTACAAAGGAAAGCTGGAGGCAGGGGAAGGAGAACAAATGCAATGTATCACAATAGTTCTGTTGGAGAACAGGAGGAGAGGAAAGGAATTGAGGAAGGTTGAGAGGTACAGAAGGAAGAGGGAAGCCACAGCAAAGGAAGGCCTGAGAGAAGAGAAGTACATCTCTACCCCAGTAGAATGTGACCCGATATAACATGAATTTGGATATAACGCGGTAAAGCAGCGGGGAGCCCCAGGCCCTTTAAAGCACCATCTGACCCCACTGTTTTACCACGTTATACCCGAATTTGTGTGGAGCCCCGGGCCCTTTAAATCACCACCTGAGCCTGGCTGCCGGAGCGAGCCAGGCTCGGGTGGTGATTTAAAAGGCCAGAGGCTCTGGCCGCCGTGGGCAGCCCCAGGCCCTTTAAATCCCCACCCGAGCCCTGCAGCCAGAGCTCCGGCGGTGATTTAAAGGGCCCAGGGCTCCCCGCAGTGGCTGCAGCACCGGGCCCTTTAAATCACCGCAAGGAAGCCAGTCCAGTGTGGCACGCTGTACTGGATCAAACCTGATATAATGTGGTCTCACCTATAAGGCGGTGAGATTTTTTGGCTCCTGAAGACCGCGTTATTTTGAGGTAGAGGTGTATGAGAGTCCTTGCTGCAGAAGGGCCCTGATTCAGGAAAGCATTTATGCACTCGTTTAGTTCCCAATGTGCTGAAGTGCTGTCCGGCATGGGGTTGCTTTCCTGAACTGGGATCTCAGTGTGGAGATTCAGAATGGCTGTTCCTACAGCTCTGTGTCCCTTGCTTCCTGGATGACATTGTCTGCACCCTCCCTCCCCTTAGCTACAGCCTCTCTCGTCTGTTCATGAAGCCAGCACAGCTTTGTTCCCAACAGCCCCATGGTTCTTTTACCTTGGTTTCTCCACAGCTTCGTTGAGGGTTGGGGACAGCTTGCCTCGAACGAGACCAGCACTCCAAGGACGTATGAATCGGTTACTGTGGGCGGGGAGGAGACTCGGAAGTGAAAAGCATCCTGAGTAAACCAGAATGGCTGCTGAGGCATGTCATGCTGGTAAAAAATTATTCCACTATCCACCTGGTTTGAAACAAAAAGCAAACACCCTTTTAATCATAGCGAAATAAAACAAGAAATAATACCCAATACTGTTTCCTGGACAGGATCCTGCAGCCAGCCAGCATGCAGAACTGCCACTGAATTCAGCAAGAGATCTGCCCATCTGTTTTATTTATAGATTGCCAATCACTGTGGTATCATTATCAGTATTGTACAGGTGGGGAAACTGAGGCACAGCGACTGCTCTGAGTCATATGGTGAGTTGATGGGAGAGAAGGGAGTAGGACCCAGAATTCCTCACTCCTAGCTCTCTGCTCTAACCACTGGGTAATGCTGCCTCCGAGTGCCCCTCTTGGTGCCCAACACAGAAGAATGGGAGAATCAAGCCCTCTGTTATGCTGAAAGGTACTAGTGGCTGCCACTGGGCGGGTGTTTCAGATCCTAAAGCCAATGGGATGCCAAGCACCCTTTTCAGGCCTAAACGAGGGAGCAATAAAAGCCTTTTTATTTAATAAAAACAGCTACAGATGATGGTGTGGGGGACGACTGTCCAAGGCAGTGGCCTCATGGCAGATCAGAGCTAAGCCATGAGCACTGAAGGCTTTCCCTGGTGCAAGTACAAGAGTTAAGCTATTAGTTGCAAGCAGTGTGTGCTGGAGGCAGAAAGCCAGGAGAATGAGCTGTGCGTGATCTGCAAAGGAATAGAGCTTCTTGGGCACAGAGCTTGCCAGAAGAGCACACGTGGGGATTTCTGAGCCAGGAAACTGCCTGCTTTGTTTCCTTATGCTCAGGGAAAAAGGCCTGTGTGTACATAGTAAATACACAAGATTATATCTAGAATATAACTGACTTGTATCGCTGATTTCTTGTCCTAATGGAAACAACACTGCAAGACCCCAAATTTTGGCTACCCGTTCAGGCCAGAGGCGCAACGCTTCTCTTTGCATGATGGGCACAAGCAGTGCTGAAGGGGCCCTCAGTCTGCATTGGGCTGAGCATGGAGGGATGTGGGCAGGAGCAGAGCAGAAGGGCAAAGGATTGGAGCCAACACTGAGATAGGAGTAGCTTAAAAAAATGAGTAATAGTGGTTCTGAGCATTGGTCTAGCATTGGTGAGATGCTGGCCTGGGTATTAGGGTTCTATTCCTGATTCTGCCACAGACGTGCTGGGTGATCTTGGGCATGTCACCTCCCTGCTTGTCTGTCTTATTTATTTAGATTGTAAGCGCTTTAGGGCTGGGAGTGTCTCTCACAATGTCTGTACAACGCCTAACGTAATGGGACTGGGATCTCAGGTGTATGTATAAAAATATTGTTGTCGGGAGATGGTGAAAGACAAGACTGATTTTTCTCCCAGTTCTTTACTTGCTGGGCTGAGACTGGCTACTATGGAGGGATATGGGAAGCACAGAACTGGAGAGATCTTCATTCTGAAGTGGGCTTAGAATAGCTCATGTGGGAAGATATGGGAAACATTCATAGTTTTACTAGCAAAAGAAACTGTGACTTGAAAGCGGTAGCTGTTTAAAGCAGGGTTAAATTAGAGTGAAAAGCCTCCCTTAAATGCAATTCTCCAGAACTAGGCAGGCAGAATTGTACATGCAAAAATATATGCCTAGTTTGTATGTGCAGTCACACAGATTTTTTGCCTAAATCAGCTAATTGTGGGTACAAATGGTCAATTACACAATCCTGATTTGCATGTGCAGCCACGATCAATGTGTGCACAATTCAGATGTGCAATTGTACTTCTGTGTGTGCCTGGCTACGTGTGCCTTATTTGGATAGCAGGCCTTTCCTGGCTTGCACTGTAAAAATTATTAAAGAACCCTCTGCCCTCTCTTTAATCTAGATGTCTCCACGTTTGCACCTCCCTCACTCTGTTGAAGGCAGCAGTAGATTTCTGGAGGGGGAGAGACCCCTAATTTGAAACCCCATCAGAGGTGACCCAGTTTGAACAGTCCATCCGCCTGTTCACAGGTTGCTGGGGACACTGGGGCCATCATCTGCTACAGACTTTCTGGAGTGTGATGTCAAGGGAGCTGTGGCAACTGCATGCGTTGCTGTGGTAACCTGGTGAATATTTCATTGGGTGGCAATGGCAGAAGAGTTGAGCGCCTATCTGATGGGATAGTGTTTACAGCCCTGCTGCTTGCTGGGACTGTCCAAGGGGGTGGGGATTAAAAAGAGGATGAGAACCGAAAAACAAAATGTGGTTTGAGTTCTGTGCTAGGGATCTCAGGAGAAGTCTGAATCAGAGCAGTGCTGGGTGAGAGGAGCAGTGTTCTCCTGCGTATTTGCTCTTTCTTCTGTTGTGACAGATGTGGTTGGGTGCTGAGCCCTCAGGGAATAGAACAGAATAGTAGTAATACTCTGTGCTTGTATAGCACCTTTCATCCAAGAATCTCAAAGTACATTACAAGGTGGGTCAGTATCACTGTCCCAATACTACCAAAGGGCACAGAGGGGTGAAGTAACCTGCCCAACAACTCA
The DNA here is from genome assembly GCF_007399415.2 of Gopherus evgoodei. Classification (NCBI taxonomy): domain Eukaryota; kingdom Metazoa; phylum Chordata; order Testudines; family Testudinidae; genus Gopherus; species Gopherus evgoodei. The sequence continues at coordinate 38,363,368 of NC_044331.1, read as the reverse complement.
ATGGCATTGCTGAGAATAGATTCCAATTTCCTGCTTTAATCACTAGACCATGCTGTCTCAGTGGGCAAACTGAAATCAAATCATGGCTACCAAAGTTTAGAAGCTACCCAGGAATGCTGCATTCTTCATGGAAAGTTCCTAGAGAGAACAATCAGGCCACATTTCGATAGAATGTCCAGGCCAGCTTTTTGAATTTCTGTAGTGAGGGTAAAATTCTCTGTTACATTCAAAAAGGTTTGAGAGTCATTTCTGTAGAATCCTATTAGTGCATTTACTATAGCATTTTGTAAGACTTTTCCATAAGAGAAGGGTGTGTGTGTTGAGTTAGAATGACAACGGTAGAAAAAGAGAGAGAAAAGAAGGAAAGGAAAGGCAGAATGAGAAAGACGAGAGAGGAGGTGAAAGAGACGAACAGCCTGCAAACTGCAATGTAATCTATAATCTGAGAAATATACCGGATCCCATCTGTCCCTCCATGGAAGGAAAGGCAGCAGGTGAGTGTGCTCAGTCTAAGGCCTGGTCTACACTACGCGTTTAAACCGATTTTAGCAGCATTAAACCGATTTAACACTGTACCCGTCCATACTACGAGGCCCTTTATATCGATATAAAGGGCTCTTTAAATCGGTTTCTGTACTTCTCCCCAACGAGAGGAGTAGCGCTAAAATCAGTATTACCATATCAGATTAGGGTTAATGTGGCCGCAAATCGATGGTATTGGCCTCCGGGCGGTATCCCACAGTGCACCACTGTGACCGCTCTGGACAGCAATCTCAACTCGGATGCAGTGGCCAGGTAAACAGGAAAAGCCCTGCGAAATTTTGATTTTCATTTCCTGTTTGCCCAGCGTGGAGCACTGATCATCATGGGTGGCAATGCAGTCCCAAATCCAAAAAGAGCTCCAGCATGGACCATACGGGAGATACTGGATCTGATCTCTGTATGGGGAAACAAATCTCCTCTATCAGAGCTCCGTTACAGAAGACGAAATGCCAAAGCGTTTGAAAAAAAAATCTACAGGCTACACAGTGCTGCGTGACAAGCTTAACGGGAAGCCAGAGACTCAAATGGACCCTCATGGAGGGAGGGAGAGGGTACTGAGGACTCCAGCTATCCCACAGTCCCCAGCAGTCTCCGAAAAGTATTTGCATTCTTGGCTGAGCTCCCAATGCCTGTAGGTTCAAACACATTGTGTGGCGTGGTTCAGGGAATAGCTCATCAATGTACCCCCTCCCCACCACCATGTGAAAGAAAAGGGAAAAAAATCATTTCTTGACTTTTTTTAATGTCACCCTATGTCTACTGAATGCTGCTGGTAGACGCGATGCCGCGGCAGTAAAGAGCAGTATCCGCTCCTCTTCCCTCCCCGGTGCCAGACAGTACAACAAGCTTGATAACTGCTGAATACCCCTGGCTGGCCTCAGGGATGCCTGGGTAAAAATAGGAATGATTCCTGGTCATTCCCGGTAGATGGGACAGAACGGCTGGTAACGGTCCTCATCATAGCAACTGGAGGCTGAGCTCCATCAGCCCCCTCCCTTTCCTGTGTAAAGAAAAGATTCTGTACTTCCTGGACTATCAGAGCAGCGGCATGCTGGGCTCCTCTCCTCCGCACTGCTTAATGTCCTGCCTGGACTGTCATAGCACCATGAGGCTGCCTCCCCCTCATTTTATCTCACTAACAAGTCACTGTTTGTTATTCCTGCATTCTTTATAACTTCATGACACAAATGTGGGGGACACTGCCACAGTAGCCCAGGAAGGTTGGGGGAGGAGGGAAGCAACGGGTGGGGTTGTTGCAGGGGCACCCCCCGTGAATGGCATGTAGCTCATCATTTCTGCGGGATCTGACACGGAGCAGCTGTACTCTCTGATACACTGGTTTTCTAGTACACTTGCCCCATATTCTAGGCAGGACTGACTCTATTTTTAGAAACCATAAAGGAGGGATTGACTCAGGGAGTCATTCCCAGTTTTGCTTTTGTGCCTCCAGACGATCTCAGCCAGGGGCACCCATGATAGCAGCAGACAGCACAGAAGGACAGATAACCATCATCTCATTGCCAAATTACACTGGCAGCAGATGGCACAGAACAACTGGTAACCATCTCTGCTATCATGCAAAAGCAAATGAATGCTGCTGTGTAGCGCTGGAGTATCGCCTCTGTCCGTGGCATCCAGTACACATACGGTGATTGAAAAAAAAAAAAGCTGAATGGGCTCCATGATTGCCGTGCTATGGTGTCTGCCAGGGCAATCCAGGGAAAAACAGCGTGAAATGATTGTCTGCCGTTGCTCTCCCGGAGGAAGGAATGACTGACGACATTTACCCAGAACCACCCACAACAATGATTTTTGCCCCATCAGCCACTGGGCTCTCAACCCAGAATTCTAAGGGGTGGGGGAGACTGCGGGAACTATGGGATAGCTACAGAATAGCTACCCACAGTGCAACCCTCCGGAAATCGACGCTAGCCTCAGACCATGGACGCACACCGCGAATTAATGTGCTTAGTGTGGCCGCGTGCAGTCAACTTTATACAATCTGTTTTATAAAACTGGTTTATGTAAAATCAGAATTATCCTGTAGTGTAGACGTACCCTAAGCATGCCAGATCTTACAGCCTGCTCTGCAAAATAATGTAGTAGCCCACAGGGAATGCTGCTGCCAGGAGGAGTGGGGAGAGCCAAATTCTGAATTGGTTGCTTGCTATTAAACACAGGGTTCCAGAATTCCAAGATTCGCATGGCAGACCCGAGGGGTTTCAGGCCCCAGGTTATAGTCAAAGCTGCCGGGACCAAGATTTGTGCTGAAATGGGAGCAGTGTGGCACCCAGTGGAGAGAGACGATGACGTCTTTTTTTTGGTTTGTGATTTGGGAAGAAGGCCTCACTTTTGGCAAAGGAAGGGCTAGATGCTCAGCTGGTGCTGTTCCATAGACTTTGATGGCACTGTACTGCTCTACCGCTGGTGCAACATGCCGGTTTGACAAGTCTGGAGACACATGTCCTCTGTCTACCTCCAAACACAGGGGCAGGCTTTCAGAACAGAGCCCGATAATCCCCTTTAACACCAGATTTTAGGACCTTCTGTAGGGCAGGAAAAGCCAGTTAGTCTCAATGGCCTCTTCTCTGAGGCCGCCAGCAAGGACGTTGGTTGCGTTGATACTTCTCCCATGCACTGGGAGGTGGTCTGAGACCACTGACTCCCATCGCAGAGACCACCAAATACCACAAGTCACATGCCACAGTGTTTGGTCATTATCACCTCCAGATGGATTTGCCTTGGTGACAAGGAGGTAAATGGCTCTGCTGCTTTGAGCCATCTGGTCTCCTTGCATATATTTCAGCTGTGAGTAAAGAAGACTGCATTGTGCCGTAGAATCCAGTTGTGTTAGTCAGGCTGGGAGCTGGAGGGTTTGTGAGAACTATAGGGTTTGCACAGCTGCAGCACAGTGGCATAGCTAGGAAGGGAAATTTGGGTGGGCTGCAATTTATGCTGGACAGGCAGTGAGCAAGGTCTGCCATCAGAGCAAATCATTGATAGTGCACATGAAGAACTTTACTAACACTTGGCATTCAGCCATGCTCAGATTTCGGCAGGCCTGGCTGCTAATAGGGTGGACCACACCCCACCCTGGCCCACACATGGCAACGCCTCTGGTGCAGCAGCCTCAATAATGAATCAAGGCACCTGAATCTTGTCTCTTCTCTAACATTAGACATGACATAACATGAGGGACATGACAATGGGGAGGCAGGAGCACTTACCTCAGCCTGGGTGAAGTTCTCCAGTGGCCCACTGGCACTGCCCAGATGGTATTTCACCAGCCTGCCCAGTTGTGGGGGCTCCTCTATGCTGTAAAATAAGGGACGGGAATCTGCTTTGCTGTTGGTTACTGCTTTCAAATTCTGGCTTGTGATTGGCTGAACGGTCCCTTTAAAACAAATAGTATACAGTGCATTTATTCACGGCAGCCAATCAGTGCTTCCTCCTTCCCCCCTTTATAGAAGGATGTATCTTATAGGCTAAGATGTCTTTAACTGCATGGGTACCTGGCATAACTACACAGATCAGAGTGTATTAGCTTCTTTACCATCCCTTTCATTCATATCTTTATACCTGTAGATTCAAGTCCCATCCCAGAATTTGGGCTAATCCCCTGGACAGAAAAAGGGCAGGTGGGGCATTGATATGCATCCATTGTGTATCATCAGATACTTGTCCCTGCATCAGTGATGTCAGTGGGAGTTTTGCAGTGGATTTCAGTGCTAGATGTAAATATTTATACACACAGATATATTTTAAGCTAACCAACCACAGCCTTTAAGGGCTGGCTTTGCTGCCCATTTACATGCACACAAAATGTCTGCATGATTTGCCTCCACACCTGCCATAATTCCAAGCATGGACTGGGTATTTACGTGAGTAAATGATCATAAGTGCCCCATCTGCACAAAGAATGATCCCGATTTGTGCAGGCTATGCAATCCGGGTAACTGTGCGTGTAAATGGGCAGCTTGGGCTATGCTGCTGCCTGTGCATTTTTCTGAAAATCTGAGCCTAAGAGGCTACTGAGTCCTTATGTCTCAGTGGGCAACAGAGATGCCTCTTATCATGTCTCCCTCTCTCTGTGCAGCTAGGCTTGAAAGTGTCACTTGAGTATTAGGTAAATGCCACACAATAGGAGGTGAAATGCCATCTGTGCTCTCAGAAAGGGAGTGGAGTCACAAGTCAGGCCAAGCTCTTTCTCGTGCCAGATCACCCACCCCATTGCCTCCCACTGCAGCATGCTTAATCGTCCGCATGGATGAACAGGAGCACACTGTATCCTCTGGGGGGAGGGCTGCTAGCAGTACTGGCATAGTAGAAGCCAGTCAGGACAAAGGCCCAACACATAGATTTCACAGTATCTACCTTTTCCTGCATTGTCTTTCATTCTGACTCCATCAGTGCCCATATGTTGCCATCAGCCCTCCCGCCTTTCAGCCTGACACACCTTACTCCCACTCGTGTTTCTTTCAACACAGTCTTCCACTGATTTTTCTTCTCTCCTTCCATAAACCAACCTAGCCCAATAGCCACTGGAACTGTTGGATGCTGCTGATTCGCTGACTTCTCAAGGCTCTTGCTAGCCCAGCTCCCCTCCTTTCAGCAGCCCTGACTGGGGTCACCCCTCTTTCCTCTGTGGGCGACTCACCTGGACACAGAGTGAGATCCTGTTTATTTTCCAAGGTGATGACCAGCTTCTTCTGTGCGCTCACAGTGAAGAAATGCCTGGGGGAGATGTTCTCGCCATCAGATAGATTGAAGGAGAAGCCACCATCAAGGGGTCCTGCAGAAAGCATGTTAGTGGGACAGGGATCAGTCAGTGGGATCCAGTGGCATGACAGTGACAACTCTTACCTCATAGGAGGAAGGCAGAAGGTGAGAGATGCTGGTGGAACAGCGTAGCAAAGCTTGTGAAGGAATGAACATAGAGACTAAATTCCTTGCTAGCCAATGTTGGGGTGTACTAGTGACTTGGGAAGCCTTGTTCAGGGCTAAATGAGCAGGAAAACTGAATCCCCCCAGCTCAGTACTGGGCTGGGGTCCAATGGTGACTTGTATGCTTGTGTATTGGGTGTGCGTGTGTGTGTGTGTGGAGGGGAACTAGCCCAGCTCAGGAATGAGTAAGCATGGAAGCTGAATTGCCTCAGCTCACACCAAGTCAGTTCTGAGAGCTGGGCTCCATTGTAGAGTCCCCTTGTGTCACTAGGCTGTCCGTGCTTGGTGCCCTTCCTAGAGGTCATCAGAATAAAACAAGAGGACAGCCAAGAAGTGAGGGATTCAGGAATCACGTGCGGAGGTGGCTCCCCCAGCAGCCTCTCTTATGCTGTCAGACACAATGCCTGAGCTCAGAACATCACAACACAGGTTAATTGTGGGGGAGGGCCAGGTGTTGGGTGAGTTACACATCAGGTGAAAGCCAACGTTGAGTTGAATGAACTTGCAGGATTGGTGTAAATTGAAGCTGAGGGGATTACTCTGCATTTACAATGGGGCTAGTGAGAGCAGGATCTGCCTGGGAGACTGCAGTCTGTTCTTGTCCCAGGACAGGGGGTTATTTCCAGCTGTGGGCTGTACGCTAGTGTTTATGGGCTGGGCAGTGCCATGTTGGGGTATTTGATTGGCCAGAGTTAGTTTTCCTAAACACACAACTCTCCCCACATTGATCCACAACAGGCCCCTCAGCACTCTGACCACTAGGCCCAGGAATGTCCTGCTTCCACCTGTCTGTTACCTACCTTCATGCACAAACTGAACAAGCCCACTATTTATCTGAGCCTGAGTGAACTGCAGGATCCCGTTGCTAGGAGACAACTTCAGCACAACCTTCCCATTGGCCGGGGGCCTGATGGAATAAACCACTTCCTCTGGAGGAGAGTCCTCATCCTCACTTCTCAGGATACCGGGAGTGATCTCTGCGGTGGTACCTTCCTGCATCTGGGAGAAAATGCTGAGCAATCAGCCAAGCGTGAACTTGACAGAGTTTCCCAAAGGGGTGGAGAGATTCCTTTGGAGAGCTAATTTCATAGCCAGCTGGGGGCCCAAACCAATCTTTCCCCCACCCCTTCACACAGAGCTCACTGACAGCAGCTGGACTAGTCACATGAGCGTACACAAAGGGGGAAATATGCGGATAATCTGGTGCTTTCACAGGCACCATGCCACCCTGTGACTGGAGCCCAGCTGTTTGGAACTGATATTTCACAGCACAAGATGGGAAGCCAGGTGCTCACAGCCATAAAGCTAATTGTATTACTAGGGCAGCATCATTTCTTGGTTAGAACAGGCAAGTGGAGGGCATGAATCTAGGGTTCTCTGCCACTAACTCACTGTGTTTCCTTGGTCAAATCACATCACCTCTCTGAGCCTCAGTTTCCCCTCTTGTGAAGTGGGGCTAATGATACTCACTCACCTCACAGGGCGCACATGTGGCTTAATGAATCTCCACAGAAGGCTTGGAGGCTGGTGAGTGAGAATTCATTCTCTCTACCAACGTCCTCTGACCCACATTTCTAACAGGCTTTGTGTCTTGGAATCTCATGCAGATTTCACCACTGTGCTTTCAACTGGATCACTGGTTTTGAGCTCTCTCCACGTAACCCCACTTGGCCAGTTCTTCTTTCCATATTATTGTCTCATTTTGCTTGTGCTACAGTCTCTAACTGAAAAGCTTCCAATCCTACCATTCCTATCTAAGGAGGCCATAAACTGTGCCAACACACCCTCGTGGAACGAAATGTAAACTAGCTGTGCTTCCTGTAAAGCCATGGCAGCAAGTTGTAACTGTCTGGGAGAAACCTTTCTCAGGGTAATGCGCTATTACTATTATTTAGATTACACTAGCATCCAGAAGCCTCATCTAAGATGATGGCCCTGTTGTGCTAGGTGCTGTGCAGACAATCTCTGCCCCAAAGAGCTTTCAGTCTACATAGACAAGACAGACAAAGTGTGTGTGTGGGGGGAGGAAGCAGCTTGCCCCAGGTCACACTGCAAGAGGGGCATGAGCAACAGATCACGCAAAGTGCATGGAATTTGCAAAGCATTTGGAATGTATTCCCTGTTAGACTGATAACTGCTGGGTGTGGCCACTGGTCCCTGGACTCCCATGGGGAGGAGATGCTGCAGGCACCATTTGCCCCTCCTGGGGCAAAGTTACACTGGGGGATGGATTTGGCTGGGAGAATTTCTACTGCCTTAAATAACTGGTACATTAGATTTTACAGCCAGATATTTATTGTCTGCGATGAGCCCAAATTCTTTTGGTCTTTCATGGGGTCAAATTCCCATAAAAATCAGTGGGACCTTGGCTCCCTGGAGGACTGTGGGATTTGAGCCAATGCCACTTTAGAAATGATCCAAAACTAAACCACAGAGACCAGGCTGGAGGTTCTGATTTTGGGTATTGTGGCTCAGCCCCCGTGTCTACAAAACAGTTGGAAAATGAGGCCAGGCGGAGAGCGTGGAATTGTTTTCAGCGTGATACTGTGTGGGCTCTGTCATGCTGGGCTGGGCAGGGCTGCTCACAGCAGGAAGTCAGGCCCAGACGCTCTTTGGCCTTTGAGCAGCTCTGTGTGTTAGAACAGGGCACACCCAATCCATACACACTCCAGCCTCAGCTGGAATGTTAGCTCCTAGCAGACACTACAATAAAAATCACCCTTTCAGCTCTGGGTTCCAGGCACTTGATCTCGACTCGGGCAGTTTTATGTGCTCACCAAACCCTTCAGTTGAAAGCTTTCCATCGTCTGATTGGGTGTAGCTGGTTCTCTTCCTATTGCAGTGACAGGATGTTGCCAGTTGCTATGGCGAAAGTTCTAAATGAAGAACATTCTTGGAACCCTCCAATTCTGGACTGGTGTCTTGGGCACACAACTCTGCCAGTTCCCTGTCCCAGCCTCCTCTTCCAGGGGACAGGAGGACAAGCTAGTCCAAGACATAAAATCAAGCTCCTGAATATCTGTGGTCATTTGGCGAGGGAGCGAGTACCCATTGTGTTCTGCTGACTTACTTGATTCTCCACTCCCTGCTCTAAAATCTTATGCACCGTGGGCTGTAGGCTGCATGACACCCCAGAGGTGGCTGCATTTCACGGATGAAGGATCCCTGTGATGCCATATATCTGTTGAGAAGCTGCAGCTTCTATTAAATGTGCTATATCTCCCTGCAGCTTTCATGATGGAGATATGGCCCAGATTGTTAAAAGTATTTCAGTGCCCAACTCTCCTAGGCGTGGAAACATTTTGAGACTTGGGGCCTGAGAGCCTAATCCTGAAAACTCTCCAAGCGAGTTCTGGATCAGGCCCTAAATGACGGCAATTACTAAAAACTGTACTGTAAAATTGTGGTCACAAAGGGCTAAATCCAGCTCCCCTGGGTGGTTATTATTTGAGGGCATCTCCTAAGCACAGATACACTATATGACATGAACGGCTTGGTCCCACAAGCCCTCCACCATGAAGCAACCAGTGAAGTCAATGGCAGTTCTGTGAGGACTCCCAGGGTTGGGGCCATAGCTCTGGAGTCTTGGGTAGAAGATGCTCTCTAAATACAAGCCAGGATTGCGGGAAAACATGCCTGTTTCAGAGCGTCCCCTTTAGAGTCAAAGCCATCTGAGCAGAAGCTGCTGTTTAATTTGTGTCTGGGATCTAACGGCCCCTGAGGGTGGGAACAAATAGCTGAGGGCTCTGCATACATCTGTGTTGCATTCAAGAGCTTTTGCATTCCCTCTGCCAGGTACTTGTGGCCTAATGAGGAAATAAGGTCTTTTGGAGGATTTTTAATGGCAGGTAAATTTTATAGTGGGTTCAACATCATCCAGAATTCACACTGGCTGGGGCTAAAATGTGCAGTTCTGAGCATGTGCAGCAGTGGCACATTTCCTAAGCCAATAACTCGTAATTTATTTCTGCCCCATTGAAAAGCATTATTCCCCATCACAGACTAATGGAAAGAACTGCAGCTCAGTAGACAATGCTTCCTGAATAGCAGGAACGACTAATGGAATGTCTTGGGCCTTTACTCTTTGGGGTTTGTTACAGACAGCCTGCTCCGAAGTCACTGAAGTGCTTAATTATATTCCACATCCCCTCTGAATTATTAAAGCTTGGCACTTGGTTTCTATTCTTACTTACTCGTCTTATTATATCCGGTCAGACTTCGTGTCGCCTGTATTCTCTGTGAGCACCGGGTGTAGTTTAGAGACCAACTCCAGGAATGCTTTACCCTGACTTGGACTCACTAATGGGAAGGTGTTGCTGTTATGGAGTTTCAGCCCATGTACTAATTCCTTTCTGTGATTTATCAATGAAAATGCTTCTTTTAAAGGGGCTGAACATCTGAATAAACCCCAAACAAGCTTTTTGTGTTTGCCTTGTGGCCGGTCATTTTCACTTGTGTTTCTAGTTAGTTTCGCTTTTGGGCCACAGGGGCTGCAAGGTTGCAACCACAAGATGGCTTAAACTCCAGGGCACCAAACAGTGCCTGTGGATGAGCTGTGTTCAGAGCAGACAATGAAGTGGAATGATTTTGTGTATCCCCTATGCCGGGAGCTGCTTTGGCCTCTGGAAGAGGTTAGAGCAGTCTGCAGGCTGCCTTGACTTTCATAAGAACAACAGAATGGCCATACTGGGTCAGACCAATGGTCTATCTAGCCCAGTACCCTCTCTTCTGACAGTGGCTGATGCCAGGTGTTTCAGAGGGAGTGAACAGAACAGGGCTATTTATCAAGTGTCCATCCCTTGTTGTCCAGTCCCAGCTTCTGGCAGTCAGAGGTTTAGCCAGAGCATGGGTTTGCATCCCTGACAATCCTGACTAATAGCCATTGATGGACTGATACTCCAGGAATTCTTTTTTGAAACAAGTGATACGTTTGGCTGCACCCTTTGCAACATCCTCTGGCAATGAGTTCCACAGGTTGTCTGTGCGCTGTGTGAAGAAATACTTCCTTTTGTTTGTTTTAAACCTGCTGCCTATTAATTTCATTGGATGACCCCTAGTTCTTGTGTTATGTGAAAGGGTAAATAACACTTCCTTATTCACTTTCTCAATACCATTCCTGCTTTTATAGACCTCTCTCATATCCTCCCTTAGTCGTCTCATTTCTAAGATGAACAATCCCAGTCTTTGTAATCTCTCCTCATATGGAAGCCGTTCCATGCCCCTCATAATTTTTGTTGCCCTTCTCTGTACTTTTTCCAATTCTAGTACATCTTTTTTGAGATGGGACAACCAGAACTGCATGCAGTATTCAAGGTGTGGGCAGATAATGGATTTATGTAGTGGCATTATGATATTTTCTCTCCTATCTATCCCTTTCCTAACGGTTCCTAACATTGTTAGCTCTTTTGACTGCTTCTGCACATTGAGCAGAGGTTTTCAGAGAACTATCCACAATGATGCCAAGATCTCTTTCTTGAGTGGTAACAGCTAATTTAGATCCCATCATTTTGGATGTATATTTGGAATTGTGTTTTCCAATGTGCATTACTTTGTATTTATCAACATTGAACTTCATCTGCTGTTTTCTTGTTCTGTGAGATCCTTTTATAACTCTTTGCAGTCAGCTTTTGGACTTAATTGTCTTGGGTAATTTTGTATTGTCTGCAGAGTTTACCACCTCACTCTTTACCCCGTTTTCCAGATCATTTAAGAATCTGTTGAACAGCACTGGTCCAAGTACAAATTGTTGGGGAACCTCGCTATTTACCTCTCTCCACTGTGAAAACTGACCATTTATTCCTATCCTTTGTTTCCTATCTTTTAACCAGCCACTCATCCATGAGAAGCCCTTCCCTATTATCCTATGACTGCTTACTTTGCTTAAGAGCCTTTGGTGAGGGACCTTGTCAAAGGCTTTCTGAAAGTTCAGGTACACTATATCGACTGAATCACATGCTTGTTGACACTCTCATAGAATTCCAATAGATTGGTGAGACATGAGTTCTCTTTACAAAACCCATGTTGACTCTTCCCCAACATATTATGTTCATCTAAGTGTCCGATAATTCTGCTTTTTATTATAGTTTCAACTAATTACCAACCTGTAATTGGAACTGGAACCCCTGGAGCCCTTTAAAAAAATTGTTGTTATATTAGCTATTCTCCAGTTCTCTGATACGGAGGCTGATTTGAGTGATAGGTCACATACCACAGTTAGGAGTTCTATAATTGCATATTTGAATTCCTTCAGAACTCTTAAGTGAATACCATCTGGTCCTGGTAACTTATTACTGTTTCATTTATCAATTTGTTCCAAAACCTCCTCTACTAACACCTGAATCTGGGATAATTCCTCAGATCTGTCACCTAAAAAGAATGTCTCAGGTGTGGGAATCTCCCTCACATCTTCTACAATGAAGACCGATGCAAAGAATTCATATAGCTTCTCCACAACGGCCTTGTCTCCTTTGAGGGCTTCTTTACTACCTTGATTCTCCATTGGCCCCACTGATCGTTTGGCCAGCTTCCTGATTCTGATGTACTTCAATTTTTTTTTGCTGTTAGTTTTTCTGTCTTTTGCTAGTTGCTCTTCAAATTCTTTTTGGGCCTTCCTAATTATACTTTTACACTTGACTTGCAAGAGTTTATGCTCCTTTCTATTTTCCTCAGGAGAATTTGAGTTATAATTTTTAAAAGATGCCTTTTTGTCGATAACCACCTCTTTTACTCTGTTGTTTAGCCTCGGTGGCATTTTTGTGATCTTCTTACTGTTTTTTTTTTAATTTGTGGTATACATATAATTTGAGTCTGTGTTATGGTGTTTTTAAAACATTTTCATGCAGCTTGCAGGCATTTAAAGTAACACTCTTGTGACTGTTACTTTTAATTTCTATTTAACTAGCCTCCTCTTCTTTGTTTATTTACCCTTTTGGAAGTTAAATGCTACTGTACTGGGTTTCTTTGGTATTTTTACTCCTTCAAGGATGTTAAATTTAATTACATTATTGTTGCTATTACTGAACAGTTCGACTATATTCACCTCTTGGACCAGATCCTGTGCACCAGTTAGGACTAAATTGAGAATTGCCTCTTCCCTGGTGGGTTCCAGGACTAGCAGCTCCAAGAAGCGGTCATTAATGGTATCTAGAAATTTTATCTCTGCATCCCATCCAGAGGTGACATGTACCCAGTCAATACAGGGATAGTCAAAATTCCCCATTATAATTGGGTTTTCTGTTTTTGTAGCCTCTCTAATCTCCCTCAGCATTTCACAATCACTGTCACTATCCTGGTCAGGTGGTCGGTCATATATTCCTACGCTTATTATTCAAGCATTGAATTTCTATCCACAGAGATTCTATGGTACTGTTTGATTCCTTTAAGATTGTTATTATATTTTACTCTATGCTTTCTTTCACATACAGAGCCACTCCCCCTCTGTGATGCCTATTATATCAATATACTCGTTTAATTCCAGACACTCAAGTTTACCTATCTTTTTATTTAGACTTTCTAGCATTTGTACACGGCACTTATAAAATTCGTCAGTATTTAGTTATGTGCCTTCATGTGATGTAACTGAATCTTGCGGTCCTTCCAATCAATGTTAAGTTTTGTACAACCTAAATCCTAGACCTAAATTGATCCAGCTAGGGTCCCTTTAAACAGCAAAGTCATTTGTTTTAACAGCACAGAAATAGGCATGCAGCCATTCTTTTTGATGTTTGATTTTTTTTTTAAATGTCTACCGCTTTAAAACACCAGGGCAGATTGATTTGTTGAAGCCCCTCTGGAAACAATCCCTCCCTGAGCTGACACAAGTGGGGCTAGTCAGCGTGTCGGCATGAACCCAGCGTCCTTAGGGGAAGGGCGGTTATCCTAATGGAAGTGCTGAAGGGCCCTTGGCTCTGTAACAAAGCTGGGTTTATTTCTGGGCTATGTTTTTAGCAGCACACCCTGGAGGGATGCATATGTACATGTGAAGGCAGTTTGGTATTGCGGGAATGCACTGTAATGGACTGGGTAATAATAATAAGCCAACAGCTGAGGCTCCCCCCCACTCCGCATCCCACTCTTGCAAAGCAGCAGACACAATGGCCCTGCTGTCCCGCCAATGATGCCCTGCTAGCTCTCTGCTTGAGTTTCTCCCAATGCAGCAAGTGCAGGGGCGCTTGTGAATGGGTGTTTGCCCTCCCCAGCTCTGAGCGCATCCTTTGAGAGTTGGCAAGGCAGCAGCATCTCAGTGGAGCGAGAACAGGTGGGTGAGGTGGCTGGTCCTTTCTCATGGCTGGAATGCAGGGCTCTGCCCATGTTCCCGTTAGAGAGCGTGGCTTCCGTGTTGTGTCAGAGGGGCAGGTTGAATGGGATCCAGAGCTTTAACCAGGCAATTATAATACTCCTGGACTGTAGCTCCTGTGATGGGGAGGGGAGGTGCTGCTGCGAGCTTGGCAGAAAAGGGATTGAAATGCTCTGTGACTAGAGGAAGCACCCGCAGTTTCCTGTGTCTGGAGTACAGGGGCTTCCTGGGTAGCAGGCCCAGGCCAGCTCTGGGGAATAAGTTCTCCCCAAGGCACTATTAGAGGGATGTCTGTGGGGAGCTGGGTGCTGAGTCAGGGACTCTAGCTGGGGCAAGGGCTGGAGCTGAGGATGGTGCTTGGCTTCAGCTGCCCTGGATGTGTTTCTTTACCTCAGGCTCTGGCTGAGTGAAGCCCTGTGTGGTTTGAGTTTGGCCTTAAAGGTGCAGGGCTGTCTTTACATTCACCATTTTCCTTTACCATAAAGCTTGCCACAGGTGGTTCAAACCCCTCCTTGGCGTGCAGAACACTTTCCTGCTCCCACCAGCCATTCAGCTTGCCAGCCCCTGTGATCCTTTGTGTGGCCTAGCGTGCAGAGCACTGGGTGGGGACTCAGGAGACCTGGCTTCTAGTCCCTGCTCAGCTGCTGGCCTGCTGGGTGACCTCAAGCAAGTCACAGCTATGCTCTGTGCCTCAATTTCCCCATCTGTACAATGGAGCTACTGCTACTGCCCTCCTTTGTGAAGTGCCCCGAGATCTGCTGATGAAATGTGCTAGACAACAGCTAGGTAGTTATTATTGTACACAAAATACAAAGGCAGACAGAGAGGTGAAGCAATTTGCCCCAAGTCACACAGCAAGTCAGTGGCAAAGTTGGTCCTGGAGCCCAGGAGTCCTGGCTCCTACCCCCTTCTCTGGCCAGGCGTGCACACTCGCTTCTCCCTGAGTTTTGCTTTTCACCTGCAGCTCCCGTGACTTCAGTTGGAGTTGGGGGTGCTCAGCCCCTCTGTGAATCCAGCCCCAAGTTATAGGAACAGAAACAAATGTTGTTAAATTAACCCTTGTGCTGCTGATAAATAGTGCGAGGGCTGCTTCCTTGCATTAAGGCCAGGGACTAGCTCTTTCTCTCCTTTGTTGGGCCAGGCTGGGAGCTCTCCAAGCTCAGCTACCATTCGCAGGGAGCCCGCAGGACCCTGACTTGGCTTGATGTTAAAGCAGGTGCTTCCCTGGGGACTTGGTACCACTGAACTCGCCCCACTGTATCCAGTGAGACCATCAGCAGGATAATGTTCCTGTGACTGTGCTGGGCTCTTATTGCAGTACTTTGTGCTCATAATACTGGGTATGATAGTGCTTAACAGGACAAGCCAGCGTCATAACCCTGGTTAGAGACAGAGGCACAGACTAGCCCCGAGGCAAAGAGCAAGTTAATGGCAGAATGAAGAACGGAACCCAGAAGTCCCGAACCCTGCCCCCCACTCTAATCGCTGGAAACCCTGCTTCCCAAATGACATCATGCCCCATTTTTCCCCAAGGGAGGGAATTCTCCTACTGCAGAGTCTCTTGTTTGCCCTCGTGGGGTTGAGCCGCTGAGGGCAGAGTTTACCCAGGGCTGGCTCAGAAAGGTATGTGTCAATAGTGCTGATGCCAGCAGTCAGGAGCAGGAAGTATCCTCAGCTGGGGGCTGGGGCTTTCCAGGCACAAAGGCTGCAGTGGCACTGAGCCCTGGCCCAGATGCCAGGTCAGTGCCCTATCAGCACAGGAGTGAAACTGGGGCGGGGCCTCCATTAGATGATCATGATGCCTGACCTTAGGAGTCAATGTAAAATCACCATGGAAGTGAGTCACACAGGCCAACCCTTTACAGAATCAAAGGCTGCAGAGTGGACAATGCTCCCATCTTGTGTTCACCAGTGGCATTGCAAGGCAAAAGACAGAAAAACATGTAAGATTTGACTGAGTTCATTTTCCATCCAAGGAACAGTTTTTTTTCTCTCATAAAAGCATTCAGGTCAAGGGTCAGTGGAAAAACTGCACAAGTAGTGCAACTACCTCAGTTCAACTGCTTTTTGCTTCCTCACACTTTGCTTTGCCCTGGCACTGCCGGCAGCCAACTCCTTAGCAACTGGAGCCGAGACCCAGAACTTTCCTTAACTACCAGGGAGTCTTTTTGTTTTATAGTTTTCCTTCTCTCCTGACACCTGGGCTGGCATTTGACTTGTGAAAGCGAGTGGCTGATAGCCATAAGAACAGGTGCTGGGCAAGCTTCCTGCAGCCCCGTTCTGTGGATCATCTTGATCTGGATCTGCAGGCCCCTGTGATTCCAGCCCTGGGATCCCCACCCACAGTTCTACCTATGCACCTCCATCCTGACCTGCAGTGCCCCAGTGATTCCAGCCCTGTACCCCACCCTGCTCTGCTGGTGACCATCAGTCCAGACCTGCAACCTTCCCTGATCCAATATCCCGTAGGGACTAAAATACATCATTATTACACATGATAATATGAGTTGATTTGGTTTTCACCAGGTCCTTGGGAGCAGGGTCTAATATGCTAACACATGCTGCTCCACATGTCTTAGCAAATCTTTGAGGTGGTCAGCCAATGGATCAGTGACATGCACCAGCATCAGCAAACCCAGGCCCAGGGCATGATTGCTGGTCACCCCTAGTCTGTACAAAGGGAAGCCTCAGATGCACACCTATCTTATGCATGAAGGAGAGATTCCGGCAGCACCAAGCTGCCTTCTCCTTTCTCTGCTCAAACCCGCTGGGGCAGAGCATGTCACACTCCTAACGCTGTCCTGGCCCAGTCCCCATCCCTGCCCCCAGGTAAGCCAGCAATGTGCACTCAGCATGCAGGCTCATGTGGAGTCACAGGGTCTTCAGCAGTGGCTTGCCCCTTTCCCCCGAGTTAGGCTGACATGCCCCAAAAGGCTTAGGGAGCCAGCATGAATGCAGGGTGCATTGCCCGCTCCCTGGGTCACCCGTGGACAGCAATAAGCTGTGTGCTGTGCTACCTGCTGTTCCTGCCCTGCTGCTGCAATGGCTCATCCTCTGTCCCCCACCCTGAGCAGTAGGGAAAACGGCCGAGATGTTGTTTGCAGAGGAGCAGAAGGGCAGAGTGAAACCTGGCTCCGCCAACCCCAGTGCAAAGTCAGGTTATCCGGAAGTGACTCTCTTCCCTGGGCTGAGTTGGAGGATGGCTGGGGATTGTACTCAGAGCTGGGCAACCAGGACGGGGGGTTGCATAGGCCTGGTGAGGGCTGTGTGTGACAGGGTATGGCATGGATCAGCTGCAATGCATCTCCAGACTGGATGTTTCCCCTTCCTGCATTGGCACCTTGGCAAGCATTGGGACACAGGACACAGCAACAGACCTAGGCTACATGGAGCTGCAGCAACCAGGATGGAATTCTCTTTAGTGGGAATGGGGGGCTCTGTACTCTGGGGGTGGGGCAGGAGCAGTGCTGGGGCAGAGTAGGGCAGTGGGAGACAGGAGGAAAGGGCAAGGAAAGGACAGACAGTAGTGGGGGGTGAGGCGATGGGGGCAGATTCCTTCTGGGTCTGATTCCCCCTTGGGGTCTAATGGGTTGCAGAGGGGAGGGAGGAGATGCACGTTACTGCTCTGAGGGGGCAGGGGATGCTGCCTTGGAGGTTGTATGGCTGGCAGCTTGGGTCACAGGAGCAGAGGTCATGGAGCTGTGTGTCCTGGCAGGGGAGGTTACCTGCAGCCCGGCGTTGATGGTGATTGTGGGCCCCTCGTCGTTGCGTGGCACGACAGTGATGGAGACGGCCTTGGGCTGGCTCTGCCGGTTGACCTCAGAGGCATTGGCCACGATGGTGAAGCTATCGGCCAGGGACTCGCTGCCGTCGTGAATGTATTGGATGAGCTGCTGCTCCACCTGCGGGCAATGAAGGTCTGAGGAGTCTGGGAGGGGCTCACCCACTAGCAGGCTCCCCCGGGAAGCCACCGTGCGGGTGGCCCTGACCACTCCCTTGTGGAGGTGTTAGGCCTGAATAAAGATATTGCAGACAAAACCAGGTATGCCAACCTGACCAAAGTCAGGCTAACAGAGGCTTTTGGGTAATTCCTGAGTGAAAAACACTGAGAAGCAGCAGCATGTCTCACAAGTGCTGGGAAAAAGTGAGATAAGAGAGAAGCTGCATTCCTGGCATAGTACCAGATGTGCTGTGTTAGGACAGCTCCTTCGAAGAACTGATAAGAGCCCTAGTTTCCCAGCCTCTTTGTTTTCACTCCCTGGTTTTGTTCTTTGTTTGTTTTTTAACTCCCCTACATTTCTAACTTTAGGCATGCATGTATACTAAAGGTGTCTAGTTTCTAGCTGTTAAAAGAAGGGGGTGGGTTGCTCCAGTGAATAATTTATGACACGACGGAACTGTCTATATAGGCTTATACTAAGATGCAAAGAGCGAGCTGGTGCTCTCTGGAGACGAGCTGCTCTCTATTGATGCATGCACTGGTCAATAAAGAGCTTTTGATCGGACCTTGCTGGTGTTGCCTGTCTCTCTCGCGGTCAGACAACGAACTTTGCCGTCTGGGTTAGAGTCCCTGACAGAGGGATGCCAAGGCCAGTGGAACTACAGCAGGGGTAGCACAAGGCCTGTGCTCATCAGAGCAGGCTTGAGTGGAGCCATACAGGGAGCAGGTCATCTGAGCTGCCATGGGGAGCTGTGGGAGGAAGACTATGGTGATAGGCCTCACATAGGCCTCCTGGTCTAACTTGTCCATCCAGGATGATCCCATCCCACAGACCTGGCTGTGTGCACAACTCCCCCATCCCCTGACACTGGGGGAAGATCTGTGCAGGGACCAAAGGCAGGAGGAGACCCTCTGTGCACCTTGATCTCTGAACATGAAAGAAACGTGGATCCCCTCAGCTGCTTTGTCTGTTCAACTTCCTAACCTTTGGTATCCCCGGGACCTGATTCTGATCTTGCTTTGCACAGGTGTAAATGAGGAGTAACTCCACTGGGATTTGTGGAGTTCCAGCACTGGGGGATCAGGATCAAGCTCCTGGGTTTTAACTTAGCACAAAGCCTGTCTAGACATATCAATCAGCCTCTGGAGAGGTCGGCTCCATACCTCATTCCAGGTGAAGAAGTGCAGATTGCCCTCTTCAGGTCTGACCATGTTCTGGATGATGCCGTGTCTCGGGGGCTTGGGAACCATGAACTCCACATTCAGCGCTGTGAAATAGGCGCTGGGGATGGTCAGGATGTCCGTGGAGAGGGTTATGGAGTTCCCTTCAGTCACTGTGATGTTGTGGATGTCCAGGGGGACTGAAAAGGGAAGGACTTCCAGGTCCACCACAATCCCCTCCAGGGTCTCTGCCCCACTAGCTGTGATGTCCACGGTGAACTGGTCACTCTGCATGTCAGGCCCAGAGTGCAGGTAGAGCACTTGGCTTTCATTGATGTCCTCCTGGGTAAAGGACTGAATGGGGTTTAAGATGGGAGGCTCGTCGGAGGTGCCGCTGTGGTAAACCATCATCAGGGATCCTAAGCGCGGGGGACTGGTCACCAAGTAGATAATCTCCTGAGGAGGGATGTCCTCGTGGACTACCTGTGTCCGTGAGAGAGAGAGAGTTTGCAAGGCCTGGTCAATTCCATCCTGTGGTGGGAGAGGCACTTCATTCTTTCTGGTGGGAGCAAGGTGTGACTTTTCCCCCACTCATACAGGGAGCCCGACTCTCAGTGGGACAAAAGTTCCTGGCTGTGCCCAAAGGGGTTAAAGTGGGAATGGTTTACAGAGCAGATGAGAGTGAGGCCTAGTCCATTCTGGTGAATACCATGGGCCTGGACTCTATTGTCTAGTGCCTGGTTCATTTCCACCAGTGACAAGGGGTGTCACAGGCTACGACTCTGAGTAAGTATCATTGTACACACACTGGGCACTATGGGAATGGCCATGCAAGGAGCAGGGCAATGGAGAATATTGTATTCAGTGGGCTGGTTCTTCAGGCTCCTTGTTTGCAGAGTGGCTCTAACCTGAGAAGTAGCTCTGTAAAGATGGCATGGTGGGGTTCCAGGCTCACTGTGTCTCCTGACCCCCCAATCAGATTTAAGCAGATAGCAGCTACAAAGATGGGATTTGTTAGTAGCCAGCCTTGCAAACTCCCGTGAGATCTGAGAGCCAAGTGGGCCTCTCCCCTTCTCACATATCAGCAGTAATTGAGGCTCTCCAGGGCCAATTGTGCCCCCAGATCTACCTGTGCAACCCCATTATCTCAGTGATATCTGCGCCAACCCACCGAGACCTGTTGAGGACATAACCTCAGACAACAGGATTGCACAGGTTTAGCAGAATTTGGACTGCAGGATCTTCATTAGCAGTGCTGATGCACAAGATGGTATGGACTCAGTCTGACTCCCAGATCCCAGGGGGTGTTTGCAGAGCTGGGCAGTTAGAACTGTATCCACGCCCAACCTTCACCACCTCGTCTTTTTACATGCAGAATGAGAAACTTTGATCTGGAAATCAGTGAGTGAGGATAACCTCGGAATCCCACAAGGCAAAAGTACTGGGTCATTCTTCACAGTAAAACCATAGTTTAAGGGATTAATGTTCCATGCACCTCTCTTTGGGAGCCCCGCAGAGCACAGTAACTCCAGCCCTCAGTTGTTTTCAGGGCTGATGTGTCTTGTGCAAGGCAATTATCACCGTGCATCATCCTCCCTGTGGGAGACACCTGCATTCACAGATTATTAACCTGTCAGTAGGAAGGATGTGCTGGGAAAATTCCTGCCCGTTTTAAGCTCTTTCTCCTATTCAATTCCAAGAAGATCCTGTAGGATTTACTAGCAGAATTTTGCTATCCCATGTCCTGTAGCCAGGAAGATACACGGGGGGAGGGTGAATAAAAGCATGGGAAGATGCTCACAGAAGGTGTTACTTACCAGTAAATAGTCTTTCTTAATCTCAACCGGTTCTCCTTGGAAGATGTGTATCTTCTCGTGGTGGATGATGGTCAGGGGACTAGGATGGGTGTCCAGGAACACAGTGATTTCCATCGTGTCTTCCACAGCCACCTGGTTAGCTTCCACGGAGAATTGGAACTTGTCCTTGGCATTCCTACTGCTGTTGTGCTGATAGATCACTTCTCCTGCCAGCAGATCCTTCTGGGAGAAGGAAATCACTGGCTGGCCCCCTTTCAGCACCACCCCCCACCTTGGCGGGGTAGTTATCTGGAACCAGATTTCCTCGTCATTCCTTATGTCCATGTTGGTCTCCAAGCTGAGGATGGAGGAGTCAATGGTCCCCTGGCTCCCTTGGTGGATGACTAAGCCAGTGTTGTTGACAATTTGGATGTAGGGGTCTGAGGCCTGTACTTCCAGGAGGGCTGCAGTTTGGTGCAGGCCGTCGGAGACCTGCAGCTGTATCCAGCCCCGGTCCGCTCCGGAATGGACAAAGAGTATCTTCTTCTTCCTCAAGTCATCCTGCGTGAAGCGATACACCTGGCGGCTCCTGTCATCAATGGAAATGATGCTACCAAAGAGAATGTCCTTCCTCACCAGCACCAGCTGTGTGTCAGAGAATCCAGAGTCCTGGTCTGTGAAGGCGATGTCATTGGTGGTCAACAGGCGCTGCCCATTCCGCACAACGTTGAAGACCTTGCTCACTACCTGGACTGGCGGGTGGTCATTGACGGGCTGGATGGAGACTCTGAAGACACCTCTCACCTCCTCCGTGTCAGAGTCAGCACTACCCTCGTCCTGCTTGATGGCCACAAATGGGATATCATCCTCTGTGGTCTCAGAGTTGTCATGCTGATACAGAAGCCTGCCCTGGAGAATGTCTTCATTGGTGAACTCTGTTATGACCTTCTCATGGGAAGGCCAGTTGGATGGTGTCCTCCAGACCAGCTTCCCATGCGTTGGCCCTTCAATCACCTCATACAGGTAGTCCATGTTATTCAAACTCCTCACAAACAGGTGGTCCTTGGAGATGACAGCCTGTCCTCCTTCCAGGACAGATAGAAGGACATTGGTCAGGACAGGTGCATCTGGGTCCCCCCCAATGCTTATCATATAGGTGTACATGGGGGAATACTGGGCATCGGCAGTGACACGGAACTGGAAAGAGTCTTCAGTCTCTTTAGAGTTTCGGATTGTTGCACTGTAGCTAAGGTGTTTTCTCTGCAGGTCCTGTTGGGTAAATCCAAAGCCCTCTGTCAGCCTGCTACCAAGAAGCTCAAGGTTCCCCTTTTTCGGTGCCTGGATTATCATGTAGTAGAAGGAAACTGGGTCAGAGCTTGGATCCTCCAATGCTGCTTCCATTTCCCTGGTGGTGATGTTTTGGTGCCGCTTATTCTTCATCTGAAGGGGGACCAGGGTCTTCATCTTGATGGTGGCCTTCTTGATCCTGATTAGGAAAGTGTTGTTTGGTAAGGTCTTCTCACCAACTTGGATCTCGAACCTCAGCTTCTCCATTACATCTTCCAGATGGTGCTCAGGATCCATGCTGAAGTACTGTATGCGCCCTTGCACAATGTCCTGCTGGTGGAAGGACTCAACTCTCTTCCACTCCCCTCCCATGCTCCCTTGCTTCTGGACTTCACCATACCAGAGAGGCTCTGTGAGGCGATACAGGATGTTCACTCTTTGTTTCACAGCATTGGTCTCCACAGAGAGGTTGGCTGTGGTAATTGGAACGGCACTTCCTTGTGCGACAAACAGTCCAGTGTTGTTGCGCACTTGGATGTCAGGCTCTATAGCGATGACTCTTAAAGTGGCCACTGGGCTTCTTACCAAGCCATCGCTAACTTGGAAGATGACCTGTAATGCTGGGCCATTCTGGTGGACATAGACCACATTGCCTGCTTCCAGGTCCCTGCAGGAAAACTCTTCTGTGGGCACCCCAGGCTTAAAGTCATATTCCACGTAACCTTCTTCCATCCTCTTGCCGCCAAGCAGCTGGAATTTCAAACTGTCACAGGGTGTGTCATCATCAAGGGCCTGGATGATGTCCGTGCTTAGACGCTTTCGCGTGTGCTCCAGAATCACCATGAGGTCTCCATGGGGAAAGATCACCTGCGGGGCATCATTGATGGGATTAATCTTTATTGGCAGCAGGTATGTCTGGCCTTGCCATAAACACTCAGGAATCCCCTTTCGGGTTGTGACGGTTACCTCCAGCATCAGCTGATCCATGGGACCTTCGGAGCCATCATGAACATACTTGACTTTCCGATTCGCTATGTCTAGCAATGTGAATTTCCTTCTGCTCCTAGAGCTGTGTATGTCTAGTTCCAGCTGGCCATGCCTGGGTTCGTTTGTGACACTAAAGAGGACTTGAGACTGTCTGATGTTTGCGCTGCTTAGGTCTATTGTAGGTTGGGTATGTTGCCATTCCAGGAAGGCCATGCTTCCTTCAGCTACGACCAGGGGACTGACGTGTAGCAATTTGGTGCAGTTAGCAAAGGCTGGAGGGAGGTTGGGGTCAAGGTGGCATGGTTCTACCACCGGCCCTAATGCTCCCTGCCAAACAACAGGAGTTGGGGTGGTGGGTGCCTCATCCCGCTCATATGCGTCCTCATAATCTGAGTACTGCTCCTGCATCCTGCAGCCGAGTGTTATGTCCTTTGTGACCAGAGCGTCTTGCAGGCTCTTCTTCTCCAGGTTGACCCTCAGGTCCTCCATGCAGCCGATAAAGGAGCTGTTAGCAGTGCTGCCCCCTGAAGTGAAAGCAAGCCGGCGTTCCTTTAGCCTGCGGGAGGCGTTTTCATTCATGCCGCCGACAAAGAGGCTGCCCTGGAGATCAAGGTAGCTGTGGATGCCCCTGTTGGAAGTCCTCGAGGCATAGTAGTCGACAAGGATCTCAAACTTGTAGATGTCCACATGGAGCTTCACATAGTGCTGCTGCTCATCACTGATGAAGATGTTATTGTGCAGGATGACGGCCCCATTGCCTTTCTCCACCACCCCCCTCAGGCGTCCGTCATAGATCTCCAGGTATAGAAAGTCATTCTGCAGCCCTGACTGGTAGATCAGGGGGGCATGCTTGATGCTCGTCACAATCACAAACTCGATAGTGCCTTCTTCCCTCGCGCTCCACCCCGGGAAAGCGATATAAGAGCGTGGGCCCAGGAAGCCGAAGGGGTCATCTGGCCCAGCAGAGAACTCCTCGCTGCACCCCTCTCGAACCTCGTGGAACATTGTAGAGGCAGCATCAGGTGCCCATGGAGAGAGAATATTGAGGCCATTGAACTTCGCCATATGGAGACAGCCTCTGAATGGAGAGCTGGATCCAGTGAGGTATGGCAGCTCCAGACTCCCTGTCCCACCCACATAGAGGCCGTACTGAATGTCCAGCCGCTGTAGGGGACCTGGGATCTCCACAGAGGTGTTAAAGAGGCCATCCACTGTCAGAGTCATCCTACCGTCTCCCACCAACAGCTCAGCATCATGGATTACTAGATTATTGAGGCGTGGCCCTGCTGGAGACTGGAACATCACTTCTTCTGAGCCCAGCTCTAGTCTGACCTGCAATGAGAGTGGGTGAAAAGTTGAGTTAGAACCTTGGGACAAGTCGAAAGTTCTCTGGGATGGACAAGGATACAGGGCATGGCCTGGGTGTCCTTGTGCCCCAATAATCTCCAACTGCCAAGACAACCCCTTGGGGCAATGAGCCACCAGATACAAGTCACAGCAGCCCAAAGTCTGCTCCCATTTATGCTGGGGACCAGTCCAGCTTTAGGCTGGCCTTAGGATAAGGACAGCATAAAGATGGCTTAAAGATATCCTTGCTTTGCCCTCCCCTCTGGTTTTGCACCAAGCACAGCTCCACAGGACCAAGAGATCCAGACCTCTTTCTTTTTCTGTTATGAAGATATGGCTGTTCCAGGATTGGCTGATGTGCTCTTGTCCTGTGAGCCCAGCATTGCAGAAAATGTTATGAGTCTCCAGCCAGACAACTAAAACTCACACATCAGAAAAAGCAGTTCCCTGCCCCAAAGAGCTTCCCATCTCTTTAATGTTAAAAAACAAAGAAGGAAATGAAATGCAAAAATGATGCCAAGGCAATTGTAAGGTTGCATAGTTGAAATAAATTTTAAAAGGACTTATGTAATGCAAAAACAACCAGGGCCAATTTCTCTTCAAGTGCAAAAGTGCAAAGCTGCATTGAACTCAAAGGAACTACACCCATTTGTGCCAACACAGAATTTGGTCCAAGGTTTCAAAAGCAATATTAACATGGCTTCTTTGCACATCCTGGAGACATTGACACAGGTAGAACTATATTAAGCAGCGCATATCAGAAGGAAAAACAGGAATAGGAAATACAGGGCAACTTACTGATGCCACCTTAATGTTGCATTGATGCAGTTTGTTGCACACGAATGCACAGGGCGATTGATTGCCACATAAAAAGCTCAGCACATGGCACAGATATGACACAGACCTGATAACTAATCTGTTCCCCTCATACTAGAATGAGCAATACCTTTGGGAGCTGTTGATAGCTGTTGGCAAGTGCTGGCTTTTGGAGGGTGGTTGCTGTGGATGTGCACATACATGTAGACAGTTTAGGTAATTCAGCGATAGGTATTTCTCTGCTGCTTGTAACCGGGCTGTCTATCAATCTGTCTTGTAATTAAGCATGTGTCTGGTGCTCATCAGTTAGGGCTTGGGGGTCCCTTAGCCTGTGCATCTGTCCCGGAGCATAAGGAGAAGTCAGAAAGTCCTTTATGCTTCTGCACAGGCTGCCTAGACTAAACGTCTGGGTGTGCCGGGGTGAGTAGGTACCTGTGGCTCCCACCCTGGAAAAAGGGAGAGGGGCATGGCAGGAAGTGGGTGGGGTTTGGCTCTACCTCTCCCCCAGTGTGCTGGCCTGCAGAGCTGAACTGGGATGGAGTAATAATTTATCGCTGGGTTTATAGGTGCTGGAATTAGGAGTTCTGGGGATGCTGCTGCACCCTCCTGGCTTGAAATAGTAACAAACACCAAATACATGGTTTCTGCCTTCAGCACCCCCACTATAAAAATTGTTCCAGCACCCTGACTGGGATGGTTCATCTAGGGTGGTGGAGTTGTGGATCAATCGATTGTCTGTCTGTCCTTCCCTCCCTTCTATCCATCCTAAGATACTCCCCCAGCCCCTCCACAGTATATCGAATCTGAGCGCCAGACGCTTTCTCTAAAGGCTCCCTTCTCTTGGCTCCCACCCTGTCTCTGGGCCTGGACCAGCAGCTCCTATCCAGGCTCATGTCTTGAGTAGGTCAGATGGGGGCAGCATTTTGCAAGCAGTGGGGGCAGAGATCCTTACTGGCTGCAATGCTCTACCTCCCCCTTCCATACAGAGGAGACAAGCCACGTGCTGACTCTTCTTTTCTGATGTCCTCATTGCCTACGAGCTGGCTTGGTTCTGCTTCGTAACCACTACTCTCCCTGCCTGCCAGGGAAATAGCAGGCTAGATTTCCTCAGCCGTCCCCACAAAGAGCAACCTCGGAGCCGGGCTAAGTAGAGGGTTGGAGGAAGGAACCTGAGGGATGAGGTGGGCAGGATCTCTTCTGACAGATGGCCTCCATTAGAGAAACCTCAACCCATCGTCTCCCAGGCGCTGCAGCCTGCCAGGCTCTGTAGTCCGTGTGGCAGCCCTGGCAGCTCTCTTGGGCCTAGAGAGGTGTGGGGTAAGGGAATGTGTGTTGGGGACACTCCTTCTTGTTCTTTCTTTGTGGCAGACCCTGGTACAACCACAGAGACAGGGGGTTCATCTCTCTGCCCCACTCACCCCTGCGGCAGTCTGGGCCTTTTCCCAACTGGAGTCCTGGATTTGGACAGTGGGCCGCTTTTCTGGAGCTGCCACACCCTGCTACCGGACTGTCAGCAGGTGCAGCATTAGTTAGCATCAGGCTCTTGTGCCGTGCTTGCACGGCATCCTCACAGTTGCTACCTGAGCAGGTTACAGGTGGGCTTGGATTAAGGGCTTTCAGAGCTGGACAAAATAGCCACCTTCACAGTGAAGGTGTTGGGGGGAGGAATGCTACAGGCTCTGTCTCACCACGATTAACAGAGCTCCTGATTAGCAGCCAAGGAAAGGGTGGGAAGGGATAGCTCAGTGGTTTGAGCATTGGCCAGTTAGACCCAGGTTGTGAGTTCAATCCTTGAGGGGGCCATTTAGGATAAAAATCTATCTGGGGATTAATCCTGCTTTGAGCAGGGGGTTGGACTAGATGACCTCACGAGGTCCCTTCCAACCCTGATATTCTATGACAGAGGATCAATTAAAACAACTGTAGGGCTCAGCACAGATGGTGCAATCTGCTCTCAATAGCACTGGGCAATAGGCTAAGACCCACCCTCCCTCCTGGAGTTTTCTACCAAAGCTGGAGCTCTCTCCTGAGCTGGCTGTTTCTGGGACTTCCCCCTGAAGGATGTCCTGTCCCTCCTGTAAAAGCAGCAGAGAGTCCTGTGGCACCTTGTAGACTAACAGATGTATTGGAGCATGAACTTCCGTGGATGAATACCCGCTTCTTCGGATGCATCTGTCCCTCCTGCTCAGTGTCCTTTGCCTTAGACACATCTGCTTGGTCTGAGTGCTGGGGGGAGTAGCACTCCTGTTCAGGGTCCCAGGGCCTGGCTCCATAGGGTGTTTTGTGGCCTTGGTTAGTATCCAAAAAGAAGATGCTGTCCTTAAAAATGTGCAGCATGGGTGGACGTTACTGCCAGACTCACAACCCTCCATTCCTCCAAGATCCCAGCCTCCTCACCAGGGCTGGCTTTAGGAAGTGCGGGGCCCAATTCAAACAGTTTCGATGGGGCTCTGGCAGAGATGACTAAAAAAAAAACAAAAAAAACCTACCACATGTAAAAAAGCACGTGGGGCTTGTACTCACCAGGTGGTGCTGCGAGACTTTGGCAGCAGGTCTTTCACTCGCTCCAGGTCTTCGGCAGCACTGAAGAACTCACCACCGAAGTGCCGCCAAAGACCCAGAGTGAGCGAAGGACCTCCACTGAAGTGCTGCTGGAGACCTGGAGCGCCGCCAGGTGAGTAAAAATTAAAAAGGCGCCTCTAGCCAGGGAAGGAATTCTCACTGGGCGCGAGGCCCTCTTAGGTGCAGGGCCCGATTCGGGGGAATAGGTGGAATAGGCCTAAAGCCGGCCCTGCTCCCCACCGTGCTTCTCACACTGTGTCAAATCCCAAAGTAAGCAGATACAGCCCCAGTGATGTCAGCAGAGACCTGCCCGCTCATCCTGAGGCCAAATGTGGCCAGTAACCTTGCTATGCCTGCTGCAAGGAGGAGAGAGTGTTGCTGACCTGCAGGACACCAGAGCGGAGCTCCACCAGGAGATAGTCAGTCTGTCCTGCAGCCAGGAAGAGGAGCCCACTCCGCTGGCTTGTTGAAAACTGCAGGTGGAGCTGGACTGTGCTATACACCTCCACCAAGGGCATCTCCACATAGCCGTCTCCAAAGAAAGAGGCTGCTGAGAGGGAAAGAGAAGAGGTTCAGGGCCTGGGCTCCTGTTAGGTGACTCAACCACCGCATGGGGTCAAGAGAACATCCCTCCTCTCCCCTGCAGAAGGGCCTCTGCCCTGTGACCTAGCCGTGGGGCTCCCTTTGTAGACCATCAGCTGTGTTCCTAGGCAGTCCACCAGAGGTTGCTGGTGAGCGACATGCTGCACACTCTCCAGTCAAAGTGATGGACGTTTGGTCTACTGGATGGGGACTTGGGAGACCTGGATTCTATTCCTTGCTCTGCCACTGCCCTGCTGGGTGACGTTGGCAAGTCACTTAATCGCTTTCTGCCTTATCTGTTAGACTGTAAGGTCTTTGGGGTATGGATGGCCCAAGAGTACTTAGTCTCAATGGTGCCTAGCACATTGTGGCCCTGATCTCATCTGGGGCCTCTGGCACAACTGCATTACAACTGGGGCTGAGTGTCTTGCCCCCATAGCGCCAGCTGCAGCCAGGCCAGGATGAGAGACGGGGAGTTAGGGGTTAAAGCCAACTCTTTCATCTGGCAGTGCACAGCAGCTGCCATCTGCAAGAACCCAAGTGTCTTTGCTATTCGAGTTTATTTTTTTCTGAGCAATCTTTTGTTTTTAACCTTAAGGAACCACTTATGGGGCTAAATTAATGGGAGATCTAATCTCCTTGCTGGATTTCCATCAGCCAAGAACTGAAATACTCTAACTTCTCCAGCCCCTGTGTTATTTCATCGCCCTGCAGCATTCAAAAACCCTGTGAAAAGCAAACACAAATACAACTGGAGGAAGCTGCACATACCCCTCACTGTCACTAGATGGGGAAAGCAGGTCAGCAGACTAACACAAAATTCAGAGGGGTAGCCCTGTTTGTCTGGATCTGTAAAAAGCAACAAAGAGTCCTGTGGCATCTTATAGAGCAATTGATGTATTGGAGCATAGGCTTTCGTGGGTGAACCCTGTGGCACCTTATAGACTAACAGATGTATTGGAGCATAAGCTTTCGTGGGTGAATATTCACTCACGAAAGCTTATGCTCCAATACATCTGTTAGTCTATAAGGTGCCACAGGATTCTTTGTTGCTTAACACAAAACTGTCTCTTTTTGCTAACCGCTGCCCTCCTGAAGAGCGTTATACAACCTCTCACTCTTCTGGTGTTCTGCAGTGCATATGCCCAGGGCAGTGTTATTTAAGCAGATTCCCTCTCTTCCTCTCAGGGGTCTCTGTTGGTGTCACCTTCAGGAGCTGCCCAGCTCTGACAGCAACATGCTTCGCTCCACAGAAATGTGTTGCTAGTTGTTGGGCATCGGCAGCACAGGAAGAAGTAAGGAAAGCGCTTCAAACAAATCCTTTCCCGGGTGTCCCTTTCCAATGGGACGCCATAGAGCTGGGTGGTAAAGACGAGGAAGGCCGTGTTTCTCAGAGTGCAGCTAGCATGAGATTGGGCTGGAGCGAGATCTTTCCTGTCATCTTTTCACAAGAGCTGGTGTAAAGTATCAGGGGGGTAGCCGTGTTAGTCTGGATCTGTAAAAGTAGCAAAGAGTCCTGTGGCACCTTATAGACTAACAGATGTTTTGGAGCATGAACTTTCGTGGGTGAATACCCACTTCGTCACATGCATGTCACATGCATCTGACAAAGTGGGTATTCACCCACGAAAGCTCATGCTCCAAAACGTCTGTTAGTCTATAAGGTGCCACAGGACTCTTTGCTACAAGTGCTGGTGTGTGAGCCCCAGAGTTCTGGCCAAATTCCAGTTTCAGATATGGCTGATAGAGGTGGAAAAGGCTCATTCGACACCCCACTGCAAGGAATGGACATAAGGCTTCAGTAGTGGCTGTATCAGTTCCTGGGCTGGAACCTCAACTGGTGTAAATCTGTATAGCTCCATCAAAGTTAATAAAAGGACTTAGATGTACACCAGCTGATGATTTGGCCCGCTGACCATATTCTCCACTTTGTTTTAGGCAAAGGATATGTATATTCTACCAAAATTTCCTTTGCCATTGCAGTTGGAAACAGTATTCTTCTTTATTCTCGGTGTACGCTACTGTGTGCTGTTGCTTTGCACTGTTCAATAGTTGCTGAATTTCACCCCCAAAATGGCTTCTTTTCGGTGATAGGGAAGTTTATTCCTTTATACATCTGTATGTGCACAATATATATCTGTACAGCTATCTATTTTCCACACAAAAAAAGCATAGTCAAAGAATTTAAGATTGCAAAGTCAAACACTCCAAAGTTTGTAAATGCTAGAATTAGGAGCAATCAGAAAAAAAAGCATGTGCTCCTATAGTTAAAGACGCTCTCATAATGCATATGTCCAAAGAGGCAGAATTAAAGTTGCTCAGGCAACCCAAATTCTGGCATTTCCTAACTTTTAAAACTTTTGAGTGCTTGACTTTGCAAAATTTTAGAACATTTTAATGTAGTTTTTGTATATGTGTGTGTGTGTGTGTATTACTTAGTCCATCCCATGCTTTTCTGCTCATTGGGCTACCTACATTTGCCATCCTTGCCTGTCAACTGCCCTTCTCTCCAAATCTTCCCATTTCATATCGAAGTGCTTGATGTCATTCAGAACTGTTCTTTTCCATGTTATTCGCTGTCTTCCTCTCTTTCTCCTGCGTTTTCTGGCTTCCATTCAAGGGCGGTATTTGGTAAGTGTTCATTTTCTATTCTCAGCACATGTCCCAGCCACTGATGTCTACTTTTGTAGATTATTGGTGAGAGGTATGTGTGTATGTATATGTATATATAATATGTATATGTCCATAGTATATATATGCATATATGTATAGAATATACACATGGTAGATAAATATACTGAGTCCCAATCCGTGCAGTCTCTTAAATAAATATACAAGTTTAAAACAAAATTTTGCACATTCCAGAAGCAACCTTAACTCTGCCTGGTATCACTGCCCAGTTTCAACGTATAGGTCAGAGATCCTCTTACATTTTCCCATCCTCCATCGCTGTTGTCACAAAACACTGCCCATCTATCACAGACCCTTGCTGGTTCACCCACCCGCTGGTGTCCAAAGACACCAACATCTTGCCTCTTATCCTTTATATACAGAACAGAGAGTTGACTTTGCCCAATCCCAACAACCGTTTAGGGTCAAACTATGGCGCACCTTGGGGGACAGTCTTTGAAGTTAAGAGGGTTTAGGGCTTGGCTATCCATGCCTTTCTCCCTGGCCATGCCCCTTATCCTGGCAGTCATGAGGTGGGGTGGCAAAGGAGCAACCATAACAGCTCCCCACTACACCAGGTTCTGCCGATGCAGAAGAGATTGTCTAGAGGCTGGGTCTGCTGGGTTTTGAGCCATTTTGCATCAGTGGAATGCTGCTTAGGCCCTGGCCTCTCATGTCTTCAATGGATTTACTCCTGATTTACCACTGGTACAAATGAGAGGAGAATCCAGCTCACTCCTTGCAGCTTGTTTGCCTTCAAACAGCTCCTAAATATCAGCTGCCTTTAGGTCTCTGATTTTAGGAATTTCATCGTTGTGTCCAAACTATCACATTCTACGTGACGTATTTGCAGCTTTTAAGAACCTCAGAAGCCTTCCTGTGTGACTTGAGATTGAGCTCAGTTATCTTGGTGACTGAAGCTGACAGCTTCTAGAACTGACAGGAAATTAACCAGACTTATCCCCTGCAGGTAAAATTTGCTAATACAGGTTGAAGAGGAAACGGAAAGCAAACACAGCACTTGGTGACTGCGGAACAGCATCTGTAAGGGACAGTTTGAAATAAGCCCATCTTTGGAAAGGTTACAGATAATTACACTGACTTGCCTGGAAGAGGCAATGCCAGGGCTCCTGCCTCTTTGACATATTTTCTTATAGTTCAAAATCCTGTGTTTGGTTTTTAGCTAAACCTTGCTCCTTTGCTGCTCTACTCCTACCCATCACTTTCCCCTATGTAGGAGTTTGCCATCTGAGTTTTCAAATGGTCTTCTGAATCCCAGCCTTTAGGGACAGCCTCACAGCTTCAATAACTTAGGGGCGTCCCTGATGTTATTTAGACACATAAACAGTGTTTTCATTCACTTGCAGAGTGGAAGCTGCCCATTGGTGTTCCTTTGAGAATTACATGTGTATTACATGTATATTACACCTACTTTTGGCTGAGCAGAAGAAGCAACATGTACACGCTTGTTTGAAACTCACCCTCCTAGTTAGCACTGGGCGCAGCCGCCAGCACATCTGAAGTGCTTGCTCATTTCCTGGTTGTTACACACGCCCTTGGAAGCCTGTTACACGTGTCATTTTGGAAGCCTGGCCCAGGTGAATCACAAGAGGTGTGCTTTTAGCCACGAGGGCGTTGTAAGTCACTGTCCTACTCTAAACATTGCTCCTCTGGCCTTTTTTAAAAACTAGATTTGCCTTTCTTTACTGCATTGGCTGTTTCACTAGGAGGCACTCTTCCCTCTGAACCGGCACTGAACCAGCACCTGGCTGAGGCACGAGCCAGGAAGGCACTGCCAGATGTGTACGTAGGTACTTAATTGGGCATGATTTTGTGCTCTCTATCTCACCTTTACATTTCTACGGCATCGGCCTGCTTGCAAGAGCAGCTGCCATTTTGTGAGCAGAGCTGAATGCAGTGTTTCCGAGGAAACACACATTGTGCTCTGGCTGATGGAGAATTCCCTAAATTTTTGTTTCCCTGCTTCCCTTCATCTGAACAAAGTGGCTGCTGGTAAATGGCTGCTCTGCATATGGAAAAGCACAGTCTTTGAATGAGCGGTAACCTTGAGCTTCTGATTAATGACACCTTTTAATAGGTTAGGCTAGAGGGAGCATGGTCTAGTGGATCTGCTGTTGGACTGGCTTCTGTTCTTCGTTCTGATACTGACCTGCTGAGTACCCAGACCCCCTCTTCTCTGTACTTCTGTGTCCCTTGCCACCCTTTGACTTCTCTATTTAAGCTGTAAGCTCTTTGGCTGTCTTTCCCTATGGGTGTCTTCACTGCAGAGCTCAGCTGGGGATGGAAGCCTGGGTTAGCCAAGCCCAGGTGTGAGCATCCCCAGTGCTAAGGGAACACTCAGGTCAGACCTGTGTAGCCGCATCCACACTGGGACTGTGGTAAATCTGGGTGAGATGTTGGGATTTCTGGGGGCATATCCCTTGGTTCTTAGTGCTGCATGAGGTAGAAAGGCAGGGAAACATGGCCTCTGGAGCACTGTGGGAAGGTACTGGAGGAATATCAGGACCTGTGTTCAGGTTAACATCCTGTATCCACAGTGCAAAGTAGGTGGGTTAGACTAGAGCTCCCTTAAAGTGAAACCTGGGCTCTCACTTGAGCAAGCCCAGGTTCCAAACTCATATGAACCCAGCTAAAAGGCATTTGTGTGCAGATGGTAGGGGGGCATAGGGCTAAAACCCAAGTAAGAGCCTGAGCTAACTCTGCAGTGAAGACACACCTATGTGTTTGTACGGTGCCTAGTGCCATGTAGCTCAGATCTTGGTTGGGGCCTCTAGTTCCCACTGTAATACAAATAGTAATAAATAGGGTTGGGAGTTTGACCTTGGCCTTGGTAATCAGATTCATAGCTTGTGAGGCCAGAAGGGACCATTCTGATTATCTAGCCTGACCTCCTGCCTAGCACAGGCCAGAGAATCTCACTCAGTAACCTCTGCATCCAGCATGTTCTGTCCCACCTAAATCCCCCTGCAATTGCCACAGAGGTTGTCCTTCAATTTTTCTGCCAAAAAAAAGGTTGTATAATGTACTGATGCAAGATAGCTGCCTCCAGAAAGCTCTGCATTTCCTTGGTGAGCAAATGGCCCTGCATACAGCCTGCAAAGTGCTTTGGGATTCTTCACAAGGAAAAGCGCTATAAAACTGTAAATTATTGTTGTTTGTCTCCTCGTGTCCCTGCTTTGTTTTAGCTTTATTATCTTTCTCATCTCTGCAGCCGGCTCCGGATGGTGACTCTATTCAGAGGCAGTCGAGTTGCGGTGGAAAGGCCGTCTTGAGCTTAGTGGTCTAGTTTAAAACAAAGCTGAGGGTATCTGGGATTTGAAGACGCAGGTAAAAAGAAAATGTTTGCACTAAATGTTCCAGCGTGATCTTGGATTTCTTTGTAAAGTATCAAGAGTTTGTGGGGGGATATTTAGATACAAAAGGTAGCTTGTTCCCAACTCTTGCAATATCTGGTGTTTTTCTTAAAGCCCCAGCTCCTGGAGTCCTGTGATTACACAAGACTCTCAGCTTTCATTTAAAACCTGCCCCAGATTTCTAGTGCTCATGCCTGCAGAGAAGTTGAAAACATGACCCCTCATGGCTCTCATTTTTAAAAATCTCATGGTTTCTAACAGGGCTGGCTCCAGGGTTTCTGACATCCCAAGCGGGGGGAAAAAAAGCTGCAATCCCGATCAGTGGCAGCTCCACCATGTCACTTTCTTCTTCGGCGGCAGGTCCTTCCCTCCGAGAGGGATCGAGGGACCCGCCGCCAAATTGCTGCCAAAGAGCCTGACGTGCTTCCCCTTCCCCTTAGCCGCCCCAAGCACCTGCTTGCTGAACTGGTGCCTGGAGCCAGCCCTGGTCTCTAAGCCAATCTCGGGATTGTTTCCAGGGCAGCCTGGCTCATGACTGTGGAATGTCTGGGGTTGAAAGTCAGTGGGGGTTAGGTGTCCAGATGCCCTTTCGTGCCTTTCAAAACCTCTCTCTTAATGCATGTGAAAACGTGGGCACCTAGC
This sequence comes from Gopherus evgoodei, assembly GCF_007399415.2. NCBI lineage: Eukaryota > Metazoa > Chordata > Testudines > Testudinidae > Gopherus > Gopherus evgoodei. The sequence continues at coordinate 38,328,421 of NC_044331.1, read as the reverse complement.
ACTGTATATGCAAGTACTCCAGGCTTTGTGTAAAACTCACCTCAAGCCCCTGCCGCTTTGCTTCACTCTTGACATGTAACATGCCCTGTTACTCCAGGGCAGCGTCAACAGATGGCCTCCACAACTGCTGCTCCAGTCTTGGGGCCCTGTACTGCTCTGCTACTACACTTTAGTCCTGGCCTGCTCTTTCAACCCAGGGACTCTGCTGAACTGTGCTGAAGCACTTCAGGCCTTACTTATAATATCAGGGTTGGAAAGAACCTCAGGAGGTCATCTAGTCCAACCCCCTACTCAAAGCAGGACTGATCCCCAATTTTTTTTCCTTCCCCCAGATCCCTAAGTGGACCCCTCAAGGATTGAGCTCATAACCCTGGGTTTAGCAATCTAAAGCTCAAACCACTGAGCTCTTCCCATTTTAGGTACCCCTCCCCTCGGCTCTGCCAGCGTATGTCTTTTCTGAAATGCAGCCCCCTGGACTATTCCAGTCCTGGATCCCGCCCACAGCTCTGAAAGTGCATGTCAATCCACTGGCCACCTGCCCAGCTCTGCCAAAGCATCTCACTCCTCATTCCCAGAATCTCTGTAGCTCAGATCCTGGGCTCCCACTCTGCCAATTGTGCTAATGTCTAGCAGTTTTCCAATGTGGGGGAGTGTCTAGGATGAGACCATTACGCTGAGTCCCAACCCCAGCTGGGCTCCGGGATTTGGATCACTGTTTTTTTCCGATTACACTTTCCTCGTTGGGCTTCTTTGTCATGTGTTCAAAGACCGAGTGTAATTGGGATGGAGATGCTGACCTGGGAGGACATGAAGTTCCCAGTCACAGCTATTCTTAGCTAGCCCCTAGTTTAGCTTGCTGCTACAATCACCTCCTTTGAATGATTAGCCCCATATGATCCGCCACTCCTGGCTGACTGCCTGGTTTGCCATTCATAAATAAGATCATCTGTGCTTTAGGGCAGGGACTGTCTTGTCTTAAGTTCTCTGTACAGCATCCGGCCCCATGGCACTCTTATTCTGCGTGGGGTCTCAGGCACTGCTGCAGTACAAAGAAGTAAGAAGTGTGTCCGTGGTGCAGGCGCTAAGGGGGTTGAGAGAATGCAACTAACGTGGTCCAGCAATAGGTACAAATCAACCCCTTTGATCTGAATTTTGGGGTGTTCAAAAGCCCTGAGCCCACAGCTAATCCAGTTGTGGTGTCTCTCTCATTATCTGGTGATTTACACCTGGGGGAAGAAGTGGGAGTTTCTGCCTGTTGCTCGGGATGGGTGAAGCTGCTTTCCTGTCTAAGGTACTTATCTGGCCCCATCACTATAGTAGCTGAACTCCTTCTCCCAGGTGTTAATATCTTTATCCTGAGGACACTCCTGAGAGGCAAGGCAGTGCTGCTACCCCTGCTATAGAAGGGAGCCTGAGGCACAGAGAGTCTAAGGGACCTGCCCGAGGTCACAGAGGAAAGTCCATGGCAGAGCAGAGAACTGAACCCAGGTTTCTGGTAGCACCCTTACCCCGGACCATCCTTCCTCACTTCCCTGTCTCTGTTTCTTCTGTTTCCTGGGATCCCCAAGCCCATTTCCAGTCCTGTGCCCCTTTTGGGTGCTCCAGCCCTGTTGCCCCTTCTCCTCCTCCAGAACCAGTCCGATGCACACCAACTCCCAGGGGAATGGCTTGTTCCTGGACCTGAACGCAGCCACATCGCTCTTCCTTTCCGAGCGGATAATAGCTGCAGTGTTCCCATCCTGATGGGCTGTGTTGTGGGGCTCAGCGGTCACAGTGACCGTCTCTGGTTGGGGTGCTCAGCCCTGGAGCTAAAAATATCTCCTGTTCCAAGCTCCAGAGGTCCCTCAGGAAATGACTTTCCCCTGCCTTGCCAGAAGCAGAGACCATGCGAGAGAAAGGCTTGCACTGAGAGGCCACAGTCACAGTTTCCAAGCGCTCCGCCAGCAGTCAGTAGATTATAGGCTGCTGCTCTGTGTTTCTTTTTTTGTGACCAGCCTCTCCACGATCTCCCACCCTGTGTGATTACTGCCTCGGAGCAGATCCAAACAAGCGGAGGCTGAGTGCTCCATCCAGGGCTGCCCCGGGCTCCCGCAGGAAGCAGACTGCCAGTGTGCACCCAGCAGAAGAGCTGCCAATGGACCAGGTCAGCGATGGATGAGTCTGGAAAGTGTTGGGTGTCACTGCCCACCCCAGTTCCTCTTTCGTTACTTCAAAACATGCTATTCTGGGCATAGCCAGTGTTTGGAGAGGTATTTATGCATCTGAGGGGCTCCCCGCCCTTGCTCTCCCAAGCCGTGATGCTGTCCTAGTGGCTAAACCAAGCCGCTTTGTACAGGGGCCGGTGGGCTTCTCTGCTTGGGTCCTCCTTTGTCTTGTGTATGGCAGCTCCCTCCACCTCTGGCACTGAGGCATCAGCCTCGCCTATAATGGGCAAGAATACAGGACGGGCTCTTTTCTTCCCCCGCCCGCAAGATGAGTCATCCCTCAAGATGCTTAAGGAATCAGAGACTTCAAGTAATTCCCTAACTTGGAGCTGGCTGGCAGAAAATGCCCTGCCCTGGGGATGCTTCAGCAGAGTGGAATATTATCCGTTCCCTGGCATGAGCCAGCACGGGACAGCCCAGGCATGGGGCCTTTATTGAGGGGGGAGATTTAGCCAGACCCAGTTGTCAGCAGCCAGGAAGGCCCTGCTCTGGGAGAGGGGAGCCTTAGTGCTGTCCTGGCTTAGCTCCTTGTCTGCTGAGGGCATTAAACCCAGCGTCTTACAAAGGCAGCACCCTCCATCAGTTAAGTGTATCAGGTGACTGCTTTGTGATAGGGTTTACCCTCCTCTCACTGACATTGAAAGGGCTAAGGGGAGCTGGAAAGCTCAGGTAGAGCATCTGGTGGCCATTACAGGGCATGGTCAGCGGAATGAAGGATGACAGCTAGAGGGGGTGGGCCTGGGGAAAGGGCTTCAGGGCAGAAGGAGGCAGGAAGCCCAGGGGAATGGCCTGGGGGACCTCCCCCATTAGAGAACTCTGGCAAGAGGCCTGGAGAAGCCACTGGGGTGGAGCAGGCTGCAGCGGTGGGCAGGATCTGGCCCTCCAGGGAGAAAGCCCGGGGAGGCGTTCAGCAGTGGAACAGAGCCCAGGGAAATCTGAAGAGGGAGGATAGATCCTGCCTGCGGTGGGCAGCAGTGGTTTAAGTTTGTATCTTCATTTGGGATTTTGTTGGGGATCTTGGGGGAAGGTGAAGCTAGAGAGGCTATGGAGCCTGGGGAGAATACCGGTGCACACTGGGCCCAGGAAGGGCCGTGGGAAAGGGCTGCTGACGGGCTGAAGGAGGAAGAAGCTGGGGGAGGTGTGAATAGACAGACCTTGCCTGCTCACTGCAGGGTCCCTGGGATGGCACCCAGAGGATGGGGGGTGGGCCAGGCCCACTTATAAAAGTGCAATGACCCTGGAGACCATGGTCAGGCCAGGGAATCTGGATCTGGATCAAAGACTCAGCGTGAAGTCGTTGGACTCTCATTTGTTGGGCTCTCTGTTACCCTGGATGCGGGGGTGTCTATAATGGATCAGGCCAGAGGCTGTGCCATGAGAAGAAGCAGACCCTTGTAAGACTGGCGTGGCTGTTGGCAGGGGCGCTAGATGAGGAGAGCCCGCTGTGACATGCCCTGCCATGAGGGGGCTTGCCAGCAACAAGGCTACTCTTGTGCTCATCTGTCAGGCACTTTTGTGCACGTTGCCCCGATGTGTTGCCAGTGGCCTCTCCCGCGCTCAATCACGAGCAGCCTTATTGGGGATTCATCTGAACAGAGACCGTCACAGCCTCTGGCACCGCTGGCAAGCTGAGATCGATGCATCCGAGTCCCGCTCCCTGAGCTGGACCCCACGGTGAGGACTCTTTGCTGTGCTGTGGAGAGGGGCCTGCAGCGGAGAAGAATAGCTTCACTGGGAAGCGCCTGCCAGAAATCACAGAGCACGGAGCAGACGGCCCCTTCCTGTGTGCATGACTGGAGAGTGAGGACAGAAGGAGGCGGGGGTGCGAGGTCATGGGGAGAAGGGGGCAGGCAGGGCTGCCTGGGATTAGATGGAGATGGAAGAAGTCAGCTTGGAACATCAGGGAGGCTATAATTGCTTACAGCTGGCTCTGCAGCCTCTGTCCAAGGGGAAGTCCCAAAAGGCTCTTTATTAGCGGTAACAACTCATCCATTTCTGATTCCCTCTCATCAAAGCCTCATTTCACGCCCCTTTCCTGGTCTCTGTTGCCTGAGGCTCATGCTTGCTCTTTCTCCCGCTCAGCTTTTCTTTCTCCCCTGACCTCTTTACCCCTCCACTTTAATCTCTTCTCTCTCTCATGCACCTTCACTGACAGCAAGGACATTTTTCAACCTCCTGGAAGGCTCACAACCTGGTCTGTATCAGAACCAGCGATCAGTGGGCTCAAAGGCACCAAGGTCATGGCTCAAGCTGAAAGAGACTCTCCTTTTGCTGGAGCTCTCTGGGCCTCCAGCGACTCAGGGGTGTCCTGTTACACCATGCAGACCCTGGGATGAATGAACAGGGAGGTGGACGTCAGTACCCTCTCCTGGAGAGAGTGATCCTTCCAAGTGTTGGTTCTAGTTGGGAGCTGAGGGAGGGACTCCAAACTGAAAGGACACGGAGACTGAATTTGCTTCCCATCTATAGCTGAAGCAGATTGTTGTACCAATTCTTAGGTAGTTAGAGAGAGACAACTCAGTCCCTAATCTGCAGTGTGGAGAACAGATATGCTGCCTTCTGCTGTGATCGTGGCCCCGCCGAGCACTAGGAGTAAGGCTTACAGTATCTGCAATCCTTAAGCCATCAGAAGGCAGGTATGACAGGTAACACTGGAGCAGATCTGATCTCATCCCTCAGAAGACTCTCCGGAACATCACAGGATGTGTGTGGAAGGACGTCTCCTGAGGTCATGCAGACATCTGTCTCCTTTCAAGTGCTTAAGACGAGGAGAAACACCATGTCTGGCCTGTGGAATGGTCTGTGATGTTCATTGTGACTCTCTGGAGCTGGAGCACTAAATCCCCCATCTAATACTTGGCGATGGTCCTTGAAGATCAGCGATGGACTCTGTGGAGGGATACTGGCTGCTCACTGAACTGGTGCGGTTTCACTAGGAAAGGGGACCACTGAGTCCCAGGCATAGGAATCCCTCATCAGGCTAGTGCCGTGTTCTAGGAAGGGTACCACTGACTCCCACTGACTCATTCCTTGTGCATTCAGTGTCTGATGGCCCCAACCCTGGGGGCTGAGAGATTGGCAGATTAAAGAGAGATCCATCCTCACACTCGCCATGTAGCTGCCAATGGGGGCTTAGTTCACCCTGAATCACTTACAGGTGGTGGGCATGACCTGCATGAATCCAAACCACTGGGCTTTCAGCCCAAATGGGATTCATACTACATGCCTGGGAAAAGGAAGGCAACTCCAGGTAGTGTTAGAATGGACCAAGTTTGTTGCTTCTGTAAGCAGATGCAGCCCCCTTATCTACTCTAGAGTTGTGCTTTTTTCCTCCAGAGCTGCACGTAACTCAGCAAGTATGTTTAGAAGTGCATCATTGTGTAACAGTGCATATACTGTGTGTTTGTGTATTTGGGCGTGTATATGAGAAGGTAAGTGCGTAGGAGAATGAGACTGGGTGTGAACGTGTGTTGTGGGGCATATTACTTCATTCACAGCTCCAAAAGTCCCTATCTGATACCCAAGGCCAGGACACACATACACACATTCAAAAAACCCATCAAGTCATTTTCAGAGACAGTGGGAGAGAAGGCAGGGGGGAAGGGGTTTGCATGGACACACAAGAGGCGTTTGGCTGGGTGTTTCAATGTATGCGTGGTATTTATGTGTGACAGTCAAGCTGTGTGTGTGCTGTTCAGATGTGCAGGTGTATATATGGGGATTAGCCTGAATGGAGCTATGACTATGAGCGTCCATAGGTACGTTAGCACCTGGCTCATGGGTTCCCTACAGGGGGACTGTGGACACGTTTCCGGAGGTTACAACCACCTTCCCTTTTATTGCGGTTGGATAGCAGGAGATTCCCAATAGTATGGGAGCAGGGTCCCAAAACTTAGTTCTGTTATAGCCAGAGGTGACGGTATGGGACAACTTGAGGATTGCTGTGTTTGAGCAAGGTGAATTCTGCAGAATAGCTGCTACTCACAATGGCTTGTATTTGAAGTGAAGTCACTTCGACTGGGCCCTCACCTGTTTTGTATGCAGGGCCAGGTCTCGCGCCTAAGAGGGCCCCGCACCTTAGGCGCCTTTTTAATTTTTTAATTATTTTTACTCACCCGGCAGCACTTTGGTGGTGCGGTGTCCTTCCCTCACTCCTGGTCTTCGGAGGCATTTCGGTGGCAGGGGGTCCACAGAAGACCTGGATGAGGGAAGGACCCCCTGCTGCCAAAGTGCTGCTAAAGACCTGAACTGCTGCTGGGTATTCAAATCGGACCCCACAGTTCCTAAAACTAGCCCTGTTTGTATGCACTCTTTGCAGCAATTCTAGCAAATGCATTTATTGGCAGGAGTGTTGTTCCAAAACAGTGAGTGGCAAGCAAGTCTCGCAGCATATTCAGAGCAGGCAATTTAGTGTTCACACCTGATTCAAAGATTCATGCAATCAGGGTACAGAGACTGGCCCTGTGTCCAGTCGAACCAACTTGAATTCAAAGTATCCAGTGCTCCCAATGAGTGAGCAAAGGAATAATGCAATGAATATTTTCAGATAGTGATTATATCTGGGCAAATCACAGACAAAGAGACAGAATTCACAATAGATGATTTGTTATGGATCAGGTGCCCAGCTCTGATATTGGTGTATGCTTCAGTGGTTTGGGGCATGACCATACAGAAGGGCAAGGAATATGCAGGTAGCCTAAGACTAAGAACTGTTTGGGTAAATGACATGCTAGGCCTTTCTAAAGCTTATGCTAAAGCTGGGAGGGCCAGAAGTTGTTGGCCTCCGTAGCTGGGCCCTAGTCTCAAACCTTGTATGCTGTTGCGTGCTCTGCATTCTGGGTGTCCTGAGTAGGGAGTGCCAGAGCATGGACTGTTAATGTCCAGAGGCACTAACAGGCTGTAACCGATCGTGTTCCCATCAGAAGGTAGCAGGGGACCTCACAAAGCGCCCAAAGAGTGGCAGGGGAGAGGGCTTGCAGCATGACAGGGTTGAAAACGTTCTTTGGAGGAGGATCCAGATTTATCCATTTTTATACACTGAGCTTGGTGTCCAGCCCATCAGCAACCTCGTTCTTCCTTTACAACAGAAGCGAGTGGGGAAATGACTGCCTCTTTTAATTATGGTTGGTGTGACAGCTTGGTATTTTCTTTCCCACTAGGGGGCACGTTGCTACCATCAGGCAACAGGACTTCTGCAGCAAGGAGGAGGCCTCCTTGGACAGGATGAAAAAGCTCCTGAGGGCAGGAAGGTTTTGCCTCTCCCTTGTTTTGAGTCAGATCTGAGGTGATCTTTACCCACTGCTGTGAATTTCCTCCGAGCGCAGCTCTGCACGTCAGTTTGACCCATGTGCACCGAGATGTCAGCAGCCTCCCCTGTCAGCCTCCCTTGCTCAGTGCAGGCAGGGGAAGATGCTGATGTGAAATCTGAACGGCTGGGCAGGTGTTTCTCAAGAAAGCCAAGTGCTTACAATTTACGGGAATGTCTTCAGGGAATCCCTTTTGCCCAGGGAGGGAATGGGAAAGAAGGCGGGTCTCAACGGAAAGTTTCTATGCACGAACTCTTTGGACACTGCCTAGCAGAGAGAGACATAATCTCTGGCCAAGATTTTCAAAAGTGGCCAGAGATTTTGGGTGTCTCACTGTGTGGGGGGCCCAACATAAGACACTTTAAAGGGGCCTAATTATCAGAAAGTGCTGAGCATCCACCACTCTGCAAACCACTCTCTCTATTTTAGGGTTTTATGCCGCTGCCCGTCACCATATCATCTGGGCACTGTCCACAAACAATCAATAGTGTCTGATGGACTGCATAGATTCTCTGGCTTCTTCTTCCTTTCTGGGGTTAAAGCTTTGCTTGGGGTAGGGATCTTTTTTTGTTGTTGTTAAGTATTATTTTCCTGTTTTTTAAGGTTGATTTGTTTCAGGGTTGGTTTGTTGGGTAAAGGGGTGTCAGTGTTGTGAGTGCCTTTCTTATGGTGGAAAGATCCTGGAAAATCAGGCCTCTTTTAGGCATCAGAAGTTGGGCACCGCAAATCACTCATCATCTTTTAATATCGTGGGCTATAGCTAAAAGTCAGCTTGGCTTCCAGTCTGGCAAATGCCAATGCTATAATGGTTCCTAGTTTGCTTTTGCTAGGAGAAACCTGTTTGAGAGAGAATATGCACGTGTGTACCGCACCTAGCACAAGGAGGCCCTAATCCTGGTTGGAGCCTGTTATCACTTCTGCAGTATGAGTGATGAAGAATGAGAATGTTATGGGAAATCATAGGGGCACGTATGCATTCGTCTTTGGGGAAGGCGGCATGGATGCGTGGGGATGAGGGTGTGCATGTGTGTAAAAACACACATGCCATGTGAAAGTGGGTTTGAGCATGTGTATATGAAAGAGGGGATTTGTACATGTTTTTAGGAGAGGTGTGCATGTTTTTAGGAGAGGTGTGCATGTATGTACAGGAGTATGTGTGCAAACTTGCATGTGTGTGATGGAGAGAGAGTAGATGTGCACATGTTCCAGTAATTTAGGCCTGGAAGTCCTGAGTTCTAATCCCATCACTGACAATGACTCCCTCTGTGGCCCTGGGCAAGTCATTTATAACTGCTCCATGCCTCAGTTTATCCCTTTGTAAAATGGGGATAACTGTACTTAACTTGCCAAGAGGGCTGTAGTGAGGCCTAACTCGTGAAACCGTATAAAGCACTGAGAAGATGAGTAGTGCTAATGAAGTCTTGCTGAGTGTGTCATTGAGACAGGGGTGTGTGTATATGAGAGAAAGTGAGAGAGGGCAGGTGTGTGGGAGAGAGTGGGGTGTATGCGTGTTTGTGCGTATGTATGCAGGGAGGGAGAACAGCTCGTCAATTGTATACAGAACATTAGAGCTTGTTCCAAGAAAACCACACAAGCGCGCCCTCCCTGAAAGGGGTTGTGTGTTCCCAGCCATTTCCTGCTCTCGCCTCACAGTTTTCTTAAGATGGAAAAACATGCCAGGCGTTAAGGTTCCTTGTTGCTGGGAACAGCTCCTGGCTTGTCTGTGACGGTGTTTGTGGAACACGGCTGGGAGCAACGCTGCTCATTATTTCTTGCCAGGGAAGTAGAAACTGGAGCTGCCTTTCAGAGGAGGGGAGGTGACTGGGGACAAGGAGCCCCGTGTTCACCTGAAGCAGCCGTTGGGGTGGGAGAAGGGGGACCCACCTGGTTCCCTCTTAATCTCAAGGTAACATTAATCCTTTCCAGGCAACCACAGGGAGGCCAAACTCTCGGGAGTCTGAGTGCCCGGCTCTGTGGGGCTCTCTGGGGAGAGGTTTACCCTCTAGGGATCGTAAGATCTGGTCTTTCATCCTGATCATCAAGCACAGCATGGCTGCACCCAAGGCTGCTCCACAGCTGGGCTCTCCTAAGGCAGGCATGGAATGGAGGCTTGGAGCCTTCAGTGAGCAGCAGGTTATCTGAGCCTGCCCTAGCCCAAACCCCTGTGAGTGCAGCCCTGCAGGAAGCCCCTGGAGGATTTTCCTGTCCCGGTGCCGCTGGGGGCTGGGTCTATCTGGAAGCAGCAGCACCATGAGAGCACTGCACGTGTTGCATACACAAAGCCCCAGCCATAAGGGTGCCTTTGGTGTCTATAACCCCACCTGCCCCATACACCTGCAGCACCAGAGCCATTGTATTTCGTGGCTTTGCCAAGGGTTTCCACTCTGCTTCCAGCACAGCCCTCATCCTCATTCCCAGAAGAGCTGATAGCTATGGGCCCAATCCTGCAAGGCGTGAGCTCCTCCTGCCATTTCAAAGGGAAGGGGGGCCTCTTGGCAACACCTCACAGGATTGGACCCTACACGAGGCTTCCTCAGGAATGGGAGTCTCTGCTAACACCATCCCTCTTGTTCTTAGGGACACAAAGATTGCCAGACTGGGTCGGACCCCAGGTCTGTCTCTTCCAGTATCCTGTCTCCAGCAGGGCTAATACCAACTGCTGCAGAGGAAGGTACCAGAGCCCCTGTAGTGGGCCATGATGGCATGAACGGCCCCTAGAGGAAGTGTCTGTTAGCGAGTGGCCTGTGCCCTGAAGCAGGTGGATCTTTATCCCTTATGAAACCATTGTTGTTACCCCGTCCAATACCACTCAGGAGATTTCTGTTTTCCGCCCTCTTTGTCGGATCCTGGCCGAGGTCTTGGCCTCCAGCATATCTTATGACACGGAGTTCCGCAGGCTGCCTGAGCCTCGAGGGTAACCACGTTTCCTCTGATGAGTTTGAAATGTGCTGCCTTTTGATGCTATTGAGCATCCCCCTGCCCTTATATTTGGAGGGGGTCCCATTTGCCTTCCCTGGACCAGTCATTACAACGTATAGCGCTATTCTCTCCCCTCTCATTCCTCTCCCCTCAGAACTAAACAGCCCCAGTCTTTGCAGTCTCTCCTCCTACAGAAATTTCCCAGGCTTTCAATCTTTCCCCTTGCCAGTCTCTGCACCCCTTCTCCCTCTCTCTCTCTCTCCCTGTATTTTTTTCTGTCTCTCCCCCTCTTCCCTTCATTCACCTATCTCCTTCACTCTCTCGCTGTCCTGCGCCTTAACACTCCTCTTCTCTTGGCTCTTGTACATTTTCTCACATCTCCGATTTCCATTCTTAATTGCAGGGGGGGATGGGATGGCTCCTGCAAAAGCCTGGGACTCAGAGGATTGTCTCTTCCCCTGCTGGGGGTTCCTCTGCTGTTGGCAAAGCAGAGTGTCATATAGGCCACAGCTGCACAAAAAGTGGACCACATTGACTATGCTGGGTCAGTTAAAGTGGCACAACCTCCATCCTGTGGATTCAGTTTCAGGGATATAAAGGTGCTTGTGCTGGTGTCGCTCACTCTTGTGAGTTCAGGGGAATGTGCTGTACCAGTTTAAGGCACCTTTATATCAATATATCTGCATCCACACTTGGGGTTTTACTGATTTTAGTATCAGGGCAGGGCCATGAGTGTGCTGCTATTGCTGTGCTTTACCGCCTGCTCAGATCCCCCGCAGGGTTTAGGGTGGGTCCCCATGCCCTACGTGTGGGGCACTCTCCCAAGCCTGGCTCTGCCCTGACAGCTCACCGGCTGGCCCGTGCACAGGGGACACTGTGTATTCCTTGGTTCACAGAAGTGCGGCCGGAGGCAGCGTCATCGGAAGAAGCATTCCAGGGCCTCAGAGTTTTTTATGACTTTATAAGGTGAAAAGCTCCCTCAGCTCTGAGCCAGCTCCTCTCTGGGCCAAAACCTTCTGTTTGGGATTTCTATGCAAACAATACACAGCTGCCTGGCTGAGGGACAGAGCCCTCCTGACTGCAGTGGGGCAATGCTGATTTACGCCAGCTGAGAATCCTGCCCTGGTTCCAGAGCTGGGACTGAATCAAAGCCCTGGATCCACAGAGAACTTTGGATCCTGGTTCGGTCTCAGCAGTTGGTACCAATATCTCCCCCAGGAGCAGAACTAGAAAACATGATCAAAATCCCTGTATGCCAGGGAGGTTCAGATCCCCGTGAGCATGAGGGGATGATGGAAAGACTCTAGCTGTTATTCCAGGATAACAGCCCTCCCAGCACATGCTGCAGTCAGTTGCCCAGCTCCATGGGTAGCTCCCTGCTCGCCGGCCCCTCTAACACTGGCCTGTGCTCTTGTGATCAGTCTGATGAGAGATCTGCATAAAGATTAGACCTAACAGTCTGAATTATCAGGCATGATTGGGAACACTGGGGACGGGAGCTTCCAGTAGACAGCCACAGTGCCAGCCCTGTCTCTTCTCCCCAGGGCCCCTGGGGCTGAGTGTGTGTGCGAGGGGTAGAGTGACCAGATGTCCCAATTTTATAGGGACAATCCTGATATTTGGGGCTTTGTCTTATATAGGTGCCTATTACCCCCCCATTCCCGTCCTGATTTTTCACACTTGCTGTCTGGTCACCCTAGCAAGGGGGATGGGACAGGAAGGGCCCCCTCCTGCGCCTTGGGGTCTGATTGGCTTTATTAGAAAGGCTTCATTGTATTGCACGTTCCCTTAATTGTGTATAACAGTTTTATTTATGGCGGGGAGGAAATTAACAACTCGCAAAGCAGGCTAAGGAAAACACAGCCTCCACTGAGCACACTTGAGGGTTGTCTGGGGCTTTCCTGCAATTCGAGGGTGTGTGTGTGTGTGTTTTCTGGGCAGGAAAATAAATGTAGAGAGTGGGGAGTTGGGAGAGGGGGAACCAAACGAGGTTTGAAGACTTTTACATAGTGGAGCTGACACTAATAATGAGACCTTGGCGGCTGTCTCTGGGTCCGTTTCCGTACCAGCCTGCAGTGCCAACCTCGCCTGGGACTCAATGCAGGCTTTATGTAGCCTGGGTGGGATGGCTAGGGGGATTCGAAGACACGCCCTGGCCAGGCCTCTGCAGCGATGAAATCCGTGGCCAAGGCCGGCTGCCATGGTTCTCCAGTCACCTGTGTGGAGACTCAGAGGAACTGGACAGGGCTTGTTGTTTTCAGGTCAGTGATGGGTTGAGAGTGGATGGAAGGGATTGGGCAGCTGCGGCTTCCCTCCATGTCCACAACCCCTGGGTGAGGGCTTGGAGCACAGAGGGGAGCAGCGTATCACTCCAGGAGTGTGTTAAACCTTTGTCCAAGATGGCTAACCTGCAGGGCCCATCTTTTCTCACTGGCTGGCTGCAGGGAGCTGGGGCAGAGTGATAAGATTTTGTGTCTCCTGTTTATACTAGTGCAGTTAAGAGGCTGTTCAGGGCACCTCTAGAGTTTGACACTGGGGCTCTCTTGTGGAGTTGTTATAGATCTAAATAAATACACGCCGAAAGGAAAGAGCCTCCCTGGAAATGAAACACTGAGGCCCCTGCCCCAGAAAATAAATAGAATAATAGATTCCAGGGTAGATAGCCTGCTGTGATCATCTAGTCCGACTGCCCGTATAACACAGGCCAGAGAACTGCCTCCAAATAATGCCTAGAGCAGCTTTTTTCAGTCTTGATTTAAAAATTGCCAGGACTGGAGAATCCACCAGGACCCTTGATAAGTTGTTCCAGTGGTTAGTTACACTCACTGTTAAAAATCAACATTTTCTGTCCTATCTGAATTTGGCTAGCTTCAGCTTCCAGCCATTGGATTGTGTTCTACCGTTCCCTGCTAGATGGAAGAAACCATTATCAAGAATTTGCTCCTCATCTAGATACTTATAATGTTCTCCCCTTGTCTGTAGAAAAACATGCCCGGGGGTCGGGGCAGGGCTCCAGATCTGGGGCTTTAGCCTGTTGATCCTTAATTTGGCCCCATGTTAAGTCTTCAGCAAGGCAGCTGTATCCATGGGTTAGAGCTGGTGGCTGGGAGGCAGGGATCCTGGGTGCTGTGCTCAGCTAACTCTGCCACCATGAGCTCATGGGTGAGTTGCTTCCCTGCTCTGTGCCTCAGTTTATCTATCTTTAACATGGAGATAATGATCCTTACACTCACAGCCCTCAGGTGCTTTGAGGCCTTTGGATGAAAAGGGCTATAGAAGTGTCATTGTTATGACTGAACCTGTCCCTGGAGGCCGGGCTGGTGTGATTGCCCTTGGCAGGGGGCAAAGGGGATTTGCCAAGTAGGTTTGCCAAGTTAGCCCTATTTCCAGGGCATTGGCCTAAGCTATTTCAGCCTGAAACTCAGCTCGCAAGACCTCCATCCATTCATTCTTGTTTTTCAAACAACATGTGATTGAAATTGGTTGCATGGTTTTAATCTCCCCCAGCTGGTTCCTTCCTCAGGAGGAGTGGTGTGGGAAAGGGCTCTCTGTGAGGGTCAGCCAGCTGAGATCCCTTGAGAGGAACATGAGACCTATCTCCGCTGGGGGCTGCCACCACCACTATGCTCCTTGCCCAGGCTGGCCCCATGTGGCTTTGTTCAGCTGTTTCTAAGTCCTTGGTTGGCAAAGCAGAGGAGAGGTCTGGTGCTCTCCGATTGTTTGCTACTTTACTCTACTTGGGAAAACTGGTGCGTCAAGGACATTTGCAGTGTAACATGAGGGCTGGCTCAGGGCAGTTGGAAATGTATCTTTTTAATACACTTCTTGTCTGCCTGGCTGCCTGTCAAAACACATATGGGACCAGATCCTCAGCAGGTGTAAATCAGCCATGACATCAGTGGGACTGCCCTGCTTTACACCCATTGAGATCTGGCCCATTGTTCCTACTGAAAAGCCAGATCTGTCACACAAAACTCCTGAACTGTATGTGTCAGAGTTGGCTCTGGCTTTGCAGTTCAGTCAGCTAGGGCCATTCTGTGCTGCTAGCCGTCTGGGCGCAGAGGCCCTCTGTATCAGGAGCACCCTTTGGAGAGGCCCCTCATGGAGCACCCTTTGGAGAGGCCCCCATGCTTGCAGTCTCATACAGTGTGAGTATTTTCTGGACAAGTTGCAGTAGAAACACTAATGGTGGCTGTCCGCCTCTCTGTCTGTATCAGTGGTTCTCAGCCAGGGGTCCGGGGCCCCCTGAGGGGCCATGAGCAGGTTTAAGGGGGTCTGCCAAGCAGGACCAGTGTTAGAGTCAATGGAACCCAGGGCAGAAAGCTGACACCCTCCCTCCCCGTCCCCCATGCAGGGCTGAAGTCCAGGGCCCTGAGCTCTGCCACCCGGGGCTGAAGCAGAAGCCTGAGCAACTTAGCTTCGCAGGGCACCCTGTGGCATGATGCCCCAGGCAACTGCCCTGCTTGTCACCCCCTAACGATGGCCCTGGTTTTTATATGCAAAAAACACTTCTTGTGGCACAGGGTGGCCATGAAGTTTTTATAGCATGTTGCGGGGGCGCAGGCTCAGAAAGAAAAAGTTTGAGAACCCCTGGTCTGTCTTGCACCCTCAGGGTATGGCTACATTTGGAATTTCAAAGCGCTGCCACGTGAGTGTAGTCAGAGCGGCAGCGCTGGGAGAGAGCTCTCCCAGCGCTGCATGTAAACCACATCCCTTACAGGTGTAGCGTGCACCACTGGGAGCCGCGCTCCCAGCGCTGCTGCCCTGATTACACTGACGCTTTACAGCGCTGTATCTTGCAGCGCTCAGGAGGGTGTTTTTTCACACCCCAGTTGCAGCGCTGTAAAGTGTGAGTGTAGCCAAGCCCTGAGCAAGTGGAATTCTGTTTGCCCCTTCATTCATTTGCCTTTGGTTTGATGGAAGTGTTTTTTTATCACAGATGCCCTGACCTGGGAAGCAGAGGTCCCTAAAGCATGCCCTTACCTGAGCAGTACAGCACCCATGTTCTCTGCAACGCTCTGGACCCTGAAATGTACACACGAGACTCTGTGCTAAATAACTCCAAGAAGCCCCTGAGTTATGGCATACAATCTCCTAAGCTAGGAAACAGCAGAGAAACGAAAGGGTAAACTGCTGCTGTTGGTATCCAGCACTTTTTCACCCGGACTCTTGTTTTGCACTTTGCCTCTGTTTTTCTCTGTCCCACTAACTGCTTAAAAAAAATCAGGGAGGATATTTTGTGGGCAGCACGGCCCAGATTCTGCAAAGTATTTAGGCACCTAACTCCCATGGCTTTAAGTGGAAGTTAGGTGCCTAAATGCCTTTGGGGATCTGGGCCCACTAACTTGCAAATCAGGGAGCTGTGCAGCCCATCTGCATGCACAAGTGTAGACTCTTCATTGCCTATATTGGTGCACACTCACTTTTGCAGGCAAAATCCAGCGTGCACGCAAGGAACAGAGGATATCTGAAGGTGGGATGGAAAGTTGGCCTGTAATGCCTGGATTTACTGTGCATGCGCCATGTGGCGTATTGGTTTACAACTCTGATTAACAGGATGGATTGTAAGGAACTGTTGTGGTTACCGTGTCAATTCTTCACTAGCTACCCTTCACCAGACAAAGTAAATTATATTAACACACCCAGCTGGATTCCAGGCAGATGAAAGGGCTGAACTGCATCCAGGGAGGCAGCATTGATTTCCACTCTGTCATTAACTCCCCCAGTGCGCCTCACGTTACAGAGCGAGCACAGATTGTTCAGCACGTGTGACACGCCCCAGGCTGAGCAGAGACCCCCCAACCCCCGCAATACACAGGCCTGAGCAGCAGGGTTCCAACTCAGGATGCTAATGCTGCTGTAGCCTTGTTTCCCCTGTGCTGCTGCTACTGTCAGTCATCACACTGCTCCCTAGCACTCAGAGCGCTTTTCATCCCTTGATCTCAAAGCGCTTTCCAAAGGAGGTCGCTATCATTTTACCCTTTTACTTGATTTCGGAGCTCCAGCTTGAGACTCGTGTAAAACTGACAGACCCCGGTCATTGCGGGCGGGATGGATCCTGGGACCTCTGGAACTAAATGCACGAGTCTCTACTGCATGAGCTAAAAGCCATATGGCTCTTAGCTAAAGCCGTAGAGGAGACTCATTAATCACTCTCTCTGAGTGGTCTTGGTGCCACTGGGGGGGGGGTGGAACGCCACACCTAGGAGGTGTGTGGGTTACACTCGCTCAGCAGAGTTTGTCTGATTTCAGAGAGCAGGTGCTCAGTCCTTTCTGAAAATCAGGTCCATTTAAGGCATCTCTCATTAGATCATCCAAACCTGGAGGCCCCCCAAATCATTTTTGCAAATCTTAGTATATATTTATTAAGCTGGTGTCCCTCCCTACCCCATTCCCCCTCTTTACTCCATTTGCTCTCTCTTTCCCTTCTCTCTGCTCCCTTTTTCATCAGCGGTTCTCCCTAGCAGGAATGCAATCACTCCAATTTGAGAACCTACACTCTCAAAGACGGTTGAAAATGAGGCAAATCAAGTTTGCTTGTTACTAAATCTAATTGTGATGTGGCTCTGTGGCTGGACCAGCTGTCTTGGCCTCAGTATGAGAAAGGGACTTGTAGCGGCAAAAAGGATCAAGCCGTTTTGTATTTTTTTCATAGTTGAACCCAGCTGGCTCTTAACGTGTCTGTGGTTCTTCTCTCCTGTGCTTTGGCTCCCTGTGTCCCACATAATTCCCAAGTAGAGTAAAGGAGACTCTGGATAGCTGCATTTTGTACAGCAGAACCCAGAAGACTTGGCCAGCTTGACCATGTGTGATGGACCCTTGCGTGGTTTTATAATGATTCTAGAGGTTTTAATGCTGATGGCATTTCCTGCACTGTCCGGCTCTGCCAGATGCAAAACCATTAAGGGAAAGTTAAGGAGGAAAGGCAAATGATCACTGCAAAACAGGACACAGCTGGAGTGAGCACATATGATTGAGTCTACCTTAAAAATGTCACATTGTTTTTTAAAAAAAGAGGGAGCCGAACAGCACCTGGCTTGACCCTCATCTGGGGGACTGAGGCTCAATGCGTCTGTCAGAAGGGACACAGTCTCTTCTGCTTGTTTATTTCTTTGCATGTGTGTTTGCCTGCATTTGGAAGGAGTGTGCTTGTGCAGCTGCCCATTGTGACTCTGTCTGTGTTGGCATCATTCAGCACATGTCCATTTCGGTTACCACTGCAATGAAGTTAAACAAAAACAGCTTGTCCTTCTGGGGAAGGAGCCCTGGAAAAGAATCTGGCTCCAGAAGTAAAATTCTTTGCAATGAAGTGTGAAACGTTGCCCTTTGTGTATGTGAGTGGGTGTGAAAAGTCTCTGTGGGTGTATGTGTGTGACAATGAATCTCTGTGTGGTGATCTGTGTGTCTCTGAAGTATTGGTGTGTGCATGTGAATAATGTGTGCACAGGTTAGAGTGTATGTGACTGTGATGTTTGTGTTGGTGAGCACCTGGCAATGTGCATGTATGCATGCATTCATGTGAGTGGGCAATGCGTGTGGTGATGTATGTCCCTGTCCAGACATGTTACAATATATGTGACTGTGATGTTTGCATTTGACAGTAACCAAGCTCTGCATTTGACAACCCTGGGCAATGTCTATGTTTGCATGTTGCTGTGTAAGGTATTCTGCATGAATGACACATGATTTCGTGGGGACAGGGGAGCAATGCATGTGGTGAAATGCATGCATGTGAAAATGGGGAGGCATGTCTGTGTGAGATGGGTATCCATGCCCGTGTGGCACACTCGATGTGTGAGTCATGACTGTGTCTGATTGGACATGCTGATGTGTAGTAGCATGTATTTTGCATGTCAAGAGCTTGTTTCTCCACCAGGAATTGGACTGTATGGCTCTTGGCTTTGGAACGTACCACTGACGTTCCCGCCAAAGCCTGCATTGGAACCACACTGAAACCGCAGTGAAGAGCGAGGAAGAGATGAAGGGATTCTAGTTACATGTCACTACCTGACTCCAGGGGGCTGAGGGACACATCCCAAGTTGGAAGCAGCAGCTGGAGCTGCTGAGCTGAGAACGAGAGGAGGGGAAAAGAGGGAGGTTTTGTGGAGCGGGGAGGTTAAAAGGGTCTTTGTGACGTCTGCTGCTGTGTGACTCAGCCTCACTCATTGGCTCCAGGCTGCTAGGAGAAGTTGGCCTGGAAAGATTGTTTCAGCCTTAGAGGACATGGTTCGCAGTGTGTTCCAAGTTGGTCTTGCTCTCTTTTGCTGGAAGGATTTCTGGACGCTCCTCTGTATTCACTGTCCCTCACACCCACAGCTTTCCCTGGCCCCTCTCAACCTCCAGGAGGGGCTCAGCGTGGGGACCTGGTAGGGGAGCAGCAAGGGGACGTGCCCCCTTTGTAAAATGAGGGAGGGTGTTTGATTACATTACACAGGGTAAATTCTGCACCGCCTTACCCGCCTGCAACTCTGCTGCAATCTGTAGAGTTGCATGGGGTAGAATTTGCCCACCCCAAGCACATTTAACTACACATATGTGCTCTGCAGGGTTGTCTTTTTGTTGCCATGTCTCAGAGTGTGTGCCATGTGATGTATTGGTTTATGCTGATAGGCACTGGGTATTAGTATGTCCATGTATACAAGAGCACACAAGGTCGCCAGCTCTTGGGATTTGATCTCTAGTCTTGCGATATTTGATATTTTTCTTAAAACCTCAGCTCCTGGAGTCCTGTGATTACATGAGAATCTCTGCTTTCATTTAAAAAACAAGATGCTTCTACCCCTCGTGCTTGCAGAGGAAAGGTTGAAAACCTGACCCAAATGCACCCTAAGGCATGTCTATACTGCAATAAAAAACCTGTGGCACTCAGTCTCAGAGCCCTGGTCAATTGACTCGGGCTGATGGGATAAAAATAGCAGTGTGGACATTCAAGCTTGCCAGGGCTGGAGCCAGGACTGTAAGACCCGCCTCCTTCACAGGGTGTCAGACGCTGGGCTCCAGCCCAAGCCTGAACAGCCACATGGCAATTTTTAGCCCCACAGCCCAAACCCCACAAGCCCAAGTCAGCTGACCCGGGCCAGTTGTGGCCATGCCACAGGTCTTCTATGGCACTGTAGACATCCCCTTAGTGCTCAAAACCCCCAAGGAAAAGAACCACAAACCGACTCTGTTTGAAAAACCTCATGATTTTTAATCCAATCTCATGAAACGCCTGGGGTTGGAAATATTGTGTGTGTGTATCTGTGCGTTGATTTCTGCCTGTCTGTCTTGGTTACGTGTGTCCATGTATAGCTCTGCTCTATGCATGTGAGTGCTTGAACGCATAAAAGTGCATGTGGATTTGCTGAGAGGAGTTTGAATGTGACTGACGTCATAGCCTTGGAAGATTCTCGTCCAGATCTCTGACCAGCCCTTTGGAAGAAAGACCCCCCCCAACTCTCAGCTGATCCACATCAGGTTTTATGCTGAGCCCACTGCATGCTGGGATAGGACTCTGACAGTTTAAGGTCTGGTCTGATTCCCATGAAGGTCATTGGGAAGATTCCCATTACTTTCCATAGGACTTGGATTGGACATTGAGTTAGTGGTGTGTAAATGTGCCAAAAAGCTGCCACATCAATGTGGAGTCACACCACTTTCGGTGGAGAAGCTCCCAGTGACTTGGGGAACTATATGAGTGCCTTTATGTTGGGGGCGGGTTTGATTACGGGGATGTGACAGATTTGGGGCAGGAGTGCATGCATGTGCCTGTAGAAATATTAACCATATGTACAGAGGGGCTTGAATTGACGGCCGTGTGTACATTTGTGCAGGAGTTGAATGTTTTAGTAGGGATGTATGAATGTATGCGTGAATTGGTTTCTCTGTGTGGCTTGCTAGGGGGAGGGAATATGCTATGATTGTGTTTTGTGGTATAAATCCTAGGCCCTCTATTGTTCTAGGGGCAGGAGGAATTATTTATTTACTAAAAGCAGCTGCAGTGAAGTTTTGGCTGTTTGCTCTGAGACCATAGTGATGCCTGCTTGATCTATGTGGTGTGATGTAGGTTGCCTGTCTCTGATCAGAGGTGTATGCTCTGACCAGCATGTGCCAAATGGTCTGTGCAGTGGGTCTAGGGTACACAGCAGTGCCCTTGCACGCAGAGCCATGTGCAGCCTGGGTGGGAAACACACTAGAGGGCACTGGAAAATTCTAAGTGAACGCTGTGTCTGGAGTGACACAGTCCCCAGGCTCCCTGGCTTCTGCTCATCCTTTGTGTGGATTTGAATGTGAGGAAAGGTCTTACAGGAAAATATAATTATCTGGGAAAAAGAGCTCCCTGTTCTTAACTAATAAAAACAGCTCTGTATCGCCAAGAGGAAAGCGCACTGGGAGGAAATGGAATCACCACGAAACATAGCCTCCCCTAATCCTACCTCCCCGCTCCATACCACCATAGGCCCCTGCTGGAAATCAGGAGCAGCAGTGTCTCCTGAATTAATATGGGAACGTGGGAAGGGCGGTGACCAGATGTCCCGATTTTATAGGGACAGTCCCGATTTTTGGGTCTTTTTTTCATATAGGCTCGTATTACCCCCCACCCCCATCCCAATTTTTCACACTTGCTGTCTGGTCACCAAAGAACCAGACAGGGCCAAAGAGATGCAGGGATTTAGGTAAGAAAAGAACCGTTAATAGGTAGACAACTGATGGGTGAGGTAATCTCTTTTACTGGCCCAGCTTCTGTTGGTTAAAGAGACAAGCTTTGGAGCTACCCAGACAGGGCCCGCTCCAGGCACCAGCAGTCCAAGCAGGTGCTTGAGGCGGCAACCTGCAAGGATCGGCAGTCCGGGTTTTTTTTCCCCCCAAGCAGTGCGCCGAATTGCCACCGCGGACAGCCGTTAGGGCTGTTAGCGCGGCACGCGTGTTTCCGTAGTGGTGCCAATTCGGCAGCAGCTTCTATGTTCAGTTGTGCGTGGTGGCGCAGCTTCTATCTTCCAGCTGAAGACAGAAGCTGCCACCGAATTGCCGCTGCTGCGGAAACGCACCTGCTGCCCTAACGGCGCACTGACTGCTCCTGCTGTCCGCGGCGGCAATTCGGCGCGCTGCTTGGGGTGGCAAAAACTGTAGAGCCGGCCCTGTACCCGGAGCTCATCTTTCATCACAGAAGTTGCTCCAGTAGAAGCTATTACCTCACCCACTTTCTCTCTAACATACTGGGACCAACACGGCTACAACAACACTGCAAATAATAAGCGGGGAGGGGAAATCCTAGTTTAGAAAAATCCCTGTATGAGCTCTGTCTCTATCCCTCTGCCCAACACCCTCCAATCTAACTCTTATCCCACACTGAAATCTGGCTAGGCTTCACCCATCCCCAGCCTCAGCAATGTGTGAGTTGGTTTCCCTTGTTGAGGAAGCTGACAGGAGAGAGGTGACCCCCACAGGACCAAATCTCCAAGATTCCTGGTGTTAAGTTGGGAATGAGGTTTGCTACAGGTAACCAGATCAAAGTTTGAGAAGAAGGAGCCAACTCTTTAGAAGCCCCCAGAATTCACCAGGAAAGATTCAGGATGCATTAGAAATAGATTATTCTTATTAACTGTTCAGTAGCATGTAGAGAGCCGCCTAAGATCAGGGCCACCCTGTGCTAGGCCCTGTACATACACATAGCAAAAGCCCTGCCTCGCGAGCTAACAAACAAAATGGACATGATAGACCAAGCGTGGGAGAGGAAAGAGAGGAAGTGACTGACCCCAGGCCACTGTAACAAGGTTCTCATTACGGGCCAGGGCCTACCCAGCTCTGTTTGATTATCAGACCCAGCTGGGAAGGGTTCAAGTGTTTTCTATAAAGGGCTGAGAGACTCAGTTGGAGGGAGATGGGCTCCTGCAGCAGGGGGTGGGCTGGAAGGGAGAAGAAAAGGATGGAGACTGTATGTATCCATCCTTTCAGCACTGGGAGGGGAAAGTAAAAGCCTCAGGGAGTTGTAGTCCAAGGGGCAGAGGAAATGCTTTGTTTTGCTCAAGTTTTATGTTTAAAGGGTAACACAGTGAGCTGAGCGAAGGGTATGAAGGACTTTGGGTGTGGTGTTAGTCCTTCCCGGGCTGGGCAGACAGGCCAGCAACTCTGTGCTCACACTGCAGCTCTCTGGCTGAGCCAGGAATAGAGTTCCAGGCTCTGGACTCCCTGTCCAGTGCCCTGGCCACTAGACAATACTGCCTCTGCTTTGAACTTCGTTTTTCCTGCTGCCCACACTCGGGTAGGTGATAGTTGTTGCAGCCATCCATGTGAGCTCTGTTTAGCCCAGCTCTTCTACAGGCGGTGTACAAAGGTAGATTGGGAGCGTGGGACTAAACCAGCAGCTTTACTGATCACATCTAGCTGCAGGGAGACCTGCATAGAACAGACAGACACTCTCAGTGTGTTCTCTCCCAGCATCCGCAGGCTGCAGTGAAAATCCTGGGATGGCTTGTTCAAGACCTGTCTCAACCTCAGTTGCTAATCGTTGCCTGCCTGGCATAGGAGCAAGGGTTTCTGTCTGGGACGTTACAACAGGGAACATAGGAACTGCAGAGCAAAGTACAGGAGACCCAGAGAGCAGTAAAGGAGATTTCTAAATTTTAGTGGCTAGATTCTCAGCTGGTATAATTCAGCAGGCCCAGGATTTCGAAACCTAACGTGCAACTATCTTTATAACACAGATGCGGGGAGAATTGATCAGCTTTAACAAGGGCAGGAAAAGAGATGTTTAAAAAACAAGCAGATGTGTGAGGCTCCTTTTGAAGCTTGCAGAGGAGCTACCTGCTGTGCTTAATTTCAGAATCTAACGCTATCATTAAAGGGAGAGGGAAGGCGCCTTTCATCTCCGCAGCACGTTGCATCCTCACTGCACGCCACAAACATTTTCATCAGAATCTCTGACAACTACATTACACTGAGCAAATGGAACCATTGTGGGACTGGGCATTGGCTTGGGGGGGCGGAGGTGAAAGTCACGTCTCTTTACGCTGTTGCAGTAATGCCCCTGTGCCATGGTGGAAAAAATAACCCTCCGCTACTAACCGGAGCAAATGTTTGCAGTTTGGGACGTGGAAGAAAGAATGAAAGATGGATGGGTGGATGGATGATTGGGATGTTCTTTGATGAGAGAGAGAAAAAATAATGCTTTATTTTCACAAAGAAAGGAATATCCAGAACTTCTTTCTTTTTTTTTCTGTGGGTTTTGTAACAGGAGCAGAGTTTGTTCTCCCTCCAACTTTTCTTTCTCTGAGAAAGAAGTCTAGAGTTTGTGTTTATAGAGACAAGAAATGTCTGCCCGCCCCTATTTATAGAGCGGGATTAATGTGTATATATAGACAGGCCTGTGTGTGTGGGGGTGTGCACATCCCCTCTCTGAGCTGCCTAGTGGGGCAAAAAGCTTTTCTCAGCCACCTCCACCTTGGCCAGAAGTTTCCTCTCTCAGCCTCCTCCGCCCCAGTTCTCAGAGGAAATGACAGTGTGAACCCAGAGTTTCTGTGGGACAGGATATATAAAACCTCAAACTCTCCTGAAGCCAAGCCAGGAGGATCACTCTATCTCTGAGGGGCAGGCGAGGAGGGGAAACGGAAAATTCCTCCAGCGTCCCTGAGGGCTGAGCACGGATTCATCCGCTTGGTTCTCACATGCATCAAGAGCTTTTCTTTCTTTCTTTCTTTTTTTAATGGTGGTAGGGAGGAATTTCAATTTTTAGGGTTAGTTAGCAATCACATACTGCCCAGAGTCACTTACTGTACAGCACTTAGTTCCTGTCCCCACCCTCTCCCACAATGAGCTGCAAGTTCACCTTCTCAGGAGCAGTTAAAAGGCTCCAGCGAATGGATTTGATTGTGGAAGTGAGCTGCAAGGAGGAAGATCATGGGAACTTTTGTTATCAGTTCCTTTAGACTGGTCTGATTCTATCCCGGGGGTAAGTAGGGATCTTGTATAAAGCAGTGGTGTTGTGCCTGAGTGGGGTTTTGGCCTGGAGTCACTAGCTGGTATTTCACTTTCTTTTCAGGGAGAACAGAAGTTGATCAAGCAAAGATGAGCCATATGGGCAGAAAACTGGAAATCGTATGCTACCTATTTGTATTCCAATAGTGACTAGAGGCTCCAACCAAGATCAGGCCCCCCTCACACAAGGGGCTATATACACACCCATAGCAAGAGATAGCCCCTGCCCCACAGTGCTTAGAATCTGAACAGACAGGGCAGACAAACTCTATGATTATACTTATTTTACAGATGACTCACTGAGGCACAGAGAGGTTAAGGGTCTGATTCGCTGCGTCCCTGCCCCATGTGTGGCCATTGACACATGTGCAATGTGACAGCAATGGGGGAGCAGAAGACTGCTGAATCAGAAAGGTGGCATTTCACATGCACTTTGCACTGGGGCTAATGACTGCTGGCTTCTCCGTGTGGGACAGCGTGACCAACTCTCTCAATATAGTTGTGACGCTGTATCCCATAATGCTTTGTGGGAATATGACATAACTGGAATATGTTTTGTGCCCTGTAACATAGCTCTGTAAAGGTTATGGTCTACTTTATCTATTCATCCTGTTTGTACACATATATCATTTTGTACTTGAGGTTAAGAATATTGGCTGTATACTTGCTTGATTTCTAAGTAAGCTTTGTGAGGCATTTGGTCAGCTTCTTTAGGAAGGAATTCACAAGGTAAGTACCCAATCAGGAAGCACTTGGGGAACAATGCATCTTGGAATGCTCCAATCCACATATGGACAATGGCTACTGCCTGTAAAGACTGTGAGTCATGCATGGATATGTGACTTGCCCAGGTGACTCCAGAACTCCATCTTGGAACTGGACTTTGCATAGGAGTGAGGAAGGGGGTCTCCACCCACAAAAGAAAGTCTATTTAAACCCCTGGGAGAGCCTCCATTTTGTCTTCAGCTGGCTAAAGAAGAAGCCTCCCCACCCCCCAGGATACTTGAAAGAAACTGGAACAAAGGGGTGTGAGTGATTGCTGGACCCAGACTAAAAGGAGATTAGTCTGTAACAGGGAGCATTCTGGAACTGGTGAGGATCTTATCTGTATTCAGTTTGATTAGACATAGATTTGCGCTTTTTAATTTATTTTGCTTGGTGACTTACTTTGTCCTGTCACTACTTGGAACCCCTTAAATCCTACTTTCTGTACTTAATCACTTTTTATTTATTAATTAACTCAGAGAATGTATTAATACCTGGGGGAGCAAACAACTGTACGTATCTCTCTATCAGTGTTATAGAGGGGAACAATTTATGAGTTTACCCTGTATAAGCTTTATACAGGTTTATTTGGGTTTAGATCCCATTGGGAGTTGGGCATCTGAGTGTTAAAGACAGGAACACTTCTGTTAGCTGCATTCAGATAAACCTGCAGCTTTGGGGCAAGTAATTCAGACCCTGAGTCTTTGTTGGAGCAGACAGGTGTGTCTGGCTCAGCAAGACAGGGTGCTGGGGTCCCGAGCTGGCAGGGAAAACGGGGCAGAAGTAGTCTTGGCACATCAAGTGACAGTTCCCAAGGGGGTTTCTGTGATCCAACCCGTCACAATAGTGATCCACGTTTAACAATACAGGTGTAACACCCCTCCCGAGGGAACTTAAAATCCTTGTCTGCACACACAAGTTGTACTGATTTAACTATACAAGTACCGATAAAATGGTTCAACTGTCCTGGGATGGAAGCTGATATATTGATATGAAGGTGCTTTATACCATTATGGTTTCATAGACTTTAAAGCCAGAAGGGGCTGTTACCTCATCTAGTCTCATCTCTTGCATCATGCAGGTCATTAATTTTCACACAGATACCCCTATATTAAGCCAGAAGTTAGACTAAAGCATTTCAACTCTCAGAAGAGCAAACTATGTGCCACTGGCAGAGAACAGGAGAGACTGAAGGGCCATCAGTGTCCAAGACCCTGGCAGTGGCAGGGGATTGATTACGTGAGATATGTATAAGTGAGAATGGAATAGCTATTCCCATCTAGGGAAGGGAAATAATCTATCACAGGATATGGGACTTTATACCAGTATATCTGCATCCACTTTAGTAGTTGTACTGGTATAACTGTACTAGTTAAAAAAAAAAATCACTCCTTGAACCAAAATAGTTATAATGGTACCAAAACTGTATAGAGCAGGTCTTATTCTGGTATAACAGGGCTTGTTCTTGGGGACAGCATAACATCCTTCCCAAGCGATAGATGCAAAACTGAAAAAGGCCCTATTGTAACTGGAATCAGAGCGTCCATGTGGGTGGGTCATACCTGTATAACTATAGTGCCTGAATTCACACCATTGGTTACCAAAACAGCTTTCCTGTGTGGATAAAACACATAGCAGTGGAGATTAGACTGGAAGGCCCAGAACCCCACAAGTATTTAGGGACCTGACTCTCACTGGTTAAGTTACTTGCTCAGAGTCATCCATGGAGTCAGTAGATCTCAGAGCCAGACCAGTGTGTTAACTAAGACCATACTTCTTCTTAAAGACAGGACAAATCAGAAGTCCCAGATAGCCTGGACAGCACCACTACTTCAGGCATCTGGGAGACTGTGATTCAGGCAGCCCAGAATTAGCAATTAAAAACACATTTCTTCCATAACAAATCACAGACTTAAGAGCAGCTGAGAGGTGTTTCTGTGTGTGCTGATGAGCCACTGCCCCTCCCTTCCCTGAAAAGGACTTTATTCCTCCCCATGCCCTCCGCCCCAGTCTGCAAATAAAAAACATTTGAGCAAAAGGAAAAAAAAAAAGATCTCCACTCAAATTTGTGGCTGACTCATTACCCATAAAAGCTCCCTTTTTAACTGGATGAGTCATGGCATCGTGCTGTGGCTTTTGAGCTACATTACACACGAGTTTGAATGTTGCTTTCTTCCTTGTTCAGCTGAAGGGATGTGGTGGGACCCCTCCCCAGACCAGTTAGGTGCCCGCCCGGAGGCTGTGCAACTCCCTGCTTTTCCTGCCAAGTGATATTTTTGTCAAACCTCGAGAGGCTGTCTGTCCATCTGCTACTGTCTGTCGAGCAGCCAAGGGCTGCCGCTCAGGACAGTGCAATACTCAGTGGTATTGCATGGAGCCCAGCAGGACTGCAACACAAGACGTATGCAGATCAAGAGAGACAGGGATGGAAAATCTGAATTTTTTTAACTCTGTTGGGTCTTGGGTGGGGCCAGAATTTATGTCCCTCCATCAACTGGAGAAAAGGCATGGGGGACAGGGGAGTTTATTTCTGACTGGTGCAGGTGAAAAGTGCTGTTCTTCTAAGGAAATATATTGAGTGGGGAAATCCACTTTCTATCCGAGACTAGTGCAGAAAGATGCGTGCTTGGGATAGGAGCAGAGAGACTGGTTAAACCCACTTCTCCCAGAGGTATCTTAGCATCGGCTTCTATCAGTCTCTGCAGCCAAACTTTCCATTAATCACCTGCTGTAACTCAAGCATCCAGCCCCTGCATCCCTGTCTCTATCTCAGCTGCATCGTCTGTCCAGTCTCAGCATTCACCCTGTTTTCCCACTTTTCTTGCTTAGCACCTGCCCCAGGGCTGTTTCATGTGGATGTGTATCTTTCACTGGCTCTTCGCTTCCCAGAATCCAAACGTCGTGATTATGTGCAATTTGAACTTGTGATATGTGAGCTGATTCAGATAAAAACAGACCCGACCCAAACCTTCCCCCTCTAACTTGAACCAATCCTGCACCCTCCACTTCTGTTATGTTTGGAATAGCTGAGACCAGAAGCAGAATTGCAGGAACCCGACAGTCTGTGCATGGAACCTCCAGACCAGTTTGGCAGATTTAAGCATCATCCTAACCCAGTATTAAATTTTGCAGATAACCCCTATCTTTACAATGGAACAAACCAAGATTCCTGAACTCTGAAGTGTTTGAAATCTGGGTTCAAATTTGGATCTGAATTTTGTAGCTTCATATCATCTTTAATAGACGCACTTCTGACAAGCACACTAAAACACTGAGGCATGCTCACCACATACATCTTCACACAGAAATACTCATCTAACTCTCACAGATACACAAACACTCCCGAAAAGTATCTGCACCTGCAAATATTGTGTTTGCATTTTTTTTGTGCCCGCAATTCACTGCAGGTGCACATGTTGGCAGTTACATGGTTAACTGCTGAAAATCTTGGGCATCAAAATAAGTTAGTTAATTTCACTCTGATTTAAAATCAGTTTCTAGTCCATTTAATTTCCCAGTTAGTATGCATTAGCAAAAAGGCCGCAAGTCTTATTTGAAAACACTGCAGGAAAATTCTTCTGGAGATGGGACGGGAACTGTTTCCACCTTTTCAGTTAAAAAAAATCCTAGAAACATTTCTGTTGGGCTTAGTTTTTCTGTTACATTTTATTAATAAAACCTAAGTATAAAGCCAAATTCAACCCAACAAACAACATGATCAAACATTAAAATATCACTAGGTTATTTTGATGAACATTCAGTTACCACAACTCACCTGCAACTGCAGCTAAGCTCTTCCACAGAGACCAGGGCAGCTTTAATACCTGCTATACTTGTGAAATTGTGTGTGTGTGTGTGTGTGTGTACAGTTGATCTGCCACCTAACCTCAGTGTTGTCCCCTCAGTTGGTGGAACTGTCTCCATTTAAGCTGCATCCTGGGTGGTTGGCTTGCAGACCAACTACAGAGTCCTGAATTTATTTTAGGCATGATGTGTCATGCACATTGCACTGCTGCAGCATGGCTTTGCAGTGCTGCAATATGCCATTGCATCAATCGATCATGCTGTTGCTTCCTGGTGTGAAGATTCAACATAATCACATTATTTTGGAGTCATTTTATAAAGGTGCAGCTGTCCCAGAAAGGACTAATTTGGGACTGAGGAATCCCTTACTACAATAACTTTGCTGGGGCCCCTCCCAAGCCCCGGAAGGTGATTTGGTGATATAGATAGGAATAGGATATCACTGAAATCAGGGTCATTTATGTGGACTCCTGCTAAGAGCTGCATGCAGCAGAGAGACTACAAAAATATTTCTCTTGATTGGCATCTCTTGAGTCTGAGGTTAATTATATATATGAAACTGGCACCTGCATGACATATTGGGCCAAACTCAGAATCCAGGTATGAAAATTAGGTATGAAAATACAAACCAATGATTTTCCCATGAGTGTCCTAGGGGGAAAATGTAGGTTAATGAAGCCTGCAGCTGCACTGAGACTACTCAGTTTAGGGAATCTAGATTCTAAGGAGAAGAATCTTAACTGGATTTCTTTGGCCCCCTGGAATGGACTCTGGGAACAGCCTTGGGAGCAGAAAACGTGGACTGATTTTCTCTCTCCCTGTTGTGAATGGTTTCTGTTTTCAGCCCGTCAATACATCAAGACTTAATTTATACTCTAGGCTAAGGTTGTCTGTGCCTATGAAACCTGACGTAGTGACTGTAATCCACAGCTAGCCCTGTGCTGCCTCTGTTTAGGAATGTGCTTATTGTGAATTTGCCTGAAGCTTGCCGCTGCTAAATATAAGAGTGAGAGGAACATATTCCTACATGATTCCCACGATACTGACTTGCATTCTGCTCCTTCTCTCTCTTACACAGTTTTTTTTCTGCTCTTTCCCATCAGCTGGAAACTCTTCCAGCTGCTTAGAACTTTGACCTCAACATATGTGGTGCATTTGAAAAAAAAAAAAAAAAAGGATAAATAATTTAGATTTCTCAATGTAGCAGAAAAGAATCTCTAAACCGTAACACTTTATTGCTACCCATAGTCCAGTGGAGGGGCAGACCCAACCTCCCCTTGACTTCTGAGTGAGGAATGTCTAGGCAACCTTCATAGGTCTCAAGCCCTCTTAAAAGAGGAGGTCAGGCTGGTCACATTGGCCTGCATGCTTAGCTGACCTGCTAGAGAAGTAGTCAAACACAGTAGTAACTTGTCCATGACAAAGGCCAGGTGGCGTGGCTGTCCCACCAGGTATAGGAAGGGCACTGATGTAAGCAAGAGGAAACTTGCAGGGTAGTTGTCTACCTGTGAGGAGATTGGACACTCCTGCAGAACCATTCGGCTTGGAAGGGACTTCCAGGGAGTCATTTAGGCCCAGATCCAGCAAAACACTTAAGCACGTGCTTAAGTTTAAACAATGATCCAAGTAGTCCTACTGAAGCTAATTGGGGTACTCATGTTCTCAGAGTTAGGTGCATGATGGTTGAATCGGAGGCTGCATCCATGTAATTTTTCAGAGCCTCCTCTGAGAGACAGTTGTCAAGTCTAGCCTCTTGACTATGTCCACTGGAGCGAGGTCTCTCCATAACTTCCCATGGCTGTTTTGTTCCATTGCTTACTAGAGATATGCCAAAATCAGTCAGGCATCCAACCCCCTTGAACTTTGGGGAACTTATCATCCAGGTAGGGTGACCAGACAGCATGTGTGAAAAATCAGGACATGGGGTAGGGGGTAATAGGAGCCTATATAAGAAAAAGACCCAAAAATCGAGACTATCCCTATAAAATTGGGACATCTGGTCACCCTACATCCAGGTAGAGAGGTGCACTGATTCTTACAACGTTCTCTTTCAGATTTAACCTCTTGTTTCCTTACTGGAGCTGACATGGGCTAGATCCTCATCCGGAATAAATCAGGATGACTCCATTAACATCAGCGGAGTTTTACTGATTGACACCAGCTGAGGACCTAGCCCTAAGTAGCATTTAGAGAATGCTTTAAAAATAATTGATTAATTTTGTTATTGATAATTTATTTGTCTGTGGTTTCATTTGTGCTGAAGAGCTAAACATCAAGTGTAGGGGCATGTCGTCACTAGCAACGTTAAAGCTACCTTGGAACTTCCTGGCACTACAGGAGAAACAAAGAAACTTTTTGCTTGAGGACTGGGTGCCACCCCGTGATTAAATAAAGTCATCTCCTTTGGAGACAGCCTGGTTCAAAGTCTGCTCTCAGTTACACTCAGTCAATCTTGCTGAACTCAGTACGGTGTCTGGGTATCGCTGAGGGTGGAATAGTGCACAATAACTGTAAAATCATGGGCCAAAATTCCAGATGTGCATGTGCAAAATGAGTGTGCACATTTACACACTCCCAGCTGGGATGTGCAACCACCCCAGTGCATGCCTGTATGCAAATTGCCTTGTGCTCACACAGTCAAGTATGGTGCTTCTCCATTGGGCATGCGCCCTTCTGAAAAGTCAAGCCTTAAATCTCCATAAATTGAAGAAAAATATATGACCTGGCTTGTGGGGGTGGATGGGTACAGTGGAGGCATTTTAACTGGATACTTCTGTTGTTTATTACCGCCCCACCCCTGCTGCCCCACCAACACTCCCTCCTGGAAGCATACTGTGAATAGGCATTAGAGGAATCCCACGGAAGTCCATTTCATTACAAGGTATTACCCCTGTTTGTGCTTATTAAAAATACTCAGCTAGAAGATAATGGGAGAAAGGGGAATTTAGCATATGTGTGGCCTTGACAGAAGCTGGCAGAGAGCAGAGGCACTCCTTCCGCTGAAAAATCAGTTTACTAAAGCTTCACAGTTTTATGTTAAGAGCAAAAATTTACAAGGTTTTTTTTTTTTTTTTTTTTTTTGTACACACAATGCCTATTTCCATTTGGAAATGGGCAGAAAGCCCAGGGTCCTAAGCAAAGATGCCTTCCTTGCTAGTCTAAACATGGGCCATTCCTCTACCGTATAAATATGGGCCCTTCTTAACCCACCTGACGCTGGCCCAAAGCATGCACGCTAGGGCATGAAACTATACATGTGCAGAGATGGGAGGGCTGGTTTCCGGGGGGGGGGGGGGAGGTGATCAATCAACCAGTATTTGATTCTGAGGCTTGGAGCCAGATGTTTGCCTCTGATGCCTGCTTGTGATTGGTTTATCCAGCCATCTGAGAATTCCCCAGCATGCTGGAAACCCCAGAAGTGTAGAGCTGGCATAGCTGGCTCTATATCACCCCTTGTTGCAGCCCCCAGTATAGGTGGTCTGGAAGGGACATGGCTGGGGAAATGGGCGTGGTCAGAATTGCCCTTGTGCTCTGACGTCTTATGTTCTTATGTTCGAAGTCCTGGAATGGTCCCTTCAGCTATTGGCAATTGGCTATCAGTTAGAGCAGCCTTGAGGCTGACCTGATTTGGTTGGGAGCTGAACTAGCCCCAGCACCAGAGAGTCAGAAAAGTGGCATAAAGCCACCTTTGTTCCCTGCCCTTAGGACCTGCATCAGATGGAACTCAGCTGGTCCCAAGGGCTGGGCACTGAGACTGGAATGGCATCTGTGCCGTTCCATTGATGATCATACGCCCAGCTGGAGATCTGGCACTTTGTGTGTGTTGAAGAATTCAGTCTACCCTTCTCTTTCTTTACCACCATGCTACAGCCTCCCATTGACTGCTGGAAAATGCTCAAGAGTAGCCAAGTAAGTAATAAACTGCATTCTCCCAACTCCAGGACCCTCAAGTCTTCCCATCTCAGGCAGCTGCTCCTTACACCCATTCTCTCCTACTAAAGGGACAAGCTGGTGTGAGTGCATAAGGAAGGCTCCTAGGAAGGTTGAAGCTGGCAAACTTGGCAGAAGAATCAAGAAACCACTGACTAACCATCCCTGGTATGTGCATGACTGGATGGAGCAATCTGGTGATACTGTAAACTTTGGAAACAATAAGAGTATCGCACTATGAAACATGTAAAATGAGTGCCAGAAGGAGCACTGGAGCCATCTTGGACAAAGAAATAAGCAGTGGCTCTGCCTGGTTAGCTCTTTGTCCAGTGGATAAAAGCCAGAATTAGATGGAAGGTGATGACTTTACCCAATAACGAAGCAGAAGAGGAAGAATTTTTCCACTTATGTTGCCAGCCACTACAGTATTTTGGCGCGTGAAGAAGATTGTGTGCAGCAGAAAGTTATGGATCCTTGCACCTCCTGGAAACACATTGGCCTGTGGAAAGAACCATCTTGGATACTCTGGGTACTAAGGAATTTCACAATGAACAGGACACCGATCCAGAAGGGGACAAGGTCATGGTTGCCTTTGAATCTGAATCAGGAAGGTTCAGGCGAAGAAAACGGATGGGAAGCAGAAGGCTAGAGCTGGTGGCAATTTTTCATTCCAAAAGGTTTTTAGACAAAAAACAGTCTGTTTTCTAAACAAAAGTTTTTGAGGAAAAATTTCATTTCTTTTGAAAATTCCCAGTTTTTTCAAACAAACATTAAAACTTGGGTTTGTTTGTTTTTTTGAAAACTGAGTACAAAAATTTTTTGTCACAAAAAGAAAAATTCCAGTAAATTTTTTGGGGAAAAAAGAAAAAAGTTCATTTCTTGCAATTTATTTTCTTACAGGAAAATACTTACCTTTTCTAACCACCCTAGAGAAGACAAAGTGGTTGAAGTTTTGTGGACCAGCTAATGAGGGAGTACAAGTCAAACTTTGAAGCTGGGATGGAAACCCTGTCAAATGAGGAAGAGGAGGAATTGCCTGGGTTCAGTGGTAGAGGGCGCCACTGAAGGAGTGGATCAGCTTAAAGAAAGGCTGAAGGAGGAATGACTGGACCAGCTCGGAGAAGTGGCAGCCATTGGAAAACCAGTAAAAAGAAGAGCTGGTCAAATAAAACACCTGAGCCATGAATGGCTTTAAGAATGAAAGTGTCAAGTTTGGTTTGCCCTGACCCATGAGCGTATGCAGTTCATTACGCTGAGTGTTCACACAGCCACTGAGCAGCCAGAAAAAGGCCTGTAAATCCCAGAGTGTGAGCATTCACACTGGAAACTCATGATTCACTGCCGGCCTTGGAGCGCATCCTGGGGAGAGCTGTTGCAGAGGCAGAGCTTGACTAAGGAGTGAGGCTGTCTGCGCTAGGACAAAGTGTTCCCTCAAAGTGGAAGTATTGGCTCTTGCAGACTGTTGCTACCCCTCACCTCCCTTTCTGGAGGCAAATATGCTGAGATGAAGGGTTAGGGGAGAGCTAACGGATTTTGGCAGGAGATGCAGATGAGGGGGAGCCCTCTGCGCCTCCTCCCCCTCACTCTCTAAGCCAGTGGTTTCCAAACTTTTTTCTGGTGACCCAGTTGAGGAAAATTGTTGATGCCCACTATCCAATGGAACTGAGGATGAGGGTTTGGGGTGCGGAGGTGAGGGCTGCAGGGTGGGAGCAGGATGAAGGGTTCAGGGTGTGGGAGAGGGCTCTGGGCTAGGGCTGGGGGTTGGGATTCAAGAGGGGGTCAGGGCTGTGGGCTGGGGGTGCAGAGTCTGGGGTGGGGCTGGGGATGAGGGGTTTGGGGTGCAGGATGGGACTCCAGGTTTGGGGGGGCTCAGGGCTGGGGCAGAGGGTTGGAGTGCGGGAGGGGGTCAGGGCTCTGAGGTGAAGTTGGGGATGAGGGGTTTGGGGTGCAGGAAGGGGCTCCAGATTTGGGGGGGCTCAGGGCTGGGGTGCGGGAGGGGGTCAGGGCTCTGAGGTGAAGATGGGGATGAGGGATTTGGGGTGCAGGAAGGGGCTCTAGGTTTGGGGGGCTCTGGACTGGGGCAAGGGATTGGGGCATAGGGTTAGGGCACAGGCTGACCTTGGGTGGCTCCTGGTCAGTGGCGCAGAGCGCGCTAAAGCAGGCTTCCTGCCTGTCCTGGCACCGCAGACTGCGCTGCACCCCGGAAGCGCCCAGCAGCAGGTCTGGCTCTTAGGCAGAGGTGCACAAGTGGTGCTGTGCGGCTCTTGCCTGCAGGCCCCGCCCCCCATCTCCCATTGGCCAGTTCCCAGCCAATGGGAATGTGGAGCTGGTGCTTGGGGCAGGGGCAGCGCGCAAAGCCCCATGGCCCCCCCGCCTAGGAGCCAGACCTGCTGCTGTCTGCTTCCGGGGCGCAGCGCAGTGACAGAAAAGTTGGGGACTAGCCTGCCTTAGCCAGGCAGCACCGCCAAAGGGACTTTTAATGGCCCGGTTGGTGGTGCTGACCAGAGCTGCTGCGACCCATTGCCTTACATTCCACGAGCTAGTACTGGGTCATGACCAACAGTTTGACAACAACTTCTCTAAGCAGCTCCAGTCGCTGCTCTCTGGCTCTGGAGGGGAGAGAAGGGAAGGCAAAGTCTGCAGTGGGCTCCAGAGCACGCATTGCCTGCTAGGCTTTGAACCTGACCCCCCTAGCCCTGGCTGTGGAAGCTATGTCTATGCATGCAGGAAGAGAGAAGGAGTCACTTCTCAGACCAAGAGCACTGCTTCACTGGACTGGCTGCCATCGGCTCCTGTTCCTGAGACACCTCAGCTGACCCCAATTAGCACTGTGGCTGCTTTTGTGGAGTGCCCCAGGAGATGTTCCTGCAGATTCTCCTGCAGCCATTGCCTAGTTTGTCAGTGAGTTCGGAGATCCAGAACAGCCTAGGGGCCGGATTGGCTTTGTCCAGGTCTCATACACCCAGGTTTTAGCAGAGGCTCACTGAGCCGGGCCCCAGGTTTATAAGCAGCACTCAGCTTGCCGGATCCCAGCAGCTGTCTAAGGCTCTTCCTTGTCCATTACCTGCACCTTTCTGCCACACCCATCTGCCAGTTCTGGGCCCAGAGCAGAGCTGTCAGAACTGTTCTGGCAAGAGTAGTCGGGTCCTGATTGGAGCCCTCAGGGATCTGATACGAGTGGCTAGTGAGGCACTGGGGAGTTGCTAATCAGAGAAATGGTTAATTTTTTGTTTGCTTTATAAAATACTACCTCTTTTTATCCCTTTCCATTATAAGCATCATCCCCCACCCTCACTGCCTCATGCTAAAACTTCTCATTGCTTGTCTCCTGCCTGGGTCCGTGACTGCACAGAGCGCTATTGAGGGTATTAGAATTGTCCTCAGGGGCAGGCATCATATATGTCCCGATGAGAGTTGGAGGCACCGCTAACTGATTGCAGCCAGTCCAGTGGCTCTAAAATAGGTGATGCCACAAGCCTGGCCAATGCTGCCTGGGACCCTCATGTATATCAGCTAGCACCACTTAGTGGAATATGGATTATTCAGGACTCTCCTGGGTGAAAGTTCAGTCATCCAATTAAGGAGAGAAACAATGAGATGATGAAAGCATCCCTAAGCATGTCCCCCTTTTGCATGGCGTGGGAAGCAGAAAGGCAGGGCATGGCTGTGGTGGAGTCAGAAGAGAAAGGGCTGGAGATGTTCAACAAGGGCTGTATTTCTGGAGAGGAGCAGCTGCATGGCACCGCCAGGCCAGGCCAGAAATGGACGAGGCCATCATGCCAGTATCACCCTTAGTCTGAATTGGGTGAGGTGCCTATTTCCCAGATCTATGACTGTCCTGGCAGATGTGAGGGATACAGCTGAAGGAGAAAAGACAAAGAGAAGGACAGTGGAATTTCAGTCACAAGACGCTGGAGCAGGAAGCACCCACAGCTCAAAGATCTGCCAAGTGCTGTGTGGTAAAACCTGGCCAGTTCGTGAGGGAAACTAAGTATAAATCAATGCTCTGCATTCCCGCCTATCCTGTGCCCAGCAGTAACCCTCACTGGCTGAACAGAGACACACACATGAAATGAACCAGTCTCTGTTCCAGGCCCTGCTGCGTCTGGGACAGAGATCAAGCCCTCACTCTGAGCTATTACTTGCTGTGCCTCCTACTGCACAGAGCGCATCTGATGTGGTGGCACCTTTCCATTTTCCTGCTCCTATTAATGCACCTCAACCTCACATCCATTTATAAGGGGGAGAAGATATTGAGTTACCCGTGACAGCCGGGCTGCTGATTTCTCTGGAAGCTGGAGTTTGCATTGAATATTCAGCTGGAGAAAACCACACAGTGTGTATATAAATGCCTGCAGCATAGCTATAAATCATCTATTTTCCTAGGGTTGAGTACTGGTGCCCATCACAGTGGTACCTGAGCACTTATTAGGGAGAAAGATGAAGACCACAGGCCAGACAAGGTGGAGTCCAGGAGGTGAAACACAAGTGCACAAGCAGCATGTCCTCCATCAATTACTGATGATAGTAAGCCATCCACTGTACTTTGGATGAGAGAGGGTTGAAAACTTGACTCTGCACAGCATTACAGTTCTAACTCAAAGCCCACACATGGACAGAGGACTGGGTCTTCTGCTCCCAGGCTCTGCCCTCTTTAGGGAGATATATTGGATGCACAGACGCTCCATCCCTGTGGCACAGTGCCAATACCACAAAATCACAGAGCAGGGACAGCACTCACTTTGATTTCTCCCCATTCATTCCCTTATCCTTCCGTAGTTCCAGCCCTGCTAACAGCAATGGGAGAAGTAAACCGAGCCCAGCTCAGCCACCCCCAAGACAAAACTACCAATTCCAGTGGTGAAGATCAGGTAACATGGGATTGATACTAGCACAGCAAACACAGCCTGCTTACTAAAGGCTGGCTCCTTCAGTAACGGTGAAGATCCTCCTGGTCCCCTACTGCAGTGGCTCTCAATCTTTCCAGACTAATCAGGAGTCTGATTTGTCTTATGTACCCCTAAGGTTCAACTCACTTAAAAACCACTTGCTTAGAAAATCAGACATAAAAATACAAAAGTGTCACAGCCACACTATTAGTAAAAAATTACTGACCTTCTCATTTTTACCATATTATTATAAAATAAATCAATTGGAACATAGTGTACTTACATTTCGGTGTACAGTATATAGAGCAGTATAAACAAGTCATTGTCTGTATAACATTTTAGTTTGTACTGACTTCGCTAGTGCGTTTTCTGTAGTCTGTTGTAAAACTGGGTAAATCTCTAGATGAGTTGATCTACCCCCTGGAAGATCTCTGCATACCCCCAGAGGTACATGTACCCCTGGGTGAGAACCACTGCCCTACTGAACACTTGATGGAATCACATTCCCCAGCAGAAGGGAGCTTACAGCATGACCTGCCTCAGAGGGAAACCCTGTTTTAAAACTAGCAGCTTTTCTCCTTGATCCTAGGCACATGCAGCGTGGGGTTGAGATCTCATCACTCTGCAATGGACCCTACTGAATCCCTGACCCTGGTGCTGGGCTGTCTGAGACTGATGGTTAATTGCCTTGAAATCCGTACTTCCATCCCCCTGATGCTCCTGGGCTGGGATGCAGAGAGCTGGCCCTGAAACCAGTCTCCTTATTTGCTCTCTGCAGCTGCTGTCCCAGTATTTGGACTGTCTGGGCTTTGAGATGAATCCCCATTGAGTTCATTCCCTTCTTTTTCTCCCTGCAGCTGCGGTCCCAGCATTGAACAGTCAGGATTTGAGGGCTAATCTTTCTCCAGTCCATTCTCTCTCACCTCTCCCCATTGATTTTTCTCTGCTCTGTGCCCCATGCCTCTCCCTGGCATTGACCATGTTTTTCCTGTCATCTCCCTCCCAAAAAGTTGGGCTCTAACCAGCAGCAAGCAACTTTGCATGGGGGAGCTTACCTCCAGACTCTTGTCCTGCGTGGAGGGGCTGAATCTGCAGGGTGAGCTGGAGCAGCAGCAGTGCTGTAGGAAGATCGCTGGACCCCATGATGTAACCTAGAGTGGACCAGCCGTTAGCATTCCTCACCCAGCGAGAGAGGGGAAGAGCAGGAGGCACGGCCACGGACAGAGCCTATCTGTTTTCAGTTGAGGGCTCTGCTACTACTATATTTAATAAACTGCTGCTGAGGGAGGGACCTTTGAATTTTCCCCACCAGTCACAAATCAGACTGGGTTAAAACAGGCCCCTCTCAGATTACAAGTAGGTTCCCCTTCTTAAAGGGCTAGTGCCTCAAGGCTGTATTTCCTCCATGCTTTGAATGGTTCCTTGTTCCTTGCACCAGAAGGGTTCCCTTTCTCTCCATGGTTGTTTTGGGCTGTCCAGACCTTAGGCTGGTGAGGATGATGTCTCACCACCATATGGTTGCTGGTGTCAGCTGAGAGAGGAGTAGGGTGTTCCCGTGAGCATTGGGTTGGTTCAGCGGCAGGGTCTTTCCAGGTTTTCTCAGAGTTTGTGGGAGCTATATTGTCTAACAGCACTGGCATTGGCAGATACCGAGAGTCTGAATCTCCCAGGAGCAGGCCTATGTATGGAGGCTAATACTGGAGCTGGAATATGCATCCAAAATTCAGATATGGATAAATAAGAAGAGACCCAAGGGCAGTATCCATGTGCCAACTCCCAGCTTGGCCAGAAAAGCCATCTGAGGCCTGGTGGATCCTAAAACCAAAACCTTCTGTGGGAGGTTTCTCCAGAATGGCTAGAGGACTACCCAGTTCACAAAGGCTCCAACTGGTCTCGTAGGCTGAGGGCTCAATTAAAAATCATGTATAAACGGAGGCCTCACAGAGCATTCTGTTTCTTAGCCTGTGTCTGCCCAGTTCTGGGGTATCTCAGCTGACTGGCTTAGCAGCTGTTAGGAGATGAGTTTGCTGCAATTCCCAGCAGCCATCAGGCTTCAATCCCAGCCAGTCTGGGTGAGGTTTCTAGTCTGAGTGGGGTTGCAAGGAACTGTGGGATTGCAAACAAAACGGCTTTTTCCAGTGAAGCTCCACTAGGCTAGCAGGGAATTTTGGATGGTGGAAATGTGGGTGTGGCCATCCATAGCCCTTGGAGACAGAAGACTTTA
Organism: Gopherus evgoodei; assembly: GCF_007399415.2. NCBI lineage: Eukaryota > Metazoa > Chordata > Testudines > Testudinidae > Gopherus > Gopherus evgoodei. The sequence continues at coordinate 38,288,427 of NC_044331.1, read as the reverse complement.
TTTATCTGACAAATAAAGCACTGAGGAGTGTGTGTGCCATCACCTCACTGAATCTCCTTCCCCCTCTAACTCTGAGGAGATGGCCCCTTACATGGTGAGCTGGGACACTGTGCTCCTTGCTGATTGCATGTGTGGGGGTGGGAGAGATGAAAGGATGAAAGGCTTTTGTAAAAAATATTTGTTTCTCCTTTGCTGGAAGCAATATGTGCTTTATTCAGAGCTCAGATAGTGGAGCACAGTCTCTTGGCTTCACTTCAGGTTCTGATAGCCCAGCAATAGAAATTCACGGTGGATAGGACCTATTCAATCATTCAGTCTATTCTTTGGTTTCCATGGCAGGATTGTTCCCTATGCTATGACCCTTGGGAGAAAGATAGGTTATAAAACATACATTGTTTTAAATAATTTAACCAGTTGTGTGTTTCTCACTGTCCTTTGGATCTGTGTTCCTAAGCTAAAGGACAGCCTGCAGAATTATACATTTATCAGTTTTATTAGTCAAAATAGCAAACAAGTAATTACAGAAAGCAAATAAAGTTGGTTAGATGATAGTGTTCACAATATTGAAAAAATAATTGAACACAACATGGGGTGTAATAATTTTTAAGAGATAATAAATCAGTTCAATTAAGTCAAGCTTTAATCACAATCTTGTTACAAAGGCAAAATTTTATCCTAGTTCTATGCTTGTCTGGGCAGGTGATTTTGGTATCAACATGGAACTATGGATCCTTAAATATAGATCCTTATCTCCAGTCAAACTTATCTGCGAATGGAATTAAGGGACTATTATGGCAGCTCAGCGGAAACCATTCTACAGTAGGATTTAGAAACTGAGACAAGTTAATTAACAAAGAATGTCAGTTCAGTTGATGTGACCTTTAGTATGACCTTGCCCAGGTGATACTAATAGCCAAATGTTGCCACTTATACATGCAAGACTATCACACTCTAAACCCAAAATACAATAGATAGATGATAATTTTGAAGCATTTCTAATTTCTCTCGAATTTCACCAGTGCTGTAAACTCTCATGCCACTTTAAGCAAAGTTTCAAGTAGTGGTAAAATTGGTAGCTTACAAGCCAGTTCAAAGCTTCTTCCTCTTTTTGTCTAAGAAGCTGTCATCAGTTCTCTTGACCACAGAATGTGATTTTTAGTCTGAGTCATTTGAAATACTCAGGGTTCCTCGTAATAACTTTTGCTAAAGGGAAGCGCAGTTTCCTCTTATAAATAGTATGAGGCTTTGGTAATGAGTTTCTCCCACCTCAGTGCTTTCAATTACCTATTGATTTAGTGTAACTTCTAGACAACTAAGATTAAACTTGTTAGTGAAATATAAGCACACAACATACATGTGAGTCATTCTGAGAGTTTTAACTCAGGTGTGTAGTTTCTGAGAAGCAGTTAGCTTAACATAACCAAGTTGTCATTTGAGTAAAAAAATGCATGGATAAAAGTCATGTTGCTGCTTATCAGTTCGAACTGGCTGTGACATTGCACTCCATATGTTTATGGAAATATGCTTATGAGTGTAAATATAATGTAACTGGAATATGCTTTATGCAAAAGCTCTCTTATAAGGTTTCATTACAAAGCTTATAAACTACTGAGTGTGTTCATCCTATTTGTATGAATGTATCATTCTTGTATCTGAAGCTAGAAATATGAACTATTACTCTAAAATCCTATCGTAATTATGCAAAGTGTGGGGCATTAATGGTGGTTTGGAATCTTGATGGCTCCCATTAACCAGGATAATTGGCTGTAAATGGCTCTGTTTACTTGTAAGTCTTCCTGTGTTCATGTGAGTCAGACTGGAAAGAATGGAGGCTTGGGGTCTCACAGGACATGTGATCATGCCACCTAGTACTGAAATCCATCTTAAACCTCGTGTTTTTCCACTTAGAAGGAGGGTTGGGAACCCAGAGAGAGACAAAGGGTTCCCTCCTTGTGCCAAAGCTATAAAAGGGGATTAGAACAGAACAAAGGGGGCCTAGTCATGAGAAATCCCCTAGTTTACCACCTGAGCTGGAACTAACAAGAACTGTACTGGGGAAAAGATTGGGTCCAGACTAAGAAGCAGTCTAGTCTCTGAAAGAAGCTTACTGGAACATCTCTGATGGTGAGACTTACCTGTATTCAGTTTCTTAAATGTATTAGGCTTAGACTTGCATGTTTTGTTTTATTTTGCTTGGTAACTTATTTTGTTTTGTCTGTTGTTTCTTGAAACCACTTAAATCCTACTTTTTATACTTAATAACATCACTTTTGTTTATTAATTAACCCTGAATAAGTGCTTAATACCTGGGGGAGCAAACAGCTGTGTATATCTCTCGATCACTGATATAGAGGGCGAGCAATTTATGAGTTTACCCTGTATAAGCTTTATACAGAGTAAAATGGATTTATTTGAGTTTTGGATCCTACTGGGAACTGGATGTCTGGGTGCTGGAGATAGGTAACCTGCTGAATGGTTTTCAGTTAAAGCCTGCAGCTTTAGGGGCATGATTCAGACCTGAGTCTGTGTTGCAGCAGACTAGTGTGTCTGGCTCAATAAGGCAGGGGTCTGGTGTCTCAAGCCATCAGGGAAGAGGTAATTTCAGCACATCAGGTAACAGTCCCTGTCATAAACATACAGCTAAGGGTAGCATAAAATCCGTCTCTACCCTGTAGAGGGTTAAGAAGCTCAGGTAACCTGGCTGACACCACCTGACCAAAAGAACCAATGAGGGGACAAAATACTTTCAGATCTGTGGGGGGAGGCGTTGTCTGTCTGTTCTGTGTGCTTACTGGAGACAGATCAAGAAGGCAAGCAATCCAACTCAATTAGAATTAGTAAATTATAAGGTAATACATTAGCTTTCTTTTATTTTGGTGTGTGATTTTCCTTGTCTAGAGGGAGGTTTATCCCTGGTTTTGTAACTTTAAGGATTGCCTTGGGGGGGGATCCTCTATGTGCTTGAGTCTTTTGTTATTCTGTAAAGTACTTACCACCCCGATTTTACAGAGGTGATTCTTTTATCTTTTCTTTAATTAAAATTCTTCTTTTAAGAACCTGATTGATTTTTCCATTGTTTTAAGATCCAAGGGTTAGGGTCTGTATTCTCCTGTACCAATTAGTTGGGATATCATTCTCAAGCCTCCCCAGGAAAGGGGGTGTAGGGGCTTGGGGGGGTTATTCTCAAGCCTGCCCAGGAAAAGGGGTGTAAGTGTTTGGGGGGATGTTTGGGGAAGGTAGGTCTCCAAGTGGCCCTCCCTAAATGTTTGTTTAAATCACTTGGTGGTGGCAGCATTACCTAATCCAAGGTACAAGGAAGGATTTGTGCCTTGGGGAGTTTTTAACCTAAGATGGTAGAAATAAGCATAGGGGATCTTCATGTGGGTCCCCACATCTGTATCCTAAAGTTCAGAGTAGGGAAGGAACTCTGACATGGTGGCAGAGTGGTGGGATCATTTTGAACCAAAAGCCTGGTAGGATTTTTAAAGGACACTTTTTTTTTTTCCTTTTTAACTGCTTAGAAAACAGGAGCTCAGGACTGATAGAGATTTTATCTCCCTTCGCCTGGAGGCAAAAGTTTTGGGTCCTTGTAACAAAGGGATATTTTTAAGCTGTGAGCAGCTGGAGATTTTTGTCTTGTAACTGAGGGCAGGGTAGTTAACTTTCTAATGGGAATTTACAAGCAGTTTTATTTCTTTCTTACTCTTGGGATTAGCTGAGATGACAGATCAAGAAGGCAAGCAATCCAACTTAGTTAGAATTAGTTAGTAATAATAAGGCAATGTGTTAGCTTACTTTTATTTTGGCTTGTGAATTTCCTTGTCTCGAGGGAGGTTTATCCCTGGATTTGTAAAATAAGCTTAGGAGGTCTTCATGTGGGCCCTCGCATCTTTACGCTAAAGTTCAGAGTGGGGGGGGGAACCCTGACAGTCCCAAAGGGGTCTCTGTGATTGAACCTGTCACACTGGCATAATGGTGGATTCTCCAGCTCAGCTCCACAGTTGCAATGGCTGGTTTCTTGATCTATTGAGTTCCTTGAGGTGATTTGCTCAAGGCATTATGACAACTGATTCCTATTTTCTTTCTGGATTTCGCAGCAATCTCCCTAGATAAGATTTTATCAGAAAGGGTTGATAGAGTTGTCAGCAACAAGGCTTCAGTTGTTTTCACTCAGGGGGCGCTCTCACTGGCCAGGCAATGACAATCCTGCTCACAGTCTTTCTCATCTGAGCTGTAAACAGGGGAGTTTCAGTGGGAGTTCTGTTGGAGGAGAAGGTTTTTGTATTTTGTACTTTTTGTCTGTGGAGGCTGGTATGGGCAGTGTGCTGGGAGAGAAGCTGAGCCCTGATTAGGGGACGGGATTTCTCTGCTTAGGGGTCCTATAAAGGTAGCCAGCCAGTCAGGCATCAGCATAGACAGCTGCAGTGACACAAGAGCCAGCAAACAGAGCTGTAAACAGGGGAGTTTATAAGGATAGTTTTCAGGGGAGACTGAGACCTAGGCAGAGGAATTGACAGGCTAGTGAAGGGAGGGGAGTGGTGTTCTGGTGCATGTTGAGGGTTTGTTTTGATGTAAGTGGTGATGGTTTGCTTTGGTTTGTTTCCTGGATTAACAGGTTTTAGGTGGGAAGGCTATGACTGATACAGAGGCAGCAGTGAAAGACACAATGAGGATGACTGGATGTGGAAGCTGCAGTATGATCCTGGAGGGAGTACCTGAAAAAAGTTCCATCTGCATGAAGTGCCACCTGATAGAGCTGATGGAAGAAAAGATCTGAGGACTGGAGATGGAGGTGGAACCTCTGGTCGAGTTTAGAAGGGGTTTGAGCGGATGATGAAGCAAAGACATGAGGCAGCTGAAGGGAAAAGCTCAGACTTGCAGATGGAAGCAGAACCAAAGAATTCTGAGGAGAGATTGCTGGGTGAGGAAAATGGACAGTGGAAGCATGTGACTAAGAGAACCAGGCAGAAGAAAAGACGGGCCAGTGAAAGAGAAATAGAGCTTAGGAACAGGTTTGCAGAGTTGGAAAATGAAGAAGGGGCATAGCAGGTGGTTGCTGAAGGTAAGAGAGCAAGGAAGAAGAGAAGAGCAGCTAGTCCTATAGGAAGAAGTGAAGAGTCAATGGAGACAACATCAAATATGAGCCCGTGGAGGATACAGGATGAGTTGTGGAGGATTGCAAGAGACAATAGAAATTGAGAGGACTTGCAGCCAGAGGGAACAGAGGATAGACCGGAGAATTGCACTGTCACCAGGAAAAGGCAGGTCTGTGTGACTGGGGACTCCTTACTGAGAAGAATAGACAAGCCTGTAACTAGAGCTGATCTGGAGAACAGAAGAGTGTGAGAAGAATAGACAAGCCTGTAACTAGAGCTGATCTGGAGAACAGAAGAGTGTGCTAAGATATGGGATGTGGACCTGAGGCTGAAAAGGATCCTAACGGGAGCGGGAAAGAATCCGTTGATTGTCCTTCATGTGGGAAGAAATGATACGGCTAGATTCTCGCTGGAACGTATCAAGGGAGACTATGCCAGACTGGGGAAGACGCTTAAGGAAATCAAGGCTCAGGTGATCTTCAGTGGGATTCTGCTGGTTCCTAGAGAAGGGCAACAAAGGTGTGACAAGATTATGGCGATCAACAGATGACTCAGGCAGTGGTGCTATAAGGAGGGCTTTGGGATGTATGGCCACTGGGAAGCATTCCTGGACAGAGGACTGTTCTCTCGAGATGGACTTCACCTGAGTAAAGAGGGAAATAGACTTCCAGGATGGAAGCTGGCACAACTGATTAAGAGAGCTTTAAACCAGGAATTTGAGGGAGATGGCTGGGAGATGTCCAGGTGATCTCCATGCCAGAATTTAACATTGAAAGGGAAGAAAACAAAGTAAGAAAGGATACAGCCGTGGGCAGGAGAATGGACATAAGGAGGAAGGGCAGTGTAGATACCAGTCTAATAGGTGATACTGGTGGTAGAATGTCTGTGCCTAATCAGGTAAAGAATGTCAGTGAAGCCAAATGGCAAAATTTAAGATGTTTGTACACTAATCTGAGGAGCCTCAGTAACAAAATGGAGGAACTAGAGTTACTGGTGCAGGACTTGAAACTGGATATTATAGGGATAACAGAAACATGGTGGAATAGTAATCATGACTGGAATACAGGTATTGAAGGCTATGTACTGTTTAGGAAAGATAGAAATAAAGGCAAAGGTGGTAGAGTAGCACTGTATATCAATGATGAGTTAAACTGTAGAGAAATAAGAAGTGATGGAATGGATAAGACAGAGTCTGTCTGGGCAAAAATCACATTGGGAAAGAAAGCTACTAGAGCCTCCCCTGAGATAGTGCTTGGGGTGTGCTACAGACTGCCAGGATCTGATCTCGATATGGATAGAGACCTCTTTACTGTTTTTAATGAAGCAAACACTAAGGGGAACTGTGTGACCATGGGAGACTTTAACTTCCCACATATAGACTGGAGAACAAGTGCTAGTAATAATAATAGGGCTCAGATTTTTCTGGATGTGATAACTGATGGATTCCTTCACCAAGTAGTTGAAGAGCAAACAAGAGGGGATGCCATTTTAGATTTGGTTTTGGTTAGTAATGAGGACCTCATAGAAGAAATAGTTGTAAGGGACAACCTTGGTTTGAGTGATCATGAACTAATTCAGTTCAAACTAGATGACAAGATAAACAAAAATAGATCTGGGACTAGGGTTTTAGACTTCTCAAGGGCTAACTTTAAAGAATTAAGGAAATTAGTTAGGGAAGTGGATTGGGGTTTGGCTACACTTGCAGGTGTGCAGTGCTGGGAGTTACACCTGTCTTCGTACAGCTGTGTACGGAAAGCGCTGGAATGTGGCCTCACTGACAGCTACCAGCACTGCAGTGTGGCCACATTTGCAGCATTTGCAATGGTGTTGGGAGTGGTGTATTATAGGCAGCTATCCCACAGAGCACCTCGTCCCATTTTGGCGTTGTGGGAAGGGGGTGGAGGATGCGGGTCATTCTGCTTCCTGTCCCAACGCCCCGTGATGCATCACTTCACATCCCAGCAATCCCTGTTTTTTCGTCCACATTTGGCACCATCCTGACTCTCTCAGTGGTTTCTGTGCAGCCCGATTTCTGTGGGAAATGGAGCCCGAACTGCTGAGGAGTATGCTGACGAGTCTGGCCAGCACATCGCATTTGGCAGTTAAGCTATTCCTTAAGCTCCAAAGTGATGAGGAGTCCGACAATGATAGCGAGTCACCTGACGTGTATGACACGACATTGCTTGTGGCATTCACGGAAATGCTCAGCACCATGGAACGCCACTTTTGGGCTCGGGAAACAAGCACTGAGTGGTGGGATCACATCGTCATGGAAGTCTGGGATGACGAGCAGTGGCTTAGAACTTTCAGATGAGAAAAGCCACTTTCATGGGACTGTGTGCTGAGCTCGCCCTCAGCCTGTGGCGCAAGGACATGAGATTGAGAGCTGCCCTGCCGGTGGAGAAGCGGGTGGCTATTGCAATCTGGAAGCTGGCAACTCCAGACAGCTACCAATCGGTCGGGAACCAGTTTAGAGTGGGAAAGTCGACCATTGGAATCGTATTGATGCAAGTTTGCAGGGCCATTAATTGCATCCTGCTAAGAAGAACCATGACTCTGGGGAACTTGCAGGACACTGTGGATGGCTTTGCACATATGGGTTTCCCTAACTGTGGAGGGGCAATAGATGGGACGCCTATTCCTGTTCTGGCACCACCCCACCTAGCATCCGAGTATGTTAATCGGAAGGCATATTTGTCTGTGGTTCTCCAGGCGCTTGTGGATCACTGTGGGCATTTCATTGACTTTAACACAGGCTGGTCTGGAAAGGTGCATGATGCACGCATCTTTCGGAACACTGGCCTGTTCAGGAAGCTGCAGGCAGGGACTTTTTTCCCAGACCAGAAGATCACAGTAGGGGACGTTGAAATGCCCATTGTGATCCTTGGAGACCCCGCTTACCCATTAATACCTTGACTCATGAAACCGTATACGGGGAAGCTTGACAGGAGCAAGGACCAGTTCAACTACAGGCTGAGCCGGTGCCGAATGACTGTGGAGTGTGCTTTTGGCTGTTTAAAGGGGCTCTGGCGATCTCTGTATGGGAAGCTAGACTTGGGGGAAAGCAGCATCCCTGCAGTTATATCCACGTGCTGTACCCTCCATAATATTTGTGAAGGGAAGGGTGATACATTCAGTCAGGCATGGACCTCCGAGGTTCAACGCCTGGAGGCTGAATTTGCACAGCCAGAGAGCAGGGCTACTAGAGAGGCCCAACGCAGGGCTTCAAGGATTAGGGATGCCTTGAGGGAGGAATTTGAGGCTGAAAACAAACAGTAATGTTTGGTGCCTTGCACGGGAGTGAAGTGCAGTGGTTACAATGTTAGTAGGAATCTGTGTTTCCTAAGCTGATTTGCAGTGCCCATTTCTTTCCTGGGCTAAGGTATCTTTGACTTTCTGCAATAATAAAGACTGTTTTCAAAGCCAAGAGTTCATTTATTGAAAAGAGAATAACTTTATGGACAGACACACAACATTTTGAGAACCTAAAAGGGCAGGGTGGTGGGGTGGGGAACTGTACAGTCACAGGTTTGACTATGTCCTGTCTGGAGTGCTGTTGCAATGACTGCTGCTCTTCAGGATGCCTATACTGCATGGTGATGGGGGTTGAGTGCATGCCATACTGCATGGTGATGGGGGTCATAGTTCTCAGGGCTGGTTGGTGAACGTACAGGTGTTGGAGGCAACTGGTGGTGGTAAGAACCTGGATGCTGGGGAAGGGGGGGTTTGAGCTGACATTGGGGCACAAGGGAAAGAGCTTTGGGACGGGCAGGGCCGGTGCGGTAGTGCTCTGCTTGCGTGGCTACAAGCCCCAGGACAGAGTCCGCTTGAAGCACCAGGATGCTTATCAGCTGCTTTGTGCTTTTCTTCCTGGCTGCTGCGTTTTTCTGGCGAATCCTGCTTTTCCTTCCCCTCCAGTCCTGCACTTTTTGATTCTCTGTGACAGAGTGATCCATAACTGCTTGCAGCATGTCGTCTTTGCTCTTTCGCGGCTTCTTCTGGAGGTTTTGGAGTCTTTGAGCTGTTGATAACACAGGCAGCCAAGATCTCAAGGTCACTTGTGGAAAGGGAAAAAAGGCAACAGTTAACAGAGGCAGCATTGTTTATATCAGACAGTTATTCCCACACAGTGAAGGAGTTTACAGTATTCACAATAGCATAATTTTTCCGTACCAAAGAGAGCGCACATAACCCACAGGAGCCCCAAAATGGTGAGTAAAGGGGACTGATTGCTTCAGGGCTGTACTGTCCTCGGGGTTTCTGTGCGTTGAGGGAAGCAAACAGCTGCAGGGGGCACCTACGCTGAACACTCTCCCAACATTTTCCCCAGGAATTGATCCTGGAAGATATCTCGCTGCTGCGGGTCACCTGGGAAGAGCAATTCGTATTCCGCCTGGGCCACTATGCAGCTTTCCTGTGTCTTGCAATGGTCCCCCCCACCCCTCGCGGCACAGTGGCATGGACGCGTTAGCCTGACTGGGACAAGGACCACAGTGGCTCTCCCAATAAACTTGCACAAGCGCATTGCCCACGCGCTGGCTGAAACTTTTGAAGAGATTACCGATGCCGATTACCGCAACATGATAGACCACATCAATGGGCTTTTCCACATCTAGGTATGCATGCATGCCACCCTAGCCCTCCCTCCTCTCCTGAAAAATTTCCATCTTGAAAATAAAAGTCGCTTACCGGGAACCCGCTCCTCTGTTTGTTCTCCACCAAGTACTGGCTGCTGCGACTGGCTACCTTCCTCTTTGCTTGAGAAGAGCTCCTGGCTGCATGCCTCCAGGTACTCCGGGATGTCTCCCACCACCCCAGTACCCTCACTCTTGGTTTCCTCCTCCTCCTCCTCCCTCCCCCTCGCTCTAAAGTGTCCATTGTGGTCCTCAGATTGGTGGTGGGGTCACCCCCAAGTATCACGTCCAGCTCTTTGTAAAAATGGTAGGTCGTGGGGGCAGCGCCGGAGCGGCGATTTCCCTCACAGGCTTTGCAATAGGCATTCCACAGCTCCTTCCCTTTAACCCTGCACTGCAGCACATCCTGGTCATAGCCCCTTTCCAACATGGCCCTTGATAGCTGCCCCTAGGTATAGTAATTCCTATGGCTGGAGCGCAGCTGGGACTGCACAGCTTCCTCCCCCTAAACACTGATGAGGTCCAGCAACTTACTATTGCTCCATGGGGCTCATTTGGCGTGTGGAAGCATGGTCACCTGGAAAGATTCACTGATTGCACTCCCTTCCTGTTTGCTCAGCCAGGTGTGGGATTTTAAAAATTCCCGGGGCATTTAAAGGGCGGGTCACCTGAGGCCAGGGCAGTAGAGTTCAAACTGATGAGCAGAGTGGCTGAGCAGGCATTCTGGGATACCTCCGAATACCTCTGGAGGCCAATAACAGCGCTTTTGGTGGCCACACTGGCGAAGCAGCGCTGCAGTCGTTATTCCATAGGCCAAGGTGGAGTGCATGCAGCGCTGTAGTCAGGGAGATACAGCGCTGTATGTGCCTTGCAAGTGTGAACAGTGAGTGAGTTGCTGCGCTGTAAAGCCACTACCAGCGCTGCAACTCTCCAGTGTAGCCAAGCCCTTAGACTGAAGAACTTGGTTCTAAAGGCAGAGGAGGCCTGGAATTACTTCAAGTCAAAGTTGCAGACTTTGAAACTATCAGAAGCCTGCATCCCAAGAAAGGGGAAAAAATTCAGAGGCATGAGTTGTAGACCAAGCTGGATGCGCAAGCATCTCAGAGAGGTGATTAAGAAAAAGCAGAAAGCCTACAAGGAGTGGAAGATGGGAGGGATTAGCAAGGAAAGCTACCTTAGTGAGGTCAGAACATGTAGGGATAAAGTAAGAGAGGCCAAAAGCCATGTAAAGTTGGACCTTGCAAAGGGAATTAAAACCAATAGTAAAAGGTTCTACAGCCATATAAATAAGAAGAAAACAAAGAAAGAAGAAGTGGGACCACTAAACATTGAGGATGGAATGGAGGTTAAGGATAATCTAGGCATGGCCCAATAGCTAAACAAATACTTTGCCTCAGTCTTTAATGAGGAGCTTAGGGATAATGGAAGGATGACAAATGGGAATGAGGATATGAAGGTAGATATTACCACATCCGAGGTAGAAGCCAAACTCAAACAGCTTAATGGGATGAAATCGGGGGGCCTAGATAATCTTCATCCAAGAATATTAAAAGAACTGGCACATGAAATTGCAAGCCCATTAGCAAGAATTTTTAACGAATCAGTAAACTCAGGGGTTGTACTTTACGACTGGAGAATTGCTAACATAGTTCCTATTTTTAAGAAAGGGGAAAAAAGTGATCCGAGTAACTATAGGCCTGTTAGTTTAACATCTGTAGTATGTAAGGTCTTGGAAAAAATTTTTGAAGGAGAAAGTAGTTAAGGACATTGAGGTCAATGGTAATTGGGACGAAATACAACATGGTTTTTACAAAAGGTAGATCGTGCCAAACAAACTTGATCTCCTTCTTTGAGAAGGTAACAGATTTATTAGACAGAGGAAACGCAGTGGCTCTAATTTACCTCTTTTTCAGTAAGGCATTTGATATGGTTCCACATGGGGAATTATTAGTTAAATTGGAAAAGATGGGGATCAATATGAAAATTGAAAAGTGGATAAGGAACTGGTTAAAGGGGAGACTACAATGGGTCGTACTGAAAGGTGAACTATCAGGCTGGAAGGAGGTTACTAGTGGAGTTCCTCAGGGATCGGTTTTGGGAGCAATCTTATTTCATCTTTTTATTACTGACCACAAAAATTGGGAATGTGCTAATAAAGTTTGCAGATGACACAAAGCTGGGGGGTATTGCTAACACAGAGAAGGACTGGGATATCATACAGGAAGATCTGGATGACCTTGTAAACTGGAGTAATAGTAATAGGATGAAATTTAATAGTGAAAAGTGCAAGGTCATGCATTAGGTATTAATAACAAAAATTTTGGTTATAAATTGGGGGCACATCAGTTGGAAGTAACAGAGGAGGAGAAGGACCTTGAAGTATTGGTTGATCACAGGATGACTATGAGCGCCAATGTGATATGGCCATTAAGAAAGCCAATGCTGTTTTAGGATGCGTCAGGCAAGGTATTTCCAGTTAAGATAAGGAGGTGTTAGTACCATTATACAAGACACTAGTGAGACCTCATCTGGAATACTGTATGCAGTTCTGGTCTCCCATGTTTAAGAAGGATGAATTCAAACTGGAACAGGTACAGAGAAGGGCTACCTGGATGATCTGAGGAATGGAAAACCTGTCTTATGAAAGAAGACTGAAAAAGCTCGGCTTGTTTAGCCTAACCAAAAGAAGGCTGAGGGGAGATCTGACTGCTCTTTATAAATATATCAGAGGGATAAATATCAGGGAGGGAGAGGAATTATTTAAGCTTAGTACCAATGTGGACAAAAGAACAAATGGGTATAAACTAGGCACTAGGAAGTTTAGACTTGAAATTAGACGAAGGTTTCTAACCATTAGAGGAGTGAAGTTCTGGAACAGCCTTCCAAGGGGAGTAGTGGGGGGGGGCAAAAGACATATCTGGCTTCAAGACTAATCTTGATAAATTTATGGAGGGGATGGTATGATGGGATAGCCTAATTTTGACAATTAATTGATCTTTGATTATTAGCGGGTAAATATGCCCAATGGTCTGTGATGGGATGTTGGATGGGGTGGGATCTGAGTTACTACAGAGAATTCTTTCCTGGGTACTGGCTGGTGAGTCTTGCCCACATGCTCAGGGTTTAACTGATCACCATATTTGGGGTCAGGAAGGAATTTTCCTCCAGGAAGATTGGCAGAGGCCCTGGAGGTTTTTTGCCTTCCTCTGCAGCATGGGGCACTGGTCACTTGCTGGAGAATTCTCTGCACCTAGAGGTCTTAAACCACATTTTGAGGACTTCAATAACTCAGACATAGGTTAGGAGTTTGTTACAGGAGTGGGTGGGTGAGATTTCTGTGGCCTGAATTGTGCAGGAGGTCAGATTAGATGACCATAATGGTCCCTTCTGACCTTAAGTCTATGAATCATCCAGATGTTTTGGCTTCAGGGAGAAACGTGTTGAACAACACAGGGTGTTTTTATACATTTTCTGATGGGCAGCATGGTCCAGTTCCTCCTCTTGGCAGTGGGCCAGTCAGGCAGTGACCTATGCAGGTACAAACTGTGTCCTCTCTCGCCATACAACAAGAAAAAGAGGCATCTCCTTTATTACTTCTTGAAACTTAATCTGGGAAAATGCCAGTATATTTTGTGCAAAACATCTTATGTCATGCTAGTTTGTATAAGAAATGTTGGGCCATACATTGAATGCCAGCTGATGTAGCTCTGGTCAGCACCTACTCCTGCAAGTGAGCTTTCTTGGGCCTCTCTGTGGTGTGTTCCTTTGGCCAACTTTGCATGACTCCATGATCTTTCCACTGGCACTTTTAAAAAATCTTTCTGCAGAAATATCCATTGTGAAGTTAGGACAAAGTCTTTATGTAAAGTATCTTTCCATTCCTGGATGGTTCTGTCCTTGTTTAGTAGTTCATCATGCAGCAATATAAAGTCCATTTGACTCATTTGCTTGGTCCATCACCAATGGGCTATAACAATTATTGAAATAAAACAGCAGGAAATGCCTCTATACCAGTACTTGATTATTCCCTACATCTCAGTGACAAGGTTAGTGGGATCAAGTAATAGGCAAAACTCTTTCTGTTGCACAGAGAGTTTTGCATAGTCATTAGATTTTATCATGTGTTGGTTGATTCATATAATAGAATTATAGAAATGGAGAGTTGGAATGGATCTTGAGGGCTCATCACATTCAGTCCCCTGCACTGAGGCAGACCAAGTAAACCTAGACCACCCCTGACAAGTGTTTGTCCAACCTGTTCTTAAACTTCCAACAATGAGATTCCACAGCCTCCCTTGGAAGTCTATTCCAGAGCTTAACTGACAGTATAATTTGAAACTTTTCCCAAATATCTAACCTAAATCTCCCTTGCAGCAGATTAAACCATTACATCTTGTCCTACCTTCAGTGGACATGGAGAACAATTAACCACAGTCCCCTTTATATCAACCCTTAACATATCTGAAGACTGTTAGCAGGTCCCCCCTCGGTCTTCGTTTCTCAAGACTAAACATGCCTGTTTTTTTTAACCTTTCTTCATAGCTCAGGTTTTGTAAACTTTTTATCATTTTTGTTGCTCTCCTCTGCACTCTCTCCAATTTGTCCATATACTAAAGTGAGGACACAGTACTCCAGTTGAGGCCTCACTAGTGCTGAGAAGAGTGGGACAATTACCTCCTGTGTCTTTGGTATGACCCTTCTGTTAGTGCACCCCAGAATGATGTTAGACTTTTTTGCAACTGTGTCACATTATTGACTCATATTCAATTTGTGATCCACTAAAACCCCCAGATCCTTTTCAACAATACAACCAAATAGCCAGTTATTTTCTCTTTTGTAGTTGTACATTTGATTTTTCTTTCCTATGTAAGAACATAAAAACATGAGAATGGTCTGACCCAGTTTGACCAATGATCCATCTAACCCAGTATCCTGTCTTCCAACAGTGGCCCATGCCAGATGCTTGAGATGGAATGAACAGTAAAGGCAGTTATTGAGCGATCCATCCCCTGTTGTCCACTCCCAACTTCTGGCTATTAGAGTCTTTTGACACTCAGAGTGTGGGGTTGCATCCCTGATCATCTTGGCTAATAGCCATTGATGGACCTGTCCTAAATGAAGGAAATGCATTTATTGAATTTCATCTTTGTGATTTCAGACCAATTCCCCAAATTGTTAAGGTCATTTTGAATTCTAGTGCTGTCCTCCAAACTGCTGCAACCCTTCCCAGCTTGGTGTCCTCAACAAAGTTTCCAAGCATACTCTCCAGTCTGCTATCTAAATAATTAATATATTGAATAGTACCACACCCAGGACTGATACCCATGGAGCCCCACTAGATACATCATCCCAGTTTGACAGCAAACCATTGATAACTGCTCTTTAAATACGGGGTTTCAACCAGTTGTGCACCCACCCTATAATTTAATCTAGACCATATTTCCTTAGGTTTTTTTTATGAGAATGTCATGTGCGACTATGTCAAAAGCCTTATTAAAATCAAGATATAAAACATCTACTTCTTCCCCTCATTCACTAGGCCAGTAACCTTGTCAAAGTTTAAAGATTTACATTTCATATTGGCTTCTCAACATACCATTTGACTGTATTAGGTTCTTTAATACAAAACGAATACATTGTATATATACCTTTATTAAAGATGAGTTCTATATTGCGCATTCATCACATTCCTATTTAAAATAGACAGCATGGTTTGAACTACAGTATTTGAAGTACTTTTGTGGTCAGGTTACCAAGGCAATGAAACTTCCTTAAACTGAAGGAGTCTGTTACCAAATTTAAATAGCTTTAATTGTCTGGTCTAGTTTCTTAAATCTGAATTGACACCTTTTAGTTTTCTTTATTTAGTAATAATACTATACCTGGTGATATGATATCAAATAGTTTAGCCTGATCTACTCAATTTTCATTACAAATGTATAAAATAGAATAAAAAGGTAACAAAGTTACTTCCCAATTTAGCAAAAGCTTGTGGTGAAGCCAGGCTAGCTGGCTGCAGCAGTAACTCGGTCTACATCTCCTCTGTGTGGCACACAGAAACTGCATTTGCTATTTGACATGTTTTAAGGTGTAGGCCTTAGTTTAACCAAGATTTTGGCCTATGTCTAATGTCTGGATGTCTCTAATGTTATTGTTTATTAATAGGCTTTATATTTTCTGCATCATGATTACATTCTGGAGCTTTATCCAGTCACATTTTAAACAGAGATGGACCCAAACAAGAACCCCAGATCCAAACATCCCCAACCTTAGGGAAAGTTTAGCTGCAGGTATGTGGCTTATCTCATCTTTTGTTTTCAAATGGATTAGACAATGGAGCTTCTACCACTTCCCCTTGGAGGCTATTCCTCAGACCTCAGCCATTTTGATTTGTGGTAAATTTTTCCTTTGCTCATCTTGGGTGCAGCACAGGGAATAGGCAGGGATGTGGGAGGGGATGGGGGAAGGCAGATAAGAGGCAGAGATGTGAAGGGCCTTGAATGTAAGGACAAGCGGCTTGACTCTGATGCAACATGGGATTAGGAGCCGCTGCAGTTCTGAGGCATGCTCAGTCAGAGCATAGTGCCAGCAGCATAATATAGAATGTGGAGGGAGCAGATAGGAGATACAATGAGCCCACAGAAGAGGAAGGATCATTGTAGCTGTAGCCTTACCAGTATTCTAAGGCAACTGCTCCCTTGGCCAGTGATGTGATGTCTCTGGATATACACCTCAAACTGCATTGGCAGTCTTTGCTACTGTATCTGCTGGGAAGCTCATATTCCCCTTGCTTTCCGTAATCACTCCTAGATCTTGCATAGCACTGCCACCTTCCAGGTGTCTCCTTCCCATTGAATAGCTGTAGTTCAGATTGTTTCCACCCAGATATTTTTCACTGTTAAATCTCATTCAGTTTATTGCTAACTTCGTTAGGACCCTTTGTGCAATTTCCCTGTTTTTGGGAGTGCTCGCAACACCTTCCAGCTTAGTATCATCTGAGAATTTAATCAAGGGGTTGTTTACTCTTGCTTCCAGATCATTAATAAAGACATTAAATAAATCTGGTCTATGCCTCATTCTTCATGACTTTTTATGAGTAAGTCCCAGTGGTTCAGTAAACTCATTAGCTAATTCTATTAAATCCCTGGGTTACATAATATCCAGGTCTCCTAGTTTGTACAGAGTCAATTTTATCAACTGTTCCCTTTCCTGCTTTTTATCTGAAACTCTATTGACAAGGTCTGCATTACTTTGCCTCCTACTTATCCTCGGCTTTTCCCTTTATTTTCTTTGTTTAAAGACTGATTTAAAAAAAACAACTTAGTGGCTGGGCTATTCCATCTCTCTCTATCTTTATTTTTGTGTAACAGGCTGCCTAAATGTGTCCTGGCCTCCTCTCCACAGAGAGGATAAGAGCCCATCACTACTACTGGAAAACAGAGTTATCACTTGAGATAAAAGAGTAGAGGCCTGTGCTTTGGTGCGGGAAATCCCAGGTCCACTGCCTGCTGCTGCTTTCTCTTGATAATCATCTCTTTGTGACTCGTGCTAAGAGAGCGTAAAGATGAGCAAATATCTGGCCCCTGTCAAGGACCGCAAGGTGGGAAAAGTCTCCTTACATTCCATACATCATTTTGTGTACCCTCACAAGGCCAGGTCAAATATAGCTTCAGAGAGCCACCCCTTCACCTCTCCTTCCCTTTCTGACTCTCCTGGGTATGTTTTGCACTCCTCAGGACTAACAGTCTATCTGGCACACCCATCTCTCCCAATGTCAGGAACACCTGCTAGGCCACATTCCCCGTACTTTGCTATCACTTCCAGCTCCAGTGAGCTTACTTCCAACATTCCTTCCTTCTGTGCAGAGAAGCTGAGGTGCATTTACTACCCCTTTAATATCCCTTTTACTGACCCTTTGCTACAGAACATCACTGGCTTCTTTAGCGTTATTCAGGCTGGATGCTCAGGGCAGATGTTAGCTAAGAGAAAGCTAAAGTGTGTTTAATAAGCCATGGAACTTCTCAACCCAGGGTCTATCTGCTCAGGTGGAGACCCTAATCCAAACATCTGCTTCTCATTGCAGCAAGTGAGGCGTTCTGGTGCCCTGGAAATCCCAAACCCTCCTCTCTCAGCCAATGGCACCACTTGTCCTGCAGCTTCAGCTTTTCTCTATTCACACCTGGCATCAGAAAGATCAGCTCTTCCCAGGGCTTTTCTGCTGTTTCTGCCTCTCCTCCTGGTTCCCTTGTGGGGCACAATAAACAGGAGTTCTGCAGCATCCTTCTGGCTGTCCGTTGCCATTCTTATCACATCTCGTTCCTTGGCATTTGGGAAGCATCCTCATCCTATTCTGTTCTCTTTCAGCGGGTCACAAAGAGCCCTGGACATGACTGAGTAACTAACAATAATAATTGGAGATATACCAATCTCCTAGAACTGGAAGGGACCTTAAAAGGTCATTGAGTCCAGCCCCCTGCCTTCACTAGCAGGACCAATTTTTGCCCCAGATCCTTAAATAGCCCCCTCAAGGATTGAGCTCACAACCCTGGATTTAGCAGGCCAATGCTCAAACCACTGAGCTATCCCTCCCCCCACCAGCTATGTCCACTAGCCTGAACTCCCTTCCCTGAGTCTGACCACCTGCTAGCCTGCCTTGGGAGAACTCTCTCTTGCTGGAGTCTGGGTTGAATGGCTCCCCAGGGACTTCCTTGCCGTGTCACATTATTACAGTTTCATTCATCATCCTGTGCATCTCTCATGCCTGAGTGTGCCTCCCTTCACAATCAGCTTGGATTCTCTCACCTGGTTTAGCTGCTGGCTCAGCCCTTCCAGGATGGAAACTACCTGACTCCACGGTCTCACCTGCTCAGTCCAAGCACAAACCGAGGTAAACTCAGATAGACATATTTATTATTGTTTATATTGTCGGATCTCCAGGGGAGGTATGCTCTCATCCTCTGTGTGTGTACAGCACCTAGCACAATGGAGCTCTGATCCTGCTTGGGGACTCTAAGTGCTACCATAATATAAACAGCCACAACAGACAGTGGTGCGGGTAAAAGGTGTGAGTGAGGATCACTGGAGGGTTGAGTTACTGGGTGTGGTAGCTGGCATAAAACCCCAAAAGGTTTACATTTCATTCGTATTTTATGTGAACCAGTTTCCCCACCTTCCATCGCTACACAACAAAACACACAGGCTTGCATAGGACACATTCATAGCAATACTTCCCACACCGGCCTTCTAGCCCTTTTCATCCCTTCATGTGCACGCCTGTACACAAATGACTATGCATCTTTCTACATACCTCACACAGGCAACACACTCCTCTCTCCCACACACACTCCTCCCTTCAGAATTTACTCACCCCCACGTACACTCCATGCACACAGGCCAACAGTTCCTCAGACACCTACACACACACCCCAGCACCTCTTTTCACACCAATGTACCCCTCCCTTACCTCTGCCCCCGAGAGACACACAATTCCATAGTTTGCTCACCCCTGAAATAAAGGAACAAGAGGAACTGTATCATCCTGAAAAACCAGTTCCTCTCAAAAACAAAGATGGGGATAGAATCTATCCAGTTTGTAAC
This sequence comes from Gopherus evgoodei, assembly GCF_007399415.2. Taxonomy (NCBI): domain Eukaryota; kingdom Metazoa; phylum Chordata; order Testudines; family Testudinidae; genus Gopherus; species Gopherus evgoodei. The sequence goes on along the minus strand of NC_044331.1, from coordinate 38,269,100 downwards.
AATGTTGGTATGTTGTTTGACTCTAAGCAGTTGTCTGTATGTAACCAAATTTACCCCAAAGCTGCCACCATTTATGCAAATGCTTTTACTGTGAGCTCAGGTGAAGGTAACCCCATACCTTGTGCAGAGAATGTAAAAGTCAATGGTAAAAGCTGTTTAGGGCAAATTACAGCTTCAAACATCACTCTTATTAAAACAGATTTTGTCAGAGAGGAAGATTGTTTACCAAATCAGAGTGTGAATATTGTAATCCTCTGAGTTCACTATACGTGAGCCTTTAGCCAGAATCCATCTGGAATGGAATGGTGTTAAACATGAAGTAAGGAATTTGGTGTAAGGAAGTTTTTGATTGGGGATGATGATAAAACTTTGTTCAGTCAAGCTGATGACATAAACCAGTCACAAGAAAGAGATCATCCTGAACCTGTCCACTAGGGGCAAGGATTTGCCTATGACAGGCTTCTCCAAATGTTTGTATGAGGAAGATAGCTGTTTTATCTGTGGAAAAAATTCCCAATTGTCCGTCTGGATCTCAGAAGTGAATCTAGCATACAGATAAGGCTCAGGAAGATGTTTCTCTAGAGCAAATTAAAGTTGGTGATCAGGTTAAAGCCCTAATGGAGGAAGAAAAGGGTACATTTTTTTATGAATGATGGAATGTTGGCTAGTAAAGCTTGGGAAAGTAAGTCTCTGACCCAGGTAAAAGTGATGTGCTTAAAGTAGCTCTGTGTAATAAGACACTTGTGGAAAACAGCAGTTTATCTGTTAAGGGAGGGAAAGGCAAAGAAAGTTTAGATGAGCATAAGCAGCCTTCTGAGCTGATGGCTCTGTCTAATCAGCAGTTTGGGAAGGCAAGGTTAATGGAACATGAGTATCCCTATACCTTATCTGTTACCAGTGTAGAGAATTGTGACAATGAAGGAAATGTTCCTGTGTCTGTTGGGGTAACAACTTGCCTATGAAGGGAGCTACCCCAGTCTCCAAGCAATTATCCATGAACAGCCATGTGTGCTGGGACAAGGGAAATGATATCCCAAGCTGTTTGTATGTTAAAGTGGAATGTTTCTCCAGCTCTTTTCCATCTGTAAAGCAGACAGAAGAAGCCTGTCAGCCTATGATGAGTGAAGATTTATCAGTTAACTCAGAGCTGATTCTGGATACAACTAAAGCCCAGGAAGGAAGTGGTCCTGAATTTGTGACTGCTAGGGATAATGATATTGTAGCCAGGTTGCATCCAGTTGATGTCATAAATAGCTCCTAGAGACCAAGCGATTCTGGTGCTTTTATTTTGCCTGTTGCTAGTGTGTTGTTGGGTAAAGATATGACAACCTTGGCTGATCAGGGTGATATCATAGCCAGGGCACAAGGAAAGCATGAAAGTGATTTGACTATGTTACTCACTGACAGAGTGGAAACTTGTAACAAGGAAAAGAATGCTGCTAATCTTTTGACTATGAAGTCTAGCAGTTTACTTGAGAGGGGGTTTTGTGAAAATCATCCTGATGGGCCAGATGTGGTTCTGGATTTATGTGAAACTCAGAAAAAGTTGGAAAGCTCATGCTCCAAAACGTCTGTTAGTCTATAAGGTGCTACAGGATTCTTTGCTGCTTTTACAGATCCAGACTAACATGGCTACCCCTCTGATATCAGAAAAAGTTTGGTGATTTGTTTGTTGTGCCAAAGTCAGTTCTAGACATAAATAAAACTCAGAATCTGTTGCGGTGCATGATATTGTAAAAGAAAAGGAATTTCTTAGTGAAGTCTTTAAAGTCTGAAAATGAATTATTTCCATTGACCCTTAATGGGCCATTGTTGATAGTAAACAGTCTCTTTTCTGGGGAAAATGTGCTGGTGCCTAGTGGCCAAAGTCTTTCAAATGAAAATGAATCCACTGAATTTGCTTTGAAAAAAATCCATTGTAGGTAGCTTTGAGGAGATTTCAGGTGGGATAAAAATTGTTAGGCAGTTTAAACAGCCCTATAAGCTTAACCAGCTTGTCGGGGAGACAACAGTGTTGGGACAGGACTGTATCCACATTCATTCTTTGAGTAAACAGTCTGTATCTCAGGTTCAGAGGGATGACTGGACAGCTGACTCTGCAGAGCAGGAGGACAGCTGTGCAGTTAATCTATCAAGCATATAGGGGATGGCAGGTAAATTCTCATCTCTGGATATTTTGGATATGATTTGTAGTCTTTTAGTGTAGTTGACATCTGATTCCATGTGGAAGCAGAGGTTGGTAAGGGAAGAACAAAAAAAACCTTGACTGTAACAAGCTAGTGTAAATGGATGGTATCGCTTTAGGACAGAGTCCAGCCTTGGAATTGGTAAAAGTTGAGGATTTGAAAACTAGTAAACAAGCTAATGTCTGTGTTGAGGCAAATTACCTGATGTACTGGGGGGAGAAAGACTTGCCCATAGCCATTAGCAGAGACCTACATGGGACAAAGGGTTAACTCGTTGGGTTTCCACAGCTAAGTACGATACTTGGGGCCAAATCAGGCTGAGGCTATGAGTGAAATGAAATTGGGGGTCTAATCACCAGTGGAGATTTAATAGCATTACAAAAGCATCACATTGTCTGACCCAGCTAGAACCCTTGTCTAGGAAAGGCACGGAACCGGAATAGCAGGAGATGCTGCAGTTCCAGACAGAGGTGCCTGATCAGAGCAGGATGGGGGACGGATGATTGGAAGAGCAGGAGATGTAAGGCAGCGCTGAGATACGATAATGAAGCAGATTGTGGGCAGAAGACTTGGCTGTCAGGGAGTGTAAGCAGGGAGGATTGGGGTTCACTGGCAGATCTTGTGTGTGCGTGGCAGTGCAGGACTCGAAGAACAAGGGGTGCTGTAGGTGAGGAATGAGAGTCATCAGCCACTTCGTGTGAAGAATCCAGGGCTGGGCTAGTCGGGCATGTGGAGAATCAGAGTTGAGCTGTTTGTTCAAAGCCTGCACTGTGCCTGCCTGCATCGCATCGTGCCTGGCTCGGTATTAATTCCTCACTTTCACCAGCACCAAACTCATCCTGTTTGAAATGGACAAACAAACAAACAGCCCAAACCAATGAATCATTCTAATGAGAAGACTCCGGCTGGTCAATGAATCATCCCGGAGAGGCAGCCTTAATGAAGAAAAAGCCCCACTGTCCGATCTGTTAAACACAAGCCTTGTCAGGTGATGCTCTATCATATGAGAGGCTGGAACAACTTGGGGAGAGGGCGGGGGAGAAGCTGAGGTCGACTTGTGAAATATGGGCCTCCGTTGAGCTGCGATAACTAGCGGGAACAATTAGATTATCTCAGCTGTGTGCTGTCATGGATGTTTGTCCTGCCCATGGGAGTGGGGCTCCCTTAGTCTGTCCTACGTTACACAAGGAGGGCCACTGATGCCAGTGGGAATCCTGGATGTCATCAAAGGGTATATCTCATTGGAGCACTGGTGGAGGGGCTAGCTGTCTGAGCTTAGACCCATGGGATAGGGTGGGCTTAAGCGCCAATGGCTAGCCTGAGGCTCCGCTGGTGCTGCAATGACCACACAGCTAGTCTTAGCTCACTAGCTCAGGCTGTGCTAGCACAAGTCTCACTCCCAGCTGCCATGTGGACATATCCAAAGGGAGCATATAGCCCTTGGTTTGTCTCTTCCCCATTCTGTGAGACAGACAGCACAGAGATCTGTCAGCGCCCCTTCCACATTAGAGAGGCACCCAAACCAAAACCATGCATCAGAACATGGCTGAACTGTGGCAATCTGGTTCTGAAGCTGGATCAGAGCTTGGCAGACTGGGCCCATCTCTCCTACGGACCAACAGCTGCAGAGGGGCAGTGATAGGTTGCGTCAGTCACCCCATAACGTCAAAACACATCAGCAGCTCCAGAGTTCAGGTTGGCTATAGATTTCCACCTTCAGCTGGAAGAAAGTTCTGGAAGCCTTTCTGTTAGTGCATGTAAATCTATTCATCGCATGCCATTCACGCGTGAAAGCGCTAAAATCTAGTTTGTCATTTGCAGTGTTGGGTAATTTTTAGTTTACTATGGTTTCTAAAAAATGTTTAACCTCATCTGAGGCTCAAATCGTTAATGATTGATGTTTTGGGTTGTGTGTATGTGTTTATAATAAATAGAAACTCAGGCCTTGGCTACACTGGAGAGTTGCAGCACTGGTGGTGGCTTTACAGCGCTGCAACTTACTCACCGTCCACACTTGCAAGGCACATACAGCGCTGCATCTCCCTGGCTACAGTGCTGCATGTACTCCACCTTGGCCTGGGGAATAACGACTGCAGTGCTGGTGATGCAGTGCTGCTCCACCAGTGTGCCATCAAAAGCGCTGTTATTGGCCTCCAGAGGTATTCGGAGGTATCCCAGAATGCCTGCTCAGCCACTCTGCTCATCAGTTTGAACTCTACTGCCCTGGCCTCAGGTGACCCGCCCTTTAAATGCCCCAGGAATTTTAAAAATCCCCTTCCTGTTTGCTCAGCCAGGTGTGGAGTGCAATCAGTGTATCTTTCCAGGTGACCATGCCTCCATGCGCCAAATGAGCCCCAGCATGGACCAATGGCGAGTTGCTGGACCTCATCAGTGTTTGCGGGGAGGAAGCTGTGCAGTCCCAGCTGCGCTCCAGCCGTAGGAATTACGATACCTAGGGGCAGATATCAAGGGCCATGCTGGAAAGGGGCCATGACCAGGACGTAGTGCAGTGCAGGGTTAAAGTGAAGGAGCTGCGGAGTGCCTATTGCAAAGCCTGAGAGGGAAACCGCCACTCCGGTGCTGCCCCCACGACCTGCCATTTTTACAAAGAGCTGGATGCGATACTTGGGGGTGACCCCACAGCCAATCTGAGGACCACGATGGACATTTCAGAGCGGTGGGGGAAGGCGGAGGAGAAGGGGCGGGGAGGAGAAAACCGAGAGTGAGGGTACTGGGGTGGGGGGAGACACCCCAAAGTCCCAGGAGGCATGCAGCTAGTAGCTCTTCTCAAGCCAGGAGGAAGGTAGCCAGTCGCAGCAGCTGGTACTTGGTGGAGGACAAACAGAGGAGTGGGTTCCTGGTAAGCAGCTTTTATTTTCAAGATTGAAATTTTTCAGGAGAGGAGGGAGGGTTAGGGCTGCATGCATGCATGCCTAGATGTGGAATAGCCCATTGATGTGGTCTATCACGTTGTGGTAATTGGCATCGGTAATCTCTTCAAAAGTTTCAGCCAGAGTGTGGGCAATGAGCTTGCGCAAGTTTATTGGGAGAGCCACTGTGGTCCTTGTCCCAGTCAGGCTAACGCATCTATGCCACTGTGCTGCGAGGGGTGGGGGAACCATTGCTGCACAAAAGCAAGCTGCATAGGGGCCGCATTGCTGTAGAAGACTCTCCTGCTCTTCCCAGGTTACCTGCAGCAGCGAGATATCTTCCAGGATCAACTCTGGGGAAAATGTTGGGAGAGTGTTCAGTGTAGGTGCCCCCTGCAGCTGTTTGCTTTCCCCAACGCACAGAAACCCCTGCACAGCCCTGAAGCAATCTGTCCCCCTTACCCACCATTTCAGGGCTCCTGTGGGTTATGTGCACTCTCTTTGGTATGGAAAAATTATGCTATTGTGAAGACTGTAAACTCCTTCACTGCGTGGGAATAAATGTCTGATATAAACAATGCTGCCTCTGTTAACTATTGCCTTTTTTGCCTTTCCACAAGCGACCTTGAGTTCTCAGCTGCCCGTGTTATCAACAGCTCAAAGACTCCAAAACCTCCAGAAAAAGCTGTTAAAAAGCAGACGACCTGCTGCAAACAGTTATGGATCACTCTGCCAGAGAGAATCAAAAAGTGCAGGACTGGAGGGAAAGGGAAAGCAGGATCCGCCAGAGAAACGCAGCAGCCAGGAAGAAAAGCACAAAGCAGCTGATAAGCATCCTGGCGCACCAAGCGGACTCTGTCCAGGCGCTCGTAGCCATGCAGGCAGAGCACTACTGCGCCGCACTCCCCCGGTCCCAAAGCTCTTTCCCTTGTGCCCCAATGTCAGCTCAAAACCCCCTTCCCCAGCATCCAGGTTCTTACCACCACCAGCTGCCTCCAACACTTGTACGTTCACCAACCAGACCTGAGAACTACGACCCTTACCCTCTGCATTCAACCCCCATCACCATGCAGTATAGGCATCCTGAAGAGCAGCAGTCATTGCACAGCACTCCAGACAGGACATATTCAAACCTGTGACTGTACAGTGCCCCACCCCACCCCACCCACCTGCCCTTCTAGGTTCCCAAAATGTTGTGTGTCTGTCCATAAAGTTATTCTCTTTTAAATAAATGAATTCTTGGCTTTGAAAACAGTCTTTATTATTGCAGAAAGTCAAAGATACCTTAGCCCAGGAAAGAAACGGGCACTGGAAATCAGCTTAGGAAACACAGATTCCTACTAACATTGTAACCACTGCACTTCACTCCCATGCAAGGCGCCAAACATTACTGTTGGTTTTCAGCCTCAAATTCCTCCCTCAAGGCATCCCTAATCCTTGAAGCCCTGCGTTGGGCCTCTCTAGTAGCCTGGCTCTCTGGCTGTGCAAATTCAGCCTCCAGGCGTTGAACCTCGGAGGTCCATGCCTGACTGAATGTTTCACCCTTCCCTTCACAAATATTATGGAGGGTACAGCACGTGGATATAACCGCAGGGATGCTGCTTTCCCCCAAGTCTAGCTTCCCATACAGAGATCGCCAGCGCCCTTTTAAACAGCCAAAAGCGCACTCCACAGTCATTTGGCACCGGCTCAGCCTGTAGTTGAACCGGTCCTTCCTCCTGTCAAGCTTCCCTGTATACAGTTTCATGAGCCAAGATATTAACGGGTAAGCAGGGCCTCCAAGGATCACAATGGGCATTTCAACGTCCCCTACTGTGATCTTCCGGTCTGGGAAAAAAGTCCCTGCCTGCAGCTTCCTGAACAGGCCAGCGTTCCGAAAGATGCGTGCATCATGCACCTTTCCAGGCCAGCCTATGTTAATGTCAATGAAACGCCCACGGTGATCCACAAGCGCCTGGAGAACCATAGAGAAATACCCCTTCCAATTAACGTACTCGGATGGTAGGTGGGGTGGTGCGAGAATAGGAATATGCGTCCCATCTATCGCCGCTCCACAGTTAGGGAAACCCATTTGTGCAAAGCCATCCACAGAGTCACGGTTCTTCTTAGCAGGATGCGATTAATGGCCCTGCAAACTTGCATCAAAATGATTCCAAGAGTTGACTTTCCCATTCCAAATTGGTTCCCGACCGATCTGTAGCTGTCTGCAGTTGCCAGCTTCCAGATTGCAATAGCCACCCGCTTCTCCACCGGCAGGGCAGCTCTTAATCTCGTGTCCTTGCGCCGCAGGGTGTGGAAGAGCTCAGCACACAGTCCCATGAAAGTGGCTTTTCTCATCCGAAAGTTCTGCAGCCGCTGCTCGTCATCCCAGACTTACATGACAATGTGATCCCACCACTCAGTGCTTGTTTCCCGAGCCCAAAAGCGGCGTTCCATGGTGCTGAGCATTTCCGTGAATGCCACAAGCAATGTCGTGTCGTACACGTCAGGCGACTCGCTATCATCGTCGGACTCCCCATTACTTTGGAGCTTAAGGAATAGCTGAACTGCCAAACGTGATGTGCTGGCGAGATTCGTCAGCATATGCCTCAGCAGTTCGGGCTCCATTTCCCACAGAAATCGCGCTGCATAGAAACCATTCGGAGAGTCACAATGGTGCCAAACGTGGACGGAAAAACAGGGACTGCTGGGATGTGCAGCGATGCATCATGGGGCGTTGGGACAGGAAGCAGAATGACCCGCACCCTTCCGTCCCCTTCCCACAACCATGGCACCAAAATGGGACGAGGTGCTCTGTGGGATAGCTGCCCATAATGCACCATTCCCAACACCACTGCAAATGCTGCAAATATGGCCACACTGCAGCACTGGTAGCTGTCAGTGTGGCCACACTCCAGCGTTTTCCCTACACAGCTGTACGAAGACAGCTGTAACTCCCAGTGCTGCACACCTGCAAGTGCAGCCAAGCCCTCACATGCTAGAACTTGTTTGCTAGCTAAGCAAACTCAACCTGTGTTCATGGGATGGAACTTGTTAGGGTTGTCTCATGGCAGGAAGACACTGCAATCTAAACATCAGATTTTGGAGTAGCAGATCAGTGAAATGATTAATACTAAATGTGTGCTCAAAGCTAGCAGCTAATGGAGCAAAGGATGGATACGCTGATGGGAACACGCCTCATTCACAGCTGCATACAACCCATCAACTGTCAGAGTTAAGGTTACAATTTACAGGGCCTGTGATGGTTCATTGTGCTGCACCTTGCATAGACTTTAAGGTCAGAAGGACCAGCGTGATCATAGTCTGACCTCCTGCTCATTGCAGGCCATAGAATCTCACCCACCTGTTCCTGTAATAGACCCCTAACCTCTGGCTGAGTTACTGAAGTCCCCTAATCAGGATTTAAGATTTAAAGTTACAGAGAATCCACCATTTACACTAGTCTAAACCTGCAAGTGACCCATGCCCCATGCTGCAGAGGAAGGTGGAAAACCCCCAGGGTCTCTGCCAGTCTGACCTGGGGAAAAATCCCTTCCTGACCTCAAATATGGTGATCCGTTAGATCCTGAGCATGTAGGCAAGACCCACTAGCCCAAGGGTGAAAGTAACTTACAGGACTTACCGGTACTGCCGGAGTCCTGAGAGGGCATGGCATCATCCAGAAGAGGCAGTGCCTCTCAAGGTTTAAAGGCCTGGGGGTACTGGCTGTGGCTGGGAGCCCCAGGGCCTTTACATCAACCAGGGGCTCCCAGCTGAAGAGGTGGCTGGGAGCCCCCCGGGGCTTAGGGGCAAATTAAAGGGCCCAGGGCTCCAACCGCCATGGGGAACCCCGAGCTTTGCTGGGCTGGGGCTGGGATTTAAAGGGCCAAGAGCTCCTGCCACTGCGGGGAGCCCCAAGCCCTTTAAATCCCAGCCCGAGCCACGTCTGGGATTCAAAGGGCTCGGGGCTTCCTGCAGCCGTGGGCAGTCCAGAGCCCTTTAAATCCGCGTTGCGGAAGCTGGTGCCGTCCGGCATGGTGTACTGGCTCTTGCCAGTACTCCGTACCAGCTTACTTTCACCTCTGCACTAGCCAGACACTGGGAAAGCGTACAGCAATACAAAGTGCTAGACACTCACCCTGCACTCATTTTGCACAAAGTACAGGTGGATGGATGGACAGGGAATCAGTCCTTGCATTATGGAGCTATGTTGCTAATGTTTGCAATGTGTTCTGTGAGGAGCCTGCTTTATTAGTGAGTTTCCTGAGGACATGTGGGTTGCTGATGTCTTAAATTTTCGTTTTCTTGTTTCATCATGCTTGTGTTGGCAATGCTGTATGTTGGTTAGCAACCTTCACTGAATTACTTGTAGGATTTTTCCCTAAATGAATATGAATAAGGGAGGCATCAGCCGTCTTCCAAGAGTTGTATATTACTGCTGTAGCACCACCCACGATTCCCCTCTCTCCTCCAAACCCTGGGGTGTCTGAAATGTCCAGGCAGGTGGGGAGAGACTTTGTGGGGGCCTTTTCCCACTAACAGCGTAGATGTTGGGTCATTATTTTTATCATTTATCATTTGCATTGCAGTGGCCCTGTTGTGTAGTGCTGTACACACAGCAAACAAAAGGGACCTCTGCTTCAAAGAGCTTGCTGTCTAAGTATAAGATGGGAAACAGGTGGTTACAAGAAACAGAGACATCGAGCAGAAGGTGTTAGGGAAGTCAAAACGGGGCTCTCCCTTCCTACCACAAACTGCTTTGTATTCCACTCTGGTCAGTCTTTTTAGCACAATAAATAAAGGAAACAAATGAATTTGGGGCAAGGACAAAAATACTGCCTCTGGTCGGGCTCTTACAAAGAGAGACGCAGCTTTTGCGCCAATTTCCCCCATCCCTATCCCTCTCTTTCAGCCACCTCATTCAAGTCCCCCATGTATTTATTACAGCTCTGCAGTCTGCTGTAATGTGAATTCAGGAGGCCAGGGTATGGACAGCAGATTTGTTTCTCCTGGGAGGCTAGGATGATGGCTGTGGGTTTGTTTTTCTTTCATAGTCAACATCTGGATTGATGTGGAGGAGGGCAAACTGCTGTGGACCAGTGCCTCTGAGAAGCAAAGCTTCCTGTTCAACTGAAAACTACTAATTTGGGGCCTACTAGCTCTGCCAGTAACCCTTTAAGGGCGGGACTGCGTCTTTCTGCAATGAAACCGCCTGTTGAGTGGCTCCTTTGCAGATTTCAGGGAATTTACATTCTCCTCTTGCATAAGAAACTTCCGAATCTGCTGGATTTCCCTTACAGAGTACTCTGCGATAAAGATGCCAAACACATCTTTTAAGGTCAGGGCTGGCTCTACAGTTTTCGCCGCCCCAAGCAGCGTGCTGAATTACCGCCATGGGCAGCGGGGGCAGTCCATGTGCCGTTAGGCGTTTCCGCGGTGGCGGCAATTCAGCGGCAGCTTCTGTGTTTAGCTGTCTGTGGCGGCTTCAGCTAAACATAGAAGTTGCCCTTGAACTGCTGCCACCATGGAAACGTGCCTGCTGCCCTAGTGGCACAGGGACTGCCCCCACCGCCCGCGGCGACAATTTGGTGTGCTGGTTGGGGGTAAACAACAAGGACTGCTGCCCCTTGCAGATTGTCGCCCCAAGCACCTGCTTGGAATGCTGGTGCCTGGAGCCGGCCCTGTTTAAGGTGTACTAAGGGCTTGTCTACGTCACAAAGTTGCAGCGCTGGTGAGGGGGTTACAGCGCTGCAACTTAGGAGGTGTACACATCTGCAGGGCATCACCAGCGCTGCAACTCCCTGTTTGCAGCTCTGGCCGTACTCCTGTTTTGTCTCGGGTGTAGAGGATCCAGCGCTGGTGATCCAGCAGGTCTCCTTCCCCGGTTTGCAGGGGAGTTCGGGGAACACGAGAGCAAACCGCGGCGAAGCTGGTCTCCTTCCCCGGTTTGCTCTCGCGTTCCCCGAACCCCCCTTGAAGCCGCCCAACAGCGCTGCAGTGTGGCCACATCTAACACCACTTGCAGCGCTGGTTGCTGTAAGTGTGGCCACTCTGCAGCGCTGGCCCTATACAGCTGTACTAATACAGCTGTAACAACCAGCGCTGCAAAATTGTAGATGTAGACATACCCTAAGGTACTTGTTAAGGGTTTGCGCAGCACAAGGACAGCAAGCAGTTCTGCTGCTTCCCAACCAGAGGAGAAAGAGTTAAGTACCTGGGGGCACATTAAAATGCCCCTGTAATCTCACTGTTCTCTGCTTTTTCAATTCTTTCTCTTGAAGAGAGTGTAGGGGTGGCCATGAGGTTGGCACAAGGTGTGCTTTTAGTGTCATTTGTGTCTCTGTTTTATTGGAGACTCTCAAAGCACTTTACAAAGGTAGGGAAGTGTTATAAACCTTCTTTTACAGGTGGGCAAACTGAGGCACAGAGCGATTAACTGATTTGCCCAGGATCGTACACATTCAGTGGCAGCGTGAGGGACAGAACCCAAGTCTGCTCACTCCCTGTCCTGTTTGAAGCACAAGGCCAGGATAGGATTAATTGTAATTAGTAATTGTGCCTAGAAGCCCCAGCCAAGACTGAGGCCCCATTGTGGTAGGCACTGTGCATATGCACTGAGAGGCCGTCCTGCCCTGAGGAGTTTTCCATCGAAATAGGGAACACGGGCAGCGAGTGAGAGGGAAACAGTCTGAGAGTGGAGACGTGACTGAGCCAGGATTGGGACCCAGTGCTGAGCCCCTGTGGAGTGCCAGAGCCACTAGACCAGTGGTTTTCAAACCTTTTTTTCTGGTGACCCAGTTGAAGAAAATTGTTGATGCCCACGACCCAACGGAGCTGGGGGTGAGGGTTTGGAGTGTGGGAGGGGCTCAGGGCTGGGGCAGAGAGTAGGGGTGAGGGTTGCGGGGTGGGGCTGGGAATGAGGGGTTCAGGGTTTGAGGAGGTCTCAGGGCTGGGGCAGGGGGCTGAAGTGTGGGAAAGGGTCAGGGCTGTGGGCTGGGGATGCAGGCTCTGGGGTGGGGCTAGGGATGAGGGGTTTGGGGTGCAGGAAGGAGCTCCAGGTTTGGGGGATCTCAGGACTGGGGTGGAGGATTAGGGTGCAGGGTTAGGGCCAGGCTTACCTCAGATGGCTCCCGGTCAGCGGCACAGAGAGTGCTAAGGCAGGCTTCCTGCCTGTCCTGGCACCACGGAGTCCGCTGTGCCCCAGAAACAGCCAGCAGCAGGTCCAGGTCCTAGGCAGAGGTGCGCAAATGGCTCCGTGCAGCTCTCGCCCACAGGCATTGCCCCCCAGCTCCCACTGGCCGGGAGTGCAGAGCTGGTGCTCGGAGTAGGGGCAGCATGCAAAGCCCCATGGCTGCCACCTAGGAGCCAGACCTGCTGCTGGCTGCTTCCGGGGCGCAGCGCAGTGTCAGAACAGGTAGGGACTAGCCTGCCTTAGCCAGGCAGCACCTCCGATGGGACTTCTAATAGCCCAGTTGGCAGTGCTGACCAGAGCCGACACGACCCAGTGCCTTACATTCCACGACCCAGTACTGGGTTGCGACCTGCAGTTTGAAAACCACTGCACTAGACACCCTTCTTTAGCTCGAGACAAACTATTTTGAGAGCTGCCTGGACAGATCAGCAGCCAGCCCCTTTAGAGGAGCGCGAATGGGGTTTTTACAGACTACGCATTATTCTGTGATAACAACTTGGACTGCAGGGCTCATAAAAGTGGTTTTTTTTTTTTTTTTTTTTTACTAAATCTTTTTTTTACAACGGCAGCGACAGTTGGTAACATGATCAGCCTTTGGAGTCTGCCCAGACCATGTCTCACCAACTGCCTGTGGCTTTCTCCTTCTTAGTGGTCACTACGCAGAGCTAATGCCCACCATGTTGGAGGCTAGCTTGGCTCCATACACATCCTTCCACAACGTTCTGCCAGCACCATGGCAATGTGGAAATAAACAGACTTTCCAGATTCCACACTTACATCATCCCCTTGGCAACCAAAGGGCTAATCAGAGCAGGGGCTGCCGTTTACGGTCCAAAAAAAAGAAGTGGAAGGCAAGTTTGAGGATCTGGGTGGTGTTTTTTTGTTTAGTTTTTAAATTAAGCTTTTAATCACTGGCCAAGTTGAAGCGGCAGCAACGCAAGTCACTGGTCCAAACTGATCTTTAACGCAGAGCTCGTCTTTTCCCCACGCATGTTTTGCAAATGGCTGCTTTGACTTTGCCATGTCGCCCTTTCAGTTCATTGGTGCCCTGATCCCTCTAGCAAGAAGCAGAGCCTGGGTGCTGCAGAGCTTTATTTATTTAGTGTTTTCTTGGCATGTGTTTCCAGGGTAACTGCGGGTGACGGAAGCTATAAAGACTCCCCGAGGCCTCCCCCCAAGGGAGATGTCAAAGTCTATAGGTCCCAACCGAGCTGGCAATTATGGCGCTAGCACCTGTAGAACCTCAGCCACAGCACCAGGGGGCGTCAAGCAGTACCCACCAATCAGTGCCAAAATCAAGGGTGAGTGAACTTCTTACCTGGGCAAACACATTCTAACTAAAGCATGTTAGGGAAGAAATAGCCCTGCCTGTCCCTGCTTTTCTCCAGCTGGAGTGAAAGAGTTGCCCCAATACCCTGAGGCTGGGCAGAGAGATAGATGCAAGAGTACCTAGAATAAATGGGAAATAGTACAGTATCCCAAGATGGATCGATAGATGGATCGATAGATGGTGCTGCTGATAATAGTAGTTAATAATAGGATTCTCATCCTAAGGCAGGCAAGTGAACCTTTTTATAGATGGATTGCTGTAGATAGAAAGACAGAAAGACAGACCTGCGGGGTGGGAAAGGGACTAGTGGAAAAGCTCATATGTATGGAGCTGGACTGGGTCTTGTAGGTCAAAGCCAGAGTTCACAGGGAACTAGCATCTCTAGGTCATACCTATCTTTAGTGGGATGCCAATGGCTCCTCGGGCTGAGGGAGAATTGGTTACATCTGCTTATCACTATGGCTTGTGCAAAATCTGAAGTAATTGCATTTGAACCAGGGAGTAACTCCTTTAGGTCATCTGCAGCCTGGGAGCGTAGGAAACAGAGGGGCTGGAGGCCTCTTGTTAGGTCAGTGGGTCTCAAATGATGGTCCATGGATCACTGCCAGAGTTCTGCAGAGACCTTCCTAGTAGTCCATAGTTGACAGCCAAGCAACAGAGCTTGGAGTGTTGGGATTTGGGGGTCCATCAGGTAATCTTTCTTTTACAAAGAGGTGCTTTCCAGGATGGAAAGGTTAGAAAGCTATGACTGTATGGGACAGTCACCTTTGCAGTTACATTCGCAACTGGGGCTGTAGGATGCAGAGGGCAGAGATTATCTCATCTGTGCTCTGGAGTGACAAGGGGGAAGGAGGTGATAGTAGAGACAGTAACACCCACGCCATGGTGTTCTGGAGGAACAGGAGGATAGAAACCTTCTGGTCAGGGTAACTCCTTCAGGGAAAACCTTCTGGTAACTCCCATAATTATATCCCCATGCCAGGGAATGGGATACAAGGCCGGTGGGAGACTAAAGACCTTCTCATTAGAGCATGGTCATCCTCACTATTAAGCTCTGAAGAATGAGGTTTAGAGCAGGGGGGCCTAAACACCTTAGGGGACTTAGTCACAAGATCACTTCCTTGTCTTGGACTGAGATGATACATCGGTAGGAGGAGAAAGGAGCTTCACAAGGAGCATAAGGCATGAATCTCTTCTGGTTGAACCTGTTATATAAGTTAAAAGGGGGCTGACTTGTTCATCTCTTCATGTCAACATTGTACATTCACATTTCCATTTGCATTCCAGGGCCAGGGGCCGGAAAATATGGCCGGCAGCCCTGCACTGGCATCAGGAATCACGACTTCACCATGTTTGCAGAACCAGCCTACACGATGCGTATAAAACACACGGAGAAAAGTGAGTTACAGACATGGAACCAGAACCTTGGCTGGTGTGAACTGGTGTTGCTCCATTGACATCAGTGATTTACACCAGCTGAACATCTGGCCCACAGTTCCCTAGCATACAAAAGTCCAAAATGAGTTTGAAGCTCCGTAGTCGGAGGGAAAGACAACCTGACTAAGCCTCAAAGGCCCATGGACTCAGCACCTCACCAGCATGTAGACGGTCTTAGTCCCAAGTGTTCATGGACTGAGCACCTAACCTAGAGAACGTTACAGGATAAATGACGTATGCTACAAACCCTATGGGACAAATGCATTGCTTCTTGGATGCCTCCCACCCAAATGGTAGCAGAGTGCAGGAATGTTCATGTGGTGCTACCAGCCCAGGGACACAGATCCAGCCCATTTCTGGCACTTTGTCCTGGTCAGGGACAAAATCTTCAGCATGAAGACATGTGGCTATCATGCCTAGCCCATCTAAAATCCCAGTTCTAAGGGCTCTCAGGGAAGCTAGAGGGACCAAAAAAAGTCAAACTCGTGCAAGATGGTGAGCTGAGGGTCAGATCTCTCAGCTGTAGCTTGTGAGCTGATACTTCCTGAACTGGATTCTTCTCCTTTCTCTTGTAGTCTTGGCTGACACAGTCAGTACTGGTGCCTGCTTCATAGACCCTCACCTCTCCCGCTTTGGGTGGTGGAAGCCATCGTCCTTCCGCATACAGAAGCGAGACAAGAGTCTAAGTGAGTAGCAGAAACATGGCTGGTCTATTATTGCAGTGCATTCCATGATGGTTAGGGTATGATGGACAGATAGATGAGTGTAGTATCACAGGTTACTTGGAACTCCTTAAAATTAAGTGAGGTACAGAACTCCTGAGTTTTTCTGATCATGTCTGCACTGTGTGAGTATCTGCCTAGCACTCCCTAAGCCCACAAAGTGCTGTCCCAGCATGCAGTGGGCTAAGTGGGAAACCTAGAAGCAAGGGTGGCTCTAGGAATTCTGCCGCCCCAAACACGGCAGGCAGACTGCCTTCTGCGGCTTGCCTGAGGGAGGTCCCCTGTCCCGCGGATTTGGTGGCACGCCTGCGGGAGGTCCGCTGAAGCCGTAGGACCAGCGGACTCTCCACAGGCAAGCCACCGAGGGCAGCCTGCCTGCCGCCCTGGCGGCGCCGGCAGAGCGCCCCCTGCGGCTTGCCGCCCCAAGCACGCGCTTGGCGTGCTGGGGCCTGGAGCCGCCCCTGCCTAGAAGGTTTCTCTGGGGGACTTGTCTTCTTTGGTTGTTCCAGTGTCTTGGGGAGGAATCTGGAGACTAGGTCCCCAGGACAGTGTGCCCATAGATACCTACAGTAACCCTGAGTTCTGGCAACATAGTTCCTGTCACAAAGGCTGCCCGCCTCTATCCTGGTGCCAATGGCAGCAGCTATCTCACCTATCTGACTAGCTCCCACTCCCCTAGCCCCATGTGAGTTTAATCAGGGGCACACCCAGGCACTGGGAAAGGATCCCAGTTCAATAGGCTTTGGATCAGGCCCAAAACCAACTGCTGCTCCACCTAGTAGCTGTTAACCAGGTGGGGGACTGTTTCTTTTTCAAAGCAGGTGAGGACGCAGGCTCCCCGCCTGCTGCCATGGACTCTCTGGCTCTGAAAAGCTGCGGCTGCTGTGCTTCCCACCATACAAACCCTAGAAGGCAGTGTGATGGGTTGAATCACAGAAACCTCCTTGGGAACTGGCAAGTGATGTGCCAAGACTACTTCTGCCAGTTTTCCCTGCCAGCTTGAGACCCCAGCACCCTGTCTTGCTGAGCCAGACACACCTATCTGCTCCAACACAGACCCAGGTTGCAGACTTAACTGAAAGCAGCTAACAGAAGTGTTCTTGTCTTAAACACTCAGGTGCCCAACTCCCACTGGGGTCTAACCCCAAATAAATCCAATTTACCCTGTATAAAGCTTATAGAGGGTAAACTCATAAATTGTTCTCCCTCTATAACACTGGTAGAGAGATATGCACAGCTGTTTGCCAGCTCTTGCCCCCCCCCGGTATTAATACATACTCTGAGTTAATTAATAAGTAAAAAGTGATTTTATTAAATACTGAAAGTAGGATTTAAGTGGTTCCAAGTAGTAACAGACAGAACAAAGTGAATTACCAAGCAAAATAAAATAAAACACGCAAATCTAAGTGTAAAACAGTAATACAGCTGAGTACAGATAAAATCTCACCCTGAGAGATGTTTCAATAAGTCTCTTTCACAGACTGGATGCCTTCCTAGTGTGAGCACAATCCTTTCCCCTGGTCCAGCCCTTGTTCCAGCTCAGGTGGTAGCTAGGGGATTCCTCATGATGGCTCCTCTCCTCCCTTTATTCTGTTCCACCCACTTTTATATCTTTTGCATAAGGCGGGAATCCTTTGTCCCTCTCTGGGTTCCCACTCCCTCCTTCACAATGGAAAGACACCAGGTTAAAGATGGATTCCAGTTCAGGTGACATGATCACCTGTCACTGTCAGACTTCATTGCTCACTTGCCAGCACACACATATACAGGAAGACTTACAGGTAAAACACACCCATCTGCAGTCAATTGTCCTGGTTAATGGGAGTCATCAAGATTCCAAACCGCCATTAATGGCCCACACTTTGCATAATTACAATAGGCCCTCAGAGTAATATTTCATATTTCTAGTTTCAGATAAAAGACTGGTACATTTATACAAATAGGATAAACACACTCAGTGGTTTACAAGCTTTGTAATGATACCTTACAAGAGACCTTTTGCATGAAACATATTCCAGTTACATTAGCATATTTTCATAAAATCATATAGAGTCCAACGTCACAGGCAGCATGCATGGAACATGCTGAGAGCATTCAGAACTAGTATCACACGCACTCGCATCAGGAGTAGTTAGTTACTCATTCATAATTTCTTGGTATCCAACAGCCCAAGCCCTCTGGGAGCTTTAGCAAAAAATAACTAACATATTGGATCCAAGCAGGCCAAATTCATATCCAGGACAAGCTCATTACAGCACTGTGGAATCTGGCCCATTGAGTCTCACTGGGCCAGCCCCTCTGCTGGTGTGTATTAGCCTAGCTCCATTATGGAGCTACACTGGTTTACATAGCGAGGATCTGAGCCTGCATCTCCTAACCTAGCTGGAATTCCTATGACATTTGCGAAGTCTCGCCATGCATGGCGATGAAGAAGCTAGAATGTAGTTAGACCTTCTAGGGACCATGGTGTTGCAGTGGGTAAATGCACTAGCTTGTCTTCTCTGCAGACATGGGTTTCAATACGACATTGACTGCAACTTACACGAGGTTGAAGGTCTCATCCTAATCCTTAGCGGGCGTTTGTTCTAGCATGATACCACCAGAGTTTATCACTGCTTCAATATGTTCGGGAACACACTGCAGACCTTCAGTGCTGTTCAGGAATGGCCCATGGTACTGGAATAGCAGCTCAGAGAGAGGTGCATTGGTAGAGCTGTGGGAGACACAAGACTGGAAGAGCAACGGAATCATATTAGCACTGTGGTGCGTTAGCAATGTTATTGGGAAGGACAGTCACTTACTAGCTGGGCTATTGGAGGCCAGCTCTAAATGCATTGCTTCCCCCTGCTCTAACCAGGGCTATCAGCTTCTAACTTACAAGCCCTCAGTTCACCTAATGTTTATTAAACAGAGGCTCTGCAGAGTGTCCCAGCTGCCTTGTGCCTGTTTAACATCACACCCACCATTTGGTAGATGAGTGGGAAAGACCTTTACCCTCTCCTCTTGGTGAATCGGGCGGATCTGTAGCCCTTTCAGATCAGTGGAAAGATTCCCATTGACTTCAATGGGCTTTGGATCAGACTCCACATCCTCTTTGGGAATCATGAGGTGAGGCAAGAAGTGTATTCAATGGGAGAAAAAAAATTACACTGAGAAACTTCCTATAGATGCATATGCCCCTCCAGCTGCTATCCAGGCTTACCAGACATATCTCATTGGACAATTAGCAACAATCTAAACCTATGGCTTTCCTAAGCACAGGAACTTGCCATCAAATAAAGTAAACTGGCAAAAATGCCATTATTATTAATTATACAATCAACAATAATAATAGTGCTGAGGAGCATAGACCAGGACTCTTATGTTAGGTGCTCTACATATACAGAACCAACAGGTGTCCCTGCCTCAAGGAGCTTACAATCTTAGCATATGTTATTTCAACTCATGTTAGAGACAGAGAGCTAGAGTGTGTGCTTCTACTCCCACCCCTGCAAACACATGTGGCTTGTTGACAGCATACACATCTGGAATTTTTTTGGCTGTATCCAGCTGCCTTCCCTGTCTCAGCTCAGGGAACAGGTGATGGGAAACACTGTGGCTCTGTGTAGCTATTAGAAGCAGCTGGGCAGATGTGTAAGTCCTTGTAGGGTTTGGTTTATGCAGAGGAATGGGAAGGGATAATGGCAGGGGCCAATTTGAGTTGCTCAGTAAATCCAGAACACCTCATCTTCCTAAAGCTGGGGGACTTGGAGAGGTTGAGTCTGTGGCTGCCTGAATTAACACACAGCAATGCCAGTGCAAACCACGTGAAAATAATGGCAAGGAATCTAAGAGGATTATGTAGCTTTAGTTTCGTAATCGAGAACTTTGGAGGTTAGCTATTGAATTAAAGATAAGCAACCATGAATTACAAGGCCATTGAAAAGTTTAGTGGTGATATCCTACAAAACTACAGTATATTTGACAGTGGGGCCTTCAGTTATAATAACTATGGGGAGAGGGACCTGAGGTCCCCGTGCATGAGAATTGGCTGTCCCACATCCCAAAGCAACGGCTGACAACTCTGTCTCTGATGTCTTCAAATATTTGTGCCCACATGAGGGAGCAAAGCTGGTCTGCCAGGTAAGGCACAAGACAAGGCACAAGACTAGGTGCTGGGAGACTGGGGTTGAATTCCTGACTCTATCACAGACTTCCTGAGTAAGTCTGTGTCATGGTATAATTCCCCACTCTGAACCTTAGCGTCCAAAAGATGGTACCAGCATGAATTCCTCTAAGCTCAATTACCAGCCTTGTACTTGTAGCGCTGCCACCAACCAGGAATTCCAGTGCCTGGTACACTCTGGGCCCCCCAAAACCTCACCTGGGGACCCCCAAGACCCAGACCCTCTGGATCTTAACACAAGGAAAGTAAACCCTTTCCCTCACCGTTGCCTCTCCCAGGCTTCCCCTCCCTGGGTTACCCTGGAAGATCACTGTGATTCAAACTCCTTGAATCTTAGAACAGAGAGGAAAATTCACCTTCCCCTCGCCTTCTCTCTCCCCCTCCCAGACTCTCCCTGAGAGAGAAAGTAATCCTAACACAGAGAGAAATTAACCTCTCTCTCCCCCTTCCCTCCTTTTTCCCCACCAATTCCCTGGTGAATCCAGACCCAGTCCCCTGGGGTCTCACCAGAATAAAAAAAACAATCAGGTTCTTAAACAAGAAAAGCTTTTAATTAAAAGAAAGAAAAACAGTAAAAATTATCTTTGTAAATTTAAGATGGAATATGTTAGTCTTTCAGCTATAGACACTGGGAATACCCTCCCAGCCTAAGTATACAAGTACAAATTAAAATCCTTTCAGCCAAATACACATATGAACTCCTCCCAGCCAAATAAACATTTGCAAATAAAGAAAACAAACATAAGCTTAACTCGCCTTATCACCTAGTACTTACTATTTTGAATCTATAAGAACCTGTATCAGGGAGATTGGAGAGAAACCTGGTTACACGTCTGGTCACTCTCAGAACCCAGAGAGAACAACAACCAAAAACTAACAGCACACACAAAACTTCCCTCCTTCAAGATTTGAAAGTATCCTGTCCCCTGATTGGTCCTCTGGTCAGGTGACAGCCAGGCTCTCTAATTTTGTTAACCCTTTACAGGCAAAAGAGATATGAAGTACTTCTGTTCTATTAACTTTTACTTATCTGTTTATGACAGTCTGGCTAAGACACTCAACCCTTGGTTGCTCAGTTCCCTGGCCTGTTAAATAGGCATCATAATGCTATGGCAGGCAGGGCTGGCTCTACTGTTCTTGCTGCCCCAAGCAGCGTGCTGAAATGCCAGCATGGACGGTGGGGGCAGTTTGTGTGCCGTTAGGGTGGCACATGTGTTTCCATGATGGCAGCAATTCGGCGGCAGCTTCTGTCTTCAGCCAGAAGACACAAGCTGCGCTGCCATGGATAGCTGAACATAGAAGCTGCTGCCGAATTGTCGCCACCGCGGAAACACGTGTGCCGCCCTAACAGCACATGGATGCCTCCGCCGTCTGCGGCGGCAATTCGGCGCTCTGCTTGGGGGCAAAAACACACAGACTACTGCCGCTTGCAGATTGCCACCCCAAGCACCTGCTTGGAATGCTGGTGCCTGGAGCTGGCCCTGCTGGCAGGTGGCTCTGTTACATATAGTCTTCCAAGTTCTTTGTTGTTTAGCATGTGAACAAACATTTGGTCTTGTGAAGACATGCTGTGAGGTGTTAGTTTGGGGTAAGGCAAGGTTCTGTGTGGAGGCAGCTTCTGGGGATGAAGCCCTGTGAGCCACAAGAGAATTTGCTCTCTGATTATAGTCAGTTCCTGTGTCAATTACCCCCTGGGAACTGGGCATTGGTGTGGGGCTGATTTTCCTGGATGAAGAGATTGCATGCTGTTTGTGACCACCTCTGTCCCAGGACTGACAGAGCCCCCCCCTCCCCAAATCCATATGGGCCAAAGACCAAATCTGAGGGAAGATACTCCAAGAGTTTCAGCCAAGAGGCTTTCAACCCAGGGACCCAGAGGGCACAGGAAAAAATAGAACACCACAACTCATGATTGGGTAATTGAGGGATGCCTGTGAGTATGAGTCCAAGTCAAGTTTTCTGTCAGAATACAGCCTGCTGTTCCAGATGATATAATTTCCAGATCCCCACAGAAACCACACAGTCCACAAGGGCACAGCTACTTCCCTGGGCGTAACCCTGCAAAGAGGAAGCCAGATTATCTCAATCTTGACAACTCGTCCAAAAAGCTTTGTCTACTCCTGTGCTGACAGTGCATGATGGCATCGCCAGACACAAATATGCCTTTGCCGTGCAGGCAGATATGCCCTAAGTGGCGTTCCAGACACCCATCTGTCATGTATGGGTTGGGATGTGGCAGCTGGTGGGCATTGATACAGAAATATAGGGGAGGGTATTTCTCATGTTCAACTTCTTCCTTGGCTCCATCCACCTGCATTCTCAGCTCCATCATTGTACTTTGCTGGCCCTCCTCCTTTTCCCTTCTGGACAGACGTTCTGTCCTATCCCCTTGTTTCCTTGCTGGATTTGGTCCCTGAGCAGACCCCTTCTGGTCCTTAAACTGAAACCTGTCCCCACACCATCCCAGCTGTACCCCACCAATCTGTGTCTTTGGACTAGAAACTATATGGCGCAGGACCATAATTTGTTTGCCCCATTTCCCTAAGGTCCTTCTAGGCTTGCAATGCTGTATACACGGCTAACAACAACATGAAAACCAAGCAGTGCAGGAGCTGAGGACCTTCTGGACCTAGTAAGGATCTGATAGCTTACTCAGGAGGCGTCTGCTAGGATGTGGCTGCTCCTATTGCACTTAGCCCGCTGCTGGGCTTGTAGTCCTCCTTCCAGTTCAGTCTGGCATCAGATGGTACATCCTCTTCCCCTTCCCAACTGTCCAGGAGGAAAGGATGCCAATGCTGAAGGTTCTGTCTATGCTGCTAAAGGAGATGAAGGATGTGCCACCATTGCACTTGCTGATGTTCTCCCACCTCTGTTGTGTTATCCGTTACATGACCCACTGTGTCTGTCCCAGCAAACCCTTTTGGGGGTTAATGATCTGACTTGCCAACCGCACTGACTCATCTGGCCTGTGGTGCTTACTCAGTGAGCCTCTTAAAGGTCAGTGCCAAAGGGCTGGGATGCCTGTTTAAGGCAGGGTGCACAAATGTGTCTCAGCCGTTCACTCAGCACCTATGACAGTCACACCGGCACAGCTTCTAGCCCTCAGTGCCTAATATGGGCCTTGTTTAGAAACCCCCTCTCCCTCCTTAGCTCTGCTCGAGCTAAGGAGGTCAGTAGCAAGCAGGGCAGCCGAGCTGCAAGCCGGAGGGGTCACCAGGATAGGGGAACTATTCCTCAGGAGAAAACATGGCTCTTGCTGGAAGAGGCAATGAGGTGTGAAGATCCTGCTGCTGAAGTGAGCTGGGCATTCAGGGAGAAAGATGAAATCGGTCCCCTGGGGAAATGAACAGAGGTGGTGGGCTCTGCATAGAAGAGCTTTTAGAGCGAAGATGAAGACAGGAGGTCCCCGCGGAGAACAGACCGAGGGGCCAGCACTAGAGCCCCAGGGAGATGCTGATACCCGTAATGAGAACAGTTAGTGGCACGTCCCAGCTGGACCCAAGCAGCAGTAGTTGCTCTGGTCCTTATTTAACCAACTGGCAGCTGGGGAGGATGCTGAGCAGAAAAGTCACTGTGGCCAGCATTGCTGTTGCCTGTATTTCTGTGCAGCTACTAGGGCCCAGAGGCTTGAACTACGTGGGCTGCTGCTTTAGCTTCTTCACTGAAGAGTTCATCGTCCCAGTGAGGGGGTGAGGAAATAAACAGCAACTGATGGCTTGTGCAGGTCGGGGCCCGGGAGCCCTTCTGTTCCCAGCGCATCGTTGTGTGGGAGAATGGGACAGACAGCGCTCTTCAAGAGCTCAGCAGGCTGGAGCCACTTGACTCACTCACTGCAGACATCTCAGAGGGGCAGCCCATTCAGAGGGAGAGAGAAACAGAGGCGGTGAGCACAGTCTGGTCATGGCCTGTGGGAAGTACTGTGTCTGGGAGCTCCCAGATAACGGTAATGAGGGAATGTTGCAACCCTGATGATTTCACCCTGCCGGATACTCACCAGTTTGCTGTACTGGACCTCCCCTGGGGCTCATAGGCTCTTGGTTTGTTAGGAATGAGTAGAGTTTAGGCATGTTTGTGGGCCTCCATGCAAACACCTCAGATGCAGACCCCAAGTCTGACCCCACCATTCAATTGCCTAAGTATTGAAAATAGTGTCTGCTCTCCAGTAGCAGCTGCATGCTCCCAGAGTACCACTGAAGCTGTGCACATGCTGGCCAATTGTCTCGTCCTTCAGGGATGGCGTGACAGTGTAAGCAGATACCACTCAGGCACTGCAGAGGAGTTTATAAACACACACATATAAACTTTACTCATAGAAAAAGCACAGGAGATATAAAAATCTGTACAAAACTAACAAATACCTGCATGCAAATCCCTCTTTCCAGTGTCCTCACCATTCTGAGAGACCTGTGGGTTTTGGGCCACCCTTTTAGGGGTCCCAAGTGCTTCCTGCATCCCTCTCCTACTGCTCAGCCTTTAGCTTCTGGGGTCTCTCTCCTCTCCTTCTCTGAAGATGACTGGTGAGAGAGCTTCCTTTTATAAAGCTGCAGTCCCCTGTGTCAGGTGACCATCCTCAGTCACTTCAAGTCCCTTGTCAGGTAACCCATTGCTTGGTTACCATTTCACCTGGAAGGATGGGTTTCTCTGGGCGGTAACTAGCTCATTGTCCAAGGTGCTTGCATTTCAGCAGGAGACCCTCCAGGTTAATGACCCTTGATTGCGCTTCATTGTCAACACTTCTTGGAATCCTAGTCCAAGATGGAGGCAAAGAGACAACAGGGAAGGTGCTGGACAGTCTCACAACCAAAATGGTGCTCACAAAACAAAATGGAGACCTACGCTACAGATATGGATTAAATCGTCGTGGTGCAGACAGACCTGTGAAAGGAGACGAGACAATGGAGAGTCATGGGGACAGAGCTGGGGTTATTTATGTGGTCAAAGGAGGGTATATTGTTTTGGACCTTCTTAGATGAGAGGTAGGAAGGTAAATCTGAGGCGCTTTAATAAGGATTTGCCTTGAGAATCTGCCCATGTGGCCATTAGAGGGGCCCAGGGAGAAGGCAGAGGTGAATGAGGGTGATGAGCATTCGGGTTCCTGACTGTCACCTTGGCTCTGCAGGCAGGCGCTTGGAGAGTCACTCACTGCGCTGGTCCCAGCTGTCCCTTGTCAAGCACCATGGGCAGAGGCAGGAGGCATCTCTAAGGCTCAGGCTGCAATGGAACCAGGTGAGGATTATACTGACCAAATCCTGCCCCCATTGCAATCAATGGCAAGGCTCCCATTGGTGTCAGTGAGACCAGGGCCTGGTCTATTTTCTCTGACCCTCCTTCCATGTGAGTGGAGGTGCCAAGAGCCCTGCTGGCCTCTCCCTGAATCTGCTTGTGTTTGGGGTCATTTGGCAGGATCCTGTTTGATTGGTCATCTGGCCCAAGCCTCTCCGGGGCCTGTGCGTTACGATGAAGATGGAATGAGAGCCAGGCTTCTGCTGCATAATAAACAGGGATTTGCCAGCAAACTCGCATGTCCCTGGCTGTCACCTCATTCCCACGGCCCACCGGGCGTCTCCCCCGTGGCCTCATGCCTGTCGGGCTGATGCGTCACTGCCCCGACCCCCTCGAGCCTGCTGTATGGCGACATTTACCCCAGAGGGAGAGAGGCAGGAGAGGGAGGTCTCTTACTAGGTTCCCTGGCAATAGAGAGTAACATGCCACCCGCTCTCTCTGGCCTGTGCAATGCCCCTGCCTGCTCTGGCTCTTACCTGCCTGCTAGTCTCCTGAGCCTCATTTCACTGTAATGCTGTAGGGCCCTGGGGCACTGGAATGGTCATGAGAAAACCACAGTGAAGAGAGTTGCCCAGGCCTCCAAAAGGAGTGGAGAGCAGGGCTGCTGTGTGTCCCCCGGAGCCCCCAGAGTTAGTGCTCAGAGAGTAGGGCTGGGAATGTGCCATTTACCAACCCATCTCCTGAATGCCGTGGCATCAGGGCATGATGCTGGGCACCTGGCTACCCCCTCCAAGAATGGCCCTCGGCCCTGAGGGAGGGGACATGTACTGAAGGCAGAAAGTCCAGCCTGTGCCTGAAAATCACTTGTGCTTGTGTGAAAAACACTGTGCAGCTGTTTGCCCCCCGGAGCAGCGGGGTGCTGAGCAATGTCAGAGGGGTCGGCATTGCCTGCTGGCGGTGCTCTCTGTCTGTGGGAAATCCAACACACTGAGATGGTTTCTCAGGGAAGGATCAATAACGTTTACAATGGGACAGCCCTGGCTGTCTGGTTAATGCCCCAGTGACTCCTCTAAGGTCGGAGCAGCCCCTGCACCCAGGAAGGCTGCAATTACCTTGAGCCCTAAGGCAATGCCTGGACCCTCTTGGTCTGATGTCCCAGATCCATGTCTTTGGAACAGCTACTCTTTGTGAGCTGGAAATGGGGTTGTCCCATGTGGTGTCTCTTCTTCTCCTTGGCGCAGGCCCCTTTCCCTTCCACTAGAGCCAGAACAGTGGGTTGCCCCCAGGGATCAGCACACCTTTGGGTGGGCCCCTGCGCTATATAGTCAGGGGACTTGTTTGGTCGTGACTCTCCATTGACTAAGGGGTATGCTAGTATCTTCTTGGTTAGCCAGCATATGAGGAGATATTTGACTTGTATCATGGATGGAGCTCTCATTGACTTCAGTGGGAGCTGGGCAGAATCCTTTATGGGTTCCAGGGAACACAAAGGGTGGGATTAGATTTCTTAGTGCATCTAAACTCTTGTGCATGGGGTTGGGGTAGTACAGGAGTGCATTGTCTTCTGGGCTTCAAAAGTTGCTTTTGGACATGTGAGTTCCATTGAAAATGTGTTCTAAAGGGAATCATATGTAAACCCTGAAGGCAGCATGAGAGTTTCTTGGAGTCCCCAGGTGTTTATAATATCAGATAGCAGGAGACAGCTAATGCACAATTTGCCTCTGTAGGGGGGTGGTCACCCACTCCTGCCCTAAAGGGCTTGAAATCAGCCCTGGGAGAGGGCTGTGGCTGGGGGCAAGCAGCCCAGGCTGGTTGGGGAAGCAGCCTCAGCTGTAGCCACACCCCAATCAGGGCCCAGCTGGCCATTATAAGAGGGCAGTGGGCTAGGAGCAGATAGATATTTTCCCTCTGCCTTTAGAGGGAGAAGGGCCTGCCTGCTGGGGAATGTACCTGGGTACCTAAGGTGGAGCAGGGCTGGGGGAAGGCAAGAAGTGCTGAGGTGCTCTGGCCTGGAAACCCCCCAGGCTGCAGGCCTAGTAGAAGGCTAACTGGGTACTGGGGTTGCAGGGGGCAGCCCACAAGTAGGCAGAGGCAGCAGGTCCAACCCCCTATGCCTGTGATGAGTGGCTTATACTGCAGTCTGCCCCAGTGAATGGGGACTAGATGGAGACTGGGCAGTAGCCAAAGATTGAGGTGAGGTGGGGATAGAGGGTGGGGGTTCCCCTGGAAGGGGGAGACCCAGAGACTGTGGGGTTACTGCCAGGGGGCAGAACCCCAGTGGAAAGGGGCAGCAGGGTCCAGGAGGGACATGGGGGGGCCAAGCAGCAGCAAGACATTGGCCTGCAGAGGGTGCTCCAAGGCAGGAAAAAGAGCTAATTCCCAGGATGCCAGCAGGAGGCGCCACAGGGGTGAGTCTCTCACTGTTACAGCCTCATATAAGGGGATCTAGAGGGCATGAATCCAATGAGAAGGCAGAGTGCTGGTGCAGCAATGGGGAGAGCAGATGGGGCTACTAGGGGAAAGGCAGGACAAAAGAGAGACCAGACTGTACTAGAAGCTGTTGCAGGTAACACAACATCTGACAAATCCCTGTCGCAACTAACTGTGATTTAATGGTTGAAAATGTCATTCAAACATTGGAATATGTGAGTTTTGCCCAGTGCCAGGCATCGTGAAGGCAAGTGATCTTAAACACTTTGGGCTAGATCCTCAGTGTAAATGGGTATAATGCCATTGAATGAAATGGAGCTGCACCGATTTATACCAGATGAGGGTCTGGACTGATTCTTAGGGCTGATGCACAATGCCAGGGCTAGCTTAACCTTTTGTGGGCCTGGTGCCAGATGTATTTGTGGGCCCCCATGTAGTCATTATGGATCCCTTCTGAGTGTAGGCCATTGGTGCGATAGCATACCCAGTACTGAATCTGAGACATTTTTCATTTTGATCACACACCTCTGCTTAACTATATGTATTGCCATATCCAGCTTCCTCAGCCCCCAGTTTTTCTCATTGAGTTGTACAACCATGTGGGTTTACCATTGTCCACAGTGAACAGAACTTTCATAGTGATCATGGAAACTCCCCACAGATTTATCTCCTTCCTCATTCAGACCTTCTATAGTTGTGTCTCCACAGTACCATCCTATTTCACAAGCCACTGTATGTGATCCTGGCCTCAGCTCAATAAAGTTCCACAGTCAGCAGATATCTGATCAATTCTGACAAATTCCTCCCCCAGCACCCATCCTGCCATTTGAGCAAGCCACTTGCAAACATCATTTCTCCAACCCTGGCTCAGTGGGCACTTAGCTTCTGGGAACCTGCAGTTACCAGCCTTCTTTTTCCCTTTGCTTCCATCTACGTGCTATTCCACTACTTGGTCATCAACACCTCTCTCCATGCTTGTTTCCCTTCTACCTTGGATGTGCTCCCCAGACAGCTGGTCCTATTCTCCCCCTGCACACCTGACCTGTTTCCACTTTCCCTGCTCCCCTTGACATTCCTGTCCTACTGGTGACCTCTGTTACTTGCGGTTAACTCCAGTTTCTTTATCTGCTCCTAGCCTAATGGCCCCCAATAGTCACAGAGCTACCTGTAGCTTCTCTGGCTACAGCCATGGGGCCAATTGCCAGAGGCCAGCCTTAGACAGGTGCACCTACTAGCTGTGGGAGGGGTGGCAATTCCAAGAGTGAGCATGCTTGAACTTTGCAATGGCGGCACTAGGGATTCTTAATCCTCAGCGCCGGCCTTAGGCAGCAGTGGACTCTGCAGTTAGGTGCTTCCCTACTCCAGGCCAAGGCTTTAAGTAGCCGAGATGCCCGTCACCTGCAGCAGGGCCCCCAATTCCTATGCACCCAACAACTAACACATAGTAGTGAAGAAGGTGCAGCCTGGATGATTTCTGAGGCTGTGGTGCTGGGAAATTCCACATCCCTGAGCAGCAGCTCTGCAACAAGCTCACACAACCCCGCTCTGCTGTGGGACATGTACCCTATGAAGACAGTGGAGTTACCCCATGTTTCCCCCCAAAGCCTGTTGAAATTGGTGGGAGTCTTTTCATTGTCTTTAATGGGCTGTGTATAGAAGCAAAGGAGCTAATCCTAGACTCTAGGAGTACAGTGCATTCTAAAACTATGCTACGCTTGTTTACTATTGTAAACAGGAGGGACTCACATTACCTAATGCATAATCAACACGTTCTGCAGCACTTAACTTTTTCTGAGGCCTCCCGCCCAATTACTAAATGTAAACCTGCTTAGCTTACAAGGTTTGAAAATACCAGATGGTATGATTACAAAAGCAAGGTGCTTCTGAATTCAGTAGAAATTTTGGATGTACGCAGAATGGTTTCTGCATAGTTACAGAACTGCAATAAAGTGGAATGATTTTCAGTTTGTGTGATTGGAGGATATTCGGATCCATATTGTATGACTGTCCCACATAATAAGGAAAAGTTGAGGTGCCTTTGCTGTTCTTTTGTTCCACTCTTCTTTTCTGTGGGGAACTTGCCAATGCAATATTACTGTCATCTTTTTAAACAAACAAAACTAAAAAAAAACCCAGTAATGGTGGTTGAATATAGCAATTCTGGTCCTAGTTAGGATTGGGAAGAGCCAGCATTTGTTGCTCAATTTTATCCTACTTTTTCTACAGTAAATTACAATGGATCAGTATTTGATTTGGGAGAAATGAAGTAACAGAGAGCAGCCCAATTGCTCTTGAACTTTGAGGGTGTTCAAATCTGGAAAGGAGGTGCTAGATTCCTTTTCTGACTATTAGATAAATCTGGAAAGGAAAAGCCAATTTCTGCTTCCATGTCTCAGAAGTGGAAATGGAATCATATCCTCTTGTGTGCCTGGTACTGTACCTAAAGCTGCCCAGGTCCTCTAGTAAAGCCTTTCTTCTCTTACTTATTATTTTAACTTTTCCTGGTGGGGCCAAGGAACTACTGCTCCCAAGGTCCCCATGGCTCTTGGCTCCCAGGCTGGATCGCTGTAGGCAGAGCATGAGAGTTGGAGCCTCGTTGCCCATCTCTGGGCACGGTGTGGGTGATACAATGTGGCAGGGCCCTGGTGCAGTGTACAGTATATCCCGGGTTGTCTGGCAGTCTGCCCGCCCCAGGAGCTGGCTGGGCCTGTGGGGGGCAGGGGGTAGGTGTTCTCTGGGGCTGGAGGCTGGGCGTCATGGTAACCAGGGTGCTGCTCCTTGCCCTCCTTCAGGGCCTCTTGCAGTGCTGTGGTAGAGGAGGAAGTAAGTGTTAGGGGCCTTTCTGAGTGTGGGCCCAGCACCATGGAGCCATTGGCACCCTGGTTAACCTGGTACTGCACAATGCCCTCCCTGTTAACATTCCACCCCACAGCTCTACGAATGCACCCTGACTGCTGGGCCCCTGTGTACAGGTCTGCCAATCACCTCACTTTTGTCCTCACCATTTCCCCAGACCAGAGACACTCTAGTAAGACAGAAACTCTTTTGAAATGCAAGCCACATTTGAAGTGAGGTCTGTAGTGGCCAAAGGCCTGTTGCATGACCCCACAATGGGCACCAGCTTACGCCTCAGGGTGCAGCCAGCTTCGGAAGTAGGTAGAACCCAACTCTACCATAGTAACATTGATCCCAAAGTGCCTCTTGGATCTCAGGTTTGATGAGCACACCTGCCCCGAATGAATACCACACAGAGAAGGTGCATCCGCAGGGGGAACCTTATGCACCGGCTTATTCCTTGGCCGATCGCACTCGCTACCGTGAGAATGATCCCAATCCAGCTCCCAATGCCTATACCCTCCCAGGGACGCTGGGACCCAGACTTCCCATCAAACCATCTGCCCCCTGCTACAGCATGGCCTCCAAAATGGATATGCAGAGGAACGCAGAGATGCTGGCAAGAGTCCCTGGCCCAGCATCTTTTGTTGTGCCCGAACCTAATGTCTACTTGAATCGGCAACCTGCCTACAGCATGTGGAGAAAGTACAAATTCATAAGGGACTCTACTCCAGGGCCAGCGGACTACAAGACCAGCCGTGTCACCATCATCAAGCCGAGGGCCCCGGATTTCAGCCTGGGGATCCGTCACTCTGAGTACCTCACCCCCTTGGTTATTGATGTTGTGGAGTGAGCCAGGCCACTACTCTGGGCTGTGGGGCTGTTCTTACCCTGAGGCCCCCAAGCTGGGCCATGACCATGTGACACCAGCATATCACTGCATGTTAGCCCTAGCAGTTACAGCGCACTTGAGGCCTGATTCAAAGCCCTGCAAAGTCAATAGAAAGACTGCTGTTTATTTCGGTGGGCTATGGATCTGACTCTTGGCTTGAGACTTTCTGACTTCTGTCTGTGAGATTCACAGTGTGATATGACTGCACTTGCCCACTGCTACCCCCCATCTCTGGGCCCTCGCCCTGCCCCCGCATGTCACTGAATGGTTCACTCCTTCATTTTATTATTAAAATAAATCAATAAAGCCTGTTAAGTTTTAGCTTGGTTTTAGTGCGTATCGGGTGAGGAGTTGAGCTGTGATGTTCCAATATTATCGGGGTTTCCAGCTCCTCCCAAGTGCAGCATCGGTCAAATAAGGAAACCCATCATTAAAGCCAGATAAATATTGATCGATGTATTTTTAAAGGCGCTGGTTCCCGACACTCTTGGAGCAGAGAGCTGCTGTGTAACCAAAGGATCCCCCGTGGGCAGGGCACGCACATGCTGTCTAGGTGGTTAGGTAGCACACAGGAGATGGTCTTTTGCACATCACGGGCTCCGTTCTCTCCTGCATTCCAGCTTTGCTCAGAGTGGCCCTGTAAGGGAGACAGTTACAGTTCCCTGATTCAGCAGCTCTGGGGGCCACTTTGACTTATGCCCCGGCCTGAGGTACCTTATGCCAGTGGAGAATTAGCATATCAGAGCTCTGCCCCGCTACACAGTCAGCCTGCTCCCAACCTGTCTCCCTCCCTGGCATGTCACCTATGCTGGGCTGGAGGGGTGGCTGTTGCAGAAGCCGCTCTGCCAGCTTCCCTGGCTTTATGCCTGCTGGGGGTCCCCCCCAGGAGAATCCTCTGCTGGCCATTTCTGGCTGGAGACCGTCCTCTTGGCACCCCCAAGCAGCGATGCTGCACAGCACAGAATGCTCCCTGAGTCAGTCATGTCCTGGACCCTTCTGCAGGAGCCTCTTTCTGGTTTTCTGATGTCGCTAACGCTTACAGAGAGGCCAGGGACCGAGCGGGCAGGTCACAGGGCCCATCTGAAGGGGAGTTCCTCCACATTAGGGAGGAGGCCATCTGGTGGGGAAGAGAGGGGCACTCTGAGGGGAGCTTGTACTGCCAGTTTCCAGGCCTGTGGTGTTTATTCTGGGCATAATGAGGGGCCTCCAATCTGCAGCAGTATGCCAGGCCACCATGGGATCCACTAGCCACACCGAAACCCCTCTCCTGGAACTTTGTTTGCATGCAGTCTGTTGGGGCCCTTGCTCAATGATCTATTTTTGGTGAGGTTGGGAGTGGTAATTAACAAGCAAGGTGGCCAAGTGTATAATTAAGGAACAGCTACAGCAGGTGACATGTCAGAATCAAACAGCGCATCCTGCTCATTGCCTGACTAAAGTAAGGGCCAGGCGGGTGCAGGACGTCTTCTTGTGCCTGCAATCCACAGGTAGCACAGGCTAGGTAGTGCAGGGGTTGGTTTTGTAGTGGGGACCAGTGGACAGTGCTAAGTTAACATAGGGCATCAATGGATACATTCGTGGGGAGGGGGCATTTGAGAGCCTCCTTGAGAGGACACCAGCCCTGCATCCTGGGTGAGTCAGCTGACATCACTTACCCAGTACAAAGACCAGCCTATCTGACCTAGTGCCAACATTCTCGTTTCCTACCATGGGCCTGAGCAGTAGTCCATTGAAGTCACTGAAACTCCCATTGAGACCTGTGCTCTGCAGCTGGGAATTGAGGGCAACATGAGCTGATGAGTAGGACAGACTGGGAGGTCAGCTTGTTGAGGAGAGAATGCACTGCAGCTGGGTAGAAGGAAAATAGGTGGGGATTAGGTGCCAGGGGCTCAGAAAGAGCTGCCATGTCTGAGTTGAGATGTATACGTAAGCAGGTGTGTATACAGTGCATGTATGTACCTATAATGACCCCACCGGCTTGGCTTTGAACCTCAGACTGCCAGCACTGAAAACATGACCCTCTACAACTTGAGCTAAAGGAGCAACTCCCTCACCTGACAGTAGTAGTGGGCTGGTATCCTCATATGTGGACCAGCTGCTAACCAAGGTACAGCAATTGCTGTGTGTTAGCGGGGTTGCACATACAGTGTGCATGTTGAGATCAGGGTCAGCTTTGGAGCTGTATGCCCATTACACTGGCAGAGGACGGCCTGATGATTGACCTCTGACCAAGGAAGCTGTGCTAGCAGCACTCTAGGGAAGTGTGTTGGACGAAAGCTCTCAATGGCAAGGTGCTAACATGGTTCCCGCACCCAGGGCCTAAAACAACAGATAGAAGGCCTGATCCTGAGCAGGGCTGAGCTAGGGTGACCAGATGTCCTGATTTTATAGGGAAAGTCCCAATATTTGGGGCTTTTTCCTATATAGGCTCCTATTACCCCACCCCCGTCCCGATTTTTCACACTTGCTATCTGGTCACTCTAGGCTCAGCGCCTCCTGCCAAGTGCTGAGCACCCACTGCAAGAGCTACTGGCACTCAGCATCTGGCAAGATGGGGCCCCAGCTCCTTGGGCCTGACTCCCCGTTTGCCCTGCACTTTGCCCAGTCATTTGCAACAGGGAAAAGGGGAGATAAAATGCTACCAAATGAGAGTAGCAGTGATTTGCATTGGGGGGAATGTCTGCTCAGGCTGCAGTGAAATGGATACAGCCGAAGGTATTGGTGCAGACCAGGTGACCTGTTTGCCCAGGAGAGAGACGAAGTATGGAGGAGGGGCAATGGGCAGGTCTGAGGTTGGGCTGCTGGTTTGGGACTCAGAGGGGAGGACCAGGGCCTTGGGCTCTGGATTATTTCCCTCTCCTCAAGATGGATTTTACTGAACATTCCTGATTTCTGTGCTAACAAGAGCTGTTCTACGCTGTATACCCACCGACTAATAACCCTTCTGTTTTACAGCGCTGGCTGAGAATCACTTCTGACTGTGAAATTGGGGTACATGGCCTGTTGGGGGCATATAAGGCTTCTCCAAGTGTTCAATCTAGGTGGACTCACGGGGAGCCCACAGTGTGAACAGGGGGCTCAGTGCTCCAAGGTCAGACCCAGGAAGTGCAGAAGCCGAGCAGGCTTCTTGCCCTGGTGAAAGTGTGTCCTGAGGAGAGACATCCTGCACCAGAGTCCTAGCTGAGCTTCATTCAGAGCAGTTCCAGAGCACCGAGACTGTGACTCCATGGAGGATCGAGTCTTTATAGAGTTTTACTGACGAGATCTGAGCTGTCCTCCAGGAGATGGCAGCATCGCACCATATTTTTCCTGAAGCTTCGAATCACTTCCTGCATCCCCTCCCTCTGTCAGTGCATCTCGAAAAGGCTGCATTGAGGGGTTTAAGAAGAGCATGGAGATGTCATCAGCACCCTCTTCTAGTTATCAATGGGGCTGAGGTTGTGCTGATTGCTCAGAGCCGCAGGAAGGGTATCTAACTCCCTTGCATGCTTCAGCAGGGCCGATATTTCCTTCGGCATGTGAATGCTGCCAGCTCACAGTGAGGTTAGAGAAAGCCCAACACTGCCTATACCTCCCATCTAGATGTAAGGCTCAAGACCTATGCATCTTCCTTTCCCCCCTCCCCCACTATTTCCTTCTGGTTCACCTCTAGTGCTGGGTCTTGTGTACAGCCCCCCACTACCAGGGGACACTCACTTGGGCTTAAGCATCCTCCATTGCCCCTGCCTCGAGGTGCTCATTTTAATGATTCCAATATCACTGCACTACAGAACAAGAGCCTTGTGATTAGTGTGGGTGATGAATGGTTTGGGAGGGCTGGAGAGAAGCCAATAGGGACTTCAAAGGACAATACCACGTCTGCCGTGGAGGCAAAGAGTGTGCAACCTGGTTCTCTGACCAAGCAAGACTGAGCAAGCTGCAGCCATCCCCTCCCAAGGAGCTGGAGCTGATGTTACCAGGATGAACTGGTGGTAAGCAGCTGCAACTGCTGTGTTTATGGGCTAGTAGATTAAAGCAGAAATGAAGGGCAAGGTTGATCTGGGGTTGCAGTTTTTACATCTCCATTTGGCAGTCAGTGAGTAAATTTTGCATGGTCCAGTCGTTAGGGGCAATGCAGTGGGACTCACAAGATCTGGGTTCTAGTCTCAGTTCAGCCACTGACTTACATGTGCCCATGCTGTATCTCAGTTTCCCTATCACCTCTTGCCGAGTAAGCTCTTTGGAGCAAGGCCTCACTATGCATACAGCCTGTATACTATGCACAGCTCCTAGCACAATGAGGATCTCAGTTTGGCCTTCTAGGTGCATAATGATAAACAAAAGACACCTTGGGGGATGAATTTTATGAACTGATTTGACTCTATTCGAAGTGCATCTCTATGCGCTAGGCACCTGTGTGGACATTAAAACCAGAGCAAAGGGCTAAATATCTCTTAGAAAATGCACTCTGCCTGCCAAGCCAGCCTACAGCATAGCCCGCTTCCTCGCACCCTGAACCCATATAACTGCGGCAAGCTCCGTCATCAACAGCAACCCGCTACAGTGAAGGCCCTTGGCGCATCCCTCAGGGGAAAGCCTGGGGTATGTTTACACAGCAACTGTGAGAGTGGCATACCTGTGGCACTGCTGTAGTGTCGTAGGTAGCGGAGATACTTCCTAAAGCTATGGAAGAGGTTTTCTGATGATGCAGCTAATCCAACTCTCTGAGAATTTTTTCATCAATAGTTTTAAGTGTAGACCAGGCCTGGGAGACTGGATGGGACCAGATGACCTGAATGTTAACAGAGCTGAGCTCTGGCTGAGAGAGTTCTAGAGTCGAGGGCATCTTACAGAAAATGCCGTACCCTTCCAAGCCAGGGTGCTGGGACGCTGAGCGTCTCTGTTGAGCGTGGTCCCTCGGGTAGCCAGAGCCCCAAGCCAGGACTGAATTCCACACATCAGAAGCAAATTGCTGCGCTGTGGTGCAGTGCGCTCAGAGCAACAAGCGCCACTCAGGAAGTAGGCAGCCATTGTCTGCCCTGGCTGGCATTTTCACCCCACCTGGGGTGCCTTGCAGAGGGCTAGGCTGAAGGTGACAAAGGCGCTGGCACCAAGAGGCACCAGCTCAGAGGAAAAGTGCATGCTTCCCGCCATGCACAGCTGAAGGACAGCAGGCCGGGCCGCTACCACTGGCTGGATATCCCGGGGTTTGGACATGCCCCCAAATTGTGACTGTATGTAACCCTGGGCAAGCTCTCCTTCTGCTGTGTCCTCCAGTTTCTTCTCCCAGCCCACAGCCTCACATCAGCCTTACCCAGTCTGAGAGGCAGCCGATCAGCTCTCTTTCATGTGTCAATTTCATTCATGAGCTGGGTGTGCCATCGGCATTCCAATGGCACCCCAGCCCAGCCCAGCCCAGCCCTCCTCAATAATGCTGCTTAAGGCCTTGATAGACACTGAAATGGGAGACACAGTAGAGCCATGTGGTATCCTGCCTTTGAGTACGTGTGGGGAGTGCCCTCTTGGATCACTCAGAGCTACGCTGGAGTGACTCTTTGCCCCAGCCCAATCCCCATCATCAGTGGTATGAAGGCAGCTGAGGGATCTAATAGAATCATCAGGGCTGCCTGAGCTTCATCTATTTCCAGCAGGAAATCATTAGCGCAACTAAAGCCATTTCTTTACCATGCCTAGGGCTGGAAGCTCCTAGCCCCCTAGAGTGTGATAGCAGGTGTCGCGGCAACATACATGACATTGATCCATCCCCAGTACCCAGAAGATGACAGTTCAATTGCCAAGGGATAGCAGGGCTTGGGGCTGGAAGCCAACTTCCCCTGGTTGGCTGGTGCCAATTTAGCCGTGAAATGGCCAAGTTGCACTGTGAGAAGTGAGCTAAATACAGATTGATGGGCTGGGATTGTAAGTTGGTGATGAATGAGAGGTCAAGGCAGATGCTGATAGACAAGTGACCTTTCCCCGTGATGCACTGGGCCTGCAAGCTTCTGCCATGTCACTGTGCTCTGCAAAGGGGTTGTCCTGCAGGGGTTGAATGCCACAGGCAGCAGCCATACAGCATGGTGGCTAGTAGATTTCTGTTACAGGCAACAGATGCGGGCGTGATTGCTGCCATCCATCATGGGGGAACAGAGGAGAGAGGGAGCGTGGCACGAGGGATTAAGAGAGGGTGGTAGAAGGGAAGTATGATGGGAGTGAAAGAAAGGCGGAAAAGAGATTTGGAGAGAGAAGCAAAGAGAGAGATGGATGGAAAAGAATGAAAGGGAAAGAAAGCAGGGGAAGATGAGAGAGAAGTAAAAAGGACTGAAAGGGAAGGAAGAAAAGAGAGGCAGGCAGGAGAAGAAAGGGATGACTCATCCTTTCATGTCCCTGAGCTCATTAAACCAAGCTCCATGCAATTTACTGTGCAGGAGCCTTGTGGATAAGGCCTGTGCACTGGAAGTGCTGGCTGGCTGGCTTGGGCATTAAAGATCTCCCAGCACTTTCTGTGGGTTTGCCCCAGCACTCTTGTCCAAAGTGTCCTCTTCATTCCTGCTCTTCTATGCCATGTGCTGGTAAGCTACTGCCTTCCCAGCCCAGAGGGGGCTGTATTTCAGTGGCACGGTGCATGGAAATGTTTGCAGTGTGCCTCTGGATGCCAAGGAGTCTAGAGTCATGAAATAATAATAACCAGTTACAATTTTCCTCCCAAATCCACCCAGAAAAAACCAACTAGTTTCCTCTGCACAGGGTCATCCCATGGATTGCAGGGCAGAGACCCTCCCAGTGGTCAGCACTTGACTTCACAAAGACTCCCATTGATATCAATGCAACAAAGTCCTAGTCAGTGTGAATACAAGTGTCAGAATCTGTCCGTTAGTTAATCTCCACCTTCCTAGTTTTACAGATGAACTCAGGAAAGGAGCAGGGGGATGATGGCAGAACTGGCCCCACTGCAGAGCACTGGATGGGGCAGGGGTCAATGTACAGAGGATTTCCCTTGGCAAATGTCTTCTCAGCTGTTGAGAACAAGAATTTACTCTTTAGTTACATCCACATATGTCTGGCTTGACAAATGTCACAGACTTTTACATGGAAACTGGATTGCTGAGTCCTGTGCTGCTTACTCTCTTTCCTTGATATGAAGAGTGTGAAGCCCTGGTCCCTTTAAGCCACTCTCGCTGCTACCCTGACTGCTTGCTGCTGGGTCCGCAGGGTATAGAATAGCTGGATGCGCCTTCACTCCATTGATGTGGCGAAGGCATGCACATTGCACCAGAAATAAATTGTTTCGCTCTGCCACTGGTGCCTCTGACTCCTGCTGGATGAGGCTGTGACCTCCTCCATGGGCAGGCTTCCTTCTGCATGCCCTACTGTGACCTGTGCTAGGACTGCTCTCCCTGTCATTGGCGTACTTGGGAGCTTCTCACTGCCAGGCCTCCTGTACCATTGACTGCAGTGGGCCAGACCTCAGCTGGGGTAAACTGGCACAGCTCCACTGACTTGCCATGGGAGCGAATGGAGCTAGCTGTTTCCTCTCCTGCATGGAGAAGCTGGGACTTGAGCACCTCATGTACTACCCTCTTCAGCGACCCCTGCTGGGAGAGGCCTGGAATAGAGTAGCTGTAATTTCTCCCAAAGCCAGTATTCCTACAACATTAGCCACTGTGACTCCAGCCAGGAGACTCTGCGACTGAAGAGGCTTAGTCATAGAGAAGCTCTGACACCATAGCAGAGAGGGATGACAAGGGCTGCTGGTTCAGAGGATTCTGTCCATCTCTGGGTTCTTATACGCAGCCCCTCATCTGGATGAAAAGTAAAATGCTGAAGAAGACCTAAGGATGGATCTGGGCAACTATTTAAATGTGAATGTGATAAAAAGACCAAGGCAGAAGGCTTCAAGTCACAGAGCAGGGTGGTTATAGGTTCTACTGTCTGTGCAGCTGTGATGTGACCTGATCTGGAAAGATGTGTTCAGTTCTGGATACTTCATTATTTGAAAGATATTGACAGATTGGAAGGGAGTTTGGAAACGCGTGACAAAGATGAAAGCTTTTGATGCTGTGACGTATGAAGCACAGCCTCATGGGGGATGTGGGGAGAAACCCCAATCGTGGAACATTAAAACCAATCTCGACAAAACACTGGGAAGGGTAGAGTAGGGAACAACCCTGCATTGCCCCCAGGGAGGTGAGTCGGGGCTGGGGGGGGGGGGGGGGCGGGAATTTCATAGACCTGCTCCACCCCTGAGTTCTGTGACTGCTTCCAGACACACCCAGAACATTGCTAGCACCCAGTGGTGCAGGTAACAAGCAAGAGGGGGCCCAGCAGGCTACATGCATGGACAGCTCTCACCAATGCCAGTATTCTCTGCTCATTGTGGGGCCTCCAGCCATGAGCCGCAGGGCTCGAAGTCCCTTGGTATCAGCCAGATGTACCGCAACCACCCGAGACTGGAACATCCCTAGCCCCACTAGGAGACTCCAGCCATGGAGAGGGGTAGTACCCCATGCAGTACATCAGGCTGCACTACACAGTAGTGACACTACTGCTGGGGCTGGCTCTGTCAGTCCCTAATGCCCAGTTCTCCCTGGGAGCACGTTATCAGATCCTGTAGGCAAGCCGAGAGATCAGCACACGCATCGCCGCCATGTCTTTTGTGAAGTGAAGAGTCTCACTCATATAGCCTGGCTGGTCTGCGCCCTCCCCCCCCATCTGTCCATCACAAGCCACTGCATTCTAGGGTGACCAGAGGGCAAGTGTGAAAAATCGGGAGAGAGGGTGGGGGGTAGTAGGAGCCTATATAAGAAAAAGCCCCCAAAATCAGGACTGTCACTATAAAATCGGGACATCTGGTCACCCTACTGCATTCACAGCAGAGCCCCTACAAAGTGCTGCCACCAGGGCTGGTTTCCTGGCTGTGCGCTCTTGGAGCAAGCACCCAGGGGCTCCATGCTTCCTTGGTGAGTAATTATTCTTCTGATTGCTCCCTGACAGAGGCCCATTTAAAATGCATAACTAAATAAATACACACGCACACACATAAACCGAGCCTCCCTGATTGACTGCCTCGCTCCCGTTTGATTTTGTTTTGTAGCTTCTGTGAATTCTTTGCACCTGAGCAATTTTAAAAGCCCATTCCAGCAGGGCTCCAAGTCATGCTTTTCACTCCTGTCGGATAGAAGCAGGCAGGCTGCTGTTCAGAGCATGTGTGCACACACATACACCCCCTGCCCACACACTTGTGCATGCACATGCATACACCTCATGCATACACATACAGTCATACACGCAGATGTGTACACACACCTACACATATAGCTCCTCGTACACACACATGAACATATTTTCCCCTCACACACACACTCATAAATCCAATTTTATACATGCACGCACACACACACACAGTTTTGAGCCGATTTCCAAAGGCACTGAGCACCCTTAACTCGTCACTGGCTTGAATGGGATTTGTGGGTGCTCAAACCCATGGAGACATCAGTTCCCTTTCACTGGCTGCTCCCCGCACCCTCTCATTATTGTCAGTATTATTATCCCCACTTCCACTTCCCTCAGTACTTCCCAGAATAGCAGTCCGGGGGCGGGGGCGGGGGCAGGGGCAGGGGCAGGGGCAGAGGAGGAGCAAGGTTGGCCGTATTCCATGCATCCCTGTCCCAGTGTTGTTCACTGTGTGTCTGGAGGAGTCTCACTCCTGGAGTGCTGCTCAGCAAGCGCAGCAGGTGGTGTGTGCTGCAGAAATGACAAGGGGGTTGGGGGAGCAGGAACAGCCACAGCAGCCAGTCTGGAGCTGCTTAGCCAGCGGGCGTCACTGAGATTCTCAAAGCAACCTCTGCCCTGTCCCCTCTCTGCTTTTTTAACTCCCCTTGTGTTCTGCTGTCTTTCCCCATTCAGCTCCCAAGAGCTCTGCTCTCTCCCCTTCTGCGTCAGCCCCAGAAGCAGAGGGTCTGCAGAGTCCCTCATGGTCGAGCTGAGTTGGGACTCGAGTGTCTGACATATCTGGAAATGTCTTTAGTCCCTGTTGGGTTGGGCACCAGCAATCTTTGCAGATCAGCCTTTGGTTCTTTGACCAGATCTCAGTTGTCTGTTGCTTAACTTAGAAGCACAAGCGGTTCCATTGAAGTTAATGGGGGTGCTTGAAGTTAAGCAGGTGCATAAGTGCTTTGCTGGATTGGGGCCTTAATACTGGCTCATGTGACTTGGGCCCCACAAGTATTTAAGGCAAACTCTCCACACTTACCCAGGTGCTTTGAGATCTGATGCTAATGCCACATTGCTATGTGGGAAACTAGTTACTGACACTCCCACTGGCTGGAGCCTTCAGAACTCCATATGTCTTGAGATTGTAGGACCAAATTCAGACCTCCTGTTAACTGGTGTGATTCTGGATTTGCCCCAATTTACACCAGATGTAACCTTCACTGAATTGGTGGGCTCAGAAAGGAGGTCCTTTCTCCACTCCTTGCCTAGAAAAACTGTGGCAGGGATGGGGGCTTGAGTGAGGGTGAATGAAAAGAGGTTGGAGGCTCCATTAGGGAAGAGAAGAACTCAGACAGGGGAAGAGGTCCATGTTTCCTGCATACTGCTATGTAGTGCTCCTGTGTGAATTTCATGTGTCAGGCCTTTCATTCTTCCTTACTTCCTCCTGACCTCCTTTGATGCACATCCAACTCACTCAGCTGTGCTCTTTGCTGAAGTCACAGCCCCTCCAAACCTCTTCAGTCAACACAAGAATCATCTTACATGGATCAAACCATCGCTCCACATAGTCCAGAACCCAGGCTCTGCAGTTACCAATGCCAGATACTTCAGAAGAGTGACTCTTCATCCCACAATGCACCTACCCAATCAAACTTGCCATGTTCAACATAGAGGCAAAATTCCTTCCTGACCCCAGCAGACCCTGAAGCATGAGATTTGATTTTACTTATATCTTAGCCGGTGAACTGATTCACTGATCAAAGTGAAGGTCCTGTTTCATTGTGGCAGATGAAAACAGAACTGGGAGTCAGCATATCTGGGTCTAATTTCTGTCTTGGCCACAGATTTTCCAAGGTGACCCAAGTTACTAAACCTTTTTGTGCGTCAGTTTCCCAATCAGTAAAATTAAAATAATAACAAACTCCCTTATCACTCAGGGATACTGTGAGGCTTAATTACTGCATGCAAAGCTGTTTGAGCTCCGTGCATGGGAAGAACTGGAGAAGTGCACATGGTTAAGTTATTTTGGGCTGGGACAAGAAAAGACAGAACAATGGATAACACCCTCTCCAAAAATTGATCATGTTAAATGCTGTGACAGCCTCCCCCCTCCCCTGAGCCAAGGTACATTTCGATTAGCAGGTGGTTTTCATATACTCAGCAAGAGAGAAGAAATATTTGATAGCAGATACATGATCATGCCTAATGCAGATCTGCTTTCTTCCTTCCTTACAAATTACACCCAAGTTTTAATTGGAAGAGAAGAAAAATAAATAAATAACTGAACTGAAACACAAACTTCCCCCTCTCTTTCCCAAACTCCTGGTGTCATTGTTTTTTCCCTGCTCAGGCTTCACTGGTGAATTTCTCTCTCCGCAGTGGGACCCATCTGTCTTCTAGCAGATTAGAAAGATGTCACTTTGCCGACAGAGTCATTTATCATGGAGGCTGGAGAAATTAGCAAAGTCCAGGCAGTGTGGCCGGGTGGTGAGAAATTGGGCATAACCCAATGGTTTACTAAAGGGTTCTGGAGATTTCACTCCTCCTCTCCCTCCCCTCTCACCCGCAACCACGCTGGCTGGGAGAGTGAAAGGTCGTTTACGTTTTGTGCATTACTGTGCCCTGACAAGAAAAACCATCTTGAACAAGGCGACTGATAAGGAATCCTTTTGCCAGCAGGGCTTTCTCTTGAAAAGAAGGATGGTGTGAGTGGGAACAGGGATTTGACGCCCGACCCCCAGTGCTGTTAAAGCTTGTGGCAAAGCTCCTTGGTTTCAGTGGGAACAGGGTTGGGTCCTTGGGTGGAGGCAGGGGAGAGTCTCACTTGCCCTCTGCCAAGAGGCCTTTTCCCCTAGCCCCAGCCATCATGGGCTCTGTCCCCCTCAGCATCCTTTGGGAGCACAGTTATCTCAGAGGGTTGAGGATGGAGAGGTGGTCTTCGTGATAGCCAGGACTAGCTCACTAAGGGTCTGGTGGAGGTGAGACTGGCTTAAAAATCATGAAATTTAAAACAAACAAACAAACAAAAATCTGCACGTTAAATGGGTGTTTAAAAGGATGTGCTTGCCCTGTAGCAACCCCTCCTGGCCAAGTGTGGCACTGCAATCCCTGCCTCAGTTTCCCCTTCTCTCAGGGCCTTAAGAAGTTCACACAGGCCTGTGGCCCATAACAATGCCCCTTCTTGGGGTCTGGTTTAATAATATAAATTCAGAACATAAAATCTCTTCTGCCCCAGTCTCACAATGGGATAACCCCTCCATGAGTAGGTCACCTGGCCCTCCTCATTCTCCCCACCTGCGAGGTGAGTTAAGTTTACCACAGGTGATCTGAAACCCATCTCCCCTCAGCCACCCTGTGACAATAGGGGTTTTTCTCCTTTGCCTTCTGAGGCTTTAGACTGCACGTGTTTCATATTTTCAAGCTTTTCTCCTCCACCGTGAAGGCTAGAAATGGACTGTGAATATAAAAGCTGAAATTCTCCTACAGTCTCTTAATTCCAGCAGCTGGGGTTTTAAGAACTCTCCTAAATATCACAGGACTTGTAAAATTGTGAGCGTTGGCCGCACCACCCTTCCTTTAATAT
Source organism: Gopherus evgoodei (assembly GCF_007399415.2). Taxonomy (NCBI): domain Eukaryota; kingdom Metazoa; phylum Chordata; order Testudines; family Testudinidae; genus Gopherus; species Gopherus evgoodei. The sequence continues at coordinate 38,225,067 of NC_044331.1, read as the reverse complement.
CTGAGAGTCGAATTCATTGGGTCTTCCGATTCGAGAGATAAAAGCTCTGCAGTTGGTCCACAGATTCCCAGCATCTCCACAATATCACACTGTAAGTTGGAGGGTTCAAAGATGGGTAAATGGATAGGCGTTTTCACTGGATGGGTTAAATCCTGCCCTTGGTGGGAGGGGTAGGTGGATGTCTTCAGGCAAAGAGCTGCTGCAGTTCAGCACCATTGTCCCCCTGCAATCTGCATTGCCAGTTCCTACCTGGAGCCCTTCTTGTGTACATATAAACAAGCCAGCCGGCATGAGAAAGAGAGGTGCAGAGGGAAGGGGAGCATTCTGTATTTGCCAATGGACATGTGACAAAACCCAGGAAGGGGAGACATGTTATTTCCCAGGCTTGGAGAGTGAGGGTTGCAAACAAACGGAGAGTAAAACCACAAGTTAAACCAATAAAAATTACTTGACAATGTCCCCTTTAAGCACCATAGATTTTAATTTTACTTGGGTTTATTTTCTGGAAAGGAAAATCCAAAGGGAGATGCATTCTATGAAACCTGCCCATCAGTTGCATGCTTGGATCTGTGTCCCACTTTTCAGCATGGGGTTGGCTCTGCAGCGTTTTGTTACCTCCAATTTCATCACAGCATCCTCTCCTGGTGAGAGAGGAGAATGCAGTCTGCTAGATGGTCTGCTAGAAGCCAGCGCTAGAGCCAAGCACCTGGTATAGGTGGGACATCCTGTACCAGGATGATGGAGGGCAACGTGGACTGTTTCACTACGTTAGTTAATATCTTCTTGTTAGCTAGGAGTCTGGAGGCTGCTGTGTTTTCCCACTCATGGACAAAGTTTCCTAATGTTCCATGCCTCTAATATTTAGATGGCCAGTTTGCCACACCTTGGGCTGGTTATCAGAGGTGATGAACGCCTCCATCTCCCATTGATTTCCACTGACTTTGGTCATGTTGGCCTACTAGTAACCCCTCCTGGTGGCTGTTATTTAACAATCCCAAGTAACGGATAGAGGATTTCATCACTGGTCCACTAGGGAGGTCATAAAAAAGTCTGGCCACTGAGCATCCGAATCCATCCATCCATCCATCCACAGACCAGTGCCAGTCCCCATAGTATCTAGACACTTATTCCTCGCTAAGATCCTACCCATCCAAATTAAATGCAATTAAGTGATCTGAACAGCAGAGGGAAGGGGGCAGAATTCTACTGCCCAAGAGTAGTGAGTAGTTCCTCTCTTGCCATCACCGCTTCCTCTCCGCTCCCAGCAGCCCCCACTAATATTTTATTCTCTTCATCTCTGTCGTGTCCCTGTGCTAATCTTCAGCCTCATTGCTCCACCATTCTTGACATTGTGGCTCCTTCCAACACCACCTGTTTTGCTCTTTTGCATCACAATCGGCCTGCAGCTGCTGAGTCGCAGATACTGTATGTCCTGCTCCCACCCTTTGCATTCATTGTAATCATGTTCTGCGGATAGAGGCCTGATAGTACAGTGGCTTTAGGCAGGCAGCCCTCGCATCCTGAGCTGGGAACTGGCAAAGTGGAGGACATTATTGCTGTTGATGTCTGCCAGGGGAGCGCTAAAGAATGGTTTATCCATATAGGGTGAAATTTGCCCTTGTGCAGAGGACCTGGCCAATGCCTATGTGTCCCTTAAACCCCACTGTTCTGTGCTTGGGTGAAAGGGCATCTCTTCTGTGGGGTTAGTCTCTGGGGAGCCCTGATCCCTGCCCTGTAGCCCCTTTGGGTCCTCCTAGCAGGCATAAAGGGGCTGAAGGACAACAAAGAAAGTGGTCCATTATTTTCAGAGCACTTCCAGGCATTCTCTTGGGACTGTCTTTGTACAGTGCCTAGGGCTGCGAGGCACTCTGGTAATAAAACGAATGATAATAGCGTGGGGTGGGGAGTTCCAGGGCACTGTCTGAAAATCCAGTGTTTTTAACTGGGCTGTCAAAAGTTTACAAATGTAGAGATTTCAACAAAAAAATTTGACATCAAGAAATTTAGACCAACTTTTTAAATGGTTAAAAAAAATAAATCTCCCCACAAAATGATCAGGGGAGGTTTTCATAAAAAAAAATCTTTGCTGAAAAATGTCATTGAAAGGTGAAAATTTGGCCAATTTCAGCTCTAGTAACAAGGCAGGTGAAACCTCAGCAGACCCATTTTGACATAGTCTGTGGTATGTTATGCCCCCCCCCAACCCTTCCGAAAAATTCGTTGTGAGGATAATGGTCAGAATAAGCCCCGAGGCCCTGAGGGAAAGGTCTGTGACATACAGGAGTGCCATGGGTCAGGAGGCAGCCTGGCAGGCGGTGCGTCACACCACCAACGATAATAAGAGTAATATTAAAAACGTCACTCAGAGTGGCAGGTCCCTCGATCCAGGGGAGTCAGGGTCATGCTTCTTCCCCTCTACCCATTGCCGAGCTCAGTCTCACACGTGCACCTCCCCATTCACGGCTGCACCAGCGCTCGCCAAGCCAGTGGAGGAACTGTCAGCTGGTGAGAAGGCACAAATAGAGCCATTTCCTGAAAAAAATGTCCTTCCCGGTATATTTCTTCTCAACTCATCACTGCTGTTGCATGGCTGAGCCTCTTGCAAAGCAGGGCAAATGCTCGGGCCTCCTGGATCGGCCTGGCACATGAGAGAGAGCGAGTGAGGGGTCCTAGAAAAGGATGGGTGGATAGATAGGGAGAGAAAAGGAGAAAAGAAAGGCCCCCTAGACAGCTGAAAGACTTCTCTTCACAGGAGGAGGATCCCTTTAAAGAGTTTGACATCTGGAGACAGTTCGTCCTCGAGACTGAACTTCCCACAGCAAATACAAATGTTAAAATAAAACTGACCAAATAATCCCACAAAGAAAATCAAAATAACCAGCACTCAAATACTCCCTCCTTGGCAACAGGAAAAACCCAGCATTGTGTCTCACTCCTGCCGAGGATTTCTCCAGAGGGCATCTGTGAAAAGAAAAAAACCCTTGGTGCAGTCCTCATGAAAAAAGGAGAGGCGACTATCCAGGGGCAGCTCAGTCCTCTGCAACCGGCAGGGCTGGGAAGGAGAGGAAGGAGGGAGATACCACACAGAAAAAAAAAAGGATGCTTAGGACCCAGCAACCACCCTCTGATCAGCTGTTCGGCAGCAGGCAGGAGGCTCTTGGAGTAGGGGCAGAGCAGGGGCGGGAAGAGGCCGAATGAGGGTGGGACCTCCGGGAAGGAGATGGAGCAGGAAAAATGAAAGTCAGTGCCTGTGCTGTGAACACTCCCTCCTACACTCCCAGTGTAGTCACCCCCCCCCACGGGCACAGCAGGCCATGAGACCATGCCACTGGCTCTCTGATAGCCCATCAGTGCTGCCCAGCCCCTATTGCTGGCCCCACCAGTACTGCTTTCCACAAGTGAGTATAAGAAATATAGCAGCACTACAGGCTCAAGCGAACAGGAGATACACGTGATGGGCCCCCATACATCAGAAGGTACCAGCTTCTTTGCCTGAATCCAAATTGTCTTCATGCCCCCTACACTCTGACCCTGGCACGATCTGCATGGCAGGGCCCTGATGCTGCAGGAATCCCGAGAGGGGCCATTTGGCATGTGAAGGATCCTGCCTGCCCCCACCAAATGACTGTAGGACTCTTTGACCTTTATAATTTGGGGAGGCCCAGATCCATTGAAGCTACAATAAGGGCTTGAGAGAATCCCCCCTTCCTGCCTTGAACAGGTGGAGACAATGAGTATTACCCAGTAGAACAGAAGCTGCCCACAAAGACATGACATCTACCTCACTGGTCCAATGAGAACAAGGGGAAACCAGCTTGTGAATTACCTCTCCAATTCTGCTGCCTACGTGGGGCGGGTGCAGGGAATCAGACCGAGCTGCTAAACCTATAGTGGATGCCCCAAGCAGCTGCTTGGTCTTAAGGCTGGATCTGGTTAGATCCTCTGACAATGGAGGATGTGGGGAATCTGCCTGGTGAAATCTAGCACCTAACAGTTGATGTGTCACCATGAAGAGGGAAGTCTGCCCCCTCCTACCCCACATGTAGTGTCCATTGCTTTAAACAGATGAAAATTCATGATCCATAATGAGTTGGCTAATTCCACGTGTCAGAGACACATCGCAATTCATTATGACGCAGATAAAATAATTGTTTCTGTTTTGCAGATCTGAGCTGACTGTCACGTTCACTAAAGTGTCCAAGTTAATAATGGGAATTTCTCACCACCTCGCATCATTAATAAATGGGGATGCATCAAGAGAGGGGTAGGCACATCACTAATGCTACGCAGAAATACACGGGCTGGATTGTTACCAGTCCTGTGAACGCATGCCCAGGCTGGAGGCACAAATATACTGGTGAAAAGTCCATGCATGCTGAACACAGTCTGGGGCTGGGGCAGTGAAGAGTGGTGTTTGGCACTGAGTTGTTCTAGTCTTAAAATAGTGAACTTAGTGGTGAGTTGACAGATGGTTGTTATTAGTTATATGATTAGATTATACAATCGAGCTTGGCGCCTCATTGTGCGAGGTGCTTTACAAGCCCATGATGAGAGATAGTCCCTGCCCTGAAAAGCTTAATTCTAAATAGCCAAAACAGACTAAAGATTGGAGGAAGGAAGTACCATTAGTCCCATTTTACAGATGGGGAACTTGAGGCCCGGAGAGATGAAGAGCAGAGTTTCCCCAAGAGTTTGATTTGCAGAATCATAGCCATATTTTCCAAAGAACTCAGGAAACAAAAGGAAGTATTTCTTCACACAATACACAGTCAACTTGTGGAACTCTTTGACAGGGGATAGTGTGAAGGCCAATACTAAAAGAGAATTCAAAAAAACCCACCTTAGATTAGTTCATGGAGGATAGGTCCATCAATGGCTATTAGCCAGGGCAGGGATGATGTCCCTAGCCTCTGTTTGCCAGAAGCTGGAAATTGGCGACAGGGGATGGATCACTTAGAATCATAAAATCACAGAAGATTAGGGCTGGAAGAGACCTCAGGTGGTCATCTAGTCCAACTCCCTGCTCAAAGCAGGACCAACCCCAACTAAATCATCCCAGCCAGAGCTTTGTCAAGCTGGGCCTTAAAAACCTCTAAGGATGGAGATTCCACCAGCTCCCTAGGTAACCCATTCCAGTGCTTCACCACTCTCCTACTGAAATAGTTTCCCCTAATATCCAACCTAGACCTCCCTCACTGCAACTTGAGACCATTGCTCCTTGTTCTGTCATCTGCCAACACTGAGAACAACCTAGCTCCATCCTTTTTGGAACTCCCTTTCAGGTAGTTGAAGGCTGCGATCAACCCCGCCTCCCTCTTCTCTTCTGCAGACTAAATAAGCCCAGTTTCCTCAGCCTCTCCTCATAAGTCATGTGCTCCAGTCCCCTAATCATTTTCATTGCCCTCTGCTGGACTCTCTCCAATTTGTCCACATCCTTTCTGTAGTGGGGGCTACAAAACTGGACACAATACTCCAGATGTGGCCTCACCAGTGCCGAATAGAGGGGAATAATCACTTCCTTCGATCTGCTGGCAATGCTCCTACTAATACAGTCCAATATGCCATTGGCCTTCTTGATAACAAGGGCACGCTGTTGACACATATGCAGCTTCTTGCCTACTGTAATCCCCAGGTCCTTCTCTGCAGAGCTGTCGCTTAGCCAGTCGGTCCCCAGCCTGTAGCAGTGCATAGGATTCTTCTGTCCTAAGTGCAGGAATCTGCACTTGTCCTTGTTGAACCTCATTTCTTTTGTCCCAATCCTCCAATTTGTCTAGGTCACTCTGGACCTATCCCTACCCTCCAGCGTATCTACCTCTCCCCCCAGCTTAATGTCATCCACGAACTTGCTGAGGGTGCAATCCATGCCATCATCCAGATCATTAATGAAGTTGTTGAACAAAACTGGACCTAGGACCAACCCCTGGGGCACTCCGCTTGATACCGACTGCCAACTAGACATCGAACCATTGACCACTACCCGTTGAAACCAACAATCTAGCCAGCTTTCTATCCACCTTATAGTCCATTCATCCAATCCCTACTTCTTTAACTTGCTGGCAAAAATACTGTGGGAGACTGTATCAAAAGCTTTGCTAAAGTCAAGGTATATCACATCCACTGCTATCCCCATATCTACAGAGCCAGTTATCTCATCATAGAAGGCAATCAGGTTGGTGAGCCATGACTTGCCCTTGGTGAATCCATGTTGACCGTTCCTGATCACCTTCCTCTCCTCCACGTGCTTCAAAATGGATTCCTTGAGTACCTGCTGCATGATTTTCCCAGGGACTGAGGGGTGGTTGACTGGTCTGTAGTTCCCCAGCTTCTGCTTCTTCCCTTTTAAAAAGATTGGCACTACATCTGCCTCTTTCCAATCATCTGGGACCTCCCCCGATCATCACGAGTTTTCAAAGATTATGGCCAATGGCTCTGCAATCAACTCCGCCGATTCCTTTTGCACCCTCAGATGCAGCGCATCCGGCCCCATGGACTTGTGCTCATCCAGCTTTTCTAAATAGTCCTTAACCTGTTCTTTCACCACTGAGGGCTGCTCACCTCCTCCCTGTACTGTGTTGCCCAAGACAGCAGTGTGGTAGCTGACCTTGTCTGTGAAGACTGAGGCAAAAAAAGCATTGAGTACTTCAGCTTTTTCCACATCGTCTGTCACTAGGTTGTCTCCCCGATTCAGTAAGGATCCCACACTTTCCTTGACCTTCTTCTTGTTGCTAACATATCTCTAGAAACCCTTCTTATTACCCTTCATATCCCTTCCTAACTGCAACTTCAGTTGTGCTTTGGCTTTCCTGATTACATCCCTGCATGGTCAAACAATATTTTTATACTCCTCCCTAGTCTCTGTCCAAGTTTCCACTTCTTGTAAGCTTTCTTTCTGTGTTTAAGCTCACCAAAGATTTCTCTGTTAAGCCAGGCTGGTCGCCTGCCATACTTCCTATTCTTTCTGCACATCCCGATGGTATGTTCCTGCTCCCTCAGTAAGGCTTCTTTAAAAAACAGCCAGCTCTCCTGGAGAACTTTCCCCCTCATATTAGCCTTCTTGGCAACAAGGACACACTTCTGCTCACCAGTTCCCTGAGGGAGTCTAAGTCTGCTTTTCTGAAATCCAGGGTCCATATCCTGCTACTCTCCTTTCTTCCTTTCGTGAGGATCCTGAACTCAACCATCTCATGGTCACTGCTGCCCAGGTTGCCACCCACTTCTACTTCCCCTACCAATTCTTCCCTGTTTGTAAGCAGCAGGTCAAGAGGAGCACGGCCCCTAGTTGGTTTCTCCAGAACTTGCATCAGAAGTGTCCCCAGCACTCTCCAAAAACTTCCTGAATTGTCTGTGCACTGCTGTATTGCTCTCCCAGCAGATGTCAGGGTGATTGAAGTCCCCTATGAGAACCAGGACCTGTCATCTGGAAACTTCTGTTAGTTGTCTGAAGAAAGCCTCATTTACCTCATCATCCTGGTCTGGTGGTCTATAGCAGACGCCCATCATGACATCACCCTTGTTGCTCTTGCCTCTTAACTTAACCCAAAGCCTCTCAACAGGCTTTTCACCAGGGCCGGCTCTACTATTTTTACCGCCCCAAGCAGTGTGCCGAATTGCTGCCATGGATGTTGGGGGCAGTCCGTGTGCTGTTAGGGCGGCACACATGTTTCCACTGCAGAGGCAATTTGACGACAGCTTCTGTCTTCAGCCAGAAGACAGAAGCCGCAAATTACTGCCACGGGCAGCTGAACATAGAAGCTGCTGCCGAATTGCTGCCACCGCAGAAACACGTGTGCCACCCTAACGGCACACAGACTGCCCCCCCGTCTGGCAGCAATTCGGCGCCCTGCTTGGGGCTGCAAAACCACACGGACTACCGCCCCTTGCAGATTGCCACCCCAAGCACCTGCTTGGAATGCTGGTGCCTGGAGCCGGCCCTGCTTTTCACTAGTTTCATACTGGAGCTCTGAACAATCATACTGCTTTCTTACATATAGTGCAACTCCTCCACCTTTCCCCCCCTGCCTGTTCTTCCTGAACAATTTATACCCATCCATGACAGTGTTCCAGTCATGTGAGTTACTCCACCAAGTCTCTGTTATTCCAATCACATCATAGTTCCTTGATTATGCCAGGATTTCCAATTCTTCCTGCTTGTTTCCCAGGCTTCTTGCATTCGTGTACAGGCACCTAAGATAACTAGCTGATTGCCCTGCTTTCTAAGTATGAATCAGGAGGCCCCCCCCTGTTGCACCCTCCTGCTTGTCTTACCTCCCGGTATCGCTCTTCCCCACTTACCTCAGGGCTTAGATCTCCATCCCCCAGTGAACCTAGTTTAAAGCCCCCCTCACTAGGTTAGAAAGCCTGCTTGCAAAGATGTTCTTCCCTCTTTTCATTAGGTGGATCCCATCTCATCCTAGAAATTATTCTTCCTGTAACAACACCCCATGGTTGAAGAATCCAAAGCCCTCTCTCCGACACCACCTGCACAACCACACATTTACTTCCACAATTTGACGGTCCCTACCTGGGCCTTTTTCTTCAACAGAGAGGATGGACAAGAACATGACTTGCTCCTCAAACTCCTTTATCCTTCTTTCCAGAGCCACATAATCTGCAGTGACCCACTCAAGGTCATTCTTGGCAGTATCATTGTTGCTCATGTGGAGAAGTAGGAAGGGGGCTTGATCAGTCTCAGCAAACATGCTCACATCCTGAATCCTAGCTCCAGGCAAGTAGCACACTTCTTCAGTTTCCTGGTCTGGGCGGTAGATGGTTGACTTGATAATTGACTGTTCTGTTCATTCCCTCTGAAGCACATGGCATTGGCCATTGTTGGACTACAGGATGCTGAGCTAGATGGATTTTTGGTCTGACCAGTATGGCTGTTCTTATGTCAGATACTGGAGCTCTTTGGAAAATCCACCTGTAAGCGTTACAAGGGGATTCGATGGGCATGGAGAGCTTTTGAAAATCTGGGCCTGGGCTCTTTTGAAAAAGTCAGCCCCAATTAACGTACTCTGTGTTACACAAGAAGCTTGTGGTAGAACCAGGACTTGAACTTAGAGCCTCAAGCCACTGTCTGAAGCATACAATGAGCCTCCCTCACCACTAACATCTTCAGTTTAGTCACAACACAGAGACTGCAGCAGTAGAAACTCCCCACACACTGCCCACACAGCCTGTCACAAACTTGACTTGACCTAGGGGTTAGAAAATAGTGTCTTCTCCAGGGCTCATTCAGCTGTTCTTCAGCTATTCTTGGCGCAGCACAAACAACTGGGCTCTTTGTGCTGCCCCTACCCCCAGGAGATAATTGACAGAGAAAAGGGAGCAGTGAAGGGAGCCCTGTGCAGTTGGTGCTCTGCCCTGCCAAGTCTGGGATCCTGCATCCCACTGGGGAGCAGCAAGGGCTGTGGGGGAGCTGCAGGGTGATTGTTCACTGTTCAAAGCCCCACTGGCATCTCTGGTCCAAGAGCAGCAGGGTGGGGCTGCAAAGGGAGTCCCCGTTGGCTGGCCTATGCCCTGAGGAAGGAGCTGCAGACAGCAGCCCATAGTCTCCCCTTTGCCACTCAAACAGGGCAAAGTAACCCTAACTGGCCAATTGAGAATCCTCTGGTGTAGAGGAGCTGGCATAAAGAGACATGGTCAGCTCCTACAGCAACTGCCCCCCACTGCTGGGTGGGGCCAGGACAGCGCTTGCCTGCCCTCTGCTGATTCACAGCTGACATACAGTCCTGCAGAGGCCACTGATGGCTGCTGTGAGTTAGAGCAGCCCCAGAACTGCCCTAACTCACACTGATGAGCTGGCACATGTGCACCATGAGAAACGAGGTGATGTGACTTGCTCCCTACTGGACGGCCTGCCCCCTCCTGAGCGGAGCATATTGCAGCTCAGGAGAGCATCCGGGCCTGCCTGCCAGAGGGACTGTGGCCAGAGAGGGCAGGTGTTTGTTGGAGGGGCCCTGAGAATAAGAGAGGAGGAAGGAAGGTGCATGCAGGAGTGGGGGAACTGCCTGATCGGAGAGACAAAGGTGAGAGCTCCCAGGCGGTAAGCAAAACCTACTTAACTGATTCCTTTAATGCAGCTGACAGCCAGGCCCGGGAGTGACATGGCCAGTGATTTTAATGGATCAATCAGGACTGCAGCTTGACTGAAATCGGCAGCCGCCCTGCAGGGGCTACTCAAGCACATCAGAGAGACTCTGGGCCCACCACATCCTTCTTGCTGGTGACAATCCCCTTTCTTCCCGCCCCTCCAGGATTTGCAGCCCCTGAAACAGCTGTGGGGAGCCGCAGACCCATCATCCCTCGCTTCCTGTCACATGGAGAAAGGGTTTTCAGCCATCTCTGCCAGCAGGAGAATGGAGCAGCACTGGAGCAGAGCTGGCAGCTTTCAGGGGAGAGCCAGAGGGGACAGGAATGTAACTAGAGTCGTTCCCAAAGCTCCGTGGGTGCCCTGCAGCTGTGAATGAATTGGGTCAGTACACGGCCTTTCTGAGAAACAGCACAGGGCCTCTGTAGCCCACCTGCTCTGCCCCAGCTGTGCTCACATGCGTCCTTGGCTCTGCACTGAGACAGGCATGATTCCTCTTCCCCCCATCACTGCAGGGGACTGAAACATCCACCTTCGAGGCAGAGTTAATTTTAACATCCATGCCCCCGTCCCTGAGAGAGTTGACTTCACCCCGCCCCCATCCTCCCAATTACCATCTGTCCTTGCTACACAGACCACTGAGCTGATTGCTAGCAATGCCACTGGCAGAGGGATTTACTCAGTGTTGCTTTATTCAGTCCTTCCTCCCACTGACTTCAGCAAGAACCACCTCAGGGTTTGTCCCCTTGCTGTCGCTGCTGGAAAGCACCACTCAGATACTGACCATGGGGTCTCTCACCATGAGGGTGGTTGTGTCACCACATTGTGGAGATCCATGTCATTGCAGAGTTCACTGTGCCACCGTTAAGAGTGTGTGAATGAGAGGAAAGATGGCCCAGTGGATAAGGTATCAGCCTGGAACTGGGAAAATGTGGGTTCGCGTCTTTGATCTGCCATGGATTTCTTGTGTGATCTCAGGTAAGTCATGCAGCCTCTTGGTTCCTCATCTGTGAAATGGAAATGATAGACTTTCCCTACCTCCCAAGGTATGACATAGACAGTATTTTAAAGAGGGTGAGATATTGTGATGCAGGAGACCAGGGAAGCATTTAAAACAGTGTGGTTCAGTATTACTGATGGTAGGTTATATGCCCCATTCCAATCCAGGTTACCAAGCAAAAAGCATGTTCCTGCACCATGGGTAGTGTAGCTGTTATTGACTGTGAATCATGTCCTCACCGGATGAGCTGTCACTATGGGCCAAACTTGGCTTATAACACCATGATAGGGACTGCATGTCTATCTCATTAATGGTGGACTGCCATGGTATGCCGCTGTTATGGTCTGTGTCCTTAGTGTATTAACCATGACTTGGCACATGGGGAGCCAGCGGAGAATGGTTGGGTTTTTTCATCCGTACAAACATGTCTCTATTTCTCCCTAAATGAACAGCTTTTCAACACCTCAGAGACGCCCTGGGAGACCAGGTGAAGTCTGAATGCACCGTCCAGTGGGGGCTGAATGGAGCACGTAGCCTCTTCACGCATCTCTGTGACTTATGCGGATCTTAGTGGTACACTTTCAGCAGTGAATCTACCCCTTTGGCTGTGTTGTCACCACACCCTGGCCTGTCTCATTGGTTATTAACCAGTCCAATGGGATGGACCAGGTCTGTAGCACAGGCATCACTCCTCTGCTGTTAAAGAGCACTAACCTGCGCAGGGTACTAAGAAACAATTAATGGCACAGTTCTCCTCCTCCTACCACCCAGGGAGTTGGTTAAAGGCCAGCCCAGCAGTAGTGCTGTGGACAGCCAAAGAGGAGCTCTAGATCCCCACCCTGGTGTAGACCTCCTGCTCCCCAGGCTGCCTGTCAGTGCTGTGGGGGGTCGTCCCAACCTCCTGACTGATAGGCCAACCTGCAGGGCACTCAGCAAGCCCCTCCAGCCTACCCTGAAGCAGCACTGGGTTGGCAGTCCCAGTCAATGGAAAGATGGTGGATGCAACAAGTGTTCCCAAGAGTAGAGGATTATAGACTAAGCCGTTCTGGTCATGCTCATGGGGGCAGAGCCATAGGGGCTGTCTGTGTAAGGCCAGCGACTGGACCCTGAAGAGGGGTTTCCTCAGAGCTCTGACCATGACCCAGAGCTGGGAGCCCTGCTGATAGATAACCACCTTCTCTTCACAACACAGAGCAATATGGCCCAATGGTTGGGAGGCTTCTGGGCTCTTTTGAGGAGGACTGGGTGGCTCGGGGGCTTTGTAACAGGATATGGGATGTTTCTATCTAGGACACTATGCCCAATGCGACTGGCAGCCATTACTGTCTGATGCTGGGTCTGCAGCCAGTGTCACATCTGAGGCCTGGTGTGACTGGGGGGCAAAGGGGACAGTGCCCCTCCATACAATTGTCTGGGGCCCCAAATCATTGTCAGAAAGGCCAAAATTATAAATCACAGCATCATCCTGACACAGGAGCCAAATTTTATGCATGTAAACTCTCAAAATCCAAGATTTTATAGGGGTCTAACTAGCCCCTGGACTCTGGGAAGGTTGTTTTTTAAATAGCGACATCCAGGGCCCCCCAAATACCCCCTTGCTCCCCAATAATGGGACCCTAGGACCCTTGTGCACATGAAACCCCGTGAATTCTGCTCACCCAGCCAGTACTAAGTAGAGCTCTTGGTGGTGGTCTCAGCAGAGATGGGACTGACTGTGAGACCATCCCTCCCTCCTGGCCAGAGCTGAGACATGTTGCAAACAGGTGTGTGTGAGGAACTAGCCATGCTGCACCTCACCGAGGATGTCTGTCTCCAGAGCTTTCATTCCGGGCCCTGCTGCAAACAGTGAAATACACAACGGGAGACCCAGGGGCTTTGCTAGAGCAGTTCTGAGTGCACAAGAGCAGATGCCACGAGACGTTACTGCCACGAAAGACGTGAAAAACATGCTCCCATGGGGGTTGAGTCACACCCACATGCACGCTCAGAATGCTATAATAGAAATAATGCGAAAGCAGTGACCTTTCTGTTTGTGGACACAAAGGGGGAACATGTCAGCCATCAGGGCAGATAGCCCCAGTGGGAATAACACAACAGAGAGGGTGATAATGGAAGGGCTATGTAAGGCCCCGGGGGATAAGGGGGCTGCAGCATGTTGGTTATGGTGTTCCTACTGCCCCTGCTCCCCTCCACAAGTAGGATAACAAAAGCAACAAAAGCAAGCTCCAGCCACAGTTCCCCCACCCCCAGCCTCCATCCCTCTGCCTTGCCTTGTGTCTCTCGCCTCCTTTGCACTGTTTATTCATGGGAATAAGGACGGACACTTTCCATTACAAACTAAATGACTAAACAGACAAAGCTCAGTGTGTCTTTGTGGCTGGGTGAGTGGATGCCCTAGGGGGGAGGTACGCACGCACACATGTGTGTAGAGGTGGCAGGGGGTGGGGTGGGGTGGGGTGGGGGAGGATCCATATTCCTGCAGCCTCTTTGTTGGCATGTTTGGTTTGGGTGGTTTTTTTTCCTTTCCTTCAGAGATGTTGTTATTTCTTGGGAAATTGCGTGCTTTCCCCTCCAGGGGAAGAAGAGCGACAAAGGAGGGACATAAAGGGAAAGAACCACTGTTTCCTTGTAAACACAATGTGCTGCTCCAAGCAGAGTGCGGTGGGGGGACAGAGAGAGACAGGAAGAGGGGAAAGGAGCAAAGAATGAGAGGGGGTGAGCAAGGGAAGGGAGAGAGAGAAAGAGAAAGATAGAAGAGGTAAAGGATGAGCGAGGAAGTGTAGGGGAAGAGGAGCTAGCCACAGAAAGGCAGAAAGAGAGAAGAGGAGGAAGGGATGTGTGTGTACGTGCATGGGTGTGAGACAGGGATAGAAGGATGAGGGAAGGCCATGGAAGAGAGCAGAGAGAAACAAAGAGACGGAGGGAAGTAGGGTAGTGTGAGGAGGATGAGGGAGAGCAAGGCTGGGAGCTGGTTGGGAATATTTTTTTTGTTGGAAAATGCTGATTCAGCTAAGCGTTTCCTGGGAAGGGTCGGCTTGGAAGAATTTCCCATTTTGAAAAAAATTGAAAAAAAAAACAACCCCAAAAAAGAAATTGTGCAGTTGTCCATATGCCCTGTTTCAACATTTTCCAAACAAAAAAGTTCTGCTTTTCAGTAGCAATGATTTTTCATTATGAAATAGAAGCTGATGGACAGTAAAAGCAAATGTAAAGTAAAAGAGATCAAACTGGACCAAAACATTTGGACTGAGCAGGTCCACATTTTTTTCAGATTTTTGTTTGGGAAATTTTTCCAGATTTAATCTCTTTATCCGAATTTGGGATGGGAAAAACGTTCGATAACTCGGATATTTTTGCAGGATGGGAAAACTCTTTCCTGTCTCACTCCAGTGAGGAAGAAAGCAAGTGTGGGAGAGAGGAGGAGGGTCTGAAGGAGTGAAAGCTGGAGGGAGGAAGAAGAGGGACAAGGTGCTCAAGAGAAGCAAAGACGGGGGGCTGGATTTGTGGCTGGCCCAAATCAGCAAAGCCCAGTGACTCCAGTGGAGCAACGCCCATTCTCACCAGCTGGACCCACAAGGGCTCGAACAATCAAGACCTCTTTTTGGAAGCTGGGGCAGGATTTGGGGGGATCCCAGCTCCAAGCTGAGACTACACTGCAGGGGAGTATGTCCCCACCAGAACCCCTGCCCAGGAACTTGGTGCCCAGGGTCTGGAGGAGAAATCCAGGGCATTTCTCCCCTTTTCCCTTCAGGGGGAGCTGCTAAATCCTGCTACATTTTAATAAAGCAATAACACAGCTTGCCAATTAAAATGGGTTTGCAAAAGAACTCCTCTAATGTCACCAATATTAATGTGGCTGAATCAGAGAGCAGTGAAGGGAGAGCATAGAGCAGGGCTTTAACTCTCCATTGTGGGAGGCAGGGTGTGGCACACCTTGCCAATTCCATTAGAACACATGGAAAATTCCACCGCTGGGCCAATGCAGCAATTGGAGCCTAAGAGCTGGGGTCGGGGTACAGAGGGCAAAGACAGCTAGGGAGCATAAGGGACAGGCAAACTCAAGCTTCTGTTGATGAAAGGCTGCTTCTTGCTTTCCTACCCAAGTGCTGGCTCAGGGGATGGGGTACCCACTAGACTGCACTGCACCCCACTCCTGTTCTATATCCCACCTCCTAGGCACGCTCCATCCCTGCTTGAGGCATGCTGCAGAGGCCTGAATGTCAGAATGCAGTGGGTTAATCCTGGCTCAGCTTTCCCACAGGTGGACAGGGTGGGGTAATGAAGCAGGGCTGGGGGCTGAAGGCCCAATGCAGCACTCAGAGGGAAACCAAGGCCATCTATAAATACAGCTCCTTGGGAAGGGGAGAAGCCTCTAAGGAAGCAGAAATTTACACTGATGGGAAGAGGGAGGGGGCTGGCCATTTCCCCTGGAATCCTTTTATTATAAGCAGTGCATCTTAGCTTCAAGAATAGAAGCAGAGGGGGACAGAAATGTAACTGCCTCCAAACCACCGCTACTTAGAGTCTGGGGTACAGGCTCTCAGATGCAAGGGCTAGCCAGGCAATTGACTTAATTTCAGGGTGAGAGTCCCAGACCTGATTTGCAAAGAAGGTTGCCTATTTGTGTAAGGCCCGAATGCTGGATGAATGTCTCACATTTCCAGCAGCCTTTTATTTCCCAAGCATGGAGCCTAAAGCCAGAATCCCTGTGAATTTCAGCTCTCTGCAGCTGCCTGTGATCAATGAGTGCTGCCAGTGGCTCTAACTGAGCTCTCATACTGCCCTGTGAATCAGGGATCTGGCCCATCACAATCAGAAGTGTTTTCTGCATTTTATGATGGGGCCCCTCTTATTTTCCATCAACTCAATTTCATGGTCAGAGGCAGTTCCTTTGACCTGATCCACAATGAGCATTTCTGTTTGAGAAGAACTAGTCTGAATCTGTTATCACAATCTGCCCATCTCCCCTATGTATAAGGAAGATTATGGGCTAAATTTGCCTCTAGGTTAACCTTGTTGATTGCACATGAGTTACAGCAGTATGTAATTGAGCAGTTCTGAATGTTTTATTAGGCCTATTAAGAACAGTTCCAAATCAATTCCTCCCAGGAACTGCGTGCTGCTTGTCTGTTCATGGCAATGGCTGAGATACCAAACTCCTCCACAAGAAGAACATAGAAAAGATGTTTGAATAATTAGTCAGGAAGGCAGGCCCTGCTGGAACAGATCACTCTTGCTAATGAGCAGGAAATGGGATACCTGGAAAATCTGAATTTAGACAGATCTGTCAGTTGGGATGGCATTTATTCAAGGGCATGAAGGGAATTTAACACCCTCAGCCACTGGCCATTTGAAGAAATCAAGCTCAGCTGTGGAAATGCCAGACTACTGTAGGAAATTGAAAGGCAGCAACTTTCAAAATTGAAATTTCAGATATGTTTCCACCTAGTGCACAATTAACCTATGGGAACTCACTGTCACAAGATGTTGCTGAGGCCAAGAGCATAGGGAGACTAAAAAACAATCCAGCATTTATACAGCTACCAACCCGCATATGTATTTCAGGACATAAGCCAACCATTAACTGCTGGGTATAGGAAGAAACTTCTCCCTCCATGGGCAAGTTATTGCACTATTTTCCATCATAGCTTCCTTTGAAGCAACTGGCACCGGCTGTTGGGCCAGATAGACCATTGGGGTGCTGGAGTGAGACATTTCCTAACTTGTGTGTCTTGGTAGAATGACAAGGAAAACACGTAACTGTCTATTGACATTTGAAGGGTGTGGCCACCAAGGACAGAGAGAACTTATGTTGGTTGCTGGGTGGCAGCCTGACTCAGAGCAAAAGGATGATATTAAGGAAAGGGAAAATGAGGCTGAGCAACAGGAGATCCTCACTAATGTAATAGGCAGTGGAACAGTTTTTTAAGGGAGAAGGTAGAAGTTCCCATTGCTCGAGACACTTTTAAAGCTAGAACGGACATAGCGCAAAATAATGTCCTGTAGGGAACAATCCTTCATTGTCCCTAAGGAGATGGACTGGATGGTCTAATGTCTTTTTCATCTCTAATGTCAGTGATTCGGTGATAGGTCTGTAACACTGAAAAAGGGCCAGATCCAAAGACAACCGAGATGAATGGACAGCCTCTAATGGCTCAGGCCCCAAATGAGGCAATGAATCTGTGCAACAGTGACTCAGGATCCTCTGTGTCAGCCTTCCAGGAACATGCGTTCCAAGTCACTTCCTTGTCACCCAAGGCATTTCCTCCACCACAATGTTCCAATGTCTCTAAAATGCCACAAGTACTCCTGTTCTTTTTGCACAATGTTCCAGGCAACAGAGAAACCTGAATTGACAAGATGCATGTGAAATTGTGCAGGCCAGACAAATGCCTCTTCTGGCCGATTTGGCACTGACAGTTGCGTTGTTGTCTGCCTGGTGACTCCTCCTTGCTGCTTTTCCACAGGAGTATCTCCACTCCTGAAGAAAAGGCCAATCTTGGAGTTAGACGTTTCTGATAAGGACAGTGATCAGTCGTTCTCCATGTCCACCGAGGGTAGGACAAAGAAGAATTGGCTTAGAATGTAGCACGGGAGATTTAGGTTGGACATTAGAAAAATCTTCCTAACTATAAGGACAGTTAAGTTCTGGAACAGGTTACGTAGGGAGGTTGTGGGATCCCCATCACAGGAGGTTTTTAAGAACAGGTCAGACAAACACTTCTCCGGGATGGTCTATGCATATCCAATTCTGCCTCATTGTGCGGGGATTGACTAGATAACCTCTCAATGTTCCTTTCTGCTCTACATTTCTATGATGTCCTAGGTCAAAGCACCTTTTCAACTTACACTGGGGGAGGGATAATAGTCCCTTTGTCCAGCTGTCTGAGCCTGGTCAATGTTCCAGGTTGTTTCACCTCAATTTGAACCATGCTGCATTGTCACACAATGTCTTAGCTATCATTTTAACACTATTGTCATCAGCACCTTCAATAACTTTTCACGTTCTCTCCTTCTTCCTTTCCATTGCCCCATTCCTGGCCTCACTCAAGCTCTAAGACTGGCTCGATGTGTGCATGAACTCCCATTTCCATCTTGTCCCATTTGTCCCAGGCCAGCCAGCCTCACATGGACTTGCTCATATTCTTTCCCCATCAGGCAGCGCAGCTTATACCAGACATCCTTTGCCAGCCTGGTGCTTCCTTTTCAGCAACACATCCTGTTTGCAGTGTGCATGAATGGTCGGTTCAAATGGTTACTTTAATACATCATTTAATTTCCAGTTGTCACTTCTCTCCTCAGGGGGTAAAGCACTATGCACAGCTTTTGACTGTCCTCTGCATTAGGAGATGGAGACCATCTTCATTCAGTCGATTTGCTTTAACAGTTAGCTCAAGCTGTTCTGCCCCATGCAATCCATTTTGCTATCCGTTCCTCTGAGTGACTGCCACAAAGGGAGCTAGGCTGATCCTATCCCAAGCCCCAGCATTTGAGCACCCTCCGTGCTAGCTGCATCACTGCTGATATTCCCTTCTGCTGGGAATTGCAAGGGAGTCTAAGGAAACCAGGTGCTCAGTTCCCATTGAAAACACAGTCTTTACTAAAATTGCTTCCATTATGGACACACACATCCTGTGAACTGCAACTGACTTGTAACAAAGTTCTCCCAGGTTTGAGGTACTGAATGGTCGGCAGGCCAAGAATTACCCATTGAAGCAATTCACACAACAAACAAATTGCATGATTCAACAAATTAAATGAAAAGGGGAAACTTATGGAATAAATTACTTGTAAATTTCACTTAGTTCTAATTGTCTTTAACTCCAAGCAAAACTTCTCTGCAGTGCCACCTAGTGATGTGAGGACTGGCACTTAGAACCTGCATAACCAAGCTTTGACAGTAAAACTCGGATACTGGCTGCCCCATTTTAGAAGCTGGATTACTTTGCCCACTCGAGATGGTCTCTTGGGTGCATTCGTTGAGTGGAGAAGACGGTGAATTGGATTTTTGTGCCTTCAGGAATAGACTCTGGTTACAAATCCAGAGAATCGGATTCTAAATTGGATTTCAGTGCTCACTTGGAATGAACTTCAGTAGCATGGGGATTATCAGGGGTTTAAAGTTAACATACATGAGGATGAACCCACCCCACAGACACCAACATTGGGAGTGCTGTGCTCTGCTGTTAACAGGCGCAGTGGAATTTGAGCTGTGAATGGAATTTGGTGGAGATGCTTATGTGGTAATGAGTGTTTGCAGGTTCTCAGCATGGCTATTATCTCATTCCCCACTCCAGAAATACAAAGGCACACATTCTGACACACATCATATCCCTTCCTTCCACTCTCTGTCTCTGCTTGTTGTGTAACTGCCCTAGGGTGCCTCTTTGAAGGGGAGGGGGTGGGAAGGTCTGGCAAGGGAAGATATGTTCCACTGTCATTTTAAGGGAATGTCACCCATATGCAAATCTTGAAAAGGAACGGTGCTCTAAAGCAAAATTGATACTAGATTTTAAAGGAATGAAATTTTCTATGCTTAGTTGGGTTTGTGTGGCACTAAGATTTACTCTTTGCCTTGTTTCACTCTCTCCTTCTCCTCACCCTATGTTGTCCATGGAAATATCAAGGCTAATTGGCAGCATTATTTCCCCCATCATGTCAGCCTCAGTTACCTGAATGTGGGCAAAACACACTACTTTTGCTAGAACCAGTGTCTAGCCAAGCACAGTATGCAGCCCGCCTGCTGGCAGGAACTGATCAGGCAGCAGTTCTGCATAAAGACAGTAAGTGGGTTCGAGGTCAGACCTGCTAATCACAGAGTAGTATCTTAATCCAGGAGCAGGGTGGTTTCAAGCTGGTTAGCCAAGAAGCATATTGAGTTGGGGAATGCGAGTGCATGAGAGTCCAGCAATGAGACTGAAATGGCTGATTTTTACAAAGAGATTAATTCAGTTGGAATTGTCTGAGTACAGTGGAGAGGAGGAATCTTCTCCTTCCATCACTGGAGTGTGGCACCACAGTATATTGAGTTACAGTCTTCATATCCTCAGAACAAGATCATATTGGCTGATCACAGTCTCTGGCAGGATGGTTACCGATACAGAAGTGATCTATGTGCACAGATGGAAATAGTTAAGGTGCTAGTGGATCATGGAATCACAGAATCATAGAAGTGTAGGGCTGGAAGGCACCCAATGGTCATTCAGTCCATCCCCCTGCACTGAGGCAGGACCAAGAAACCTAGACCATCCCTGACAGGTGCTTGTTCAGTCTGTTCTTAAAAACCTCCAATGACGGGGATTCCACACTTCCTTTGGGAGGTTGTTCCAGGGCTTAACTACCCTTAGAGTTCAGAAGCTTTTTCTTACTATCCAGTCTAAATCTCCTTCGCTGCAGATTACTACTACTTCTACTTTCAGTACCCCTGGAGAACAATTGATCACTCTCCTCTTTGTAAAAGTTCTTAACGTATTTGAAGACTTTTCTCAGGTCCCCCTTCAATCTTCTTTCCTCAAGACTAACCACTCCCAGGGTTTTTAACCTATCTTCATAAACCCTTTACCATTTTTGTTGCTCTCCTCTGGACTCTCCAATTTGTCCACATCTTTCCTAAAGTGTGGCACCCGGAACTGGACACAGGACTCTAGCTGAGGCCTGCCCAGTGCCAAGTAGAGTGGGACAGTTTTACATGCAACACTCCTGTTAACACACCTTCAGAATGGTATTAGCCTTGTTTGCAATTGCATCACATTGTTGACTCATATTCAATTTGTGATCTTCTATAACCCCCAGATCCTTTACAGCATATGACCACCTAGCCAACTGTTCCCCACTTAGTAGTTGTACATTTGTTTTTTCCTACCTAACTGCAGTACTTTGCACTTGTCCTTATTGGATTTCATCTTGTTCATTTCACACCAATTCTCCAATTTATCAAGGTCATTTTGAATTCTAATCCTGTCCTCCAAAGTGCTTGCAGCCCCTCCCAGTTTGGTGTAATCTGCAGAGTTTATAAGCACACTCTCCACTCCATTATCTAAGTCATTCATGAAAATATTGACTAGCACCTGAACCAGGACTGACCTCTGTGGGACCACCCTAGATACCCACTCCCAGTTGGATGTGAACAGTCAATAACTACTCTTGGAGTACAGTCTTTCAAGCAGTTGTGCACGCACCTTATGGTAATTTAATCTAGACCACGTTTCCTTAGTTTGTTTGAGAATATCATGTGAGACTGCGTCCAGAGTCTTACTAAAATGTCACATCTACTGCTTCCCCCATCCACTAGGCCAGCAACCCTGTCAAATGGAGCACTCAAGAGCATGCAGCATAGCTCCTGTGTTTTGTAGTGTACTTGCTGTGCACCACAAATGGCTGCCTGAGCTGCTCTTCACGTCAGCTCTTAACTAATACTAGAAATAGCAGATGAATACCCTTTCCCAACACAGTGAAGGGAAGATGGACAGGTAAGCCAGCCTCCTGTGCCAGCTTTCGTCCAGCTGGAAATGAGTGCTTACTTGGTTGGATAACTGTCTCCCTTGGTTCAACACAGTGTGAGGTCCCCTCCCCAGAGGATTCTTGCTGGACTTGACCCTCCCCAGTGAGACATCTCCTTGGCCCTGTGAAAATCAAGCTGTGGAAGGATATGCACAAATCCTGGGGCTGCCTGGTAGTAAAATGGAGGCTTCAAACTCTAATCCATCTTGATGAGCCACCCTCAGAGAGGAGCACTCTAACCTTGCAGTGAGGGCAGCGGCAGGGCCTGCTTTAGGTAGATTCCCTTGATTCCCCTGAATCAGGCCCCACGCCCACACCTAAGAGGGCCCTGCGTCCTGAAGAAGAGCACCTAACTTTTTAATTTTTACTCACCTGGCAGCAGTCTGGGTCTTCAGTGGCACTTTGGCGGAAGACCTGGAACGAGTGAAGGACCTGTCGCCGAAGTGTCGCTGAAGACTCAGACCGCCGCCGGGTATTCAAATTGGGCCCCCACACTTCCTAAAGCTGGCCCTGGGCAGTGGTAGGGGACAAGGGTGAGGAGTGGCCTGCTGAGGTTCCCAATCACAGCATGGCCCAAGAGGCTCAGGTATGTTTTTCCAGCATCTTCGCGGTCAGATACCATATGGATGCCCTTCCAAGAGATGCTTAGCTGGTCTGTCTTCCATCTTCCCAATGACATGCCCTGCCAATTGCAGTCATTAGGATTTCACTGCATTTTCTATACTTGGTTCTCCACAGAGCTTGGTTCTCCCTCTTAGATCTTCTTTGACCCACCTCGTTCTCTCTCTCACTGGCCCAAAAATTCATCTCTGCATCTTACGTTTGAAGGTATTTAGCTGTGTTTCTTCCTTCTTAGCAAGTGGCCAGGTCTCTCTGCCATATCAAGACAATAGGACGTCTCATGGTCTTTCTTGCCTGTCTGAAGCTTGGTCCTCTTTAGGAGTAGTTTGGAGCTGTAGGTTCTCTAGAGAGAAAAGTAACGGGTGTTCCTGCTCTGTAACCATGCCTTACCTTCCTCCCTCACCAAACTGTTATGTAAAATGATGAACAATAATAACAAGCGTAAGTAGGAAGCGGTGATTGCATTGGGTAGTATTTCACATCTGCTCTGCACTCATTTGCATGTGCTAGACACTCCCCATTTCTTTAAGCACCAGGGAGCTGATCTCCCAGGCCAATCAATTTTCAGGTGGCTATTTTCATTTTTACTGCTTTTGTGAGTACTGTTCCCCTTACTAGTCAGGCGAGTTCCCTATGGATGGTGATAATGATATTAGCACTTACAGCATAGGACTTTATGCTTTCAAAGCACTGTACAAACATTAACTAAGTAACCCTCTCACACTTAGCAGTGAGATGGAGCAAGTATGATCCCAATTTGACAGATGAGGAAAGCTAAGATGCAGGGAAATTGGGGGTATGTCTACATTACACACCGAGTCTGAGATCTGACTCAGGTTTGAATCCAAGAGCCCAACCCCACTTCTATCCACACACAAATCAGTCTGACTCAGGTCAGCAAGCACTTAGGATCCTGCTAGGGAGGTGGGTCAGAGCCTGAGGCCTGCTGAGACTCGGGTCCAAGCCCTGTCATTTTCCAGTGTGGACACAGTTCAAGCTGCAGACCTGAGTCAGAAGGTCTGTGTAGTGCAGAATGGATTGCATGGCCAGCAATTGTAAGCCCAGGTTTACAGTGCAGTGTGGACACTCTTGTATTAATTTTGCTGGAATAAGTTGCCAAAGGTGTTAATATGACCCATGTGCTGTCCTGCGTTAAAGAGTTTTAAACAAAGTCTGGGGTTTGGTATACGGAGACCTGAGCCTGCTTAGTCCCATGGCAAACACACCATTAAAAATCTTTTGAGCCTTTTATTGAAGAGACAGAAAAGAAGGAAAAGAGAGTTAAAGAGCTGGAAATGTAAAGGATTAAGTGAGGCTTTCATTTTAACATCCCTTGTTCTCTTTCCCTTCAGCTGGAGAGAGTTTTAAGAGGAAACCCCCCTTGTTTGACAGTCTCTTGGGTGGTATCAAATGTGGCAATAACTGTCCTTGTGGAGAAAAGAGATGAGGTTAGTTGAGATGGGCTGGAGCTGTTGTTGTTCAGATCCAATTTTAGAAGGAAATGCCAGCCGGATTGACGGTCTCTTACTTGACATTAAAGATGGTAATCTCTGTCATCCCACATGGGGGCTGGGATTCAGCTAGAGCTGGTAGGGATGGTGATGTCATCTGGGTCCCTCTGTCTCTGGTCTGTTCTGGCCAGGACACCTTTCCGGATCAGGATGACCAAGGCCCAGGTCCTGAGGAAGTGGTGGGGTGCCAGTCATGATATAGAAACTGCGCCTGTCGCCTCTGTCTGTTCTCCCTGTCTGCTCTTTTTGTTCTTTCCTATTTTTCCCCACAATGTCTCTTTCTTTTAAGGACCCACAAAGAGAGCGATGGGTGGAAGAGCCCTTCCTCTTGGTGGTTTGTCCACCAAGTAGGCCTAGTATCTGACATACCAATTTTGGCTCATTAACTTTTGACTCCACATTTATTTTGAACAAGCAGAATTTCAACGCAGTCCTTGAATCATTTTTATTTCGACTAACTCAATTATTCTATCACCCCTTCGGACCTTTCCCCATCAAGCTTTGTTACTCTAGGCCAGGCATGGCCAAACTGCAGTTCATGAGCCACACGTGGCTCTTTTATGATTAAAGTGCGGCTCATGGAGTCCCCCATGCCCTCCCCCATTCGCCTCCTATCAGATTGGGTGGGGGGGAAGCTCAGGACTGAATACTACGTACAGATGTGCTCTCCTCAGCTCAAAAAAGATATACTGGCCCTAGAAAAGGTTCAGGGAAGGGCAACTAAAATGATTAGGGGTTTGGAACAGGTCCCATATGAGGAGAGATTAAAGAGGCTAGGACTCTTCAGCTTGGAAAAGAGGACACTAAGGGGGGATATGATAGAGGTCTATAAAATCATGAGTGATGTAGAGAAAGTAGCTAAGGAAAAGTTATTTACTTATTCCCATAATTCAAGAACTAGGGGTCACCAAATGAAATTAATAGGCAGATGGTTTAAAACAAATAAAAGGACGTTCTTCTTCACACCGCGCACAGTCAACCTGTGGAACTCCTTATCTGAGGAGGTTGTGAAGACTAGGACTATAACAGCGTTTAAAAGAGAACTGGATAAATTCATGGAGGTTAAGTCCATTAATGGCTATTAGTCAGGATGGGGTAAGGAATGGTGTCTCTAGACTTTGTTTGTCAGAGGGTGGAGATGGATGGTAAGAGAGAGATCACTTGATCATTACCTCTTAGGTTCACTCCCTCTGGGGCACCTAGCATTGTCCACTGTCGGAAGACAACATACTGGGCTGAATGGACCTTTGGTGTGACCCAGTATGGCCATTGTCATGTTCTTTTGCCCTGTGGCAGGGTGGTGGGACTAGGGGCTTCTGCCCTGCAGAGAGTGGGGCATCAGGGCAGAAGCCCCATGCCCAGGCAGTCACCGCCCTGCAAGGCAGGTTGTGTGTCTTGCAGATCTTGAACTTCTGAAGGTTATCATATGCGGCTCGGAGGGTCAATAAGTTTGGCCGCCCCTGCCCTGCTCTAGGCAACTGTAACACCTTATGAACTTTTACATACTTGTTACATCTAAGCTCACAATTCAGGTAGATTTGTAGGTCCAACAGTCACAATGACACTCAGGTGTGGGTTTAGAACCATTGAATCCACAAGCGCGGGTCCCACAGACTCTGGTTTATCATGCAGTGTAGGCATATCCTACCTGAGTTGCCTGGGTCACACAGCAAGGCAATGCCAAATCAGTCATTATAGGGGAGAGATTCCTGGACCTATTAAAGGTGGTACAGACTGAAAGCTTCTTAATTTAAATATAAAATTGGCAAAGATCTCAGGAGATGTCTCCAAAGCTCAGCTTCTTATTTTAAGTTGACACATTGGCTGGGAGTAGCAAGATTGTCTAACAAAGATTCTTTGCATTATGCAGCACTTTTAATTCTCCTGTATCCCCTCTTGCCAGGGCTCCAAAAATTGGGTGTGGCAGCAGCTGCAAAATGGCTGTACAGCCTGTGGGGATGGTCTCATCCTGCCACCTCCTCTCAGTCCAGCACAGCATATCAGCCAGTGCTTGAACTATGCACATCTGCCCGGGCTTTGCACCTAAGTGAATTGGTCTCTAGACGCAATTGTGAGGGTTCAGCTGACAAAATGACATGTGATCAAACAGCTGAAATGACAGATCATTCCGAAATTAGACACTGCCTGAGATGAGAGAGATTTAACTCTGGGTAAGACTGCTGAGTGAGTTACAAATATTGAAGCAGCCATTAAAGATGAAAAATCATTATCTCCACAGCAGTCCAGTGGCACTCCCCAGGGCATTAATGTCAATGGAGTAAATAGAAATGATGAAGGTGCGTGGATGAGTGAGAAGCCTGCATTTACAAGTCGACAATAATACAAGCTAGATTACAAATTATAGACACGTAACTGACTCTCCAATATGTCCTGAAAAGAAATGCAAAGTGCAAACAGCATAATCAATTCAGGGCATTTTGCTAAAGAGTGAAGATCTTGCATGAATGAAACCAGCAGAGGCAATTTCAAAGTAGAAAGTACCGTGGTTGGTTGTAAAGGTTTCTGAGGTCAGGCAAATTAAGCGGAAAATAGTGTCTCTGAGAATGACGTCGTTAGTATGTCTTTGGGGTTGTGCATTGCTCCTCCACTTATCGGTGGGACTGGCCATTAAACTGTTCATCTACTAAATACATTGCCACGTTGCTCATTACTATAAGGCTCAGTAGATGCAAGGGCTAGGATTTGCACAGTGGTCACCAAAGCTAATTGAACTGAACCTCCAGAGAGGGTATATACTTGACGTGATAAAACCATATTTCATGACCGTCATTTCCACATCACCAGGACATGAGCCAGTACTCTAGAAACCCATTTGATGCTCTGGCTGGTTAGAGCTGATACAAGGCGAGCTAGCACTCTGATGCAATTTGAAGAGGCATCTAAAAAGGACTCTGCCTTTACTGCAAAGAAAAGCCTCTATGTCCCACTGGCCACAAAAAGAAATGGCTGCCCCGTGAACTACCGCTCTTCTGTGATGCTTCTGATAAACTTCCTGTACATGGAGAGCTGCCAATGCCTGGGCAGTATGTAGTTGGATCAGAATCCCTGGAAATTGCCTTATATTCTGTTGGCCTATAAAGGAGCTCTTGCAATGGTATATCTCAAAGCCGCGCTTCAGACAGGATTCTGGTGGCCAGCTCATAGGCATGGCAAGTCCTAAAGTGACATAGCCTACTTGCAGACTGAGCGAGGTAGTGAGTTTATGTCCATCATTGGATGCCTTGCTGGTGGCCAGCTGGGGATAAGTAAATAGAAAAGAAAAATGGCTCCCCTTTGGGAATTCAGACTCATACCAATGCACAGTACCCAAGCAGCTGGGCTGTGCACTGGGGTGGTGGGAGATTGAAAGAAATCTTCCCCTCTATAAGGTTTTGAGCCACAACAGACACCTCAGTAGCCGCTGTGGACTTAACACACTGCCTCTCTTCCAGGAAGGGAGGATGGTCCCCATAGCGATGGATCCTCTGATCAGCCGACCTTGCTATGCACTCCCCTGGCCTCTGTATGCTGATGAACTTTTGACAGAATGGAACCATCTGCTGATCAGTCAGTATTCTGGAGATGTGGACTGATATGAGTGGGTTATTATTCAAGGCTACCTAAGCCCATATTCTCACCAGAGTTAGTCACAGGATCAATTTTTCTCATGCAACCCCATTGAATTGGGTGGAAACGAGAGCAGACTCTGCTCAATAACCTTCTTCACAAATGTCTTTGCCAGAAGGATTTGGAATAGTTAATAGATTGCAAAAGACCTCCATGGGAAATGGTGGGCTACTTAATGATGAATGGGATTAGCCTCTTGAGTGGTGACCGTGCAGCTGGAAATAAGGAGGAGAAATAGCATGTTGTGTCCTTTATCAGCTCTGTAGACCAGGTGCAGTGACTTCTTGGATCAATGAAAGTCCCATTGAGTGTGGGAATAGGAGTCCTGATGTGGAATTGTAGTTGGCACAGCGACAGTGACAGTTCTTGTAAGGTTCTTTGACATTCCCACTTCCCCTTGGCATCATTGCAGGCACAGAGTTACGGTGGTGTCTTCGGTGTGAAGTATCATCTTAACTTCCTAATTTTACAACACTTAAGTTCAGGCATTTGAAATCTTCCATTCTGGAAGGATGAGATGGCCACAAGCCACTTTTAACCTTAACCTTAACCTTAACTCCACTGAAACAAAGTCTCTAGAATAAGCAGAATGGGGGAAAGAGGGAAAAATGTATCTGGGCAAATTTTCAAAGGAATTTGATCTGACTGCATTCATGCTCCTTTAGCAGACAAGCTCACTGGTGGGAACACTTGCTAAAACACTGAGTTTTAAGTGGCTAGTCTACACTATTTATAGAAAGTAATTTCAAAATTCATAAAGCCAAGAATTGCACCCAAAATCTGATTTGCTAATAATCATATTCATCCAATCCAGGAACTAACACTGACCAATCAAAACAGCTCAAACTGTGAATTAAATTCTCAGTGTAGCAAACAGTTGGTGAGTGATCCCATAGCTGAAATAAATTGGAACAAAACATCTGCTGAATAATTTCAAAACACTGAATAAATTTATGGAAATCATGGTCTCTTCATGGACGATTTGCAAAGGGATGTCTTGAATTGACAAACTGGTCCCTTCAAATAGTTTGTCCAATTCTAGGAACTGTGGAATGAATCCAGAGCTCACTGGAAATCAAAGGGAGTCTTACCATAGATCAATATTCTTCAAATCAGCATTCATGCATCCAAGTTTTTATTCTGACCATCTCCTCAAACTTAAAATGGCAACAAGCAGCCACAAAGGATCTTCTCTTTGCTATGCAAAAGCACACGACAACTGGAATGTATGACTGCGTTGATCAAGGAAGTAGCCAGCACTGAATCCAAGCCTTGGAATGAAGTCTTACAGAACAAAGGCCCACTTTTCAACTGATGTAATGCTATTTGAGCCAAGGAGGGACTGACAGGCTAATACCTATCCCTTGATGCTACTCACAGCTAAGAGGAGCCTGGCTGATGGCAAATGCAGGAAGGAGTGAATTAAAACCAGCCGGCCACAAACAACTTAAGAAACAAGAGTAAGCACATTCCTTCTAAGAAAGAGAGCGTACCTGAGCAAAAATTCATTCTGTGCATGCAGAGGAGATTTGGAGTTCTCTAACCCTTTGATTATAAAAGATCTGAAGGGAAGCTGTGCTATTCCTGAAGATGGAAAAAAAATGGAATTTCTCTAAACCTGTGGTTCTCAAACTGATTTGATCAGTCCCCACCCCCTTTTTGTGTCTGTGGTCATTTATGCTCCCCGCCCCCCTGCAAGGACATATACCACCACCCAGCTCTGAAGGCAGAGTGGAGAGCAGTGGCCGGATGCCCAGCTCTGAAGGCAGAGCGGAGAGCAGCAGGGCCACCCAGAGAATTCAGGGGGCTTGGGGAAAAGCAATTTCAGGGGACCCTTCCTTAAAAAAAAGTTGCAATACTGTAGACTACTATATTCTCACGGGGAGCCCTGCAGGGCCTGGGGAAAATTATATTGGTTTAGCTACACCAAAGTAATGATGCTGGTGCTGAAGTAGGGTAATGTGGGGTTTGCCCTGGTGCAATACACCCCGATTTCTTACTAATGTGTGTGTGACAGGACACCTTAGCTGCATCTGTGTCAGCCCTTAGTTGAGCTGCTGTCTAATTATTCTTTTTGTAAAAGGGTGGAGATGTGCAGGGTGCAAAGCCAGGGGTCTAAGAAGTGATGGGGTGGTGTGAGGCTCCACCCACTAAATAAGCTCCACCCCCCACAATGACATGCTGGGTCACTGTAGATTGTGGAGATGTTTGAGATAAGATTATGCAGCTCTCTTAGCTTCACTGGGTTCCTTCAACTTGGAGCCCTCGCGATGGGGCTTGAGTATGGCCAAGTGTGCTGCAAAGCTCTTTGGTTTAGCTCCTCCTGAGTGATGATGGGGGGCTATCTCCCCAAGGCAAAATGAGTAAACTGTGCAGAGCTGCGACCTTCCCTCTCCTTTCTGACATGGAGAATGAAATAGGTAACAGTATGGGCATTGAAATGACTTCTGAGTTCACAACCCCCTGAGCTGAATAGGGCAGTTCACACCTCTGAGCTGTTGTTCCCTGCTGTCTGCTTTGGTTGCACCATTCACCGTTTCTGAATTTTACTTTGCAGCCATAACAGCTGCAGACTTGAAAGCGGAGGTTCTGGAGAACAAGTTAGCAGCTTGAGAGAGGTGCTGGTACACTGCTCTGCTGCACACCAGCCCTGCATGAAGCTGATTAATCAGCTCTATGTGCACGGTATGTATGTATATTTCATGTTTGCAGATAGTGCACCAGGAATGTTTTCTGTATATTTGGACCACTGTGTGATGGCTATGTGGGAAGGAGCTGGCCAGTGATGTGGAACCGGTGGAGCACCAATGATTCTCCACAGGTCAGAGGTCCCCTATAGGAGAGGAATCTCTAGCTGTTTATGCAAGGGAAGTGTGTGTAGGGGGTGAGGCTCTATCCTATATATATAGGATACACTACAGCTACACTGTGTGTTAGAGCTAGAGAAAATCGTGGGCCACACAGAGGCCAGATGCAAAGGATTTTAGAGACAGGATTTTTTTCTACATCAGAACAAATACATGAATTAAATAAAGCAAGTGATAAACTGATCCGTTCTCTACTTGGGCCACTGCTTCTTGCATTGTGCTGGGTGCTGCTAATCTGGCTTCTCTATACTCTTGCAGCATCACTGCTCTGTAGGGTGCTGTCTGTTGAGATCCTCAACCTGTGGAACGATGCTCCCTGAAAACACCCTCCTACATGGGTCTTACCAGTCTCATTAATACATCAGTCAATGGGGTTCTTTCCTGTGCAAACTGTATAATCCCTTGCATAACATGGCCTGTCCCTCTGATTCTACCAGTCTCTGAGCCTCTGCCGGTCACAGCATCCCCGATTTGTGATTCCTTCCCCCATTACTGGCAGAACACCCCCAGCTACTTCTCTCTCAGTTTTCTCTGGCATCTCCTGCTTTTTTCAGCAGTCTCTTGAATGTCTCAATAAAAAGAATATGTAACTATTTACTTCTCTTTCCCATTACTTTCTCTAGACTTTATAGATTATAAAGATCGACACCAGAGTGTTATAGATGCCCAGGTACTAAAATAAATACTAGCTGTGTCAACCTTGACATTCAATTATCTGCTGCTCCAGCATTTTCTACCAATCCCCCACACCACCAGACCCACCCTGTCGTCTCTCTTTTAGGAGTGAGTGGCAGGCTGTCACTCAAATGCAGCCTTTCCTCAAGTCAGCTGTCTGCACCAGCTGGAAGGGTATTTGTTAACAAGCCAACAAAAAATAAAACTGGGGAGTGAAATTTTGCCTTTATTGCTGACATACCAAAGCTCTAAAGCTATTAGAGAGGAAAACACAAGCGGCCTCATTCCAATTTAGTTGTGATGGGAACATAAAGTGTAGGCTGGTGTTTATATGGAAAAGCATTGTGGGATTCTGCAGGCTTGGCCTTGGACTTCATAGGGGGTGCCAGGTCTTTACTGCAACATCTTGGGCCAATAAGGGACAACTCCCCACCCCCACTGTTCTCCTGACTCTCTGCTGTTTGGGGTCCCCTACTTGAACCTGGCATGCTGCAGGCTCTGCATCATGACTGCTGTCTCTGGTGCTGAAAAGAAACAGCTGCAAAGGCCATTCAGAACCTCCGTTGTTGCACTTTAAGGATGCTGACATGCTGCTGTTAAATTGGCCTTGATAACCTGTAAAGAGCTTGCCTGTAACTTGCACTGATACCTCCAGTCTCCGGGGCTTTGCCCCTCACAGAACAACCACCTTAAAGGAACTCTTTGTAGGTTCAGCTTTTATAGGTCCTCCACTGTCAGGGGACTGGGTCATAAGCAGTCATGCCTAGTGGTCAGAGCAGGAGTCAGGCCTAGTGGTCGGAGTCCAAATGCCAGAGCTCAGGGACAAAGCAGAATCAGAGCCAAGGTTCAAAGCCAAAGGTTGTAACCAAAGTCAGCATCCAAGTTCCAGAGCCCAGGATGGAGACAGAGTTAGAACCAGGAATCAGGGCCAAGGATCAGAACTGGATTACCTGGAGTCAAGGAAGACAGGAGCAGGGCTGGTTCCCAGGCTGGAGCCAGGCTGGGACAGGACTAGAACAAGGCTGGTTGCAGGGCAGGGAGCAGTGGAGGAGCAGAGCAGGAGCAGGGCTTGGAGCGAGGTGAGCCCAGGGAGGCAGAGGATCCTTGGGTGTGTGCAATGAGCATCCAGTGAGCTGCTGCTGCTGCTGGGCTAAGAACAAGCTTTCTGGTTCCTCAGCCAGTCAGCCAGGACGATCTGCCAGGCAGCTTCATGGGCTCATTAGGATCTCAGGAGACTGAGAAGGTGCAGCTGCAGGCCTTGCTCCTGGCACCCCCTGAGCATGCAGCATTCTGTGCAGTGAACTCAGCTCCATGAGGCACTCTGCACACTCGTGGAGGTGCTCCACTGTGTACTCCATCCTATCTCTGCTTAGCTCTGTCCACGAGGTCTACTCAGCCCTTGCCGAGCCGGGAGGGCACCACTTAGGTCCTGGGCCAGGCCCTGCTCATTCAGTTTCCTTTTATAACTGTCAGCAGAGCCATCTCGAGGTGGGCAAGGAGCGTGTGACAGGCCCCCACTGCGGAGATAGTCCAGGTATATGGAGAGCTGCCCTTTCTTTTTTCTCACTTTCCTGGAGGGTTGTGAACTGGCTGCTTTTTGACTGTCTGCAGTCAGCCAGTCAACCCTGAAAGCATCTTTGCTTGTTGGAGCCACTGACTAATGGGGAGCAGTGACTCCCCAGTGAGGAGTGGGATTGGCTGCACTCCATGGGCTTGCAGAACATGTGGAGTCAGGTAGGCCCTTCCCAGTGGCCCAGTATTTCCTGGTTCCAGACACCGGTGACCCTTTGCTTGCTGTATGTTTGGTGCCGGAAGGAAGCACTCGTGGAGAACAGTCCCAGCGCGGCAGTGCCTCACTGAGTGCTGTCTCCCTGCCTGGCACACCTTGCACTGTCTCTCCTCTACAGCGCCCTTTCGACCAAAGTCTCTTGGCATCTTTAACACCTTTATCTCCTCTTCGGTTTTATTTCGGGGGTATCAGACATGGCCTCTGCTCTCCCAGAGTCCACAGTGTGTCTCTTCCAGCCTCTTCAGAGCTAAGCCAGTGGCTTTCACTGCCCCCCTTTCCCAACGAAGGAAGAGTTGGCTGGAAAAGGCGAGACTGCTACTCTTGAGAAGGGAGCTGTGAGGCAGAGCTGGAGCTGAGGGGAGAAGTTCATGGGAGATTAGCAAGGGGGGTGCTGGGAGCTGGGGCTGACAGTGGGACCCCGAAAATCTCCAGTTGCCAGAAACTTGGCCCAGCTCTGGCTTCTGCCACTTCCAGGTGTGAAGGCAGCTACTCCAACAGCCACGAGGGTAGTGGAGTGGGAAGAAAATGCCCTGCCTGGGCACCATGCCACAGTGCTGTTTTAATACCATGCTAGGGCTAGGCCCCCCAATATCTGAATAAGCCCTCAGGGATGGTTCTACCCCAGAGTTATTCTTCACTGTCCCTTCATACAATGGAGAGTCACTAAAGCATGCTGATTCCCTAGCCCCAGCAAGCCCCGCACCTGACGTTTGTCCTCAAAGCTTTAGGAGCTGGGAGCACCTCTCAGAATCTCAATACCTAATGGATAGGGGAGGGACTAGGAAGGAGTGAGGTGGTACCTAGAACACAGCTAGTCTGATGTGTGCAGGGTGGGGACTTACAGGCAAAGAGGACCTGGTCGCCCATGCCGTGAGAGCTGGCAGACAGAAGCACTGTGAGGAATCAAGCTAGAGAATTAACTCTGATTCTAATATTCCCAAAGCACAAGCACCTGCTAATGAATCTAAAGAAGAATCTCCTTTAATGGTTTGCTGTACAGGGCCTATGACACAAGCAGTTCCAATTCCTTCCAACAGAGGGCAGTGGTACACAAACACCCTAGTCAACTCATTGCATTGGCTTGGACTGTTCAGACTGAATAAAGAATATTCGAGCCCCAGACTTCATGTGACAAGCAGGAGTCCTTGCAGCTGGCATGGGGCTGAGAGGCCGGTACATAGGCCACAGGTGGTTTTGGATTTTAACCCGGCGTCTGTGTTAAGAAATATCAGCAAAGCATGTCCGTTCCACAGCAGCACTTCCTTAATTCACACTGAAGAGAGAAACATGTGAGGAGCTAATCTCGTGATTTCACCTTTAGTGGAAAAAATTATTTGTGTGATTTGTGTAGTCACAGCAGGGCTAGCCTAATCCACATCCTGCACACAAAGCCTGGGCTGTGCAATAGTAAAGGCTGTTGCTAGCTGCCACAGAATACTAAGATGCTGTTAGTTTTACAAGCTAGACTGAAGAGCAGTCCCTGATATATTAAGGAGCATTAGCATAAATAATGAATCCTGTCACAGCAAATGAACAGAAGATTGTTCCATTTCCCACATGCAAAGAGGAAACCACGCCCTTTCAGTCAACTGGAATTTTGTGGCACATTAAGAAAAGTAACAAAGAAAGAACTAATATAAAGTCTCTAGGAGGGCATCTCACTGATCCTCCAGGCTATAAAAGCCCCACAGCCACTGTAGACAGAGAGGCTGTGACCTTATATATTTAAAGGTGCAGTGCCTGGAAAATAAACCGGAGCAACATACACTGTAAGGATGTGCTATTGAAACACAGATGCTGCCAGACTGCCTCTGCGAAATGCAAGGTAAGACCCCTGCAGTGATGGGCGAACATGCTCCCAAGGAAGCGTTGCCCATCCTCCAGTAGTTAACGGCGAAGGTGTGACTTGATTGTGTTTTTTCACTCACTCACTCCCTAATTTGCTTAAATCCCCAATTTCCTAGTGGGATGCCCAGTTAGTGCAGATTAGCAAGGTTCCCCTGGCACAGTCAATCTAGAAAGTTACAGAACCAAAGGCTTTCCCTGAATGCTGCGTGTGCTGTGTGTGAAATTGCAAACATAATTGTGTTCAACCCGCCTGGGTGAAGGCGATTTAACTGGGAGGATAAGAAACATGACTGATGTTGAATTGTTAATTTATTTGCAGAGGTGTAATTGCACAAAGAGCATTATGAGGGTTAGACTCAGGGCCTGCTGAGTATGTGCCAATACTAGTGTTTTATAATTGGGGCTGACCTAGTCACTTTCCTCTGTGTGATAAAGGGTCTAATTTAAATGGACGTGCAGTTCGTAAGCTAACAAGGCACAGCACTAGCTGTAGGCACTCGCATTATCCAAGGATAAGATGCCATGTTGCCACACAGGCCAAAATCGTGGAGCCATGCCACAGGGCAATTAAAGAGTCCAGAATGTAGGGTTTCAGCAAAGCACTGATACACTGGCTTAACTTTAAACATGTGCTTAAGTCTGTCCCTATTCATGTAAGCACTTAAGCACCTGTGTGAGTTGCAGTGATGTATCCTGCACATGAATACATAACCCAGTGCAATGTCAGACCCATGGGGCTTACACATGTATTTAAAGTTAATCATGTGCTTCAGTGTTTGGCTCTCAAACTGAGGATCCTACGATGCTGGGAGGAGAAACAGGCTCCTTTAAGAATCTCTCTTCTCCACGACATGATCTGTAGAACAACACTATCAACCTTCTACCTCCAGCCCCGGTGATTTACTCTTAATAACTTGGCGACATTCCTGACCAGGACCCTGGAACAACCAAGTAAAGTCCCCATATCCAAAGGAACCACTTCAGATTTTATACTGAGCCTTTGGGATGCTGGGCCAGAACTTTGTGAACTTACTCTGTGAAGCCTCTTCCAAGCTAATTGCCTTGCTTTAATGAGCTTCCCGTAGACAGGGCGCTCCTGATTTATGCTATTGCCTCTCCATCTTTTAACATTGCTCCCTGACATGGTGACGCTGTAAAATGTTTAGCCAAGAAACATTTTGCAAAGCTCTTTGTCTCTCACCAGGCCAGAAATGTCCCCGGCACACTCCCATGGTTAATCAGAGAGCTAATGCACCTGGCCTGACCTCCGGGGTTTGATTGAGGGAATGCCTAACTCTCTGTAATTCCACTTGTAAGCGGTAACTAGACAGAGTCTGTCAGCAGGAATGGGGCTGCCTCTAAAGATCTAGCAATAGATTCATTGAGCACAGGGTCATCGATCAATCTAAATCAGGGGTAGCCGACATTCAGCCCAACGAGAGCCTGGCTGGCGGTAGTGTAATCAAAGGCTCCTTAGCACATTATGGATGTGTGAGGCTTCCATGTTTCACCTATTTATCTTTAAAAGCTGCAGCTAATCCAGTGCAAACTGGGAGGTTAGTGTTCTGATTCCTAGTGCGTGAATGAGCTGTAGAGAGGAAAGCAGAGCGCCAACGTGGATGGAAAGGGAGAACAGAGACATAGCAAACCCAAACCATGTGCAGACCTGGCTACTTTTCTCGAAGGGGGCTCTGCTGTTTTAAATTACACAAGAACAGTCATACTGGGTCAGACCAAAGGTCCATCTAGCCCAGTATCCTGTCTTCTGACAGTGGCCAACACCCCAGAGGGAATGAACGGAACAGGTAATTATCAAGTGATCCATGCCCTGTTGCCCATTCCCAGCTTCTGGCAAATAGAGGCTAGGGACACCATCCCTGCCCATCCTGGCTAACAACCACTGATGGGCCTATCCTCCATGAATTTATCTAGGTCTTTTTTGAACCCTGTTATAGACTTGACCTTCACAACAATTTAGATGGAATATATGGGCCAAAGTTTTTAACATAACCCAGTCACTGTCCAACATTGGGCTGTGCTAGTGTAAGGTTCAGGGGTTGGTATCCAGAGACCTCTGCCTGCTTAGCACTGTGGCCAGCACATCACTAAAAATCCTTTTATTAAAGATACAGAAAAGAAGGAAAACCAGTGAAAATGTTTGAAATGTCAAGTATTGAGTGAAGCTTTTGTTTTAACAGCATGTCTCTTTCCCTTTTTCTTTAGCTGGAGAGAGCTTTTAGCAAGTAAAACCCTCCTGTCTGTCAGGCTCTTAGATGGTATCAAAGCTGGTCATAACTGTCCTTTTAGAGAAAAGAGAGGAAGTCAGTTGAGCTGGGCTGGACCCGTCGGTGTTGCTGCTGCTGTTAAAGTTGAATCCTATTTCCTAGAAGACAAAACTAGACAAACACACACGAAAGGAGGAGAGAAAAGAACAGCAAAGAGAGAAAATGTACCTTCTGACTCTAGTGCTGATGCTTACTTGCAACTTCATGGCTGGACAAATACAGGCACATCACATGGTCTGATCTGTCACCCCAAGCCTGGCAAATCCGCACCAGCATCGAGATGTTCAAGGCACTGCTTTTAGCTGCTTCTTTCTGGACATAGGCTAACAGTGTTGTAAAATATACTGTTTGGGCCAGCTAAGCCAGACTTTTATTAGACAAAAGGACGAAGGAGAGAGAGAAGAAAGAGAAGAATCAGGTAAGGAAGGGGGAGACAAAGTCTCTCACTCCAGGGGTAGTTGGGATTCAGTCAGAGCCAGTAGAGGTGTAGGTACCATCTGGTCCCACTCTCTGGCCTGGTCTGGTTAGGATATTTCAAGATGACAAAGGCCCAGGGTTCCAGGAGATGGTGGGAGTGACAGCCATGATAGCGAAGCTCGCTCCAGTAGCCAATTTCACCCCCCCACCAAGTCTTTTTCTTTAAGGACCCACAAAGGAAGCGATAGATGGAATAGCCCATCCCCTCATTATTTTGTCCACCAATTAAGCCTAGTATCTGACACACCAATTTTGGTTTTTTAATTTTCAGTCTTTAGTTCTTCTTGTTTACCAGGTGTGATCGTAACACAGCGCTCTGGTCATCAGTAAGTCCTCGCCCTTGGACTAATTCTGTCTCCCTTTCGTACCTTTCCCCATGCCCATCTGTTGTTATGTCTCATTGCGACATGAACTGACCCTCACTTTTTATAGTGGAGCTCACAATTAGGGTAAATTTGTAGGCCCAATTATTACAAGAGCCTGTTACCTTCCTGGCTAAGGAGCTCCCTGCCTGCTTCAGTCATCTACTGGGATTGTGTTCATGATTTGCAGTCCAGACAAACGTATCTGTTGGCTCCTGTTAAGGGCATGCGCCAAAATATAAATCCATGTACATGGTGCAACATGTACCTCCAACAAGATGGCCCAGAAACCCAGCCCCTCTCACTCCACCATTGCAGGCCAAGTCTGGAGTCGCAGGCCAAAGCTGAAAATGGTCAATAAATGAACCTGTCTTTGCTGCTATTTATTTGATTCTGTGATTTATGGAATATCTCCATTATCTTCCCTCATTTGAGAATCCAGGTGTGGTGGTCAGGTCACAAAAAGCAGCAGGGCTTTGTGGCACCATGGGATACTGCTCAGGAGCAGGTCAGCTTTTCTGCTGCTGCTGCTTTGCCCTGTCTCATTCCAAAACCTCCCTCTCCTTTTGCTCTGGCTGCTGCCTGACATTACCCACTCTGAGCGTTGTCTGCCTGGCCTGCATTCTGTCAAGACCAGTGTGTGTGTGTGTGTATTTGCGTGTGTGCATGCTCCCTGCCGCAGCAGGATTGTTTCTCCATTTGTGTCTCTCCTCCACTCCCTCTTTAAGCCTTCACTGCACTGTAGCTGACTGCTTTGCAGGCATGAATGAGTGAGGTTGCCCTCTAGTGATTGCCCCACAGAGAGGATTGGAGGCTGACTACTGTTAACAGCCATGGGAGATCTCCTTTAGTGACAGGCCTGAGATTTCTGGAACTGAAGCATCATGGGGGCAGTGTGACCTAGTGGCTGTGTTGAGACTCCAGATACCTGAGTTCTGTTCCTGCCGCTGCCACGGACCTTTTATGTGACTGTGGACAAGACACCTCCCCTTTGTGCTTTCATTTCCCCTCCCATCTGTCTAGTCTCTTTAGACTATAAACGGTTCAGGGAAAGGACTGTCTCCCACTGTGTGTTTGGGCAGCGCCTACACATGGGGCCTGATCTCAGTAGGGGTCTGCAGGCATGATTGTAACCTAGCACAATGAGCCCCTGGTCCATGATTGGGGCTTGTGGACCCTGCTGCGATAATGAAGAGTTCGAGTTCTGGTTCCCCAAGGTTGGATAATTCCAGTGTCTGTTGTCTCCACCGTGTGGCTTTGTTTCGACACACAAGAGAAACATCGGAGATAATTGCTGTAGGGTTTCCACTCACAGGGCCATAATGTTTGGAGCAAAATGTGTTTTTTGCTGCTTCAAAGCAAAATAAACTCCCTTCCCCCATCATGCCTAGCCATGACACTTCAGCGGCACAGCATCGCTGGAGACAAAGTGGTGATGATTTCCCAGCAAAGTCGGATCCCGATCAGTGAGCTCCAACCCCCCGAGCAGGGGACGCTGGTAAGTTCTTGTGTGCTGCCTGCATGAGAGGAAAGAAACGGTTCCCAAACTCCATCACAGGGTTACAAGGCAAAATGTTTTCAAAGGGTGAATAACACAACAGGACTCATAAAAGAGTCAATCAAAGCTACTGTGGGACTTAACTAATGGAGTCTTGGCTCAGAGGGGCTGATGCTGCTTTTCTGGGGTGGAGGAGTCAAGACAGGGAGGAGAGGATGACAGCATGGAGGTGCAGGCCTCCCATGCCCTGCAGTCAGAGAGGGCTTTGACGAGAAATAAACAGCCCTGTTCCTTCTATTTGTTCTGATGAGCAAGGCAGAAATTTGTCATTTGCAGAATAGGTCCCCATGGTGGAATCTATTCGCCAGCTTCCCGGTGCAGGGGGTGTTTCTCTTGGCAAGATTCTGGCTCGGTAAATAACCCAGAATTTGCTCTTGATAGATGTTCACTGCACGCCAGCTTGTCTCCTGAGAGAGATATATAATTCCTTTTCCCACAGTCGGCTGTAAATTCAGAGTGATTCACAGCAGGTCCCTCTGCCAACAAGGGAAGGACAGGGCCCTGCAGGGGCGGCTGCTGTGTGTGGGTTCTGGGAAGCAGCAGGAGAGGCATGGGAAGGTGGGAGGTCTCGATAGCTGCTCTGAATGGGGCAGCATGCTTCCATTTGTCAGCGGTTTCGTGTGGCTAAGTGGCCGGGCTCTGTTGCAGACCAACGGCACAGCCCTCCAGGTGGCAGAGTGGCTGGAGCTGTGCTGCAGGCACTGGGGTAGCAAAGGAGGCAGGACAGGGAAGGGCAAAATCCATTAAGAAGATTAGGAAACCCCGTCCCGTAACAAGGGAGATCCCAGTTGTGACAGCTGTGCAGGTGGGGACCCACTTGCTGGGGGCAGTCCAGCAGTGTCCCCAAGGGAGCTGTGCCTGGAGGGTTGGGGTTTATTGGAGCTCTGGGTGACAGACAGTCCCACTTGCTGCAGTACTACCTCTGTGGAGAAGCAGCTCTCAGGAGATGCTACCAAGCTAAGCCAAGGGCTGTGTGTGTAATACATTGTCTTCCTCCATCACCGCTGGGCTTCACTGGCGTGC
The DNA here is from genome assembly GCF_007399415.2 of Gopherus evgoodei. Taxonomy (NCBI): domain Eukaryota; kingdom Metazoa; phylum Chordata; order Testudines; family Testudinidae; genus Gopherus; species Gopherus evgoodei. The sequence goes on along the minus strand of NC_044331.1, from coordinate 38,184,834 downwards.
ACAGCATCTCCCAGCTCATTTTGGGCCTAATTCTGTCCTGTGCCTGGGATCCACAAGGTGCCAAGGGAAGAGATGGGCCATCGGGGAGCTGACAGGGGCCTGTACCACCCCAGCATGAAACCAGCTGAGGAGTTATTCTGACTTACCCCATTGGTGTGAAAGCTGTATGGTACCTTCTGCTGTGGAGAATTGGCTCAGAGGAGCTCTGTTCTGCCATACCCTTGCCTGCTTGTGTAACGCCAACAGACCCTGGTCGTCAGTGGGCGGGATCAAACCTGGGACCTCAGGAGCTTCGTGCATGAGCCTCTACCCCATGAGCTAAAAGCCAGCTGGCTGGTAGCTAAGGCTGTAGAGCAGACTCATTTTATCTCTCTCTTTAATAGCCTTGGTGCTACTTACTGGGACAGAACACTACATCCAAAAGGTGTGTGGGTTACATTTGCACACCCTCTCCTGCTTCAGACCTGCCCCCTACACCAAGGGTGGTGTGGGACAGCTGGCACAGAAGCTATCTCCCCCCACTTCAGTGAGCCCCACACCAGTGGAGAATTTCCCTGCACAAGGGGGATTTGTGCTAGCCATTTGTTGGTGCAGTCTCTGTCCTCCTTGCACCTCTGGAGCAGCACAGTGCAAACAAAGCTGGCCAGAGAATCCAGCCCTTGTTCAGCCCCATGGCTACATGGATTCTTGGCATGTGTCCTAGCCAGTCTGCTCCCACTCCACATCTGGCTATGTATGAGATGCATGTGATGACCTTCTATAATGACCCAACTTACCTGGATCATTAGCAGGGTTTGAACTTTCCACACTAAACCATAAGCCTCTACTGCTTGAATAAAAGAAGTCCCCTACCTGATAGCAGTAATAGGCCTGGTCTACACTTACATTTTAAGTTGACATAGCTGCAGTGCTCAAGGTTCACAACTCTGAGCACCGTAGCTATGCCTGCTTCATCTCTAGGTGTAAACACAGTTAGGTCAACGGAAGAATGCTTCTCCCACCCTAGCTCCAATCAGTTGGGGAGGTGGAGTTTGTGATGGGTTGGATCACAGAAACCCCCTTGGGAATTGCCACCTGATGTGCCTAGACTACTTCTGACCCTCTTTTCCCTGCCAGCTTGAGAATCCAGTGCCTTGCATGGTTGTGCCAGACACGCTAGCCTGCTACAAACACAGACCCAGGTCTGAACCATGTCTCCCAAAAGCTGCAGACTTAACTGAAAACAGCTTAAGAAGTGTTCCTGTCTCTAACACTCAAGTACCCAACTCCAATGGGGTCCAAACCCCAAATAAATCCGTTTTACCCTATATAAAGCTTATGCAGGATAAACTCAAATTGTTGGCCCTCTATAACACTGATAGAGAGATATGCACAGCTGTTTGCCCCCTCAGGTATTAATACATACTCTGGGTTAATTAATAAGTAAAAAGTGATTTTATTAAATACAGAAAGTAGGATTTAAGTGATTCCAATTAATAACAGACAGAACAAAGTGAATTACCAAGCAAAATAAAATAAAACATGCAAGTCTAAGCCTAATACACTAAGAAAGTGATTACAGATGAAATCTCACCCTCAGAGATGTTCCAATAAGCTTGTTTGACAGACTAGCCTCCTTCTAGTCTGGATCCAGCAATCACGCACACCCCTGTGGTTACTGTTCTTTGTTCCAGTTTCTTTCAGGTATCCTTCGGGGGTGGAGAGGCTCTCTCTTGAGCCAGCTGAAGACAAAATGGCAGGGCCTCCAAGGGCTTTATATAGTTTCTCTCTTGTGGGTGGAATCCTCTCCCTCTCCCTGTGTAAAATCCCAGCTACAGGATGGAGTTTTGGAGTCACCTGGGCAAGTCACATGTCCATGCATGACTTAGTTCTCTACAGGAATGTTCCCAGGAAAGCTCAGATGTGGATTGGCATCTATCAAAGTCTGTTGTCATCTTAAGTGTTTCTTGATTGGGCACTTACTGAGAATAGTCTTTTCTCAAGAAGCTGGCCAAATGCTTCACTGAAGCTACTTACAATCGAACAAGTACACAGCCAATATTCATAACTTTGAATACAGAAATGATATATGCATACAGATAGGATGAATATATTCAGTAGATCATAATCTTTGCAGAGATACATGGCATATATAGCATAAAACATATTCCAGTTATGTCATATTTACATTCATAGGCATATTTCCATAAAGCATAATGGGGTGCAACATCACAGAGTTCCTATGGGGATGTTGCTGTAGTTTGTCTCTATGCTATGGTGCTATAGCTAGGCCACTAAAGTGCCCATGATATAGATATGGCAATAGACTTATTTTAATTGGACCAGCCGCTAGATGGGGACAAAGACACTGTGCTGGTGTGGGTCATCCACTAAAAAGACAAAGGCTGGAATACTCGTAAATATCATAATCATCTTGCACATAGGAATAGTCTGACTGGATCAGATCTGAGGTCCGTCTAGTGCAGTACACTATCTCTGACAATGGCCAGCACCAGATGCTCCAGAGAAAGGTGCAAGAAACCTCACAGTTGTGAGATCATCTGCCTTATGTCTCATAACCTCTAATAATTAGAGATTGGCTAATGCCCTGAAACATGAGGCTTATTTCCCTTCCAAAACTAGTATTAGCATTAACCCTTGTTCTCTTGTAGTCTTGTTCTCTATGTAAATGTCCAATTCCTCTTTGAAGCTTGCTGTGTTCTTGACTCAAGCAGTGAGTTCCGCAGTTGGATTATGCATAGAGAGGAACTAGTAGTTCCTTTCTTGTACTGGAAGAAGCTCTGATTCCTTTCAAGGGACTCACAGCAGGATGTGATAAGGGACTTAAGGGGAGGCGATAGTTGATCAGGAGTGAGCTAGGCAGCAAGAGATACCATAGAGCAGGGGTTGGCAACCTTTCAGAAGTGGTGTGCCGAGTCTTCATTTTTTCACTCTAATTTAAGGCTTCGCATGCCAGAAATACATGTTTTTAGAAGGTCTCTTTCTATAAGTCTATAATATATAACTAAACTATTGCTGTCTGTAAAGTAAATAAGATTTTTAAAATGTTTAAGAAGCTTCATTTAAAATTAAATTAAAATGCAGAGCCCCCCAGACCGGTGGCAAGGACCATGAGTGCCACTGAAAATCAGCTCTTGTGCCGCCTTCGGCACATGTGCCATAGCTTGCCTACCCCTGCCATTGAGTCCTGGAGAGGGGGGAGTCAATTATCCTTTCCTGCTTCACTAGCTACATGAATGTGCCTGGCCATTTGCGGTGGTAACTAGCCAAGGATGGGTCCAAGTCCACAAACATAACTTCCTCCGGGGCCTAGTGCTCTTTGGAGGAGTCCTGTGTGAGCACTCAGCAGGCTGAATGGTGAGATGAGCCCACTCAGATGGGATCACAGTACAAGATGGTCCAAAGCCAAATCTGTAATCCATACATGTTCTATCCCATGTGTTATTTTTGTTTGTATGAGTATATCTGGAGGCAGTCAGATCCAGTCAGAAAGATTCAGGCAGGGAAGGATGTGCAACTGTTTCAAAAATCGCTCTTCAGCACTGCTCAAAGAGGTGGCGGGATACCATAGGCTCTGATGCCACCGATGTGCTGATGGCATCCAGTTGTGTATCTCGTTCTCCACAGAGACAAGAGATGTTGTAACGGGGATGTCACGATTCTGACAAGAGATTAGCACCTACCTCAAGGATAGCTGGCTCATGCTGGACCCCGGCACAGTTGAAGTGATGCTGCTCAGAAGGTGGAGAATAAGGTTGGTTGGGATCTGATTTTCTTTCAAAATTTCTACAAAAATGAAAATTTTTCTATTAAATTTTTTCTTTGAAAATGTTCTGCTTTTTGGTACAAGACAAAAGAAAATTCAGTTTTTGGTTGTCAAAAAGTGAAATGTTTGGGGCTTTTGTTTTCTGATGAAAATGGAACTTTTAAAATTTATGTTAAAAATGTATTTTCTATTGGAAAATATTTAGATGGATATCATGGGGTCCACTCACTGCTGGTGGTGCCTCACCTTGGCTGTCCTGTCAGGCATTGCACCATCCTCAGGCAGGATCTTCATCCATCCTGTCTCATCCTATGGCCCCTCTCGCTCCACGAATTGCAGCCTCCTCTTTGTGACTCAGCCCTCTGACTGGGTCACCGTATGTGTTCCCCCTTTCTGGGTTATCAAAGTCCCTCTTGGCAAATGGGCTCAGACAGTCCTTCTGCTCACTGCACACTGGTGCCACTTTTTCAGCTGCTGGTAGAGGGACCCGGGCCCACCCTCCATTCTGGGTCCTCGCTCAGGGGTCCTCTTATTAGTAGCCAAGCTTTGATCTACATCATACCTTCCTGCTTTTCCCTGGAGCCTTTTCCTACCTTCTTGGCTTCCCCCCTCTCTGGGTTCACCAGCCTCCCAAGTCTCTCCTCTCAGGGAGTAACCATGGATTACCCCAGTGACGATGCATAGGGGGGACATGTGGGTTCAAGTGCCTCCCAGATTTCTGCTTGGCCTGCTGGGTGGGAGGGAAAGAGGCTCTGTTCTTCTCCCACTGTGCCTGTCCTCAGCATGTTTGAGTCCTGTCCCCGACAGCCAGGTCCAAGTGGGGAGAGTAAGGGGCAGGACCAGCCACTTCTCATGCCAGCTGGGTTGCTGCTCTGTGCAGCGTGGTGGCTGCCTGCGAGAACCCAGCTGGGGAGGTGGTGGTGGTCCATCCTCTCCACTTCCTGTGTGGGCGCAGCTGCTGGGGACAGGGACCGACTGAGCCATAGTCCTCCTTCCCTCCCCCAGCACATTTCCCACTCACTCCACTCCTGTCCTCAGCAGCCAGGCCCGGGAAGAGGGTGGCTCAACGCTGCTGCTTCCCCAACCAGGCTCTCTCAGGCAGCTTCTACACTGCACAGAGCAGGAGCCTGGAGAGGCCAGCTTCAGTTGCATGAGAACTGGCTCCATCCTGCTCCCTGCCCGGGGCCACCTGCCAGGGAGAGTGGTCGAACATGCCGGTGGGAGGCACAGTAGGAGAAGGACAGAGCACCCCCCCAGGTAACTCTGGTGGGACGAGGAGAGTGTGGTGGTTCCGGGGCTGGATGCAGGGTTGGGGGATTGCTGGGCAGAGGAAACACATGGGGCAATCACATGTCCTCCCTTTTAGATTGTGCCCCCTCAGTACGGGGAGGCACGAGTCATTTATGGGTCTCTGGCCCCTAACGCACCTCCCTCCTCCCAGGGAGTGACTGCAGACTACCTCCCTTCAGCCCACTTCTGCTCTCAGCTTCTGGGCTTTATACAGGCTCCTCCTGTTCCTCCCCAGCTGGGCCTAACTTAATCAGCCCCTGCTCCCTGGGTCCTCCTCCAGGTGGAGCCTGGGAAGTTAATTGGCCTGCCTGGCCATTTGTACAGGTGTGACTACCTGCTCTGTCCTGGTTACTATATGCAGCCAGTCTTCATCTAAATCCAGTAAAAAAAAATTAAAATAGGATATTAATCCTAATTAATAAGGATTTATTCATAAATTAAAACTATCATATAAAAGGGACAGGTGAGTGAGTAGTGAATGGATACAAAGGTACTAACAACCAATAATCCATTGAAATTGAAATATGGAGAAATAACTGAAATATACATAATAGTAGACTACACGGAATGGAAGTCTGGGATCGCTACTTGTCACTGAACATAGCCATCATATCAGAGGTGGCATATAAAATGAGTCTACATAGATTTTCTTTAAAATTCATACCTCTCTCAGTTTCCAGGAGTTTTAGAAGATCATCATTACTTTCACTCCATTTACCATGATCCCCAATTAAGAGACCAAAGAAGTGGACATTTATACTCCTGGATATCTTTTTGATGTCTTCTTACAACTTGGAGTAACAGTCAACCTTCTTCCTGTGGTCTCTTTCCAAACTGTTGGAATTATCCTCCCAGTGAACAGTTCCTAAGATGAGGTTCCACTATTGTTTTCCACCAAAGTTTACTAACTTTGTCAACCACAGCAGAGATTACCCTATTATGTGTTCTAATCCATGTATCCTTAGTTTTATAGCATTGCCCAGAGATATGTGGGACTGTCTCCCTCACCTTTCCATACCATCTATACATAGTGTGAGCTCCTTCTTGCCAATGTCTCCCTAGTTGGATAAACATTTGCCCTCATTTGTAGTAGGATGATTTAACCATATAAAATCTCTTTAAGAACGAATTGCGGATAGTTTTGTTCTTAAAATACTCGATCCTTACACCCTGACACTTCAAACTACACCACCTGGAGTATTCCTTTTCTCTCCATTTCTTTGGGATAGGAGTAGTTGCACTATAGATCATGATTTTATCCACTAAATTTTCTCCAGGGTATACAAAGGATAAATTGATTCAATTGTCCCTAAAAACTATATGCCTCCTCCATTTATGGCTCAGGATGTTGGGTATCTGTACGCTAAACTCAGTGCTGGCCCTCCATCTCTTTCCCTGACATAAAATAGCTCATCTGTAGTACTCTGTGGAAGATGTAAAATCTTTTTAACAACTATCCTAACTAAAACATCTACTTCATTTAAAACATAAAAAGGAGGCTTGACTAAAAGCAAATTATAAAATAACCTAGGCAAAACAGATGTCTGTAAAATCATCAATTTTGGGGCAGGTTTAAGAGGAGCCCTACACAAACCATCACACCACTTAGTCAATTTATCCTTGAGACAGACCATCCACCCCATCCAGGGGTCTAGTCTTGCCCCCAAGTACTTTTCAAATTGACCTGGTTGTTCGTAGTCAATGCTGTAACTACCCAATCTCCAATTCTCCCTTGGGTTAATCACATATTAGAGATTAGGTAGTCTTCTTAACATTGACCCATAAACTAGTGTTCCGAAAAAACAACCTAAAATCTCAAGATTTTTAATTAGCCCCTGATAAGAATGACTTAAAATTGCCACATCATCAGCAAATACCAATGAAGTGATACTATTCCTCTGAACATAAACCCAGAGCCCTCAGATTCTAGTTTAACTAACAAGGGATCCATAGCTATCTTAAATAAAATTGGAGACAAAGGCTTCCCTTGTTTAACCCCACTCCGTGTAAATATGGACTCAGTTCTATCATCACCAACCCAAACCCTAGTAGTTCAATTGCTATACAAATCCCTAATAATTTCTATAAAATGTTCACCAATCCCAAACCTTGTAAGGCCAGACATATTGTGCCTATGGCCTATAGAGTCAAAGGCCTTAACCAAATCAACAAAAACAATGGTTAATTCATCCCCACTCTGCTCGCTCCCCTCTAATCAAATGATCTAAAATCGAGATATTTTCTTCACATCCTGGAGCTGAAATAATCCTTTTGGTCTGTTGCATTTTTAACTGTAGTCATCAATCTTAAAGCTACAATTTTTTGGTACATTCTAACCCAAACAGATCCAATAGTCAGCAGTCTCCCAGAGGATAGTTTAGCTAATTCTTCCTTATGTTGCACTTTGGCGATTAAAATATTTCTATTTTCTTGAAAAATGTCCTGGGACCTGAATATTTAAAAACCATATATTAATTTTTTTTGTAAGAATTTGAAAGTCCAAATTAAAAATCTCCATAAATCATTAACAGTTACTGGGTTGGGGCCTGGGGCACTATCTTTACGAATATCTTTCAAGGCCTCCCTAACTTCCTCCATCGAGGTGGGACTCTGTAATAAATCATTATCCGCATTCTCAACGGCCAAGGGCCAACCTATCGTACTTCCATGTCCATTATTATCTAGCATATCTACTGTAACAGACCCAGGCCAGTGGGGTACAAGAGTCTGGTAGAGGGCAAATATACTGGTCACTGGATGAATAGTTTTCTGTTCCCTGAGTGACCAGAGCAGGGGCTGCATTAGAGTAATCAGGAACCTGCTAGAACCAATTAACGGAGATGGGCTGATTAGAACACCTGCAGCCAATCAAGGCAGGCTAATCAGGGCACCTGGGTTTAAAAAGGAGCTCACTCCAGTCAGGGAGGCGGGAACCAGAGGAGAGGAAGTGCATGTGAGGAGCTGGGAGCAAGAGGCACAAGGAGCTGAGAGTGAGAGGATGTGCTGCTGGAGGACTATGGAGTACAAGCGTTATCAGACACCAGGAGGAAGGTCCTGTGGTGAGGAGAAAGAAGGTGTTTGGAGGAGGCCATGGGGAAGTAACCCAGGGAGTTGTAGCTGTCATGCAGCTGTTACAGAAGGCACTATAGACAGCTGCAATCCACAGGGCCCTGAGCTGGAACCTGGAGTAGAGGGCAGGCCCGGGTTCCCCACAAACCTCCCAACTCCTGATCAGACAGAGGAGAAGTTGACCCAGACTGTGGGGAAGATCACTGAGGTGAGAAAATCTGCCAAATAAGCGCAGGACCCATCAAGGTAGAGGAGGAACTTTATCATACTACATAATATTTTTCAGTCTCAGTAAGGGGAATACTGCATTTAACTCTATCAGGTTCTCCCATAATTATACATGCTAATCTTTTCTTATCTTTAGCAAATAATTGTTGATAGAATTTATAACGAGCCTTTTTAGTGACATAACTTCAAATAGAAATAGACTGCCTCTTCCTATTGCCATTCCCTTTATTCCTTATCCTGTTTCCATTCCTCATCTCCTGTTCCTCAACGTCACTGCTCAAATCAACATCTATCAAAGATTTACACAATTCCTCTACCATTGTCCACCCAACTGAAGCCATATGATCTTCTGGCAATAACTTTTCAATTTCATCTAGACTATTTAAGATTTGTCCAGCCTTCCTAGCTTGTCTACTTTGCCTACACAATATACCCATATTATCCACAGATGGATGCACTCTTAATGGCAAAAAATTTTCCCTAGGGGAAGGAATCTCCAATACGCAATCATCACCAAGTCCTTCATTACTCGATTAATCAATAACTCTTAATCCTCTTCTTAGCCAATTCACATCTTTTATCAGAAATTTGTTTGTCGGTTTTCATCCCTAATTCACTCTCTATGCTCTTATTTATGTTTTTCTTGCCAGCATAATTAATCTCTAACTGGGTGTTCAACTTCTTGTTCAGTCCCTACATGAGATTGAGTAGACTCCCTAACACCCTTCCTAATCACCTTGCTTTCTTTCCTTTGTTCATTCCTAACTGTGTCTAAAGTGTTGGCTCAGTCCTGATTTAGAGTGGAAAACCATTCCACAGATTGAACAGGCATAGCCCGTCTCCAGGGTAATCACTTCTCTGCGCACACACTTGGGGTCCTGGCAAGGTATATTGTGGAACTGAGAATATTTACCACACTTTTTGTATACAACTCTGATGGCCTTGCTCTTCTGGACCACATTTATCTGTTTAGCCCACTTTCCAAAGGTAGCGAAAATCTGTGGGCAGATGGGACAATTAAAACAATCAACGGGATATTCTAAATAAAAAATTCCATCATTCCATGAGCTGCTGTTTGATAAGTTATCCGTGTTATTAAAAACAGTAGTTAAATTAGTAATAAAATGTCCTTTCTCGTTAAAATATGGATCATCCAAAGTATCTAAATACTTCAAACTAGGATTAAAATTGTTCACATCTAAATTATTAAAAGTTTAATTGGTAAAAACCATAAGTAAAAATGATAAATCACTATTGACCTGGTTCTCAACTATCAATCCAAATTCCTCCACTCCCATATCGTCTCTGATAGGGAGGTCACCTATCTCAGTCTCATGAGATATCCACTCACACAAAAATGTTTTGTACATAGGTCCAGTGACCCTAATTAGTCCCCTAATATATTTAATACTGACATCCAGGGCACCAAAGCTGGCAGCAGGGGAATTGTTTACCCAGTCCAGCGCCCTTCCAGTCTAGTATGGTGTGGGCATCCCATCACAATGGAAATATTTTAGCCATCTTTAACAGAGAAATTTTGATAAACTAACTGGGATCCTCATGCTTCCAAATGTGGGGAAGACTACGTATGGTTCCTGTTAAGAGAATTCCTATCCTGGATGATCAGGTAAAATAAGTGGCAAAAAATACCTTCCTCTACCTGGCAGCTTGCTAAAAAATTTTGCTCCTTCCACTTAGAAGAAGATCTGGCCATCATCACTTCCAAATTTATATGTCTGTAGCTCACTGCAATGGGGGATGAATGAGAATGCAATGCAGAGGGTACAGCATGCTGCAAGTCTGCCTTCTCATTGGGCCAGGTTGCCATGAGCACATCCTCCCTGTGCTCTGATTCCTCCATTGGCTCCCAATCCATAGCTATAGTCGTGACCCTCAAAGCCATCTGCAGGTCTGGACCCAGCTACATCCATGGCTGCATCCCTGTCCAAGGCCTACCATGACAGCCAGGAAAATGCAGATCTCAGTATCCAGGATGAAATGCATGACAGCTGGAAATGAAACGTTCTTGGTCAAGGGGATTTGGCTCTGGAATGAACTTTCAGGGGGAATGAGACTAACCTGGAGTCTGGCCATCTTTGGCTCATGCTGCAAGCCTCTCCGGTTTGAGAAAGCTCTTCCAGAGCAGGAAATTCAGGCTGAGAGGGAGAAGCTGGAAGTTATGTCAGAAATTGAGGAAGAAGAAGTGAGCAAAGAGGAATGGCTGCAGATTAGGAAGCAGGAAAAAAGAATAGAAGTATCTGTATTTGGAAAAGAGGAAGCAGACAGGGATGGAAAAAAGAGAAGGAAAAGGATTGATATCTGATACTTATCCAATCACTAGCTGAAGATATAAGGCTGGGAGATGTTAATCCCTTGAGAACAGCGGAATGGATTAGGTGGCGTATTGGAGACATATTAAGAGCTAAAGGAATACAAGGTGGAGCAGTATTAGTAGAACATGCACATAAGGAACAAACAGAGAAACTTCTTAAAATCGCAATGTTAGGGAAAATGAAAGTAATTTGCCAGCTGCCTACATTTATGACAGAAGCAAGAGGGGTCATGTACAGGGTTCCACTAGGCCTGACTGAGGATTAAATTAAAAGGGGTACAGATGAGGACCGACTGCTATTTGTTAAGCAATGGATTAGCAGGCGAGGGGGAGAACACCAACCGTCCGAGTAACGTTTAAAGGTACAACAGTACCTGATAGGGTTAACATAGGAGACCAACTCTTCTGAGTTAAACCATATACCCCGGCCCCTTGGAGATGTTTTTGTAAAGGTCAAAGGTTCAGGCACATGGCCGCTGTCTGGAAGGGGAAAATGAGGTGTGCAAATGTGGAGGAGAACTGTATGGAAGGAATAGAACTAAAATGCAGCAACTGTGGAGATAAGCACAGTGCAGCATACAAAGGGTGTGTGGCAGTGGAAGGAGCTAGAGAGTTACAGAAAATTAAAACTATCCATAAAATATTCTGTGGAAAAGCTGTGAAAAGACATTCACAGCAGAATGTGGAGTGGGAGGAAAATGCCATTGAGGGAAAAGAGCTCCTGGTACAACAACACCCAGTTCAGGGCAGAAAAGACTATATAAGAGGAACTGATGAAGATGGACTACTTGTAGGCAAAGAGAAATTTACAGCATTTATGATAGAGATGATTAATTGCACTTTACAGACAGAGAAGAAGATTGAAGGAATAAAATTTATAACAAAAGCAGCAGAAAAGTTTGCATAGAGGCAAGCTCTCAATAGACCTCATTCATGCAATTTTAAATGAAAGTAATAATGTTGTTTAAACAACATGATTCTAATGTTATTTTTTGCAGGAATGCACATAATTTAATAACATGTGGCCAGGAAATAAAGAAAACTGTTTTTGAACTGGAAAGCAAACCCGACGTGCTGTGTGAACAAGAAACCAGGTTAGTGAGAAAACTTATGTCTAGACTTCCAGGATATGATGTAATCAGAGATGACAGAGAAATAAAAGGAGAAGGAAGGGTCTGTAGATTTATAAACGACGGTCTTCTTTACAGGGAAGTAGAGGTGCCGAAGTAAGTTTTGAGTACAATGCTGTTGAGATTCTTCTGCAGAATAAAAGCAGCCTTATACAAATCTATACTATGTACAGCCCATGTGAAAAAACAACTACTAGGCACTCTAGAATTGGAAGAGTTAGCTAAGGGTCTCAAAGGCCTGAATATTGTTTGTGGAGACCTTAACAGCCCTAACGAATTATAGGGAAACAGGAAAACTGATTATAACGGCAAATGCCTGGAACAGTTCATTGACAGGCACAACCTGGTCTTGCTCAATAGTGGAGCACCTAGTAGGTTTAATTCGGTGAATGGAACCTTTTCATGTTTAGATATGGGAACTGCAACAAGCAAGATAGCAAGTAAATGCAGCTGGGAAATCTATAAAGAATCTGGAAAGGGAAGTGATCACTTCCCTGTGGTAATTACAAATCAAGACCAAGGTAAGGTTGAAGGAATTCCTATCTGCTGCATTAGAAAGAAAATTGGGGTCTTTTTAAGAGTAGGTGTGCTGAGTAACTAAGTACCAATTGTGTAAGTGATAATTTAGCAGAATTTCATAATAATATAATAAAGGGAGTTGAAGCAGCTATATGTAAGAAATCAAATTGCCACAAACTCAGAAATCCAGTTCCCTGGCGGAAAGAAAATTGTAAAGCAAAAGCAGCAATTAAAAAAGGAAGAAAGAAGGCATACAAATAAGCAAATAGCACAATGAATAGCAAGGGCTTAATGAACTGTAAAAGTGGTAAAGCGATGGCATAAAGAATTATTAAAAAGCTAAAGAAAGAGTCGGAGAAAGTCTTGTGGGAAAATGAACAAAGATTCCAAGGTTTCAGAGATACATAAACAAATTAAAAGAATGAATGGGACATGGAGTGAAAACAAATGTATACTTGGTCTTAGAGTAAATGATAAAGTTGAAAGTTCTAATTTAGGAAAAGCAGACATCTTAGCAAAAGAGTTCCAAAAAGCTAATAAGGATACACAAATCAAAGTAAAGAGTTTTGTGAGCACAGAAGAATGTTTGCTGAAGAAAATTGTGAGCTCTTACATGGCTGGGTGGAATATAACGATGACATACTGAATGAAAATTTCCACATACAGGTGCTCAAAAAAGCTATAGAATACGTAAAAATAGAGCCCCAGGTAAAGCTAGCATATGTAAAAAAAAGCTTAAGAACCTACCAGAAGGAAGTTGGAGTTTCATTGAAATTATATCATAATATATGGGGGAAAGGAATACTGCTGGCAGAATGGAAGCAACCTGTGGTTATAGAGATAGGAAAACCTGGCAAATTATGCACAAGATCTGATGCATATAAACCTATTGCCCTCACATTGTGTGTGGGCAATATTATGGAAAGACTGATCAACGAGAGATCAGCAGCATGCTGGGGAAAAATGACATTATAACCTGTGTACAAAGTGGAAACAGGAAAGGAAGATGAACAATTGATCCTATTGTAAGATTTAGAAACAGGAATACAAAAAAAAAACAAACAAAAAAACCCCAGGAGGAACAGAGAGTTTAGGATAGCTGCTTTTTTGGACATTGAAAAAGCATATGACATGTTCTGGAGAGGAGGCTTGCTGTATATACTAGCTGCAAATGGAATGTTCTTAAGTGATAGAACCTAACAAGTCAGGGTCGGGGTGGCTTTGTCAAATATTTCTAAACTTACTAAGAGCACTCCACAGGGGCGTGTTTATGATCCAAACCCTGTTTAACATTACGATTCATAGGCACTGAGGTTTTTTTCCCCCAGGGCTGCTTCACCCCACTCCACCCCAGGGCCCCGCTCCCACTCTGCTCCCTCCCCCAAGGCCCCATCCTCATTCCATCTCTTCCCGCTCTGCTCCATCCCCTCCCCTGAGGCCCCTCCCGCCTGCCATTTGCTGCTCTGCGGCCTCCCCCAAGCACCTCCCCCAGCCGCCAAACAGCTGATTGGTGACAGCCGCTACACAGCTGTGGCTGGTGGGTCCTGAGCACCCACTATTTTTGTTTCCATTGGTGCTTCAGCCCCTGGAGCACTCATGAAGTCGGTGCCGATGTTATGATTAATGATCTCTCAGAAAGTGTATGCACAGGTGTAGGTATAACTCTATTGGAGGATGACTGTGCTATACAGGCCAAACACAGAAGACTTAAGATGGCCGTGGAGAGATCCAATGAGGCTCTCCAGGGGATTTCAGAATGGGGAGATACATGGGGATTTAGGTTCTCACTTGCTTAAAACAAAGGAAATGATCTTCACAGAAAGAAAGACTGGGGAAGGACGGAACCTCTATCTCTGTACTGAAAAAATACAGGGCATTCAAAAACTGTACATTTTTAGAAGTTATGTTCGAAAACTAACTCGGAAGAGTCATCTTGATAATATCAAGGTGAAATGTACAGATAGGATGAATTTGCTTTAAGAATTTGCAGGGAACAGTTGGGGTGAGAACACAGGGTAGATGCTGTAGAGGGCATTAATAAGACCAGTCCTAGATTATAGACACTAACCTTTTCATTCATTTCAGTCCAAGCTCTGCAAATTGCCTGTGGTGCGAGTAGGACCACTCTGTTGTGTTCGTTGCAGGTAGCAACTGGAGAAATGCCTATACATTTAAGGATGAAATGATTATGTTTTACCTTTTGGCTAAGGTTAATGGAAATAGTGGAGATAAGAGCACTAAACAAATAGACGAGGACTGTTGAGAATTAAATAGACAAGAAGTGACGGGGCGCACAAACTCCCACATGCTAACAGGGTCAAAAGGTCGGTAAAAGACTTGGATGAAAAGGAAGGTCTGGAAGAAATTGAAGTCTTTAGTCCTGTAGCTGGACGGTTGTCTCTCCTATTGTGGATTTGGAAATCTATGATGAAACAAAAGGGAAGCAGGACCATCAAACATGACAACTGATTTATGAGTTTATCCATGGCAAATGAGGTCAGCATTGCCAAATCTATAGTGATAGCTCTAGAGGTGATGACACAGGCAAAGTGGGAATGGTCTTTTTTATCCCTAAATTTGGAATTAGGAGATCTCCGAGACTGTCCAATTTTGTGGCCATCAGGATGGCTGAATTGATGGGCATGCTGCTGGCTCTGACCTAGAGAAGGGATGTACGCCCAAGTATGACTGCTATCCTATCTGGCTATCAGATATCATGGTGTTGGAAAGGGAGCTTCAGAAAGCATGAGTGGCTTTGTCAATGAATATTTGTTCTTTAACTACAGAGATAGAGTAATAGTGTGGATTACTTCCCATATCAGAATACCAGGCAAAAAATGCAGAGGCTGATATACAGATTCCCCTGAGTAAACAGGACTTCAAAAGTTTGGTTGAGAGAACTTAAGGAATGGCAAAACTATGGATCAAAGAGAAAAAAGGTTCTGTGAAATATGTCCTAAACTTGAGTATAATGGTGTATTTAATAGCTATAAGAACGGCCATACTGGGTCAGACCAAAGGTCCATCCAGCCCAGTATCCTGTCTTCTGACAGTGGCCAATGCCAGGTGCTTCAGAGGGAGTGACCAGACCAGGTAATTACCATGTGATCCTTCCCCTGTTGCCCATTCCCAGCTTCTGGAATGACAGAGGAAGTAATGTAACTATATTTAGAGTGCTAGCAAGTCACTGTGACCTGAACAGTAATAAGCCCAAGGAGGGTTTGTACAACACATGCAAAGTCCAAGAAAATGCTATGGCAATGCAGGGAGAATTACATGGAAAGACAGCATAAGGAGAACTGAGCCGCTGCAAGGTGAAAGAATATAGCCTGAAAGGATTGGTGGGAGTCCCCAGAAGGGAGGGAACTTTAAAAAAACAACAGCATTACTTTGCTTTTTTAAGGCTATGGGATTGGGTGAGCAGATATAGGGTTTTGCTCAAGCTAAAACTGCGGCAGGGGGTGGCCATGGCCTCGTATGCAGGGCTGCTGCGCTGGAAAAGAAAGGAAGAGGCTGCAGGAGGAACACTGCAGTCATTGCCTACTGAGGAGGAGAGCAGGTAGGAGACAAGGAGGAGTCCTGGAGGAAGGAATCCCATAGATCCTGCCTGGAATATAGACTGTGTCAAGAACCCAAGAGAGTGAAGTAGTCACAGGGAACAGAGAAGGTTCCTGTGGAGATAGAGGAAGGAAGAGATGAAGGAGCCCTGGGAAACAGAAATCGGGTCTGGGATTGCATGGCCCGTGGTTGCTATTATGGGATCCCTGGGCTGGAGCCCAGAGTAGAAGGTGGGCTGGGTTCCCTTACCAGCCACTGGGGCAGTGGCATAGTCTGGGCATTGGAATGGCAGACTGCCCGAGAGAAATTGTCCAGTGGGACTTTGATATCCTGCCAGGGGAAAACAATGGTGAACTGGCTGGAGGGCCAAGGCACAAAGAGGGAGCAATCCAGTCCAGAGAGAGATGGGGAGTGCAATTGAAGGAGGGGGCATCAGAATGGCCAAAAGCTAATCCCCTGATGTGGCCACAAGGAGGCTCCAACGCAGCGAGACACCCCCGCTTACAGGACCACATATGCATTCAGATCTAGAACTCGGCAGGTCAGGGATCTCTCTAGCCACGGTTGATTCCCAGCCATTCTGCAGTACACAGGTGAAAACCCGCTCTGGGCATGTGGGGAGGAGAGCTGAGAAGCACTGGCTCTGTAGCTCCTTTCTGTTTGGTTTCTCTGTTTGTTTGTAGCTCACCAAGGGCTTCACAGCCTAGTCCCTCCCTGCACCCAGGAGCAAAATTACTTATTGATTTTCGGAGGGAGTCTTCCCTTATTACTCTTCATAATCTTCCGCCTGCTCGTGAACATGACCAGGGCAGCAGGCGTTCTGGTGGCCAGTGATCTGAGAGATTGTCTTGGAGTGGGGAGGGGGTAGCATGTAGAGACAGGGACGGGATCATGGGGAGGGGCAGATAGCGCCTCCCTTCCAGGCTCTTGAGGTTCTGTGCCAGGCTGAGCTTTTCTTGTCTCCTGCTCCTGGCACTGATAGGACCAGTATGGGCAATGCCATGGCGTGGTGGGTCTCTCTTTTCTGGTGGCTGCTGTAGGGGAATCAGCCACCTTTCCACCTGTGAGATTTGAGGGCAGAGCATCTGTGGGACCCATCTGGCGGGGCAAAGGACGGGGAGGGTGTAACAACAGTCTGGTGGCATGAGGACTTCACAGCTGTAGCTCTGAAAGAGACAGACCAGCCTGCCTGAATTACTGGCTCCACCAGGGGTCCAGTGCCCAGGACAGCATTCCATTGCTTCTCGGGTCTGGTGCATCAAGGCTACGAAAGGAGATCGCTGCTGCAGCAGCACAGGCAGACTGGGTGGGGAGGAGAAGACGTTTGTAACATCACTCCCCTTTAGTGTCCAGGGTTTTTACATTAGGGTCCTCTCATCGAGCCCCATCTTGTCTATATCAGGTTGTGTCAGCAAGCGAAGGGACTGATGTAGTGTGTGTGGCTATAGAGAAGTGTGAATGCACAGCTTTCTATCTGGATGTGTACCAGGAGTGTGTCTGGATATGGCTATACATTGATCAGAAGTATGCATTATCCTGGGACTCTTTAGGCACTGGAGAAGGCAGAGTTTGGGTACAGATCCAAACAGTTCCAGGAGGGCTTGGATTCAAGGATTCTACTTTGACTCATTATAGATACTGCAATGAACTTTGGATCTAGATCTGGATTTAGATGCAAACCTCCCCAAAAGTTGGGTCTGTTTGGATCATGGAGTTAGGGCCTATCCCATCTCTAACA
Source organism: Gopherus evgoodei (assembly GCF_007399415.2). Lineage (NCBI taxonomy): Eukaryota > Metazoa > Chordata > Testudines > Testudinidae > Gopherus > Gopherus evgoodei. The sequence continues at coordinate 38,167,204 of NC_044331.1, read as the reverse complement.
GAAACCTGGGCGTTGCCACACCAGAAAAGACTGGTGCTCTATCTAGCGTGGTGTCTTGTCCCTGGTCCTGATCCTGCAATGTGCTGAGTGACTTCTACACCATGCTAGGCACCCTCCCCTCCCACCTTGCAGGATGCTGGGTGCTGAGAAAAGAAAGCCATACACCCGTTGGCTTCCCTCACATAAAATATCTATAGTTCAGTGCTGTTTCAGGAGGCAGTGGGCATGTTTCTTTCTGACCACAACTGATGATCTTTTGCTCTGAAGCATGAGGACTGATGATTGAATGAGAATGGATGCATGTGTGTGTATATTTTCTAAAGGTACTGATGGATTCACCTATTTATTTATTTAATCCAGTTACTGGGCACCTATTGCAAGGCATCTAAGCACTGTAAAATAACTACATTTAAAAAGAAAACTCTGGACATTACAAATGTTGAAGAACCAAGCGTCCCTAATATGCTGTCCAAAAGCATCAGAAATGTAGCACTAGGACAAGGCACCATTGCTCACACCAGAGGATCAATTAACATGGCCTGTGTAATGCAGGAGGTCAGATGAGATGCTCTAAAGGGTCCTTCTGGCCTTAAAATCCATGAAATTCTATGAACACTAGGAACAGAGAGTGAAGGAAACGGATGCAAAAGGCTAAGTGGATCCCCAAATAATCAGGAACAGGCCAACTGAAATACAGGACTGACTGGTTCTTTTGTCTATAAAGGGACGTTGTATGACCCTCTTCACAGCACTATCTGGGCAACTCAGAATCAACAGTGGCTTCTTGTCCTCACAACCCCAGGGAGACGGGAAGTAGAATGGGGTGAAAGTTTTCAGCTGAAACTTTGTAAAGTGAAAAATGCGGATTCCTGTCGACAGAGACATTTTGCATATTTGTGCTGATTTTGGCATATTTCTGAAGAAGTTTCAGCTTTTAGATTCAAAATGATTCTTCATTTCAGAAGTACCTTTAATTTTACTTACAAAAAATTTAAATGGGGCTGGGAGGTGGAGAGGAAGCTCAATCACAGCAACACATCTCATTTGGGGTCAAAAGGAATGGTTTCTTCGACTTGAAATGACTTTTCGATTTGCCAATCATTTTTTAAAAAAGTCATTTTGGGGTTGACCTAAATTGAATTTTTGAACTGTATTTTTCTGAATTGCCAGTGAACCAAAACAACCCCATTATTTACCCAGCTGTAGCAGGAAGTAGTATCCCCAGTTTAGAGATGGGGAACTGAAGCCCCGTGTACATTACATGATTTGCCCCAAGCGTGACCCAGGGACTTTTGTGCCAACTGGCAGAGGGCATGGGGTGCATAAGGCTTTGTAGGGTGGGTCTGTAGTTGGCCAAAGAATGTAATGATAAGTCTCTAACACAAGCCTGTGTCACACTGGTCATCAGAATCATTGTGAGCTGTATGCATGGAAAATATGTGAGGAGTTATGTTCTCTAGGTCTGTGAGTTAAGGCAGGTCACCGAAAGGATCCATATTCCCCTATCAGGCGAGGGAAAGAGAGGCTAATGTCACTCCGGCGGGTCAGGTGCATGCTGAGTATTGTGTGGTTCACAATGGATGCCCACTTGCGGTCTGTGCAACATGCTAATCGATAGAATGAGGGGGATGCAGGAAAAAACAAAAGCAGCCAAGGTGATTCTGCTTCAGAGTAAAGACAATGAACGTTTGGAACCCTGTCTCGGGTGCAGATAAAGTCCCAGCTGCTCTTTGTCAAGAGGAGGCCAGTGGCTGGCAGGTTTGGGCTCATGAAAAAGTGGTTTCAGCAATGCTGGTGGAAAAACACTGTGAGAAGGAGTCTGGGGTCAGCAGGACCCTATTAGATAAGAGGGCATCTTGTGAGCTGTGTGTAGACTCTCGAATGTATATTATTTGATTAGATATGTGACTTTTTGCTTCCAATAGTTCTGCTGGCCAGCCTAGGAATCTCTGTTCTTTGTTAAATAGCCATATCCTTGCTTTCTCTATAACCCAGTGGAAGCACTGTGTAACGGGGAAGCTGGGGTGTTCCGTTCCTCTGGGAACAGCAGGCCTGTGTATGTCCAGTGGAACAGGGGCTGGATGCCGCAGAGGGCCACTTGGAGGATGTGGGGGTTGCAGTCTGCCTAGTGTTAGCCCGCAGGAGGCGCTTAAGTGGAGCTGTGTTCTAAGGTGTAACTAGCAAAGGTTGGGAGGGGAGTGCTTGTGTTGCCAGAGGCTGGTGGAGTCAGGGGGCTGACCCCTGGCAGGCAGAGATGAGACTTCCTCACGCTCAGGGTGGGAGCGAGGTGCCTCATGTCCCTGGGTGCCTTGGGAAGCATCCCACCAAGGGCACACAGGAAGGCTGGAGCAGAGTTGGGTTCCGAGTCCCAGTCTGGTGCCCTCTATGCTCTTAGAGTATCCTGCCTCCTGTCACCTCGCACCAGGCTAAGTCCATATGAGTGACACCAGATTTGCAGTCGGTGAGAGAGCCAAGTGCCCTGCAGTCCCTAAAGGCAGCAAATCCTCTTCCCTTACCAGAGTCGAGGCCTTTCCTGTGAATGCTGAGGGTGAGAATCCCAGCAGAGGGCTCTCTGTGCTCTCCTGGGCAGTGGGCTTGCCAATGCATTGTCAATAGTAGAGGATTCAAAGCAAGCCCTGGCACATTCTCTCACTAGAATGGCCTTAGAGAAGCAATTGGTGGTTCAGAAAGGCTTCTGGAGCTGCAAGGATCCTGCCCCTCTCCTCCCCCAGTCCCACAGCTTTATTCCATCTGGAACAATTTACCAAGAGTCACGGTGGATTCTCTATCACTGGCCATTTTTAAATCCAGATTGGTTGTTTTTCTAAAAGATCTGCTCTGGGAATGATTTTGGGGCAGTTCTCTGGCCTATGTTCTATTGTCCATTGGCTTATGTGTTTGTGGGTTCTTTCCATGTGCTTTCCCAGCGCTGCACAGACAGCTGGTTCAGCAGATCTTGATAGCACTATCCAGTGTGGTTAAGTGCTGGAGGCTGGAATGTTGTTGCCTCGGTAGTGCTGTTTAGGCTATTCGGTGCATCTGTCCTTGGAGCTTCCATGTTATTAGTAGATAGCACAGCATGTTAGTTCAGCGGACTTCAATGTTAGTCAAAGACCACAGGCACGGCTCAGTGACAAAGGCACCCGCCCTGGTTTATTGCTCTCAAGCTACAGTCCTAGAGCCATGGTTACAGGTAAGCTAATACGAGTGCAATGTGGCAAGGAATGGCGCAGTCAGCAGTGGGACTGTTCTCTGTCCCCTTGGCCAAACAAAGAATTAAGGTGAAGTACCCTAACATATATAGACTAAAACAAATAACCAACATACACAACTTCCACACCGCTGTACGTATCTCATTTGTCACCTCCCCTTCCTCCTGATATCTTGAACATAATCAATCCCTATTCACTGTTTTATCAAACCATCTGATCTTATACTAGATTGGGGTGCATCTATCCTAGCTGGAATATATTGACATCAATATCTAGTGCCTAGTACACTAGCAACAACTCTAAGTTCATGTACTGGACAGTGAACTTGTGAGCATCTGCTTTAATACATGGCCTGACTTTGGCTCAGGCCTGAGATCTTGCATCAGGCCCAGTGCTCCAGGATCTCTCTCTCTACTGCAGGTTCTATGGGAGGTCAGACTAGACCATCACAGTGGTCCCTTCTGGCCTTAGAAAGAAGCAATCTGCTAAATTCATCCCTTCAAACTTGTTACCCTGAATAAGGGGCATTCATGTTAATGGCAGGTAGGGCTGCGAGGGTCTGGCTTGGTGATGGGGCTTGGAGTGGGTGGCGAGGCCAGGATGTGGATGGATGTTCTTGGGAGGAACTGAGCTGTGTTCTGTGGAGCTGTGTTCAAACGCTGACATTCTGAGAAGCCTCTGACCCTGCAGGGTGAAATGGTGGCAGGATCAGCATCTCTAATATGTTTAGTTGGTTCCTAACTGCAAGTAAAGAAACTGTCAAGTTTGAAATAAAATGCCCTCATTAACTCCGCTAGCTGGACTGGTTCCCCCCCTGCCCCCTTTCGTTCCCCAGCCCTCTCCGTGCAACTCATTTTAATCATAATTTGTTAGGCTATCACCCTGGAGTGCATATCTGGAATATTAAGACACGTGTAATGGAATACACATAGATATATATATTTCCCCACCCCTGAAATCAGATAGAGCCCGTAGTGGAAGAGGCTGATAAATCCTGCAGGCAGTGGTGAGGCAGGAGGAGAGGTGGACCAATTTAATTAATTCTTATCGTTTCTGACAGAGTCAGAGTGTGCTGAGGAGGGAGAGGGATCTCCTCAGGTTAGCCAGAAAACCTGTCTCCATTACTGCCCTCAGAGCAGGGAAGAAAACAGCTCGATCAAAGAGTTGAAGGCTGCAGGCTCCCTACCCCTTCCCCCCCCGCCCTAGCCCCCATTCCAAATGTGTGAAATTGACTAGGCAGGAGGGCTCACTGGACACAGCCTGCGGCCCATGGGCTGGTGAAAGCGCTGATGTGGGTCCCATACAGAGAAGAGGTCGTGGCTAGGATAGTAAGGTGGCTGAAGCCCAGGGCTGGGATTCAGGTGAGCTGGGTTCTGCAGCTCACCTGGTGGGATGGCTATGGGCCATCTTCAGAGGTGCGGTCACGGACTGTCAAAATGATGGGGAGCTGTGGCTGCTGAGTGCCCCTGAAAATCAGCCCCACTAATCTCCCGTAAAATGAGGCTAATGCCATTTTTCTGCCTCATCACAGGGACTGGGAGACGTAGCTCATTTGTGTGCATGAAGCACATGGAGAGGACGAGGTTGGAAGGTGTTTATTAAAAGGCCCAGGCCTCGATCCTGAGCTCTGGAAGGAGCTGGGTAAAGATGAAATTGTGCCACCTTTACTTCCCCTGATCTTGGGGCTGGTCAGGGACCAAGCTGGCCTACAACGTAAGTTAGACCAACCTCACGGCTGTTCTAATTTCTACTCAGCCATTTATAATCCCAACAGGCTGTTCCAGGACCTGGGATCAATGGCGTGGAGAAAGCCCCTTTTCGCAGGACACAGCTCTGTGCTAAAGGTCAGGAGTGGTGGTGCATTTGAGAAACTATGTCATGATGTCTTTTTGCCACCCAGAAGTTCCCCCAGGTTGGGTGAATCCTCCACTGACCAGCTAAGCCAGCCTGAACCCATAGTGGCCCCAAAGTTCTGACTCCACTGCTTTGGAAACACCCACTTTGCCTCTAGCAACCTCTGCTCCCCCTTATGCCAACTGGGCTTCCAGCCCCCCATGAGCCCCACAATACCTCACAGATCTGTCTGATCATAGGGTGCAACTTCTTATTTTCATGTTTAGGGACATATATATTTAAAACCGGTGGCCTCATTTGTACATGCAGTCCTGGCACTGGGGCATTCAAGGGGATGGTGCTGATGTGCTAGTAGCCACAGTACCATTGGGGGAGCCGGGGGAGCACCAATGCACGTGCAGCCCTGGCACTCAGGAGGAGGGGGCTCCAAGTGCACAGAGTGAGGGACAGATCAGGTTTCAAGTGCCCATCTGCTTGTGCACATGTAAACCTCGGACACAGGTTCTGAGCCCTCCTGCCCTCTCCTACCCCTCCACAGAGGAGATAAACCCAAGCTGGCCTCAGCCCTGCATCTCCCACCTTGGGAGACAGCCTGTCCCTAGCATCCCTTCTTCCCCATCCTTATTTCCTCCTTTGTTCGCCTCTCCTCTCCTCTCCCTCGGCATTTACTGTTCCCCTAGTCTTTCAACTCCCTTCATCTCTCCGGCTCCAGTCACAGCCATAGGAGCACCAGTTGAAGTGAATTATGATGACAGCCTGTTTGCTGCTCCCTCTGGCTCAGGGCCTTGCCATGCGTGTGTGTGGTGTGTCCTTCCTAGCTGAATGTCCCAGCCCATTAGCTCAGCGTTTTCCCACCAGATGACCCTCACTTTGCTAAGCCTCGGGGCTCCATCTGCTCATGGCTGGGAATGGAGCAATATTTGGAGAAACAGCCAGACTTGTCCATTCTGGCCTGAAAATACCCAGCGATTTCAGAGTTAAAATGCTAAGTGATTGGTACCAAAAATGATGAGGAGGCTCCAGAGCTCAGCAGAAGAAAAACAATCAACCTTCAGTTTCCTGCTTAGAGGTTTGATCCATCAAAATCCAGGCAGCTAAATGAGTCAAAACACCGAAAAGAGAGAAATATCCATTCATAGGTATTTGGAGTAAATATAAATAAAATAAACTAGACTCCTCTGCCTAGTCCAAGGCTATAAAGGCCTGAAATTTATCAGGTACCTGTGGACTGTACAGTTAACTGAACCTTTCCAGAAATGTTCTCAAGATCATTTGGTAGCATTTATCTTAATGCGTGTTTTGATCAGCTTTGCAGCCAGAAGAGCAATGTTGGGTTAGTTACTACATACTAGGGTGATGGAGCCAGCAGGAGAGTCCAGAGAGATAAACAGGTGGCTCTCCGTCTGGGGCTGGAAATCATGGCAGGGAGCAGATAATGTTCTTGTGTGGAGATCCAGCCTGTATTAGCATAATTCCTGAATTTCTGCCCCGCCCAGGTCCAGAAACTTGAGAGCATCCTGAGTTGTGTTTTAAACCCATTGCAGTGGCAGGGTGCCATGAGGCTAGATCCTCAGTGGCTGCTCATTAAAAACCACAATGGATGTTGCCCAGTGGAGTTAAGTCACGATGGAAGGATACAGCGTGCTGACAAGATGTGTTTGCTTGGAAGGGCAAACTTTTCAAGGTGGCCACCCTGCAGCCATACAGCCAGCCTTTCTGTCAGCCTGGGTTTTCCGCCCAGCTCAAAGTGGCGTTTCCACTGAACTAGCCTTTCTCTAGGTATCTCAAGAAAGGAGAGAGGGAGGGCTGGGGAAGAAGAAACTCTCCCCATGGCAGTAAATACGGCAGTGACAGCTCGACAGATCTGCAGGGTGGAGTGCCGCCATATTGTCTGCCTTGCTCTCCATGCACGGGATTAGAGGACGCCCGCCAATAACACAGGGTGTCCCTTGCAGACAGAGTTTCTCCAGGGCTCCCGCCAGGCAAGATTCCCCTTAGAGCCTCCTCTCCCCTTTGGTATAAAGCCGTTTGGACCAAAGGTTCACTTCTGGCCTCTGTTGCATGCACAGCTGATTGTGCCTTCCCAAGTGGGCACTAGCCTATTTTGCACATGCTCTCACCCTTCGTGGGCCAGATCCTGGCCCCCTGCTCGGGTTGCTTTGCATGAGTACGGTGGCCCAAGACAAACTGGCGTTTCCAGTTGCCAGAGAATTCCTCCTATGTAAGGGCAACCCAGGGGTGATGTTGAGTTGATGGAGCAGCTGTACACCAACCCTGGCCCTCAGAGTAGTGGTAGACCAGGTAATGGGGCATGGCCAAGGTAACTCTCACTGTTCACGGCTGCCAGAATGGACTCTTGGGACCAGGGGCAGCCAGACCTGAGTTATAGCTGCTTTAAACGATGCTGGGCACTGGACAGGTCCCCATGTAGACTGAGAATCTGGACACCACAAAGATGATGTACGCCTGGGAGTCTGGGGCTGCCTGTGCTGACTGGTCTGTAGGGCAGCCAGCAGTCAGGCTGTGCTCAGCTATTAGGCTGACAAGGAGGGGCACATCCACTTTCCAAGCACAACCACTTCTACGTGCAAACCAGGCAGGACCAAAATGAGGCTGGCCTGGGCCTGGCCTTTGGTCCCTTGTTTAGAGTGGATACATCTAGGAAAAGGGGCTTGTTTTCGATGCTGATCAAGGTGTTCTGTCCCTATTTCACATCCCAATGCACTTCTACTTACAGATGGACTGAGCCTCACTGACTGGGCCTGAGACTCGCTCGTTTGGGATGCAGCTAAAAGTCCCTTCCCTCTTGTGCTAGTTTGGCTGTATGATTTTTTCAGCCCTCAGCAATTTTGAATTGCTCCTCGAAACCATCGTTGTCTGAGTCACTGCTGCTCCTCTGACAGCCCTCCCTGAACAAGGTGGAGGAAAGCTGAGTGTCTTGTGCTGACGGGCTGGAAGAGGGAGAGTCTATTAGCAGATGGATGAAATGAAGATCCTTCCCTCGCAGCTCACGCTTCTGGCTGTGAGTTTTATAGTTGGAACAGTTGTTCTCATAAAACTGCTTGAAGAGGCACTAACGTCAATCTGGTGGCTGACATCAAGAAGCGTGTCGGCCTGTGCATATAGTCACGAGTGTGTCTGCATGTGTGTATGGCTTGTGTATGCAGGCGTCTCTCGATGGAGATCTGTATGTGCGTCGGCCATTGGTAAGGAACACAGATCGAGGAGCCTCAGAAGGGTTGCAGAGGTAGTTTGGATCAGCATCCAAAAATTTAGATGCATCCCTGTTAAATATCTGAACCATTCTAAGGTTGCAAAATTGGGCTAGAAATCTGAAAGAAGCAGCTTCCTTGTGAGATTTCTGGTGCTTTTGGTACCAGTCCCAGCCAGATTTCATTGGAGAATTTGAGCAACTTTGGAAATTCTGGTTTGGGGCTGAAATCCGAGATGCCGAGGCTCACGACAATGTGAATAGCTGCATAAAAATCACAGAAGCCCAAAATTTCATTTGAGTTCCATTTTGGAAATGGAGATTCAGCAGTATTCACAACTTTTCCCAAACTCATTGCTAGTAAAAACTATAGGAGATGCTAATGTAAGACAGTGATTCATTTGCTTTCTCACCCTCGGGCTAACTCAGGTGGACTAGGATACAGAAAGGAGCAAGACAGGCATCTCTGGAACTGCTGGTACAGATTCCCACATCCAGGCCATTTATGGTGTGTGCGAAATCCTTCTCTGATATATAGGATGGGTACAGACAGCAGAGGACAAAGGGCCATGAATGACTTGATGTCTCCCTAGAGGGCTCCGTAAAAGTACTGTAGAGATGAGATTTATCACTACGTGTGCAGGTAAGGATTCATTAGTGGCCCCTAATGAAAATGGACCCATTTTGGAGGCAGCCGCTCCCTATCCTAAATGTGCTCATCTGCCCTGTTTGCCAGAGATCCACAGATGGCACAGGAGAATATTACAGCTGGGCAAGAAAATCATGCAGAACAGAAAACGCACAGAGACCTAGCCCCTCTTCCCTTGACTGTAAAGGGAGCTCTGGCCAACAGCAGCATTTGACCCCCTTGTAAGAGTGGGTTATTGCACGAGTGTATAAACACAACTTTGGAGCTCATTCTCCTCTCACACCAACCTGTATGTTGTATAACTTGTGGAGCTGCTCTGGATTTAACCTGCATAAGGAAGAAAAGAATCAGGCCATTTGTGAATATTTTTGCTGTACATACCACAACATTTCTGCATTATGTTAGATGATCAGTGACTCAGGTCCTACTGTTCCTGGCTTACCTGAGCAGCTTGGGTTGTTTTTTGTCATTGGCCATTGCATTTCCATCTAAATCTGCCCATAGTTCATTTTCATTTGACATCTTAATCTATGCCTCTTCTTGTAAAGCTAATTCATCCATGCATGATGACAATATTGTATAACCTGCACCGCGCCAAGAATATTTTACCTACCTTTGAATGGCAGTGGATAACATGCCACTTGAGTTAAGATCGGGGCCACCTGGGGGAGGGTGGACGGCAAGTGGAGCAATTTTCCCCAAGCCCTGCAGGGGTCCCCACAAGAATATAATAGTCTATAATATTGCAACTTTTTTTTATGGAAGGGGCCCCTGAAATTGCTTTGCCCCAAGCCCCCTGAATCCTCTGGGCAGCCCTGCTTAAGATGCCCATCTCTGTCTGTGACTATTTAGAGTGTTCTAGTTAGCCGGGATGCACTTGGGGGAGTGAAACAGGAATCCGTTGCAAGCTTTGCCAGGAGTAAATACCATCTCCTAAGACAGATGAATTTTAGGCCATTAGTTTACTACTAGAGAGGAGGCATGCTGGAAAGTCAGAGGAATGGAGGTGGAAATGAACTGGTGGGATCAAGGGTTTTCTCCAACTTTACATGACTCAAGCAATGGGGCTCCACCGTTTAACACATCTCAGAATCAGGGCTGTTTCCTTGCTATCCAGCTGAATTTTTCCTTTGCTCAGTTTTACCTCTTTACTTTTTAACGTGTTATGATTATTGTTTGTATTACAGTGGAGTTAGCCAGCCCAACTGATATCAGAACCCCACTGTGCTCGGTGTTGGACGCACACACTGAATTAGAATCAGTTTCTTCCCTAAGGAGCTTGCAATCTAAACAGACTATGGATGGGAGGGGAAACTGAGGCATGGCACGAGGAAGTGACTTGCCCAAAGTCACCCAGCAAGACAGTGACAGAGCTGGGAATAGAAACCAGGTCTCTTTATGCCCACTCCAGTGCTATGATCTGCTAATGAACGCCTCCATTGCTCCCAGAAACAGAATATGGGACTCAGGTGATAGGTATCAGTCCTGCCTTCTTAGGTGAGTAGCCACATTCAGCCCAAAAGGTAGCTTTACACAGCGTGAACTGGCTTCTCTGGGAGGATGTGGAATCCCCATCACTGGAGGTTTTTAAGAACAGGTTGGACAAACACCTATCATGGGTGATCTAGGTTTACCTGGCCCTGCCTCAGTGCAGCGGGATGACCTAGATGACTTCTCAAGGTCCCTTCCAACCTCCATGTCTCTGAGTCTATAATTAGCCCAGCCTGGAGGGATGAAGGATGATTTCGGAAGCCCTGCCTTAGGCAGGAAAGACTGAAATCTCCAGACCAGTCAAAAATGGTGAAGGACATCTCAGAGCGCATGGGGATCTAGGAGCAGCAATAGATTCAAGAAGCCCCCTGCACACTGAATTATCGAAGCAAAGGTGCTTCTCCGAGGGAACGTTCGTATAGCCAGATTGACATGCTTTGCAGTGGGCTAACAACAATATTGTATGCGGTGACTCAGGGGTACTCAGCACAGATGGGAAATGTGAGGCTATGCACCAGGAAACTCATATGGGGTGGTGTTGGGATTGTCTATGTCTTAGACAGCGGAAATGTGGCCTGGCTCTCCTTAGAGATGTGCTGAGAGTGTAACCCTGGAGCCAGACACTCCTAAACTCAAGGATGGCATGGATCCGGACCCGAACTTTGTGGTTCAGGCCCAAGCCCTGTTCTCCTGGGCGTAACATCAGGAAATTGATCTGGGCTGTGGAATGTGGTTGGCACCTGGGCGTGTCTGATGGGGTTTGGGGAGTACTCTGTTGTCAGGCAGCTCATGAAAAGGTCAAGTAGGACAGGACAGGGAGTAGTAACTCCTGAGTTCTTACTGCAGCTCTGATGCTAATAGGCAGGTCACTTAATCACATATGTGCCTCAGTTTCCCCATCTGTAAAATAAAGCTAGTAATCCCTCCCTGGCGAGGGTGTTGGGAGGATGTTTACAGATGCAGGTGCTGTGTAAGGGTTAAGTGGGATCTAGTACAACCACCCATAGCTGAGGCATCTGACTCTCCAAATGCACCAGAGGATTAGTGAGTCCAGTGATGGGAGCAGTGTCCCTGGCAGACTGATCCGTTGGGCAGTCAGGAAGCTAATGCCCCTGCTCATGTGCCCTGTGCACTGGCTAGACTGGCTTCTTTCCTCTCCTGTGCATTTCCTTTACAGCACTCCAAGAACAGACTGTCTAGCACAGCCACAAGCTGACTATATCCAGCCTGAGGTGGTTGCTTTGTGATTGTGGTGAAGGGCATAGTTCAAACAGGAGTGCTTTGGTGGTGCTTCTAACTGGGAACACGTACAAATTTCCCGTCACTGGCCTCATTCTGCAAACAGCCAGAAGATTACAGTGGCCAGTAATGGCACAGACGTGTAGGTAGGAGACCTTGTCTCTATACTGTCCTTGTGTCTGAGCTGTCCAGAGCAGGCCCGCTAGTCTCAGGCCATGTTAAGAGCTCTCTGTTGAGAGCTGCTTTCAGATATCTGTGGGAAGTTAGCGTTTTGGTGCATGGTTTGAACGTATATTGGGCTCTCTTTACATGTGCAACATGGTGCAGATCCTGGCCTTGGCATATAGCCTTTCTCAAGTCAGTAGAAGCTGTGACTGCTACTCCAGACCCATGGCCTCTCTATAGTGGGGACTGGCCACTGTGTGTTATGTTGATGGCACACAAACAGAGCAGTTAGATAAAAACATGAAATGCTCTTTTTGGAAGGTTATAACATAACACTATTTTATTACAATCCAAATCCCTAACCCAAACCAGAGAGTGACAAAGCAGGCTGCTCCCAAAGGCAGAGGCAGAACTCAGCCCACCTTGCTCTAGGCTGGCTCTTTACTGATTGTTTGCTGAAGACCCTGATTGCATGCTTCCCTGCAGAGGCCCCTAGCCTGCAAGCGGGACCAGGAAACTTCCTGAGAATTTGAAGTGACAACTTATAATTTTAACACAGTTTTCAATACAGCTCACTTACCCCTGCCTCTACTCCAGCATGCCCCCAAATCTTCACAGCTCTGCAGTGCTCAGTTCTCAGGGACCCACAGCAGAGCAGCATGGGAGAAGGATCTTGAATGACTCTACAGAAATCAGGAGAGTGTCCAGAAAATACTGCATCACCCAGGATAGAGAGTGAGCTGGGGAGAAGGAAGAAGTTTGTGGGGAGGGAAGGGTGGAAATAAGCCCATTGGGGAGGTGTGGCGGTGGGGGTCAAATTCTCTTCTCCTTTACTGAGGGTAACACCACTGATTTAAGTGGAGTTGCTCCAGATTTACACCAGTGTTGATGGAAAGCAGAATTTGGCCCTAACAGAGAGATTTTTGTCCTGGCTGCTGAAATGCTGAGACAGTCATCGGAGGAGCTTTCCAAGGGTAAGGTGGCATGGGCCCATTCCTGGGTGAGCCGTTGAGATGACACATATTGGGCAGATGGCAAGGGGAAGATTTGAGGAGCTGGAAGGGAAGTGTTTCCAGAATGGGGTGCGGGGCCCATTCTGAGGTGTTGTTATGGTGATGTGAGTTCGAGCTCCACACGCTCCCTGGCAGCTGTTTATACCCACCCTAGCTGCTTGTACCGCTCACATCCCACCCTGTTTTACTTTCGCCTTCTTCCAGCTCCTTGGCATGTAAATTACATCCACCTAGTCTCCCGTCCACATTGGTGGAACAGGTGTAAGTGCGTCTCGGGGAGGGACCTTGCACATAGACCAAGAGATGGCAACGTTCCTCTCTGATTCTGGGCCTGTCAGTGGCCAGTTGAGCTCTCAGCACAGGCTAAAGCAGCCGCAGGGATGCCCTGACTTGCATTCAGGCTGCCATAGCTCCAGTGGGCCATTTAGGTAGCTGGGAATAGCAGCAGGGGCAGGAGAATTTTCCCAGCCCCATTCCTCCTCTCCCATGGCCTGTCTCTGGTAGGCCGCTGGCACACTCCCTGCACCAAGGGGTCCAACTGACGATAACGACTCTATACCAGCCAGGTCATCCCCCTACACTAGGGGCCTTCCCTGGGTGGGCCTCACACCTGCTTTGTGCCAGCTCAGGTGGTGCAGAGAGTCCACAGCCCCTGGGTGAACTCCCCCCAAAGGGAGCATAGGGGAAGGGGATATGAATTACACCACCTCATACATCCCTCCTGAATTTGGGCCCTAGCCTGACATGTGACTGCATGTTCTGAGAGCAGCGGCTTTCTGTTCCCGTTTGCTGGCCTCGCAATGTTAGTTTTGGAGTTTGGCCTGTTCTGCTTATTTTAATTTATGACCCAGCACCAAGTCATTTGTTTTTAGGATGCGAGTCTCTCAGCGCTCAGTAAATTGCTTGTATAACCTGGTTCCCACACCCCCGCTTCAGTGCGACAGCTCTTCTACTAAAAATACCCTGCTGAGGAGGAGGGCAGGAAACCTGGAAAGGATTTTGCTTTTAATTAAAAGTGTTGGGTTCATGTATTCTGGAGTTCGGTAGGATTGTATTAAACTGGAACGGAAAAGTTCTTTACTTCCTTGCAGCCAGGTAAGGCGCAGAGCTGTTCGGATCAGTATTCCAGACCTTGTTGATTCCACTGCATACCCCTCATCAGGCACCATGCACCACACAGACTGCAGCTTTTGGGGGTGGGGGGCGGCGGGAGAGAGAGACAGCTTATGTGGAGGGAAAGGACCCCTGACAGCAACAAGCCAGTATGAGGTGGATTTTAAGCCCAGGTTGCCCACTGCCTGCAGTGGAGAGAGAGCTCCAGGGCTGGGGAGCCTGCTGGTGGAGCAATGTGAGGAAATCCAGGACCCAGACAGCACTGGATATGGACTAACCTTCCTTCTAGAGTCAGGCATGAGGGGAGTGAGGCCCAGTGGGATTCTGTGCAGCATCCTGGCTCAGAGCAAACCATGGCTCCTCCAATATCCGCTCTCTTTGATCTGCCGTGCCAGGAGGGCATGTCAGGGAATCAGGTGGTCTTGTGGTTAGGATGCTAGACTGGGACTTGTGGGACCTGGGACAGCTTCTGCCCTGCCCAGACTCTGTGACTGAGCAAGTGGTTTCCATTCTCTGCACCTCAGTCCCCCAACAACCCTCCCTCCTACTACTGCAATACAATGTTACTAAGGCCTTGGCTACACTGGCACTTTACAGCGCTGCAGCTTTCGCAGCGCGGCTCCCAGCGCTGCAAGCTACACCTGTAGAGGATGTGGTTTACGTGCAGCGCTGAGAGAGCTGTCTCCCAGCGCTGGCGCTCCGACCACACTCACACTTCAAAGCGCCATACCCTAAGTCTTTGCTTGCTAAGCCCGACTCTGCCTCCTGTCTACGAACTAGAGAGAACCCAGCACTCTGACTCCCTTGCCAGCACTGCAGAGAGGAGGGCTGAGGCTCTCCTGGGATGCTGTTCCTGAGCTGGCCAGAGGAGGTAGCTCCAGGGACGAGTACCCTGCTGCCTCTGCAGTGCCCCCAGCCCCTGTCAGCCTGGGAGCTCCTGCCTAGGGTACTGGATTCCCCCACGAGGCAGCAGAATGAAATATTAACAGGGATCTGCCCCCAGCCCGTTGTGGGTTCTAGCATCTCTGCTGCACTTCCAGTCTCTGTGCAAATCTATAGGTTGGGTCCTAAACCCACCGATGTCAATGAGGGTCTGACACATCATCAATGGGCCATGGATCAGACCCTGTGTGGGATGAAGTGTCCCCTCTGCCCGCTGCAGTAATGGAGAGGCTACAGTGTCCCAGGTCCTCGTGTCCGTCTCCCATTCTACCACCTTTGCATGATACCCAGTGATGAGCTGCCAAAATCTTACCAACCGGTTCCCTATAAAAAGTTCTGATTTAAGGGGGGAGGGGCTGGAGTGGGGGGAGACATACTTGTGGGGCCGGGGGCCCTGCAGAGCCAGGGGCAAATTGCCCCATTTGCCCCCCACAACAGCCCTGGAGCTAGCGCCCCCCCCTTTACCTTGCCGGCAACTCAAAGCAGCGGGACAACTCAGGAGCTCAGCTGAGCTACCCAGCTGCTGGCCATGCTGTGGCTCTGCGGGGTGGGGGAAGTGAGGGAGAGCCCGGGGGAGACATCCTCGTGGGGCTGGGGGCCCCTGCAGGGCCTGGGCCAATTGCCCCCTCCTCTCTGGCCAGCCCTGGAGCTTGCAGCAGCTCCCCCCCATACGCCTTGCCAGGCCACTCAAAAAGCGGCAACATTACTCCTCCCGAGCTCAGCTGAGCTGCCCAGCTGGTGCCGATGGCTGGCCAAGCTGCAGGTGGGGGGAAGTGGGGGAGGGGCCCAGGGAGCCTCAGCCTCCCCAGCTGAGAATCCTGGGAGAAACAGGATGGTCCGGCCTGCGGACCGGAGTTCTTTGCCCACCTCCGGGCCCTTTAACAATCGGTTCTCCACGGAGGTCTAATTTTAGCAACCAGTTCTTGGGAACTGGTGGGAACCTGCTCCAGCTCACGACTGATGATACCTTAGAACTTCATTTATTCCTTCCTCCCCTCTTTTTCACTCCCTTGCTTTCTCTTTGCATGTTTTCCTTCAGGGTTTGGCTCTGGCTCTGCACTGTGCATC
The DNA here is from genome assembly GCF_007399415.2 of Gopherus evgoodei. NCBI lineage: Eukaryota > Metazoa > Chordata > Testudines > Testudinidae > Gopherus > Gopherus evgoodei. Next base: position 38,151,247 of record NC_044331.1, on the reverse strand, counting down.
TCTCGCAGTTGCTCCCCTCCCTCCTCGAGCTGGCTTTGGTCCCCTCCGTCGTTGGCACTGGATTAATTTATGGGATACCACTTATCAGTTTGGCGTCTGGCTGGCGGGTTTAGTGCTGTTTATATAAGCAATGCCATCAGTGTAAGGCAGCAATTATTCCCGTATAAATAAGAGCATTAATGCTGCCAGAGGGCCGAGCAGTAGCCCATAATGGGGTACCCTACTGCGTGTGTGTCTCTCTGTGTAGCCTCTCTCGGTCTGATTCTTCTCACTTGCACCATTTTGACACTGGTGTAATTCATTTTCCTGCATTTACACCAGTGTAAGAGAGAGGAGGGTCCAGATCAGGCCCATTCTCTCTCTTTCACTTGCTTCTGGTGCTCTTTCTTGTTGACAAAACTCCCAGACAGCCAAGTTCTGAGAGCTAGTTCTCCCTCAGCAGGCTCAGTGGAAGCCAGTGGGAGTCACTTATATCTCACGATGAAAGAGATCAGACTCCTCAGGTAAAGCCTTTGAAGCAAGTGGGAGTCAAGGCCTGAGACAGGACTGAATCAGAAGTGTAGGATTTGGCCCCCCGATGCTATAGTTCTCTCTCCCATGGGGCACTTTCCAGCAGCAACAGCCTGAGGCCCTCTTCTCCCACTTTAGGATGGGCGAGGACCCTGTATTTGGGCCCCAGGTGGGATTCCCCAGGAGTGCCTTTCCCCCAACTGTGTTCTCTCACAGCTGCCGTGCCCTGAATGTAAACCCTAAGCCCTGGCTTCCCACCTCCTTTAATCTTCCTGGAGTGGCACCAGAACCTAACGAAGGAGCAGTAATAATAAACCCAGGCACTGAGCTGCTTGCACTCGAGGCCACTGGAGGATTCACTGCTTTCTCTGCTGTGGCACTTGGACAGGAATGTGCTCAGGATGAGGCTTGTTTACAGCCAGTGATTTTCATGCCTTTCCTAGTGTGCTTAACAAGTTGCTCATTAGGCTGAGCTCGTGAAGGAGGTGGAATTCTCCAAAGGGCTCATCCCAGCCCACCAAACTGCTGCTTCTGTATTCGCTTCTTGTGCTGTAATGGAAGTGAGCTGGGGGAAGGGGCTTTGGCATATCTAGTAGCTGGGACAGTGTGCTGCAAGCAGTTGGCACCCTGGAGAGCTGGGGTCTATTCCTGGCTTTGCCACTGACCAGGTGTGTGACCTTTGGGAAGTCACTTACTCAACCTGTGCCTCTGTTTCCCCCCCCCCCTTTGTCTGTCTGGCTCTCTGGGCACAGGTGCCATCTCTCATTATGTGTCTGAAGTAGCGCAACAGAGCCTTGATTGTGGCTGTAGCTTCTAGGTGCTACTGTAATCAAACACTAAGAAGAATGCCAAACTTTTTGGAACCAAAAGATGCCTGTGCCAGGTGGTCTGGAGGCATGAAACAGGAGCTGGTGAACGTTCTTCTTCTCTCGCCCAGCTCCCAGTGAAGTTCAGCACATCTGGGTCAGGAGAATAGGCACCCAAACTGCCATTTAACCAGGGTGCCCATGCTAACCCCCCCTGCTCTTATGAAAAGTGCTCTGTGGGAGCATTTCATGACTACCTGTGGCCAAGATCTTGCTTTCCCCTCTCTGCACAAAGATAGCACCTCTAGCAGCAGGTGGCACATGGATTCAGTACTGATTCAGCACTTGGCTTTTCCTTGATAGTCACCCTTCCAAGTGCAAGAGCAGGCTGTAGGCTGCTTAGCTTCTGAGATGTGATTAAAATCATAGCCCATGGTGGCACAGCTAACATCCTGCTGCTGTGCTCTAGTTGGTGGCACTCTAACCCATGGTATGTACTGCCATGTCAGCATGTGATTGTGTCTATAACAGAAACCTCGACAAGACAGACAAACCCCATATATCAGTCATTCTGCCCCTGCTCCCACAAACACATGCATTTCCGTCATGATGGTTAGTCAGTGGTTATGGGTGGGAAAGGCCATGTCTCAGCTCTGATGGAAAAGACAGCACCTGGAATAGTGAATAGCTGCCATACAGGTTCCAATAGCCCGTGGTATGAAAACGTTGGTATGCCTGCAACAGAGATCACTGGTATCAAGAGGTCCAAATGCTAGAAGGGATGGACTAATGAAAACAGCGTGATTCTCCTGCGTACACAGTTTTCCACTGGTGAAACTCTCTGATCTTCAGCTGAGTGATTCCTGATTTCCCCTCACTTACACTGGTGTAAATCAGGCCCAACTGATTTTAGAGGAGGCTGTAACTAGATGGGGCCAAATCTGCTCAGATAAGACTGAACCTGAACCTTTGCCTGAATTTCGAACTGAACCTCAAGCATTCTTAAGGTTCCAAATGTCCAGCTCTCTACGTGCATGCAATAGCACCTCCATGCACCAATCTAGGGTGATTTTGCTCCCTGAAGGCAAGGGCGTGAAGGGGCATGTACAGACCAGCTCCCCAAGTTGATATCCAGAGAGTCATCTTTCAAAAGAAAATTCAAGATACCTATCTGAATAACCCAGTGCCCGCCTAGGTGAACTACGCAAAGCACACAGCTCCGAGGATTCTCCTGGTGCTGTTCTTTAAACACATAAAAGGACTCCATCTGGTTTTAATTATTCAAATGAGATGACAGGGTAATCAATATAAATGGTTAAACGTGGCTGGGATTAGTGTCAGCTCTACTGCGGCACTGGATAAAAGCTATTGAGACGGAGGATTAGCTGCTATTTACAGGAGGGCTGGCTGTGACTGCAGTGTCGCATGGAAGGTCAGATGGCTCTGAGGAGCTTGCTTCCCCAGAGGGTGGGGGGGCATGGCACTCGGCAATTAGGGGAGGGTAAAGGGCAAGCAAGGGGTTATAGTTAAGGCATGTGTCATCCATCCATCCAGCATATGCGCTATTAAAGATAATAACTGCAATATTTCTGGCTCTGGATGCCTTTTTATTGCTAATATATTGCTAATTGTGCTCTGCTGTGAGGTAAAACTCATGAAATAAGATTTAAAAAGCATGAGGCTTAAGAAAATAAATCAAGGCTACTGCAGAGCCGCACAATGATCAGCATCTCAATTACCCAGAACTGCCCAGCATCTGAAACACTGGGTCACCTCCCTTGGCATCTTGTTGCCTTAATTACTGGGAAAGTTCCCTCCACTGTCCAAACTGCTTCCCGTGGGGTTGTCTGATGATCCAGCTTCTGCTGCATAATAAGGGTGGGGAGGGGAAGAGATAACACAGTAAGCCGTTAATGCACTAGGCAGGGATGGGCAATTTAGATCATGGCTTTGCAAAGACCAGAGGCATCGGCTGTGTTGGGCCAAACAGATGTTCTGCCATATATCTGCTGTTGTGCTTATTCAGGTCCTTGGTTGCCCATCATAAGAACATAAGAACAGGCATACTAGGTCAGACCAAAGTCCAGCTAGTCCAATGTCCCATCTTCTGATAGTGGCCAATGCCAGGTGCCCCAGAGGGAATGAACAGAACAGGTAATCATCCAAGTGAGCCATCCCCTATCGCCCATTCCCGGCTTCTGGCAGACAGTGGCGAGGGACACCATCCCTGCCCATGCTGCCTAATAGCCAATGATAGACTATCCTCCATGAATTTATCTAGTTCTTTTTTGAACCCTGTTATAGTCTTGGCCTTCACAACATCTCTGGCAAAGGATTCCACAGGTTGACTGTGCGCTGTGTGAAGAAATACTACCCTTTGTTTTAAACCTGCTGCCTATTAATTTCATTTGATGACCCCTAGTTTGTGTGTTATGAGAAGGAGTAAATAACACTTCCTTATTTACTTTCTCCACACCAGTCACGACTGTATAGACCTCCATCATATCCCTCCTTAGTCATCTCTTTTCCAAGCTGAAAAGTCCCAGTCTTATTAATCTCTCCTCATACAGAAACCGTTCCATACCCCTAATCATTTTTGTTGCCCTTTTCTGATCCCTTAGCTGGCTGTTGTCAGTACCTTGCTTTTTGCTGGGCAATGATCATTCCCAATTCCACAGTGCATTCTGTGGCATCTCAGCCTCAGGATGAAGTTAAAAAAGGCCAGGACTGTGTAACAGTCGGTGGCATAGGCCTGGATCAAGGCTTAGTGGCAGAGCTGTGAGAGGATTCAGGACAGAAATAACAGGAGGTATTGTTAGGGCAGGAAAGCAGTTCATTGTGGAGCATTGTGGGGACTTAGGGACTTGACTGGACCAGGAGATGTTGCAAGCTGGAAGTAAGGCCCATTGCCCAAGCTGTGAGGGAGACAGAGAGAGAACCCTGAAAGATGAGGAGATGCGGCAGGTCAGGAACAAGACACATGGATGGAGCCCAGTTCTGAAATGGCAGGGGCTGCTGCAGTTAAGACTGAGGGGCTCTGGGAACTTTGACTGACACTTGCCATTGCTACTGGCCTCTTCCTGTCATAAGCATTAAGAATTAAACAGTAGAACTAGCTGAGTCCAGCAATACTGAATCTCTGAGACAGTTATTTCCCACACTTTGTGTCGGTGTCCTGGGTCTGGCTGCAGCCAGTCTGTGGTTTCCATGGCGATAGGACTGGGGGGCAGGAAGAGGGCAAGGCCCCTGAGTCTGCTCCAAGGGCTGGCGCTAGCCAGACTGTACAGAAAGTTAGTCTCTGACCTGTTTCTCCTTTTGCTCTTGCTCCAAAGTTTTATTACATCTCCTTCCCTGCTGTTGCTATGGAAACCCCTGTGCCGCTATCCCTGGTCCTCCAGTAACTTAGAGTGACACCAGCCATTTCCCTCAGGGAAGAGCTTAAGAACTCAATTTGGGTCTTTCCATGGGTCCACATGGGCCACATCTTCCATCCTCCCCTGTCTCTTCAAACACTCAATAAAATGTTATTAAAAAAGCAAGATTGACACCTCCTGGGTTATTTAATCTGTCTCTGTTGGTTCTTTATTGAAGTTCTTGGTGCCCCTGGCCCCTTGGTGTGCCACATCGCAGGTGTGTTTCATCAAGTCAGTGACCATCTCATTTAGGGTCACCTAGAGACATTGATAATAATGAGAGGAGATGAAATTTCAGTCCTCATCAGATGAGAGGAAGAGGAGGAAATAAAGGCATCTTTGCAGAAGAGTCTCTTGAATTCCAGCCTCATCTCTTGTCCTCCTACAGAATGACCTTGACACTTGGAGATCACGTTCTATTGGAGGAAGAGGATAATATAGTCCCACGACCAATCTTTGAGTTTCTTCCTCTGTTTTTACTCAGTGCTTACTCCTGGGAGAGGGCTTGTTTCTTTTCTTTTTTTCCTCAGAATAAGGACTTCAAGGTTTGGCTCTATGGCCAGGATTTTCAAAAGTGACTAGTGATTTTGTGGATGCCTCAGTTTTGGGATATCCAGTTTTGAGACACTTTTGAGAGGCCTAGATTGCAGAGGGAGGGGGTTCAGCACTTTCTGAAAATCAGGCCTCTAAAATATCTAGGTTAGTACACACCAGAATGGAGGCACCCCGAAACCACTAACCACATGTGAAAGTCTCTCTTATGATCATTCGGTTTTGGGATGTCTCAGCCTGTCACACGTAGACATTAGCAATGGAATGCTCAACAAGAGGGCTATTTCATCTCCATGTTCTTCTTGTTCCCCTGACTTTAATTCTCCCTGTATTGTAGGATGAAAACATTGAATTTTACAGCCTTAGTTTATACCCCAGGGAAGTAACACACACGTGTTTTGTAAGTGTTGAAGGTATATTCCTTTCTGATCATTTAAAAGATTTACGTTCTCCCACTGAAAATGAAAACCCCAGCAAATAAGATTCTATAGTATGCCCAATGACTAAAAAAGAAAATATACATACACTGTTTAGAGACTTGGCTGCTCTTCAGTCTGGGCTCACTTCTCTCTATAAACATGTCTTTGTAACACCACAGCACTTTATCCTTGACTAAATACACTTCAAAGTATTTAGATGATAGAAAACTTTAGTCAGAGGTGTTCACAAAGCAGGATCTGGTTTCTATGAAGCCATCTGTATTGTGTGTCTCTCTGAAAGTGACTCTTGTCCAGTGCAGCAAAGTCTGTAATCCAATTTGACAGAAGGTTATGGTTAGTACTGAAAGTGACTTGCAAGATTAGAGTAACAATTTCCTAGCCACTGCTGGTGCTTGTTGCTACATCCCTTTCATAAATCCCTTTCGCAGTATGAGCAGAAAAGAGGAGATTCCCTCCCGCCCCCAATAATATACTTTTGGACACACAGGTGCTAATCTAAGAAAAATGAATATGATTGCTAATCGCAAGAGCTGGCTGGCTGATGGCTGCAAGAACAGTGCTGGAGGACATTTGCTCCTATACAGAATGGCTTTTCAGCTTAACCTTGTTCATTCTAGAGGTGAATGCGTGAGAGGTTTTTTCAAGCATATGGCAGCACACAAACATTTTCATTCCCATGCACGCTCATGGACTGACTCACACAGTGGCTATTGCAGGTTGGTACAGGTCACATCCATCCACATATGTCACCATGCATGTGACTCTGTACGTCTCATGCACATTCATGGATATTTTCATCACCTTCATGCTCATTAATGCTCATACAGAAAGGCGAAGCCTCTCATCATATGTCTGCCTCTAGTTCATACCCGTCAACATTTGCAAAGGATTGGCAGTACTAACCAGTGGGTAGTGCACTGGATTAGAACTAAAGAGACGTGGCTTCTATTCCCAGCTCTGCCATTGGCCTGCTGGATTTAGGCATGTCACGGCCCCTCTGTGCCTCAGTTTCCCCATCTGTAAAATGGGAACAATAATACTGAACTTCTTTTGAAAGGTCTTGAGATCAATGGATGAAAAGTGTTATAAAAGGGCTATCAATTTATTTGTCCTTTTTGGGGGAGAGAGTGGCTGATTTGAACCAATACCTGTATTCGCGTGATTTTTAAAAAAAAACTGCTACTCATTATTATCCTGTTAAAAAAGTTTCATCCATCCAATCAGGTCACAGAAACAATACCCACCCATACAGCGTACAGTGAAGAAAGGCTGTGAACAGTTCACATTCAATGTGCTAAAACTTGTTTATTCAACCTACTCAGCAGAAACTTACAAAGAATAAGTAGGATTCATAGTGATAGCCGTGTTAGTCTGTATCAGTCAAGAGAACAAGTAATACTTGTGGCACCTTAGAGACTAAATAAATAAATAAACTAAATAAATTTGTTCGTCTCTAAGGTGCCACAAGTACTCCTCGTTTTTTAAAAAGAATAAGTATACTCAGTACAGAAATCCAGAGCAGTTCACAAATGATTTGTGAACATGAAAGATGGGCACAGTTGACTGGGTAATTGACTCAAAATGAATTAATTGACCAGTTCTGTTAATTTGCTCACAAACACAGTCATTGTGGGATGAGGCTAAAGCCGGCGTGGAAGTGCCAGAACAGCACAGATTTTTCTGCAAAGCGAATTAACTGCATTTAATATAAAAGGAGACCACGAGGTAGCTAAAAGTCGTGAAGGTCTGGAAATTGGGCAAAGCAGAAAGCTAGAATCAGATGTGAAATTGTAGTATCTGAGGATGTTTGCATGGTCCTTGACAGGGTTATGAGAAGCCGAAATGAAACCAAACCTCAGATCCAAGGTTTTGGTTCTATCCCATCTCCACTGGCACCATATAGAAAAATATGAAGCACAATCTGTTTGGGAACAAGTGTGACCATGTATCAGCTACTGGCTGGGATGTTACCCCCTCCCCCTTTGTTATTGACTGTTAGGGATATTTGCATAGAAACTCAGGGCTAGATTTTCACCTTATGTAAGTGAGTATAGCTCCATTAAAGTCAATGCCAATTTACGGCACCTGGGGGTCTGGCCCAGAATCTGTGTTGCTTCTCAGGCTTTCAACTGCTTCTTCTTCCCAAATGGACCCACAATCCTGTGTGGGACATCCCAGGTAGAGCTCCACTGAAGTCAATGCAGTTGACCTACTTCCACTCTGCGAATAACAAATGAGTCTTTTGTCCATTTCTTCAACCACCACCCCCAATGTCTTCTGAGCCATTGCTACGCATGAAATGCCCTCAAAATTCCAATCTGCTAACCCATTTACCTAACGCTCTTCAAGTCAAATCCCACCATACAACTCCCCTGTCCCTTGCAGCTCATGTGCAGTGAGTCGACGAAATAAACTGGGACTGACTGCATGTTGTCAGTGCTAAGCAAGTAATAAATAGCAACGATGCTAACCAGAGCTACTCCAGGATGAATTTGGCCCTCTGCCTTTAGGTGAAGAATAAGCAGCAAGAACAGATGAGCTCCTAAGGATCAGCAATCCTATTGTAATGCAAATGTCCCTAGTATTAAAAAATAAATAAATACGGGTGAAGTAATACAGAAAACCTGCAGCCTCAGCAGAATTCCTGGCCTATGAGGTGTTAGTGGGTTGTCTTTAATATGTTTTTTCATGCTGCTATATTAATCTCACTTATGAGCATGCCAAGGAATCAGCAATGTCATTACAAATATGAGGCAATTGATTTTCAGTGAGTTTCCCAGTAGGTCGTTATGCCAGATTAATCTGAGTATTTCTTTCAGGGAAAGTATTTTTTGAGTGTATATTGTGCACATGTGACTAGGCCGCTCTATGCTAGCCTATGGGAGAGTCATCCCATAAATGGATAGTAAGTGATTAGATTTGGGTCGGCTCTCAGTAGAGCAGCATGAACATCAGCAGTTTTAGTCCTTTGGATGGAGGGTGAGCAAACTTTTCTTTTCTGACTTAAGTCCCCAGTTCGGCATGTGCTGAAGAACGGGCCTCATGCTGTGTATGTGAGCAGTCTCCTTGACTTCAGCAGGGATACACACGAAGCGCTGAACTGGGGCCTTAGCTCCCAGGCATTTGTGCCTTCTCAGATTCACGCTGAGGTTTGGGTTCGAACGGAACCCAGAACCAAGAGTAAAACTCAGCGGAAATTGACAAGATTTGCTGGGATTCAGGAAAAAGGGAATGGAAATCACATTGAAACTATCACATGGTTCCACCTCTGGGTTCAGGCACACGCAAGGTACAGCTACACTTGCGGTGACATGTGGAGTATGGACGCTCAGCTAGCATGGGTATAAATAGCAGCATAGATGGCGAGGCATGGCTTAGGCTAGTAGCATGCCCTACACACCCGAACCCCCAGGGTATATACCCTACATGGCTCTCTGCATGCCCAAGCAGTGGGGCTGTGGGGCATGGCTCATCTCCAGATGGGTACTCCACTCTGTTTCCCCTCTGCCTGCTCCCAGCAGAGCTTTTCACTGCTGCGTGTAGCTACACACTGCAGGGACGAGTGTGAACGCAGCCTGCCTTGCACTATGGTGTGTAGCTACATGTGTAGTGCCTGTATGCTACACATAGACAAGACATCTGAGAGGCAGCCCCCACAAGGATTCATGGGAGTTCAGCATCACCTCTCTGGGGCTTTTTTTTTCAGTGCATTTTGCACAGCTCTGATCCTGCACCTACCCTATGCCCCAAAGCTCAGTTCTGCCACCTCTTCTCTCTCAGGAAATAGTGAAGACGCAGCCCCTACCTTGATCTATTCAGTGTTCTGAATGTTTGCCATCAGACTTAGTCCTGAAGGGTGCTGAGTGCCCTTGCCCCCCACTAACTTCAGTGCCGGTCGAGGGAACTCAGTATCTCTCAGGATTGAGGCCAGAATGTCTTTTCTAATTGAAAACCAAACCATTGATTATAACTAGTTCTGGTGGCAGGCAGCCATCTTGCTAATCCTTTCTGAGGGCTTGCAGTGGCAGCCATCTTGCTAATCCTTCTTGACTGTCAGTATAAGAGCCCCGTGCAAGAGACTGCAAATGCATCCTGTTTTACGCCTCGTTTCACACAGAGCAGAACTTTACACAGCGTGACCATATGTCCCATTTTTACCAGCACAGCCCCAGTTTTTCAGCTGATGTCTTGATGTTCCAGGAACTTCTTTCAAGACATCTGAAATGTCAACTTTTTTTCACTTCATCAGTCAAACCAGTTGTTCAGAAAGCATTGCTGTATGAAGCAGGATTTGCTCCCTGTTTTCAAGGAACAAACAGTCCACTGGAGTGAGTTTTAAGCATGGAGAGGAGAAGCTGGAGTGTGGAGAAAGGCTGAATGAGTATAAATGCCACAAAAGCTGTTCTTTTGCTTAAAGTGAAGGTTAACGATGCTGGACCAGGATTTCATGATGGATTTGTTCTGAACAACTCATTTCTGGAAAAATCTACCTTTCGAAGAAATAAGCTTGCCTTGCTGTCACATCAGAACTGATGCCAGCAAATGTTAACAAATATATATGCTTGTGTCTTGTACCATGTTGCCAATGATTGGGATTTTATTGTGAGGTGAACAAAATCTGGAGATTTTCTTAATGTCCCTGCTGCAGGAAGCATGAAATTGCACGAGAATTTCAGCTTACTTCCCCCACCACCACCACAAACACCCAAATAAAAGTTCCTACCCCGCACAGTTGCCAAACTTGAAAACATGAAGCAGGTGCCTCCTAAAGTCTCAGAAACCAGAAGACAACAACAAATCCAATATGTAATTTAAAAAAAATCTCATGATTAAGCCAATCTCGTGATTTTTGGAGGATTTGACTCATGACTTTTGACTGTTTGGAGCTGGTGATACTGCTGATCTGACTGCTGGTCACCTGAATGCTGACCATTATGTGGAGGAAGCCAGGTTTCACATTGACTTGAAGGAATGATTTTTCTGATGTCACACAAGGTTTAAACAGGGAGGCTGGTTTTGCTGTCACTGTTCTGCAAGATGGATGCACCAGCAGGAGGTGCAGAAGTGCCCATTTTAATTTGGAAGCTTTTTCTCAAACCTGCTTCCCAGTTCCACAAGGTATGAAAAACATTTTCACACGCAGTGAACTTTCCAGTTGCTGGGCAGAGACAAATGCATACACCAACACTAATGCCTAAAGGAAGGGATTCTAAATTACTGTCTCCACAGATAGATGTTATAGGAAAGTGTGAGATTATTAAGGACAGATTAGAGCAGGTTAGACAAGCACCTGTCAGGGATGGTCTAGAGAATACTTAATCCTGCCTCAGTGCAGGGGACTGAACTAGATGACCTACTGAGTTTACTTCCAGACCTACATGTCTATGATTATATTGATTTCAAAGGATTTCAAATAAGCAGAAATATCCTCCCTCGTCAAAGAAGCAGCTGAGGTTTTGAAGCCAAGAAGCACAAAAATAGTTCACTCTTCCCGTAGATGAAGCATATTCTTTAGAATAAATTTAACACAGGTGAAAGGTACTAGGTTGACAAGTCCCAGAGACCCGAAGTCTCCTCCTTATCTACAGCCTAGGGCAAGCTTCTCCCATACTAGTCCAGCAATGAGCCTCAGCCTAGACTAGGAGAACCACATCTAGATGTGGGACAACAGCCCATTTAGTCCTCCTCTTTGACTTCTCTGATGATGCTACCAATGACAGCTTTGTGGTGGAAACATCTGTCCTTTAGGAACTGGCTGATGGTGCCAATTAATTTAATGTGGGCTACAAAGCACAGCTGGTAATGAGCCATGGCTCAGGCACTGCTGATTAGGACTGGATTTGAACCAGTGATTTATAGGTGAAAGGCTCCATAGCCCATTACCAGTCCTCTAAATCATGGAGGAGCCATTGTTTGGTTTCTATTAAAAATAGATCATTATTCCAGACACAAGCTGTGGTGAAGAGGAGAAAGTCAATATTTTTTTCCAGCATAGGTTATGATGTTATTGAATGCTGATGTCTATAAAGTGCTTCTCCTCCATAGATCTCACAGTTGTATGGACATAGGTAAGTAGTATTATCTTCATCTACACATGGGAAAGGGAGACTTGGTGACTTTGAGGTGAAATCATTTGTCCTAGGTTATACTGTGAATCACAAATGGAACTGTCAGTTCCTGATGCCCAGTCCCCTGGTTTAACCACTAGCCGATGTTCTTTCCAGAACTAGAGCTAGAACCCAGAAGCCTTGATTCCCAATCCCTCTGCTCCTGTCACTAGAACCCACTCCTCTCCATGACCTGGGAAAAGAATCTAGGAGTCCTCACACCCCCAGTTCCCTTCTCTAACACCAGTCCCTCCTGGAGCTAGGGCTAAAATTCAGCAGTCCTGATTCCCAGTACAACTGCTCTAATCATTAAGTCCCACTCCTCTTCCTGAGCTAGGGCAAGAATCTAGAGGTTTAGATTCGCAGTACACCGCTCTAACCACTAGACATACTGCCTCTATTCTGAAACTTGTCTTGGCTATTGCTCGATGTTGTGATGTCATCAGAGGGCTTGAAAAATCTAAAGGGCTATTGGCTAAGCACGTCCGAACTTCATGACATTGGAAGCCTGAAACCAACAATGGGGGAAGTTATCGAAGACAGTGTCTGGGATGAATCATTTTTAATCTCTGCTCCATGTACATGAGGCATAATAGATCTGCAGGTTGTTCACTCGCTTGTTTGATGAGCTGACAGGAAATAAAGTAATATTCCTTCTCCTTGTCTCTCCCTGATTCCCACTCCCTGTGTGCCGGCTGCCCGCTGCCAGCCTGTGTTTGGGTGAGTGAAGTCTCGGACAGATGACAGACACCTTCGGGGAATGGAGCACAGATGTCACTTTTATCGGAGTGGTGGTCTAGGATCAGTAAGACAGACCCCCGCCCCCAGGCCGAAGAGCTGTGGGGCTGCTTTTCAGAAAACAGGAAGAGAATTCAATACAATTAGAATTTATATTTAAAAAGGGGGTTGGTTGTTGTAGGATTCAAAGGCAGTGCCAGCGAGAAAAGATGGCATCGTGGTTAAGAGGTTGGCCTGAGACTCAATTCCCATCTCTGCTACAGATTCAATGTGGGCATGTCCCTTAAAATCGCTATGACTCAGTTCCTTCTCTCTCTGCTATTTCCTTTCTCCTGTGCTTTGTCTGTTTAGAGTAAGTTCTCTGGGGGCAGGGTCTCTCTCTTTCTAGGTATATACAGTGCGCTGCAGATGGGGCTCTAGTCCCATGGGGTACTTCCAGGTACCTACAATAATAATAACAAGATTGAGGGACCTGGCCCTTCACTCTGTGCACATTAGGAAGCCTGGCTGGCTTGAAGTGCACCGGGGATGCCAATGTGCCAGGCAGGTAGACAAAACACTAGAAAATGAACATTAAAGAGTAATTCAATGCCCCAGGCTATCGCAGGCATGGCAATTCTGACCCTCCACTTGCAATCTGAAATCAGTCCCAAACTTCCCCTTTCTCCTCTGGCTGGGTTTGTACTGATTTTAATGGAGACAATGATGCCTTCTGGGTTGCATATGTCTTTTGTGAAGTTGGAGAGGCAGGAAAACTCCCGGAGTTTCCCCTTTGTGGGGTTTCCTGCCAAGTCCTCCCTCCAGAGGGAGCTCTTTGGGACACTGTGGAGGGATTTGGGGGCTTCCCCCTCCAAAGGATCCTTGAAGATCTGTAGGGAAGGACAACTTTATGAGGGCAGGAGCCCCGCATGGGCAGCTGACCCTCCCCATGGTCATTAGCAGCTGAGGAGGGGAGCCAGAAGAAGCTAACACACTTCTCCTCTGCTAACTCCCAAATGCCACACAAGGAGTGACACTGCAGGGAATGGTCGTTCTCCAGCCTCACCCCATGCCCCATAGAATCCCTTCCGCGCTGGGTCCTTGGGGGGAAAGGATGTGCAGCACTCCCACCTTCCACACAGACAGAGAGAGCTCCCTCCATGGATGTTCCTCCCTTTGTATACTAACTCAGGGGTGCCCCGGCCCCAGAAAGAAAGCAGCTGACTCTTCCTACATGGATTCCCCCAGGTTGGCAGAGGGTTGGGCTGGCACAACTGCACAAAACTCATCAGAGTGTTACCAGCAGAGCTGGGAAAGTGTTGCCAATGGGCCCCGTTAAGACTCGGAAGCCCCAAAGCCAGGCCAGTTGACTGGACGGTTCCCAAAAGAACAAACCACTTGTCTCCAGGAACCTTGTCAGATCCTGGAGAGCCCAGTCAGAACCAGGAGACATGTGTGTCTGGGACCAAGGAGGAGGGTTCGGATGTGTGACTCGGGAGTCTCTGGACCTGTCCTTGAGGTCTGGCTTTTGGATTTTTTCAGTTCTGACAGGAGAAGGAAGTCACAGGAGCTATTCTTGTGAGGTGCACCATGGCCAATGCCCTCTGCCTCCACCCAGCACAGAGAGGCTCCCCCAGTTTAGTGCAGATTGTATTGACTGCTCCTTGGTTCTGCTCCTTGGTTCCTTCAGTGGGGGGCATTGCCTGTCACCCAGCAATGCTGCTAATGGCCTGAAAACAACAGCAATGGCCTGAGGCTGAGGCACATTCATTCAGTCTCCCTCTGAAGCAGCTTGTGGTTTGCTACCCTTCAGAAATGGGAAGGGAAGAGGAAGCCTTTGTAAGCTCACCTTTTATCCCCACCTTTTCCTTCCTCTAATCTACTTTGAGCTGTTGTGTTTGAAAGAGTCTGGATTTTCATCTGTGCAAGGTGAGCGCTCTGACCTTTCCCCAGCCCTCCCCCCTTCCTTTCTTCCCGTCCCTTTGCTCTTGGAAATGACGCAAGGGGGAGAGAGGAAAGGAAAGGACTTGCAGCACAGGAGCAGGTCTGGCTGTTCTCCCTCTCTGTGGCCAAATGAATGTCTGTCCATGGCACTTACGTGGGCCCATCACCATAGCAACTCAATCTTTTACAGATTTATCCCCACCACACCCCTGTGAGGTACGGCAGTGCTAATATCCCTGTCATAACTATAAAGGGAAGGGTAACAACCCTCCTGTGTACAATACTATAAAATCCCTCCTGGCCAGAGGCACCAAAATCCTTTTACCTGTAAAGGGTTAAGAAGCTCAGGTAACCTGGCTGACACCTGACCCAAAGGACCAATAAGGGGACAAGATACTTTCAAATCTTGGGTGGGCGGTGTCAGGGGGAGGCTTTTGTTTGTGCTCTTTGTTTTGGGGGCTGTTCGCTCTTGGGACTAAGAGGGATCAGCCGTCAATCCAAGTTCTCTAAATCTTTCTGCACGTCTCTTATATTTCAGAATTGTAAATAACAGCCAGGCAAGGCATATTAGTTTATCTTTGTTTTCTCAACTTGTGCATTTTACCTTTTCTAGGGGGAGGTATCCCTGTTTCATTGTAACTTTGAAACTAAGGCTAGAGGGGGTTTCTCTGGGCTCTCTGAATCTGATTACCCTGTAAAGTTATTTTCCATCCTGATTTTACAGAGATGATTTTTGCATTTTCTTTTTAATAAAATCCTTCTTTTAAGAATCTGACTGATTTTTCCATTGTCCAAAGACCCAGGGGTTTGTGTCTTTGATCACTTTGTAACCAATTGGCTAGGATATTATTCCCAAACCTCCCCAGGAAAGGGGGTGTAAGGGCTTGGGGGGATATTTTGGGGGAAGAGGAACTCCAAGTGGTCCTTTCCCTGTTTCTTGTTAAATCACTTGGTGGTGGCAGTGTACCAGGTTTTAACCTAAGCTGGTAGAAATAAGCTTAGGGGGCTTTCATGTGGGTCCCCACATCTGTACCCTAGAGTTCAGAGTGGGGAAGGAATCCTGACAATCCCCATGGTATAGAGGGGGAACTGAGGCACAGAGAGGCTAAGTGACTTGCCTAAGGTCACCCAGGAAGATGGTGGCAGAGCAGAGAATTAAACCTAGGATTCCTGCGTCACAGCCTAGCAGCACCCTGGCCACTGGGCCATCTGTGGAAGGACAAATAGCAAAGACAGGCAAGGATGAGATGGCTTCTTCTGGCCATGTCTCTGCTACTGTATGTCAGGAAGGGTCGTGTCCACTGGGGGGAGGTGGCGTGTAGGCATCTGGAGCAGAACCCAAAAATTGTGGCTCCGATAACATGCTGGAAATTGCCATGGCAGCTGGGGTTCAGGATGGTGCTGAGTCCATATGATCTTCACAGAGAGCAATCCCTGGGTGTGTTTCCTGCTGGAGGGCTCTAACCAATCTCCTTCTGCAGAATGTCCCACTGTTAGGTCCCCACCATAGGGAAGCAGAGTGGAGGAGCCACCACCAGGGAGGGGAATCCCCCACTGCCCCCCAGCCACTAGTGATCCCTCTCCCCCAGTCACCCTTCCCCATACCTCTAATTCTGTCACCTCCCCTTACTGGGAGGAATTGGCCTCATGCCTCTATCACCCTGTCCCTCAGCACCATCCTGTCACTCAGTTTGCTCCTGATGAAATAGCATGCATGCCAGAAAAAAGCGAGAGATGAGAAGGCAGCAAGATAAAGAGATGAAAGGAGAGAGATTTAATGTGTGACCCAGAATTTTGCAGTCACTGGCAGCTGCTTCCCAAAGTGGAAGCAGTGTACAGGGCGGGAGGCGGGGCTCTCCGGCTCCCCCAGGTATGGGGGGAATGCTGATAGCTCACAGCATCCTGGTTAGAATGCAAGGAGAGCCCTTGAGGTCACAGCAGCTCTTTTCCAAGGGCATGCTGGAGCAGCTGCTACTGCTGCCGCGGCAGCCACCACTGTACACCAAGCTGGGCACAGGCTTATTAGTCACACTATTAAGGGAGTCTCTGGTTCTGAATTGCTAATTTCATTTGCCACTGACCGCCAGGCTGAAACTACAGCAGCCTGCTCTGGGGGGAAGCTATGGACAGCTCAGACAACTGGAGGCTGGGCTGGCTATCTCAATGGACAGATTGTCACTCAGCTGGGGGAATGGGAAGGTATGTGGGGGCTGCTGACTTGTCTAAGGAGCTGGAAAGCCAAGAGGGTCTTTCTGTATAAAAGGAAGGAAAAATGAGCATGGAGACAAACAGAACCTGTGGCCTGCTTTTTCCTAACAGTGTGGGTGACATGATGTGTGTTGTCTGTGGGATCCACACGCCCATGGGACTTGCGGCTGTGGGGCATGGCTCATCTCCAGATGGGTACTCCGTTCCGTTTCTGGTAGCACTGTGTGGTCACACGTAAGGCACATGTCTTGGCACCTGGCACATGTCTTGGCATGTGTATGCGTCCTTTGCACTGTGCATGTAGGTATGCATAGTGTAGATGTGCTGCTGTGTGCCAGGGGAAGAGGGGATTCTTTACCTAGGCTGCAGGACCCAGAAGGCCTGAGGGGTTCTTCTGTTCCTAACTGACACAACCTGTGCACCACTCCTGGACTCCTTGAACCTGGCCTGGTGTAAGCAGTCCCAGAGGCGAGGCTGCCTGCATGTCAGCTTGGTGGTTATAGATCTAGCAGAGGTCAGAGCCTGGAGCACAATTGCTGAGGAGAGCCCCTGTGCTTTGGGCCAGCACTAGTTTGTCTATCTAGGTACTTACCTGGCCCTTGTCCCTATAGTATCTGAGCACCTCACAGTCATTACTGGCAATGCT
Source organism: Gopherus evgoodei (assembly GCF_007399415.2). Classification (NCBI taxonomy): domain Eukaryota; kingdom Metazoa; phylum Chordata; order Testudines; family Testudinidae; genus Gopherus; species Gopherus evgoodei. The sequence goes on along the minus strand of NC_044331.1, from coordinate 38,133,904 downwards.
ATTACCTCTGTAGCCCAGATGGGGAACTAAGGCACAGGGGAGAGCAAGTGACTTGCCCAAGGTCACCTGGGAAGTTTGTGGCAGAGCCAAGAATTGAACACAGGTCTTCTGAGTCCCACTGGAGTGGTTGATCTGCTAGACCATCCTCCCTAGAGCAGCTGATTGGCGAGCTCCTCTGGTGATGAATGAAGACTAGGTGTCCGTGTTGATCCTTTCAGACATCAGCTGTCTTTGATACCATTAACCAAAAAGTCTTCCTGACTGGTTTGTGGTGGCTGACAGGGCTAGAGGGCTTTGAGCCAGAAGGGCTCCAGTCTCCCATATCAGCAAGGAGGTGGAAAGCAGCTCTGGGTGATTGTTCTTTACTCAAGGGCTTCCTTGTGCAGAGTACCAGAGGGATCTGTCCTGTCACCTCTGCTGTAGTGAGCCAAGACAGTGTAGGTGGGCCACCCTAAGCCCCCCCCTTTGGCAGGTATGGCATTGCAGGTGAGCCCCACCTTACCTTCCCCCAACTGGGCATCAGCCAATCTGCTTGCACACATCAGGGTAATGAGAAGCCAAACCAGACATGTCCCAAGTATCTCCTTTAATGAAGCCCCTGAGAAGGAGCACATGGAACAGCAATTCAGGCCCCAAGCTCCGATCCCCCAAACAAAGGCTGTATGCCTGGTTCGGGTAACCTTCCAGGGCGAGGGAGAGCCCCACCTCCAGCAAGATGATCAGCTTCCTTATGCTCTTCCTGTTTAGACAGGGCACTAGGGCTGAGTAGGGAGTCTCCTTACCTGCTCTCAGGCTGGTCTCCTTATGAGCTCCAGGCTGCTCACCGTTAGGTAGAGTTGCCAATTTTGGTTGGACGTATTCCTGGAGGTTTCATCACATGACATGATCTTTAAAGATTAATCTTTAATTCCTGGGGACTCCAGGATAATCCTGGAGGCTTGGCAACCCTCAGGTCACGTGGCTGTCATTCTGAAGGTGACGCTAATCTGTGTGTGTCTCTCTCATCTGATCTGACCTGTGAGGCTACTTGAGTTTCCCAGTACTTAGCAGACATTTGGGCTTGGAGGAAAGGTAGATGAGGGCTCAGACCGGTGGTGGAGGTTCAGCCAGTCCTTTTTACTGCAGAAATATGCCTGCCTTTTATTTCTATGCTTCCCAAGCTGCTGGTTTCCCATCTGGTTCTGGGTGGCCTGATCACTTTTCCCATCTGTGCTTAGCTAGATTGTTGTGATTGTGTCTTTTAATGGGGCCCTCCCCAGAGTTAGCCGGCTATAACCAGGGCCGGTGCTGCCATTTAGGTGACCTAGGTGGTAGTCTAGGGCACCCGGATTTGGGAGGGTGGCATCTTGCCTCCCGCGGCGGCAATTTGGCCGCGAGGGGTCCTTCCGTGCTCTGGGTCATCGTCGGCAGTTCTGCGGCGGGTCCTTCACTCGCTCCGGGACCCGCTGCCGAAGTGCCCGGAAGACTGGGAGTGCGGAAGGCCCCCCCCCGCCGCAGAATTGCCACCAACAACTGGGAGCACGAAAGGACCCCCGCCTAGGGCACCAAAAACCCTGGCGCCGCTCCTGGCTATAACCACTCCATATTGTGTGACTGCTTTACATTCTGATTTGGGCTGCACCTGGGGGACCACTCATCATCTTTAGCTAGTGCCGAATGCAACTGCCTGCTTGCTTGAGCAGTGCGCATGGGGGAGATGGCACCTGTGCTCCCAAAACTGCACTGGCTTCCAGTCAGCATCCAGGTGTAATTCAGGATGTTGTTTCTAAGTTACAGGGCCCTTCATTTTTAGGGTCTTTCCTATTGCAAAGCTAGCAGTGCAGAACTCCATAGGGCTTTCCATCCCTGAGAACCACTGGAATGCCTGACCTGAGGCTCTGCAGATTAACACGCCTGGGATCTGTCCGCGGTGGAGAGCCTTGGACTCTGGAATTCACATTCTCCATTGGCCCAAAGGGCCCTGGGTCTCTCGATCTCGCAGGCAAGTTGTAAGGCCTCTCTGTTCTTGTCTAGGCTTTTATTGAGGAGGTGTGCTGAGTTTGGAAGGGCTTTGGTTTTCTATCTCCGTTTGCCAGGTGGTGGAATTCTTTGCCTCACATTGGGTCAACTTGCACCAGTGTGCTGCATGCCTGTTTTCACTGTTATACCGTGTGCACCTACTGTGCAATGATAGATTGATGAATCCAATGAAGAAATAAATTTGAGTCTGCTCCAGTTTTGATTTTGATCTCACATGCACTGGTGTAAATCAGACACAGCTCCACTGAGGTCAGGGGAGTTATTCCGGGGTAAAAGCGTGGATGTGAGATCAGAGTGGGCTTAGGTCTCTGTGTGTGTGTGTTGTTTTCCAACAGGTGGCAAGATGCCTTATCCCTGAACTCCTCTCACATTTCCCAGAGGCTTCTGGAGACACAGCCCATATGGCATTCTATCCCAGCTCCTGTCTGTCACTCACTCCTAACAAGAAGTGGCAGCTGTGGGGGAAGGGCAGGGAGGCACCAATATGCCAGACAGTAGGGTTTGCTTTAACCCTTCCAGGCATGACCTTTCTTGGCTTTGCATTCCAGCACTGTCCGTGTCAAATCAACACGCTGCCTGGCAGAGCCTCAATGGGTTTCCATCTGGCCACAAAGGGGAAAGACTATAAATCTGGGGAGATTTTTCTTCAAGGTGCCCAAAGGAGCTGGACACCCAAGTTCCATTAAAAATTAATGGGAACTGAGCATCCAAATCTTTTTCAGTTTGCTTGGAAAATCTCACCTTTAGTCCCTGCCTTAAGAGCTAACCTCCATGCACCTTCGCTATGGAATCACTATGGCACCTCCATAATAGAAGAGAGCTCTGTCCAGTGCTGCACCTCCCCCCTAACTGGCTGACAACACACTCTGCTGGCACCAGGCGGGCATTGCAAATTCTTCCAGATTTTAGACCCGGATGCAGCTGGACTAATCGAAAATAATATATTACTTGGATCGTGGTAGCAACTCGTTTCCTGGGAATCTCTGCTCCAGACTTTAAGTCCATCACCTCCAGCTAGATTCATGTCCCTCTTGGGTTTGTACTCCACACATCTCTCTGTGATGGCATTCACTGGCCAAAAAGTCCAAGAGAAGCCATCCTATCAAAGCTGCAGGTGGAGAGTGCACAGAGAGTGAATTTTGAATTTGCAAGTATTCATGCCAAAAGTGCTTGGGCACTCATCCTCTCAAGGAAGCAAGACAATGCCATATGATTTATCTGGCCAACTGTAACTTATTTAGAATGGTCACAATCATGCTGTAGAGTAAAAAACTTCTAAAAAACATTCACTGAATAGATGGGAATAACACAGGACTCTGAGGGGCTACTGATCGGCTCCTGGATATTCTGTAAGCGAGAAAGGGGACTAGTTTCATCACATGGAAGATACGTAGTGAGCTATTGACTCATTGCTAGTCTGGGGACTCCTTTCCCATTGTTCTAGTGAAATTGTCATCATTGTGGTCCCTACCAGGGATTTCTAGAGGTAGGAACGTTGGCTGCTGTACATTCAGCCAAAGGACTAACTCCCTTAACTAAGAGCTGGAGCAGCTGCATATCCTCTGTGGATGAGACGGGGACATATGATCTGTATACACGTGGGGACAGCCTCACTTCTGCCACCAATGAGCAATTTCCAGTCTCCACTTTCTGAGAGACCCCTGCACTCCCAGCATTCTCAGTTCACATTGGGTAAAGTGCCTCCTGCTGGCACCAGTAAGATATTTTCCCTTCCAGTAAGTGCTGTCACCAGGGCTATAACCAGGGGCGGCTCTATGTTTTTTGCCACCCCACGCACAACAGTCAGGGAACTTTCGGCAGCGTTGCTGCGGGAGGTCCACCACTCACATGAATTCGGCAGTGGTTCTGCGGCTGATCTGCCAGTCCCGCGCCTTCAGCATTCCCGCTGCCGAATTGCCGCCAAAGCCGCAGGACCGGCGGATCTCCGGCAGAAACGCCGAAGGCAGCCTGACTGCTGCCCTCATGATGAGCAGCAGGCCACTCCCCCTGGCTTGCCGCCCCAGACGTGCGCTTGTTGCGCTGGTGCCTGGAGCCTCCCCTGGCTATACCTGCTCTTTTAGCCTAATGTGTAAACCACAAGCCTTCCCCCTGTAGATAGGGTTCATTCCCCCATCACCTCTCCAAACACCCAGTGTCACACACGTGCTTCAGCCTGACAAGGGCTTTTTAATTGCGCCTCGCTGTTTCCCTAGTAAAATCCGTGAAACCAAACAAATATGCTAGGAGGGAGACTGGGGGCTGTGGTGCAAACAAATTAATGTGATTGCAGGAGACTGAGGCCTCATCTCACTGATGGCAATAGAGATAATACATCTGACAGCTGTCAGTTTGCATAAAAGGAAGGGTGGCTTCAAACTAGGGATGCCCCTTGGAAAATGAGTGGTTGGGTGGATACAGCATCTTGGCTTCTCTAACTGCTGGGCTCTCTCCACTATGGGCTGCTTTTCACTCTCCTTTCTCTTCTGCTGTGGTATGGCATTCCAGCCGCAGCGGAGGGGCTGGCTGGGAAAGGGCAGATGGTTCTTCAGCCGTGGCCTGCTCCTCTCTGCGGGGATGAGTCACCCTGCACAGTGGGCTGGGAGAAGGCCTATGCAGCGTGTGTGCCTTCTTTAAGAGCGTGAGTGGGACACAGCATGTTCCCACAGTGCAAGGATGGATGTTCTGTGTAGCACAAGGGTGAATGTTGCCCCATGAGAGATAGAAAGTCATTTGGCAGAGTGAGCAGAGAAGAGAAGCAGGATGATCCAGTGTTTGGGGACTAACGTTGGACTTGGAGGACCCTGGTTCAACTCTCTGCTTCATTGCAGATTTTGTGTGATCTTGGACAAGTCTCTTTGCATCTCTGTGCCCTGATTCTCTATCTGAAAAGGTGATAACAGCTCTGCCCTACCTCACAGCAGTGCTCTACGGATGAGCACATTAAAGATGGTGAAGCACTCGGGTACAGTGGTAACAGGGACCAGATCAATAACTCAGCTAGAACTACTGCAGGGAGCAAAGGGGCTGGGTTCTTTGCTGGCAGGAGATGAGGAGGAGTGAGTTGTGCCCTCTGCCCCAGGACTGCAGTATAGAGCATGGTGGCAGGGAGGGATAGCTCAGTGGTTTGAGCATTGGTCTGCTAGATTCAGGGTTCTGAGCTCAATCCTTGAAGGGACTATTTAGGGATCTGGGGCAAAAATCTGTCTGGGGATTGGTCCCCCTTTGAGCAGGGGGTTGGACTAGATGACCTCCTGAGGTCCCTTCCAACCCTGATATTCTATGCAGAGTCTAGAGATGCCCATGTAAGCTGATGGAATGGGCTTCAGAGAGGAAACAGTTCTAATCACTGGCAGGTCGTAAGCTGAAGGAGCAAGGGTCCTGGCTCTGTGAGGTGTGAGTGCCTGCAGCATGGTTTGTGAGTGCCCAGAACCTCTGAAAATCAAGCCGATTAGAAATGATTTTCCTAACGAGTTAATGAAAGCTTACTGTGACTCAGTTTCCCCCTCCCCATTTCTTTAAGAGTCCAAAGGCCGCTGGATGTTGGTTGCATCCAAAATATCAGTACAAGCAGATACCACCTTATAGTCGATAACCTAGCAACAATACAGTCACAAGCATTGGCCAAGTACAACAGGATCAGGCTAGAGAGATGCTTTCCCATAATGACTCACCTACAGAGGGGAAAGGAAAAGCTCTGACAAAGAAACCTCTTGAAATCTTGTCTTTTTCTGCACTATAAGAAACCAGTGATGTCATTGCTGGGTTTTGGACCTTAGTTAAAGCCATATGAGGGCGTGTAGGGCTAAACTCTGTCTTCTGGCCCAGTCAAGACAAGATTAATGGCTGGGCCTCTCTTTCTTCAAGGTTTTTTCCTTATCTTGTTTTGCTATATTTCTCCCTACACTAAGCATTTCTTTATAATAAACTAAATAAACCAATTATTTACGGCACCTGAGATCCAATTAACCATATTTTCTTCATTTCTATTCCCTTGACCCAAACCTTCAATAAGATAACATTGGTAGTTCAAAGGTCATTCCAAGCTGAACACAAATCATTCTTCTTTCTCTTGACCTCACTCTTTTTAATTATCTGCTTTGAGCCTCTCACTTGTGCTAATGGTAACACTCAATTTAAAACCATAGGGCATCCAGGTCCTATGTGGGTCTGTATTCCTACAACACCCCACTGCTTAGAATAGGGCACTCCTCCGGAAGGGGCTAGACCCAATCTCTATGACCACTGGTGGAGCCCTATCTCCCTAGAGGCAGCCATTCTCCCCTCCTACTGCCCAAGCAGTGCCCTTCTCCTGAGCATTGGCCTAAGGGAAGAGAGGGGGTGCCTGAGCTGGAGTTAACCCCTTGTTCTTTGGCAGTGACCTTGTCCCATCACAGTTCAGTGAAGGGGAAGATGCTTGCTGGATAGCAGCAGGTGCTGGGCACAGATCACACAAACATTCTGCATGCTGGTGATCCTCTTTTGCCCCATCTGGTGCCCAGACTGAGCTGTATCTGTCCACTTTGCCTCACTGAGTTTCACTTTGACCTTCACAGCAACACTCAAAACTGAATGGGAAACCAGAACCCCAACCGGATTTGCTCAAAAGGCCAGTGACTTTTCAGATAAACCTGAGTTGCTTTGGGGAGGTCTACACCGCAAACATGTAGGTTTCCTGGGGGTTGAGGCTCCTTTGAAAGGCTCTGGAGGGCATCACAGCCTTTGCTTTGGGCTGGTGAGGCAGACTTTTTTGGGCCATTGTGGAATCTGAGAGATGGGACAAACCCCGGAGGTCATCCTATCTGCGCCAGCACAGCATTGTTCCTCATTCCGAGCTCACTTCCAGCAGCCCCTTAACTCAGGCAGAAGTTAATGGGAGCTCTGCCTGACTAGTGTTTGCTATGAGCTAGTTTTGAATGACTCTAGCACTGGGGTTTTCACCACATCCTTTGGGAGACTTTTCCACAGGTCAGTAGATTGTACTGTTGGGAAGAGTTCAACCTAAACTTTCCTTTGCTCAGTTTCATGCCATTAATTATAGCTCTAATCCCCTTAGCGACTCTATTTGCTTACTGTGGTGTAGCAATGCCCCTGACTGGGAATGGAACCCAGGATCCTCCATGTCTGAAAGCATAGCCCTTTGCTGCTTGATCTGAACAACCAACTCCAGTACTGAATGGTAGCAGTGGATTCACAAACCTCTCAATGTGATCAACTACTAGAGAGAGGGGGAAAGACCCATGCTGTGTTACTCTGGTCTCTATGGGCACCCACCACTGTAGGGTCTGAGTGCCTCTCCCCCACCTTTAATAGACAAATAGGGCTTCCCATCTCCTCTTGATGATCACTTAACCAAGCTGCATGTGTTTGGTTCTTTGAACCTTTCCTCTAGGCCAATACAAACCCCTGCCATCATTGTTCCTGCTCATCCCCTTCCTATCTGTTGCTGTCTTTCTGGTGCTGAGATTCCCAAAACTGAGTGTGGTATTCGAGGTGCACCTCATCGATGCTGAATACAGAAGGGACTATTACAGAACTGTGACATGATATTTCTGCACATACCACCCAACATGACAATGGTTTTGTTATTGTTTGCCACCAGGCCATTCTGCAAGCTCATATCCAGCCTGCCGGCCACTCTCACCTCTAAATCTCACTCGATCGCTTATTCAAAGAGGATAACATCTGTGATTAATTAGCTAGCCTCATCGCTGGAGCAGACCAGAGTACGGCTCAAGGAAATGGTGCTGTGAAATCACAGTCTAATCTATGTGTGGTACCAAAAGTGTCAAAGAGACCCACGGCCTCTGGATAATTGTTCATGTCAGAGGCAGTTTGTTTTTGGAAATCCTCCATTTAGAATCTAGAGAGCTGGTGTGTTCTGAGTGGATGGAGAAGCTGAACTCTCTCTCATTCATCTTGTTCCAGAGAAAGCAGAGTGAAACTAGTGCTGGTAACATGATCCTGCAATCCTTCATTCCAGTTTTTCCATAACTTCTTTGTCTCGGTTGCATTCATTTCATGTTTGCTTGGGACTGGACTGAGACTCGACAGAGCTGGGTTCTTATTCTCAATTCTGTCACAGGCGTCCTGTGTTATCTTGGGCAAATCACACAACCTCCCCGTGCCTCAGTTCCCCATCTGTAACAAGAGAACCATGATACTTCCCTACCTCCCAGAAGATTAAACTGATGAATGTTTGCAAGGTGCTCAAATACCGGGGCCCCAGGAGCCATACGATTACCTGGCTTCAGGAGAGCACTGATGAAAACAGTGCACCAGACGTGGTTGTTAAATACATAAACGTGAGCCCTTGCACTGTTAACTTCATTCTAAGCAGCGCGCTTCCCAGGGAGCAGGAAACCACATCATGTGACCTGCCCCTTGTGTCCAATCAAAACTAGCCAGCACAGCTTGAATGCTGACTGTCGACAACAAGAGGCCCGGGAACAGGCTGCGGCCCAAGAATGAGTCATGGAAATTATTCAGCAGGTAACAAATCCCTCTGAGAAGATAGGAAGCTGCTCACAGACAGAGAAAGAGATGAAATTCATCAGTCCATTGATTCTCTGTAAACTATTCACTTGCCTCTGAGAGCCAGGCTCAAGGATTGTTTTTCCAATGGAAGCTTCCTGAAAGTGAGGCAGTAGGGGGATGTCCCAGGCCTCCAGTGGCATTCCAACACCTCGTTTTCTGTCTCCATCCACATCCCAGCAACTTGGCTCCTGCTGCCGTGCGTTCCAGCCACCTGGCCTCAGCTGCATTCTAGCAACACAGCTCCCGGCTCGCTGCATCACAGGGCTCAGATTGCTTGCATTCCAGTGTCTTGATTCCCTCAACGCAGCTGCATCCCAGCGGCCCAGCTCCCAGGCCGCAGGTGCGTCCTCAGCTGCTTTGGCTTCTGGTCTCAGCTGTATGCCTGTCACAGCTTGTCTTGCACTCTAGGCTGCATTCCATGGAGTCCTTGGCTGAGACACTGGAGAGTGAATTTTTTAAAGATTTGTCTTTTTGGAGTGTTTAGGAATCATTATTCTTCACGTGAATCTTAACTTGCGACCTGTAATTCTCCTGGCTGTATTCTGTAGTGCTCCCTGTGACCTCCAGAGGGGGCTGCAAATCTGCTAAGCGTGCCAGTTCAGACAGCTGCATAGGCGCTACTGGGGGTAAGTGGGGCTGGAGCTAGGAGACAGGTATAACAACAAAGCTGGGGTGACTGAGCCCACGCAAGGATCTGGGGCTTGAAAGATCAACTGTTCCATTGTTTGTGTTCAGCTTAGGAGAGTGTGAGACAGGGAGCAGAGTGAGACAATGGAAAGGGGAGTGGGAAAAATCTTCCTGAAAATATAAAGCATGGCACAGCCACATCGTGGAGCTGGTGTGCTGCCTCGCTTTTCGGGAAGAGGGCTGGTGTCTTAGCCTCAGTCCGGGGAGGGGAAGAAACAAAGAAAACTGAATCGCCCTGGGAAAGACCCCTGGATTCCAAATTAATCCCACAAACCCTGTGGTGTCCAAAAATACATGTGGTGAGAGTTGGAAAGTGGCGTGCACTATGGGTAGGAAGCATGGACTAGTGGGTGGGCTCCCATGAGTCTTTTCCATTGACTTCACTGGGCTTTGGCTGAGGCACCGTAAAGTCCCCTTTTGTGCCCAGTTTCTCATCTTTGCCTCCCAGGGGTATCATGAGGCTAAAGCCCACTACTGCTTACCAGTGAGGAAGGTCAGGTAAGTACCTGGATAGAAGAAATTCAGGCATTCCTGCTTCAAACCTCATACTTCCAGCCATCCATGGACCCATTACCATGCTACTCCCCGGACTACATCTTAGGAACGTCTCATTTATGCCCTACCCCTGGGGAACATACCCGTAAGACTAACCTCCTGCCAGCCAGTTAACTGTGCTTCAAAGGAACTGGGTTACATTCCCTGGGACACCAGCAGTCAGCACTGGGATCAGTGCTAACTACAGACCAGTTAGTTTAACTTCTGTGCCAGGGAAGATAATGGAGCAGGTAATCAAAGAAATCATCTGCAAACACTTGAAAGGTGGTAAGGTGATAGGGAATAGCCAGCATGGATTTGTAAAGAACAAATCGTGTCAAACTAATCTGATAGCGTTCTTTGATAGGATAACGAGCCTTGTGGATAAGGGAGAAGCGGTGGATGTGATATACCTAGACTTTAGTAAGGCATTTGATACAGTCTCGCATGATATTCTTATAGATAAACTAGGAAAGTACAATTTAGATGGGGCTACTATAAGGTGGGTGCATAACTGGCTGGATAACCGTACTCAGAGAGTAGTTGTTAATGGCTCTCAATCCTGCTGGAAAGATATAACAAGTGGGGTTCCGCAGGGGTCTGTTTTGGGACCGGTTCTGTTCAATATCTTCATCAACAATTTAGATGTTGGCATAGAAAGTATGCTTATTAAGCTTGCGGACGATACCAAACGGGGAGGGATTGCAACTGCTTTGGAGGACAGGGTCAAAATTCAAAATGATCTGGACAAATTGGAGAAATGGTCTGAGGTAAACAGGATGAAGTTCAATAAAGATAAATGCAAAGTGCTCCACCTAGGAAGGAACAATCAGTTTCACACATACAGAATGGGAAGAGATTGTCTAGGAAGGAGTATGGCAGAAAGAGATCTAGGGGTCATAGTAGACCACAAGCTTAATATGAGTCAACAGTGTGATACTGTTGCAAAAAAAGCAAACGTGATTCTGGGATGCATTAACAGGTGTGTTGTAAACAAGACACGAGAAGTCATTCTTCCGCTTTACTCTGCGCTGGTTAGGCCTCAACTGGAGTATTGTGTCCAGTTCTGGGCACCGCATTTCAAGAAAGATGTGGAGAAATTGGAGAGGGTCCAGAGAAGAGCAACAAGAATGATTAAAGGTCTTGAGAACATGACCTGTGAAGGAAGGCTGAAGGAATTGGGTTTGTGTAGTTTGGAAAAGAGAAGACTGAGAGGGGACCTGATAGCAGTTTTCAGGTATCTAAAAGGGTGTCATCAGGAGGAGGGAGAAAACTTGTTCACCTTAGCCTCCAATGATAGAACAAGAAGCAATGGGCTTAAACTGCAGCAAGGGAGATTTAGGTTGGACATTAGGAAAAAGTTCCTAACTGTCAGGGTAGTTAAACACTGGAATAAATTGCCTAGGGAGGTTGTGGAATCTCCATCTCTGGAGATATTTAAGAGTAGGTTAGATAAATGTCTGTTAGGGATGGTCTAGACAGTATTTGGTCCTGCCATGAGGGCAGGGGACTGGACTCGATGACCTCTCGAGGTCCCTTCCAGTCCTAGAGTCTATGAGTCTATGAGTCTACACAGACCTGTGCTGCCTTTAAGCAGAAAACAAGGCCTGGTATTGATTGCAATGTGGAATAATCATAAAGAGCTATTGCCCCACACTGAAATAGGTATCCAGACCTGAGTTTTCCATGCACACCTGGGGGGATCAAGTGCACCCAGCAGCACTCTAGAATCCTTCCCTTTGCCTTGATTCCAGTGGGGGGCGAGGGGAGGGGCAAAGCTGATCAGCTGTGGGGCCAGCAATTCCTACTCGTTTTTTGAGGACAACAAAGGTCTGACCAGGTATGCTGTTGGTGTGTGTACAGGGAGGCTCAAGCAAATTCAAGCTTCAACCTGAGACTTGCTGACTAAGGGAGCTGCGAGTGCTCAGTAGCTTCCAATAGCCCTAAGTGGGGTGCAGCCACTTCCCTGAAGGTGCAGCTATAGTCCTAATTTTGGCACCATAGTTGCCTGATGCTGTCAAATAAGCTGATTTAACCCCCCTACCCCGAGTTCTCATGTCTTTTTTGCCTATGTTAGCTCCTAGGAGCCTGATCCGGAGGTTGAATCCAAGCAGAGCTGCTCTGGTATTGGCTGCGGCTGCTCACTCCCTCAGGGGCTAGCAAGCAGCATGCTCAGAGTTCCAGTGGCAATCCAGCATGCAGCTGGTGGAGGCAGGAGCTAGGCAGCTGGCCTTAAAAAATCCCCTCCCTACAATATAAAATAATCCGGCTCTCTCTTTTGTGTAGGGAGCTCCATTCCCTAATGCAATAGTTCTGCCTTGTTGCTGGTAGTGGTCGATTTGTCACTCATTAGCAATGAGGTGTTTTGCTAATTGGAGCTGTTTGGAGTTCATCCGGAGAGTCACATGATGGCCACAAGGAGTGCAGTGTCAGAAGGAGATTGGGGGGTTAGATCTAAACCATCTCATGAGGGGTTATTTGCTTGCTTTACAGCCCTACACTGGTTACAGCCTATACCTGGTTAAAATGGACACACAGTGAAGCAAAAGGCTGTGGCCCATAGAAGAAGTGTATAGACGCCACTTGTAGAGTATATTCGGTGGGTGCAAATTACACTGACTTGTTGCTTACAGAGATTTTCTGGCCAATGTGTAATTTACCTCACTGTGTATTTCACTGCTGAATTGGGTTGGCCGACTCCCCTGAGAGCTGCCTCTCCACACAGCTCTTGGATTGCAGGGAGCCTTTAACTAACAGCAGCTTATGGAATAACACCAGCAGTGCTGACATTATATACAGCACTTGTTTTAAAAACTCCTGGAGTCCTTAACCAGCATGTGCTGAGCCCAGCGTATTAACTGGGTTAGACTCGTTAGGAAACTGTCTCTACCTTGTCCAAACCAAAGTCCTGGTAAAAAACGTGCAGAGGATCTTTCCAATACATTAGAGCTATCTTTTACAGATAGATACACAATGCCATTTTCTCAGTTGGCATTCCTCCACTGAAATCAATGCTATTCCACCCCAGTGCCTTTCTTCAAGGCATTGCCATTGCTGGACTCATCTTAAATAAATCCTGTATAAATGTTGCTTTATTTCTTTTCCACTTACAATTTTAGGTATTTTTCCCCCATCCAATTAATTCAACAAATACAACTGAAGTATCACATTGCTCTATATATCATGGCTTTTATATCTGTGCAATAAAGACATCTTTTGTTCGAGTAACTGTCAAAGACTGGTTTTTTTTACAAGGCTTGTGTAAAACATTCATAGAATCTATTATATAAAAACGTTCATTATCCTCCTCTACAAATCTTGTAGCTGGAAAGAAACTGTGAAGAGATTTATTATGTTCTTTCTAGGTGGCCAGAATATGGGACACCTAGATTAAAAGAGTGAGAAAGGAGAAGGAATAGGGATGCTCAAGTGTTGCTAGGACTGGTTAGAAAATGTTTACTAGAAAAAATGCAGAAGGAGAAAATGTTCATGAAATTTCCACTGGGAATTTTTGTGGCAATAAGGTAAATTTTTCTGACGTTCTCTCAAATTGAGGGGTTGTTTGGAGTGGAAGCCCTGTAGAGGTTGTGCTGTTTTATGGCTTGCTTTACAGCCCTACGCTACATAGATACAAGAATTAATCAAGTTCCTAATTACAGGCTTCTGTAAAGATAGAGCCACATTGGGTTGGTCATATCCCAACTCCGGCAAGGCAGCATTGGTAGCTGGTGTTCTGGTTCAGGCTCAGCAATAGCCTAATCTCTCCCGTGCATAGATTGCCCATCACGGCAGTGTCTAGGTGCTGCGTATTCTAATGAAGTCCAAAGACAGAAAGGAAAGCTGCCTTTGAACCCGAGATCAACCATGTGTCAAACAAGAGCATCGCTAATGAGCCACAGGGGAGAGGAATGTTTCCTGAGCTAGAGAAAATGTGATACCAGAGGCTGATGGTGATTTAAATGCATAATATGTGCACCTGAAAGGCATCTGGGCTGTATTTACTGGGAGGGTTTGGGCTGGTAGTGTCAGTCCATAGATTGTAGGCTCTTTGGAGAAGGGGCTGCCTTCCTGTTCTGTGTTTGTACAACACCTTTCCCAGCAGGGCCCTGGTCCATAGCTGGAGCTTCATATTTAAGCAGATCACCATTCTGTACCTGGAAAACCCTTGAAAGTTCCTCAGAGGCGCTAGGCAATGTAAGGTGGACACATACTGTGCTCACCGTGGCTGCCATTTTTAAACCTTCCAGTTGATGATAGGGAACCGAGTTTTTCATGCACTCTTCTGGGGGTTTATTTTTTGTTCATCCTAAGGGCATTTATTAACATTTGACTAGCTCTGTCCAGCTACGTGCACCCTTGACATGAGGGCCTGCTCCAAAGACTATTGAATTCAGTGCAATGGGATTAGATAGGATCAGACCCTTGGGGCCAGATTCAAGAAAGGATGTAAGCCCATGCTTAACCGTAAGCATCTGAGTAATTCCATTGAAGTCAGTGGGTCGACTTGTGTTCTTACAGCTAAGCACGGGCTTAAGTACTTTTCTGGATTGGGGCCTTAGTGATTATATTGGGTGTAGTAGCGAGAGATAGGCCAAGGCCATGTTTGGAACCAGATCCAAACTTTCACAAAATTCCAGGTTGTCTGGAGGGGAGGTTTTGGCCTAGGCCCATCACCAACAGTGTCAGAGGATAGATGATAGGTGGCGGCAGGGAATGGAGTGTACACATTTCGGATGGAAAGCTGCTCTCCCAGTGGTTGGTGATTGGACAGGATGGAGGGAAGTCCATCCCATGAGTCTTTTCCATTGACTTCACTGGGCTTTGGCTGAGGCACCATATGAATAGATGTGCCGGGCTCATTTGAGGGTGATGGTGAGAACTTGAACAGAAGGCGACTTCTGGCTAGAGCTTTTCACCACCAAGGCAGCTGCTCGCCAAGACACACCTGAGAAAAACCTTGCTAGGGATGAATGTTCCCAGGAATGTGATTTACTCCTCATCCAGCTGCAGGTGTGACAGAGGGGGCCACTCCCCCTCTCCATCCACGGGCCCATTTCTCCTCAACTGGCCTGCGTGAGCTCTAACAAGGCCCTGGAGTGCAGATAACAGGGATATAATACAGCAAGATGAGACTGAACCCTCCAGAGCCTCGTAGCATTTTTTTAGCCTTAGCCGCTTTATTACCATATCGTTGAGTGATGGGGCTCGGGGGAGCGGTGGTTTAAGCCATATCTCTCAGCGCCACCGCACTCACTCCTCCTGCAATTGATCAGGCTACAACCGGGGCTGAATGAATTTGCACTTTTTCATTGCAAACTCTTCTAGGTAATGGAAATTTTTCCACTGACGATGCGTTTTATTTCGGTTTCCCCCCTCCCCCCTTCTCTCCCAGCCCAGCAATAATAAATTCAGCCCAGCTGGATGGTTAGAGCTCCTTCACGGGAGGGAAGTATGCCACATGCTACATCTAGTGCCTTCCCACTACAGGTTGGCCAGGGTGAACTGTGTAGGGGCTCCAGTCATCAGAGGCTAGAGGTGACTGCTCATGGGACCAGACTTGACTGGCCCATCTGTTGTGAATCTTTGCAGGGCTCCTTAAAGCAGGAGATCTCAGCAGTCCTTTGTATTGCTTGTGCTAAAGGCTTGCCCTGAGCCAACACTACTGCTCCTCGGGGCACCTCTGTGTGCGTTTTCTGATTCAGGCCTCAGACCCACAGAGAAAGGGAAGAAAAATGCACCCCTCACTCCTCTCCCAAAGGGAAAAGCCAGCACCTCTTGCTTACCTCACCCACAGCAGTAACTCAACTGGTTCAGGGCTGTCCCTCTTACTTTACTAGAGACCTTAGGCTGGGGAAGGGGGTGGAAATCGCTCCACTGCATGAGCTGGTGGCTCAACGTCTCTCCCCTTCTGTGGGAGTCGTTCTACCCCCTCCCAGCATCATTACACATACCTTCTCATGGCCAGAGAGATTGTAGAGACCCCCATCACACCCAAGCCTTGTTAATGCTGTGTCCATCTCCACCTGCCCTCCTTTGCATGCAGGGGATTGAAGATGTGCATCACAGATGATTGGCATCCTGGTTTGTTTCATACCTACACATCTCTGATACAATGTATGGTGATTTGCCACCACACTAGCTTTTGCTCTTTTCATACAGATCTGAGCATGAGGGGGTTGTATGTAGAGACATGCTAGCTCTGTGTCTAATGACACAACTGGTGAATTGGTGCTTAAATGGCATCATAGGACCCAATCCTGTGAGGTGCTGGGCTTCTGCTCTGAACACCTCTGTGCCTTAGAGGGCCTGTCCCTTGGGGAAGAGTTGCCTTCAGCATGCTATTTGTGTAATTAGGAAGTTGAATAATTTTTGTATCTGTGTAGTGTAGGGCTGTAAAGCGAGCCATAAAACAGCACAACCTCTACAGAGATGAGTCTGAGCTTTTATGATCGAAGGTAAAATGAAACCTTGTCTTGTGGATGGATAAGGCAGTACATTTCTCTGATTACTTTTTCCCTGGGCATTATTGTGGGGTAGAGTTATGGTGATTTGGGAGCTTTGTTTGAGAAGTACAATCTTGTGAGTTTCTAATTTTTTTTAAAAAAACCTCTAGTAATGGTCCTGCAAGGTCACAAGCACTCAGGATATTGATTTGCGCCTACGTCCTTGACTACTCCTTAGTGAAGTTTTTGTGGATGGGAATTGTCTTCATTTTAAATGAAATGGTCCTAAAGTCGGTTAGAGAAGAGTCTGGTTCGTGCAAATTTTAGCAGATCTACAATGGAAAGGCCCAATTCAGCAGAGCCTAGGAGTCTCAGAGACAGGATGCCTCCTTGGTCTGCTGACCACGAACATCTCCTGCTCACGATGGAACCTTTGTTACAAAAAACTGTCTTGGCGCTAGAACTAACCTACCACTTTTGAATCTATGACTTTGTGTGTGTGTGGATTTTGGTGAGGAAGGGGGAAAACTGTGTTCACCAAGGAAATTCAATCAAAACCTTAACTGGGGGCTTCTCATCCATAGATCTCAAAGCACATTGGAAAGGAGGATTCAGTATCATTATACAGGGAAATGGAGACACAGAAAAGTTGTTATTTACCCACAATTTCATAGCAAGTTAGTGGCAAAACTAGGACTATATCAGATCTCTGGATTCTCAGCCCTGCACTCTAGCCACTAGCCCAGAGATGCCCCCAACAGGCTACTACGTGGCCAAAGGTACCATATAAAAACCTAAGATAGCTATAGATAGTAATTCCATATTATTTTTCAGCTGAATAGAAGAGTGAGCCACCAGATAATCCAGATGCAGCCCCCTTCAGCAATGACCTACATAACCAGCCTCAGATGTACCAGAGAGCTATGCCAGTGTCTTGCATGGGGATGTGTTGGTTACTCTTCTCCTGAGAATCCACAGCTGAACTATGTGCCTACTTGTCTTAGGGCCTGAATATACCTTTGTTGGATCCTAATTTAACCACGTGCTCCAGGAAACCTGTTTTGAGGAAGCTTCCAGCACTGGAGTCCTGCTAGGCCCTGATGCGAGAAAGCCCATAGCTAGAATCGTAGCTGGCACCCATGAGTCGCTGCCATGAAGCTGCTCCCTACATGTTGCTGGAGTCCACCTGGAATTAACGAGGTGTTGCAATGATGTCGTCAGGCATCCTAGCACCTTAGGGTCCCTGCCTTCTTCCAGCTGGAGACCTGCCTGCACTTTAGAGCTGTGAAGATGCTAACACTGCCGGAGTCTTAACTAGCAGCAGTGCATGTTCTGATGGGTAAGATCTGGACATGTGCTGCTCATAAAGTAAAGCAGCCATATACACTGTGTACTACGGTAAAGATCCGCCCCCCCATACCCAGAGGCTGGCTCTGGAGGATTCATTGTCAATTTCTTACCTCTCTTTTCTGTGCAGCCCTGGCACTTAACATGGCACCAAAGCGAATGCTGCCAAAGATGCACTGTGCAGCATCAGCAACAGCTCTGCCTCTGGGGACTGTGTTAATTAATGTACCTTCTGCTGCTTAGCCTCCGAGGCCAGGCTTGCACCCCGAGAAGTGCTTACCCGAGGCTCTCATTAATCCAGTATGATGCAATGCTGCCTGCACCGTTGCCTCTCCACTTCAGAGCAGTAAAATTATCATACCAAATAAAACACTCCATTTCTTTAGCGCACAGAGCACGGCAGCTGGAATTTCCGAGCAGCTTTTTGTCTCTGGCACCAGACGTCTACAGGTTTTCACTTCTATGGTAAGGTGAAGAGGAGGAGATAGGCTGAGAAAAAGGGGGGGGGTGTATTTTTACGTGACACCCCTACTCCTAGGAGCTTGGGTCTCCAAGTAGCTCTGAGGGGCTGAGTCCAGACCTGCAGCGTTCCTGCTGTTCTCCTGTTTCGCTGCTGGGACCCTACATAGTGTTCTGCCATTGCCCCTCAGTCCTGAGCTGCAGCACCCTGTCATATTCTACTGTTCCAATCCTGGGAACCCCACATATCTCCGCCAGTGCACCTCTGACCTGCACTTCCTTGATGGCAGTTCTGGGTCACCATCACAGCTTGGTTAATTCATTGGAGATGCATGTGGTGTGGATTTTACTCCTGATCTCTCAGCAGAGTTCTCAGCTGTGACTTGCAGCATCCCCTGCAGTGGCAGTCCAGACCCCACCCAGCTCTACCAACGCACTTTCATCCTGCAACAGCCCCACACTTCTGTGGTTCCAGTTCTGGGTCCACACTGAGCTGCACTAATGCACCTTTTCACTCCTGTTCTGCAGAATCCCCTGCCAACTCTAGGATGTTGGACTCTTACTGGAGCAGGGGCTGAGGCCAAGTGTGTGCTAGAGGCCTGGGGGACACACTGCCAGTTGTACTCACTGAGCTGTGCACTGTAATCACTTTGTGATGTACATGGGATGAAGCAAACACATTTCACTTGTGACTTGAGGTCAATCTGAATGTCAGTTCACAGGAGTGAAAGGAGAGAGCAATAACCCGCTGCAACAGCACCCTCTTCAGGAGGTCTGTCCTCTTATTAGGTGCAAGGGTTTTATATACTGATTTCTACTAGATGAACTGATCTGCACTGACGTGAGGCCACGTTTCTCATATTCTTCTCAGCAAGACTCCCCTACTCCACATGTGGCTTGGGGGAAGATTAAATCTTCATTGCTTGGCATCGGGGCAAGGGAGAATCAGTGTTTGTTTTTAGTGAGAGAGGTAAGGTAAAACTGCAGGATAAACACCCTTGCCACCCACAGCTAGCGTGCCTCCACCCTGACCTGCCAGGACTGCGTGAAGGGTTCTAAGTGAGTTTCCATGGCTTAGTCAATAACTCTGTTCAGTGAGTGCCAGTCGTCAAGGAGCCTGGCAAAACTGCACACCAGCCACTGGCCTGACATCACCCAGGCTCATTTCACACAGGACACTCAAGAGCAATGACTTTCAGCTGAGGCAGGATTCGCACTGGTAAGCTAGAGTTGAAAGGCTCCACATCTACCTAGTACCCGGAGTTCTCAAGTCTCCCTGCACTTTTGGTTTCTTGCTTTACTCAGCGTGTTTCCTAGGATGCCCCAGTCTGGAGTTTTGTAAGATCTCTGTCTCTGCTTCCTCAGCAGCTCCCCATCCATCTGGGAACTCAAGGGCTGTGGTGCCCCCCAGCAATGCCATGGCTGATTTCCTGCCATTCTCATCAGCCGGCGTCTAAGCCCATTCCTGCACATGCTGCTACGGCGGCAGTGTGTGTAATACCCACCCAATGTGAACTTACTGGACCTGTCCTTTGAGCACACCTGATTCGACACAATTCAGAGAATCATGGGCCTTTAACCTCTACACAGTCAATAAGCTCCTGGCTTTGGAATACCAGGCACATGCTTTCATTTTAGTGCTAGTCCATGTCACAGCCATGTGAAGACAGACCCTTTGGTTCTTGAAATATTCCCAGCACCTGCCAGAGCTCATATTTAATTTCTAGCTCAAGCTGCAAAGCTTCCTCGCTCCTATGGGCGGCGGGTTGCATAGGCTGGGGGAGGCTGTGCCTCCCCAAACTGCCAGGCGATGGCCTCGCAGCTGCCTGCTTACCACCTCTCCCTTAGGCACTCCTGAGCTAGGGAGGCTGCAGCTGCATGTCCTCCTGGAGCTCTGGAGCTGGGGCCATGTGCCACCCACTTTCCTGGTGACCCTGAGGATCTGGGGGGCTAGTCTGGGGTAGGACTAGGCCAGTAGCTGCGGTTGGGGGGGCTCTGAGCTCTGTTGGGGGGAGGGCAGAAGGTGGCTAGCCTCCCCCAGCCAGCGGTACACATGTTGCCCATGCTCCCTCCTCCTCCTCGCAGGGGAAGCCTCCTGGCTGAAGGAAGTTCAGAGGTACTGAGCAGCTGCTCGATGGGGACAGAGGTGGAATAGGTCAATCGACTGGCCCAGATCAGTGGCTGGGAAAGAGGATAATGAGACAATGCCCTTATGGCTCCAGATGATGAGTAGCTAGCCTAGGGATCAGTTTGCTGAGGGAGAAAAGTCAAAGGGGTTTCAGCCTCAAATAGTGAGGAAGGCTGGTCTTGTGGTTAAAGCACTACACTGGGACTCAGGAGATCTGCGTTTCATTCCCAGCTCTGTCACATGCTTCCAATAGTCAAGACGCTGACTCTCTCTGTGCTTTCATTCCCCGCCTGTAAAATGAGGATGAGGATGATAATTCTCAGGCCTGTCGTGATTAACAAGAAAAACATGACCTATGAAGAATGATTGAAAGATCTGGGTTTGTTTAATCTGGAGAAGAGAAGACTGAGCGGGAACACAATAAGAGGCTTCAAGTATGTCAAAGCTTGTTATAAAGAGGAAGGTGGTAAATTGTTCTCCTTTTCCACTGAAAGCAAGACAAGAAGCAATGGGCTTTAATTGCAGCAAGGGAGATTTAGGTTGGACATTAGGAAAAACTTCTTAACTATCAGGGTGGCTAAGCACTGGAACAAATTGCCTAGGGAGGTTGTGGAATCTCTATTATTGGAGGTTTTTAAGAATAAATGAGACAAACAGCCATCAGGGATAGTCTAGATCAGTAGTCTGCAACTTGTGGTCTGGGGATCTGCTGTCGGGGGCTACAATTATGTCTATGATTTTCAAAGGGGTCTGCACCTCCATTCAAAATTTGTTAGGGGTCTGCAAATGAAAAAAGGTGGAAAACTGCTGGTCTAGATAATACTTAGAACTGCCTGAGTGCAGGGGACTGGATCAGATGACCTCTTGAGGTCCCCTCCACTCCTACATTTCTATGATTAAGCTTGTTGGGGCTGTGACTGTTTCCTACTTTGTATAGCATGATATATAGCTTCTCCATGGTGTTTTCATCAGTATATAGCTCAAAGCACTTTACAAAGGAGCTCAATATCATTATTCCCATTTTACAGATGGGGAAACTGAGGCAAAGAACAGGGCTGTAACTTGCCCAAGTCACCCAGCAGGTTGGTGGCAGACCTGGAATAGAATGAGTTCTCCCTAGTCCCAGACAAGTGCTCTATCCAATAGGCAGCACCGCCTCCCACACTGGAATGAGTCCTGATTTCAGTGGGAGCTTCTTGGTGCTACCATGATAGCAACAAAGAGAGAGGAAGTGTTTACGGTCAAGCAAGGGAGTAGAACTAAGAAGGATGGAATGAAATAAGGAAAGGAACAAAGTGTGCATGAGAGGAGGTGTCCTGCTAACTGCAACACCTGGGGAACAGCCTCCCTTTCCTGGGTTGTTGTGGTGAAAGTCCCCTCACTCCAATCCTTGATAACCTAAAACACACAGACTCCCTGGGGACGGTTATACAGCTCTGTCTTTTTCTTAGGGCTGTACATATGGCCTATTGTCATGATACCCAAGCACCAATACTGCGGAGAGCTATCCTGCCTGGGATTTTACCCCTAATCCTGCAATCTCTTATGCCTCCCCAGAATCCCAGTAGGGCTCTGGATGGGCACAGAGGTCTGCGCACATGGAGGAGCTTGCAGGATTGGGACCAGTATGACCTAAGAGGTCTCTTCCATTTCTATTATACGGTTTAAAACGGCATCAGGTGAGAGCAGCAAAATAACTCCTCATTGCTGCCCCACACGGTCTCCATATCTGCCCCACACGGTCTCCAAGTCCTTCTGCTCCTGTCCCTCAGTATGTGTACCAGAAATGCTGACCTAGATCTTCTGATCACACCATGTGATTTAACTGACCAACCACACAGCTTGCATAGCAAATTGCAAATACTGTCTACTCTAAGGTAGCTGTCATCAGAGGAGTGGAGAGTGGGCTCCTCCTCCTATTTGCCAGCTGCTGAGACCTCTAACGACAAAAAATACTTTCCTGTTGTTGCCTCCTCCATGCAGGGAGTTGCTATAGCCTTTACTCCACTGGCATGCGATAGTGAATAGGAGAGGGGCTGGCCCAATGAGAAGAGAGGTATCAAAGAGTCAACCTCTCCCTTAATGGTCCCCAACAAGGTCCCCAACATAAAAATGTTTGAGAACCCACCAGGCCCTTGCTTTCACCTGCCAGTGCCTCCAGTTAGACTCCTAAATCCATATTTTGGCACCTACATAAAAAGCAGCTTGGTTTCCCATGGGCCGAGCACAGGGCTGGCGCTACTATTTAGGCGACCTAGGCAATGGCCTAGGGTGCCAGAATTTTTGGGGGGCGCTATTTTCCCAGGGGGGCGGCACGCGGGTCCGGTGGACCTACCGCAGTCATGCTGGCGGACAGTCCACTGCTGGAAAGGCTCCGGTGGAGCTGCCCCAGTCATTTCGGCGGATGGTGTGCTGGTCTAAAGGCTCCGGCGGACCTATGGCAGTCATGCCTGCGGCAGGTCCGCCGGAGTCTTTAGACCAGCAGACCGCCCGCTGGCATCACTGCGGCAGCTCCACCGGAGCCTTTCCAGCAGCGGACCATCCGCCGGCATGACTGCGGTAGGTCCACCGGACCCGTGGGGGGTGGCTAAATGGCCGTCCGCCTAGGGCGTCAGAAACCCTGGCGCTGCTCCTGGCCGAGCACCTGCAGCTGTCATGGAAGTCAAAGGGAGGTGGAAGCTGTGGCAGAATTGGACCAAAGTGTCCTATCATGGTACCTCTGCTTTCTTAGATAACAACATGCAAAAAGAATGAGCAGCGACAGCTGTGCTGAAGAGAGAGAGAGAGAGGACAATGCTCCATTAGATCCAAAGTGTTCTCACCAGTTAGTGTCAGGGCAGTGGAGATGTGCAGGAAACAAACACCAGAGACCGGAAGGAAGGCATGACCCTGCTCCCCCTACCCCATCTGTAAAGCAGTCACTCTGCTGTGATGAGGGGGCCATAAGGACCAGAGCAATGCTCCTGGATTTCCTCTCTGATCAATGTAGCACTGTGCCAGCTTAGCACCAGTGGGTCTATTCAAAGAAATAAAATTAATTAAAAAGATTCTTTTGCTTTAGTGTCTGGGTCTGGAGTAATTATTAGTTGCTCCAGGGAGAGTGTGCTTTAGGAAAATTGTTGGTGGTACTGCCAAGGAATTTATCTGATTAACTTCAGCTTTCAGCCAGGGCTTCCTTGGAGGAGGGGGACAAACCCTCCTTCACCTGATCCACAAATTATTTAATTATGGAAATCTGGCAGGACTGATTTGGAAGAAGAAGAGAATGGCATGTGTGGAAGAAGAGAATGGCATGTGTGCCAGCCAACCCAGGCCGCAGGGCATGGCTGCAGCATTACAGCCCCTTGCCACCTGCCATTTTGAATTTCAGGTCATGGTGCCTGGAGTGAGAAATTTGGGTTTCCTGTCACCAACCCTGAATGGCAGTGGGTTAAAGGAGAGTGGGCTAGAGTGGAGGGGAGGAGAGGGGAAAGAGACAGATTCAATGATATTCTTGGCTGGTGTTGGGCAGGGAGGGGCCACCCTGAGGAGAGAGCAGAGGACTCCCCAATGATGGAACTCCACCCCCTCTTTACTTGTCCCTCCGCACCCAAGAAATTCTGCATGCACAGTAATCCCATCTTCTCCCTTCTCTCCCTTCTTCCAGCTGGGCCCTGCCTAGCCTAAGACACTGGAACAGTTACTGCTGCTTCTGGGCACCTCTGCCCTCCTCACGGCCCTGCATAGCTAGAGGAGGCTGGCAGAGAAGAACAGAGGATGGGTAAGGAACCACTGTGGGTGGCAGGCTCATCTCTTTTATTGGCATGGCACTAGGATCAACTCTGCCTCACCTCCCCTAGCCTTGTTGGGCCAGTCTGAGCCTACCCCTCTGCTAAATTTGGTATCCTGGTGGTTATAGCTGTTGGAATTCCTTTGTATTACAGTAGCAGAGAGATTACACTGTGCGTTTGGACAGCACCTGGCAGCATGGGCCTTCATCTCGGCTGGAGCCTCTTGAGGGCTACCTCAGTATACAAACAATAATGGGAAGCTTTCATGGGTTTCAGATCAGGCCCCAAATGTCAGAGCTGGGATTAGAACACAGCAGCTTCTTACTCCTATGCCGATTCATGCCATCGCGCTGTCTCTCTGGCCCGCATAGTGGGGGGTTGCATTCAGGGCCGGCGCTACCATTTAGGCGACCTAGGCGATGGCCTAGGGTGCTAGAATTTGGGGGGGGCACTATTTTTCCGGGGGGGGTGGCACGCGGGTCCGGTGGACCTACCGCAGTCATGCTGGCGGACGGTCCACTGCTGGAAACGGCCGTCCGCCTAGGGCGTCAGAAACCCTGGCGCTGCTCCTGGTTGCACTGGGTGCTCAGCCAAGGAACTGGCTCAAAGGCAGGCAGCTGGCTGGGAAGGAGTTTGCAGTGGCCCTAGTATCATCAGTGATAGCCTTGGTCACACTACCCTGCCTCAAAGCCATGACTCAGTTGGGGATCCCATATACATTGGCAGGACCCCATTACAGGATCCCAAAAGCCGGGGGGGGGCGGGCAGTTAAAACCTGTGATCATTCAGGGAGATGAGAATGACAGAGTTGTATTTTTAGTGACATGAAAGATGAGATTATCCTTGATGTTCAGAAATTCCCAAAATTGGGATGGTGGCAAGGGTGAGGAATGTTGGGTGCAGTACAGATGTTGTGGGACCAGAGGCATGATCTGGGTGTGAAGGGTGGGGAAAGGATGGGATCCCACAATGACACAGAATCATGGTCTGATGGAGAATAAGGATTTGGCCAGAGCGTCTGGAAGAAGACAGCAGTGACAAAGATAGAGCTAATTCTGCCAACCCCTGGGCTACGGGACCCAGAGGAAGTAGCCAAATCCAGAAGTGAAATTCTGCTCCCATTGAAATCAATGGGAGTTTTACAGTTGTCTTCAGTGGGGTCAGGATTTCACCCCAGGAAACTTCTCCTTAGTAGAGCTGTTATCCCCAAACAGAATCTGGGTGCCCCCAGAATAGCTAACCTATTGCCCCCTCCTGGGTTTTCCAAGGGATCCCCTAAAACAGTGCACTTGTTATAACCAATATGTTCTCATTAGGAATGGGTCTCCATAGTGGCCAAGGAATATCTGTTTCAGAAGCTCCCCAGAACATCTCAGACCTGTTACCCCCAGAGGACATGGACACAGCTGATAAATGATTGATGCAAGCAGTATGCTTTTCTAAAACAAGACACCTTTCTATTGGTGCTCACCATAACCCTGACACAGCAACAATCTAAAACACAAATCCCTTACAAAATGTTAAAGAGCACCCCAAACCACAAAACAGAGTTGAGATGATCCTAGGTGACTGCTCCCCACTTCAAATGGCCAGTCTTCCACAGGTTGCTGACAGCAGTTTGTAACAGTCTTTAGGTGTTCATTAGGGCAGGTCTTATCTCCCTCTGGTCTTCTTTCTCTCGTCTTAACTGTCTCCTCAACTGACACACTGACCTTTATACCATTTTTCAATTCTATTTTTAGACACATGACATCATCCAATTGCTTACCTTCTTTTGCTAATTGCCAGTTCTATTTTTAGACTCACAACCATTATTTGATCTGTTGAGTCATTGTTGTTTACCAACTTTTCCCCACCAATTCTACACTTAGCACTACGTGACCTGCAGCTTCCATATGGTGATGGAGTGGCTCTTGCTTATTCAAAATGGAAACCGTGGATAAAAAATGGAATTTGGGGACTTCAAAATGGAGTTTCTCTTGTATCAGAGCCTGCTGAGAAGGAGACACGATGTAATGTCTGTATTTTGACCCATCAATCTTTTACCCCCAATCGGGGATATTGCAGATTATGTATCCTTATGCCACCCGATCTTAAACCGAACTTCACACCCCTCGATAATCTGTACATTATTCTCTGGTAACCAGAAATTTCTATGCTTAAACACTGTACCTTTCACTTTTTTTTTTTTAGAACATCATATTAATAAAATATGTAATTCTGTCATGGTTGAGTAGCCAGGGGGCAGCAGTTTTGCCTATGTATCGGGGCTGTGCTGGAGCAGATGTGCCTGATGAAGGGAAGAATGTTCCTTTTTCTATTCCTTTACAGGAAGAGCCTAGCTCTGCTTCTGCCTCTTGCTGAGCCTCTGGGTTGCCAGCTCAATGCTTTCTCAGGGAGAGAAGAGAGGCTGCTGTCCCAGTGCAGGTGGCTCAGACCTGCAGCTGCCTGTGGTGTATCTCCTTTGGAGTGTAGCTGATGGTCCTGGTGTTAGGCTGGGAACAGCCTGGGTTCAGAGTCTGGGTGTCATTGGCAGCACCAAACTGAAGATGAAGCTTTGATACAGGGAGTAAGAAAGAGTGAGGAGAGAGAGGAGGGTGTGCCGAACACAGAACAATAACATAGTCTTTCTACACAGACAGCCATTCATCCACCCAAGGATTACTACATACATTCTAAATGCTAATGGACTGAGCCTCCCAGCAACCCCTGTGAGCTGGTATTATTCCAACTTTATAGATGGGGAAACTGAGGCACGGAGAGTCTGTGACTTGCCCAAGGTCACCCAGTATGTCCAAGCAGAGCTAGAAGTCCTAACTTCCACTCCTTGGGTTTAGTCATGAGATCATGTATACATCGTGGGTTTAGGAATATAGGAATTGCCTGACTGGATGAGACCCATGGTCCATCTAGACCAGGATCCTGACAGAAGCCAAACCAGCTGCTTCAGAGGAATGTTCAAGAAACCCTGCAGCAGGTGGATAGGAGATAACCTGGCTGCAGGGAAAGTTCCCTCCTAACCCCCATTAGTTAGAAGCTGGTTATGCCCTGAAGCAAGAGGATTTAGATTCCTTCCAAAACATTGTTTTGCTATTCTTTGCTAATCCTTACTATTATAACTCCAGCTGGTCTTGTGGATCTGGCTTTAGGCTATAATGAGCCTAGAAGATTAGCTAGGAGGGATTTAAATGACCTGGAAGAATAAACTGTTGATCGCCAGTAAATGGAAATATTAGTGGGTTTTCGCTTGTTTGTTCATACAAGAACTATACATAAATCACTCATCTGAATCCCCTGGTACCATCAGTTCTAACTCATTTCTCATGTACAGTGCCTAGCACAGGCCTGGCTGGGGTCTCCAGGTACTATAATGCAAACATTAAATGTAATGTAAGGATGTGAAATGAAACCTGTTTAATACTCTTGGTGATGAGGTCCATGTAATTACCTGGATGGGTGGCCAGCTGGCTGGCCAGACTTCCTGAAACAACACACGCGTCTCTGATATTGTGTACAATCACATGGAGCACTCACGTCTAGCCTGTCGGCAGTATGAGTTCCTCCAGCATCCTCCTGAAATGCTAAGATGGATTTAGCAGACAGAACAGTTATTTAGTCCTTTTCTCTCCACAGCGAGTTGATTCGAAGCTGATAACCCTGCAGATGCTGCCCCCTCCTGGTGAGCTGGTCAGCAGCAGGATTTTGATCTCTTATTGGACTATTTGACCACCAATTTGTTCTAACCTAATCACTAGGCCAGCACTGGCGGCCGGGCATCCACTCACTTCCCTCGAAACTGTTTCAAACTAAAGCCTCCATTGTGGAGTTTTTTTTCTTCAGGTGCTTGGAAGCTGCTTTGGATGCACTTGCAGCTGAACTGGGACATCACTCTTCCTCTCCGACAGTTTCAGCACAGGCACCATTAGCACTGAGTGCACAAAGCTATGTGCCTTTCCTCCCCCTCTCCTCTGCCTTGTGCATGAGTGGGAGAGAGATAAGTGCTAACATGCTTATAAGATGAATAGGTGCTGTTTAAAAAACAATGGATGACAGATAGCAAGATGGGTATGTATGGCAATAGCTGGGTAGATGGGCTTGTACAGCAACAGAGGGGTATTGATGGCAATAAATAAGATGGACAAATGGATGGATGGATATAGAGGGGATGGATGGATGAAGAGTGAGAGAGAACTCACAGGAGACCATCACTTCACATTTCACTGTTCAATTCAAGCATTTTCTCACCAGACCCCCACAAATATATGAAGGGTAAAACCGCAAGGAAGGAAAATAATTGTTTGTGTTGTTCCAAGATTTGTTGTAATGGCACGTAACTGAACAAAAGAGAAATCAGAATATCAGGGGGAAATGTCCTAATAATGGGGCGGACTGTGGAATGGACTCCCAAGGAAAGTGACAGAAGCTCCATTCCTTGGGATATTTAAATTTTAAGGTTTCAGAATATGCTGGAGGGGGACAATCCAGCGCTGGCAGGGAGATGGAATTAGATGAGCCAGATACTCAGCTGCTGCACATTGGAGTTGCTCCATTCCTCTTCTCTTTCATGGCAACTTGAAAAACAAAGATGGACGTCCAGGTTTGTCATTCGCTCTATGGCTTCTGGTTACATGGAATGAATCATAGTGTCTATCTGGAGAAGGATCTTAGTGGGCAGCAGTTCATAAGGTGTTCCGGAGTTTGAGTGTCTTCTCCATATTCACATATTGGAGTGTTCTTCATGTTCCATTTGTGTAGTAGGTAATTAAAACACCCATGTGAGCTTCTGATGCGGTTCTCTATGATCCATTCCTTACATGGCATGGTGAAGCCAGATGGTTGATTTCTAGGATCCGTGATCAGGTCTTGATTCTTGATCCTGCTTTTTTCCCCACAGCCTCTGCCACTTGCCCTTTGGTGACAGTCCCAAGGTTTTAAGGTCTTTGGCCACTAACTAGACGGGGTTCCTAGTCTTAAGGCAGCATCTTGAGGTTGGGGATATTTATAGATGGGCAAGTCTGGATTCATTGTTGCATGGTTGTATTCATGTATTATTGCTGCTTTAATGTTTGCATTGAAGTTACCAAAGTGATAGCAGTCGATGATAGCTGTGAATCTGGATTATCTCAAAGGTCTTTTTCCACCTCTAATTTCAGTGGCTCTGCAACATGATTCTCCCAATGATGGTACTAAAAAGCACAAAGAACACCTTGTTCTCGCCTCTCCCTGCTTCCTGCATAAGGCGCCTACTTCTCGCAGCGCTGGATTTACCCAATTTAATCCTAACATTATCTGTTACTTCACTAATGGATTCTGCAGGCTCCAGGCAAATCCTACCCTTTGTGCTCAATTAACAGCCTATACCTCGGAAAGTGGGAGGTAATATAAATATTTTCCATGCAGTGATAGGACACTGTTCCGTGCTGCTGTCATTATACTATTGATTTGACATCCAGGTGTTAGGTAAAGCTGTATGACAGAAAAAATTGCAACTTTGTTTCATTTTTTTCAGGCAGGGGAGTGGTAGCCTCACCTCTAGGCTGTTCCAGCCCTCTCTGTCCCCCTCCACATACCATGTTCCACCCTGACACGGACATTTATATCCTGCTGCTGTGGCCAATATTATGAATAGCTGGATTCTTTAAAGAAGCAATTACTTCTTCACCTGCTTCCAAATCAGTTTAAGCTGCTTTTAACCTGCAGCATAAATTCCCCCCGCCCCCAAATAGCCCATACCAAATTCCAGCATTTGCAAAACTCCTGTTGTATTTTAGTCATGTATGTTTGTCAGGTCAGGCAGTAAATTCATGGAGCATCATTGACATCAAGGGAGCTGTGCTGAATTACGCCAGCTGAGGAGCTGGCCCTTAGTAAGGGACCATCACTATTTTCTTATTTGTCCACATTTTTAGACTGTTTCTGCCAGGTTCGTTCATAGTGTTGAATTCTTCCCACTCCTAATGCTTCATTTCTTAAGACCACTCTGCTGCTTGGCTGTTTAATAACCCAGTCCCAGAATTATGCTCCATTGTAAAGGGAAGGTTAAGATGCCATTTTCCCCTTGGAGAGGTTCTGATTGGGTCCTTTCAAAGTTAAAATTATGGGCTATATTCCTTGGGGCATCATCTAGTAAATGTGTGCTGTGTAAAGGTGTATTACTTTAACACTACCCTGGGTGTGGCTTCCATTCCAAAGGCATCTTGATACATAGATTCTCACATGGCTGCCATCACCATGTTGTATGAGTATCTCCCGAGGGTACATGTGATGGCATAGTTCATTTTCTTCTCTCTCTTCCCTCCATACAGCAGGGAGTGGACTTGGTCTTGTACGATCGTGCTATTAATGTAGCATTGCTGTGGGAATCATAGAAGATTAGGGATGGAAGAGACCTCAGGAGGTCATCTAGTCCAACCCCCTGCTCAAAGCAGGACCAACCCCAACTAAATCATCCCAGCCAGACCTTTGTCAAGCCAGGCCTTAAAAACCTCTAAGGATGGAGATTCCACCACCTCCTTCCGTAATCCATTCAAGTGCTTCACCATCCTCCTAGTGAAATAGTTTTTCCTAATATCCAACCTAAACCTCCCCCACTGCAACTTGAGACCATTACTCCTTGTTCTGTCATCTGCCACCATCTTGAACAGCCTAGCTCCATCTTCTTTGGAATCCCCCCTTCAAGTAGTTGAAGGCTGCTATCATATTCCCCCTCACTCTTCTCTTCTACAGACTAAATAAGCCCAGTTCCCTCAGCCTCTCCTCGTAAGTCATGTGCCCCAGCCCCCTAATCATTTTCGTTGCCCTCCGCTGGACACGAGCCATTAATTGCTACTTGTTGAGCCCGATGATCTAGCCAGCTTTCTATCAACCTTATAGTCCATTCATCCAATCCATACTTCTTTAATTTGCTGGCAAGAATACTGTGGAAGACTGTATCAAAAGCTTTGCTAAAGTTAAGGTATATCACATCCATTGCTTTCCCCACTGAAGTGGGTTGAAATGGATTTTGCATCATGTTCTCAAGGTCTCATTGTGGTCTCTTGGATTTTGCATCATGCTCCAGTCTTGATCTCTTCCTGGCAAGAACTCCAGATTCTTGAGCCAGCTGAGAGATCATAAAGCTGACCTATCTTCATAGATATATACGTGCATATGGCACATAACCACTTCACTCATAAACATGCCACACACATACACACAAAAGAACTTTTTGGGGCTGGGAAGGAATTTTCCCCCACATCAAATTGGCAGGGACCTTAATGGGTTTTCTGCCTTTCTCTGCAGTGTGGGGCATGGTTGTTTGCCTGCTGGGATCATCTGGATATGTCTTAGTAAATTCCTTCTCTGCCATTGCAGAGGCCTCTGGCATTGCTGCACTCCTTCCTGTTTGTTGCCTGGGGCATATGCTAGCTTCCAGAGGGCTGTAATGCTTTAGTCTAACTGAGGGTCCTGGACTCTATGCAGAGGTAACTGCATGGGGTTTAGTGGCCTATGATATACAAGAGGTCAGACTAGATGGTCCCTTCTGGCCTTAAATGCCTTTACTCTATGTCTACCTTCCTCCAACTCAGTGTCCTGCCAAGGACTAGCAGTATACTCTGCACATAGGCAGCAACTTTCCCCGGTGCCGGTGGGTGCTCGCACCACCCCCGGCCCCACCCCAATTCCACCCTTTTCCTGCCCCTGCCATACCCCTATTCTAACAAGGGGTGGCTCTAGCTTTTTTGCCACCCCAAGCACGACAGGCAGGCTGCCTTCGGTGGCATGCCTGTGGGAGGTCCGACGGTCCCGCGGATTTGGCGGCTTGCCTGCGGGAGGTCTGCTGGTCCCACAGCTTTGGCATACCTGCCGCTGAATTGCCACCGAATCCACAGACCTCTTGCAGGCAAGCCACCGAAGGCTGCCTGACTGGGCATCGGCAGGGCGCCCCCCGTGGCTTGCCGACCCAGGCACATACTTGGAGCACTGGTGCCTGGAGTTGCCGCTGATTCCAACCCCTAAGTCCTCACCCCAACTCTGTCCCCTCCCTGCCCCTATTGGACCCCTTCCCCAAATCCCCACCCCAGCCCCGCCTCTTCCCCAAGTGCGCCGCATTGCCCCTCCCACCCTGCCCCGCGAAACAGCTCTTTCGCAGTACAAGCGCTGGGAGCTAGGGGGAAAAAGCGGGCACACAGCATGCTCAGGGGAGGAGGTGGAGGTGAGCTGGCTGGGGGGTGGGGCGGGCGGGGAGCTGCTGGTGGGTGCCTAGAACCCACCAATTTTTCCCTGGAGCACCCATGGAGTCAGCACCTATGACTCTGCACACAGCAGAACAAAGTGCTGGGTACTGCAGCTGGTGGGAATTTTCTTCATCAGAACACTTTTTTGACAAAATATTTTTTTCCAATCAAAACAAAACTTGCAGTGAAAAATGTTCATTTTGATCAACATTTTCTTTTTAACTGAAAACTAAGGAGCAAGTTTTATTATTACTTCTCCTAAATTAAACCAGCAAAGGGATGGGAGGAAATGGATCTCTTTAAGAGGCGTACCTGTTCTGTAGCACCCCCTTCTGGCCTTGGGTGGTTCTGCAGTACCCAGCCTCAGTTTCCCTTTGCCCTGGAGTTCCTCAATAAGTCCACTGAGGCCTGAGTCTTGAGGAATAATTTATTAGCATAGCTTCAAACACTGTCTCCGTCACCCCTTTCTGAGGACTCTCTACTTTAAAGCTTCAAACAGAGTCTGAGGTCTGGCTTCAATTGTTCCCAGCTAAACACAGGATTTCAGCCCTCCCTGCCTGCTCCTTGCTCTCTCCTCCTAGAGCCATGTGGTTACAATAGGGGCCTGTCTTCATGGACTTGTGCCTCCTGGACCTTCAGGCCACTCCTTTCTGAGAGCTTCCCCAACTGCTTCCTTCAGGGGCTTTGCCCCAGTTCCTCAGCTGCTTCCTCCAAGCCCTCAGGCACTTTTCCTTTAGCTTAAGCCACTGTCCAGCTGCTTTCTCTGTCTCCAGCAGCCCTCCTGTCTTTTCCCAGGAAGCTCTCGCACCACTCTTCCTGCCCTCTCTTCCCTCCTTTGAAGCCTAGATATGTTCCCTTTCAACTCAGCAGCAGCAGGCATCCAGTCACAGGGACCTTCCCTTTCATTTGCAACAGCCTCCCCTCACCAGCCTGTCCCTGGGGCACTGCCAGCCAGCCCTTTCACTTCTCGCTTTTCAGAGTGAAATGAACTACTCTAAGAAGTGAGAGAAAGGGAGCGAATTCATTTCATAATGCTATTAACAAATAATTACGAGAGTATTTTTCCCACTCACAATTAGCACATGAAAGATGAATTGCCCCAAACAGTTCACATTGATTTTTGGATAACTATGAAACCCTGAGAGCTCCAGGACAATACATCAGTCTTTGGATTCTTTCCTCCTCATGATGATGTGGGAAGAGGTTTGTCATTTATTTTCATTCAGAGGTCCTCTACATTCTATCTGGAGCCACTCACCACCAGACAGCACAGCCACAAGCCTTCCCACTTTAAAATGGCTTGGGAGTCTGTTACTGGCTGGCAGGACTGCTAACAAGCAGGTTATGCACTCCCCCTACCTACCCCTCACACCCTGAAGCTAACTGCTCTGCCTCCATTGCATTCCTAACTTCTTCCAGCACAGGGGATAGATCACACTAGGGATTGAGTCTAGGTCCCCATGCATCAGGCCATATGCAGCAATTAGTCACGTGGCTATAGATCCCAACTGAGGACTTTATACCAAGGTCCTAATTAATACTCATCCAAAAAAAACAGGGAAACTCTCAAACAAAAAAATGTGGAGAAAAAAGAGTGGAGGTTGAAAATGCATGTCATGGAGCCTAGGCAATATTCCACTTTCTTTACAACAATTTTACACCTTACACAAACAAACGCACAAATATTAAAAAGGCTGAAAACGAATAGTAAAGAGATCCTGTCATTTCCACAATTCTGTATAATGTTTTGTCTCTCACTATCATTCTATACCACCCACCCCGTGTAACCTACACTGTTAACCTACGCGGCTAACTTATGCCAGCCACTCAATCTATACTGCCAACCTAACCTATATCACCAACCCAATCTTAACTTTGCCCCCTAAAACTTGAAAGAAATAGATACAAAAATCCAAATAACAGAACCCTAGGAGATTATAAAATCCCCATTTCCTATTCAAAGGGGCCATTTTCAATACATTGTAACGCTAACATAATTGTCAACATTACCCACTTAATAAAAGCCCCAAACAATCCCCTGCAAACGTTGGTTGCTACACAACATAGTTCATTTAAATAACAATACAGATTTCCTACGTCTACATTATTGTATGTGTACACAAACTTACACCGCCATATAATCATCCCATTTCAGAACAGCACAGAGAGCAATCATTCCAAGGCTAATCATAAAAACAATCAGCTACTCCACCAACACATCACACTAGGAACAAATGTATAGAACTCTAACAAAGCTTTAATGTTCCCTAGGACAACATTCCTTACAAAACCTTTACTGCACATGTAGAAGAAGAATCTACCAGCTTTACTCACATTGCATAGTGTCTTATTCTGTGAATGCTATTCTTAAGTGTCCTGCAATAGCATCTCGAGGTCCTAGCCAAGGAGAGGCCTCCGTTGGGCTACGTGATGAACAAACACTTAAGGAGAGACAGTGCTTGCCCTGAAGCGCTCACAGTCAGAATTAGCAAGACAGACATGGGATGCAAGGAAAAGAAGTAACTTGACCAAAGTCCAGGGGCGGATCTAGGTATTTTGCCGCCCCAAGCATGGCAGGCAGGCTGCCTTCGGTCCCTGGTCCCGCGGATTCGGCAGCTTGCCTGCGGGAGGTCCACCGAAGCCACAGGACCAACGGACCCTCCACAGGCATGCCATCGAAGGCAACCTGCCTGCCGCCCTTGCGGTGACCAGCAGAGCACCCCCTGTGGCTTGCCGCCCCAGGCACGCGCTTGGCTTGCTGGTGCCTGGAGCCGTCCCTGCCAAAGTCATACAACTGGTTAGTGAATTAGCTAGGAAGAGAACTCAAGTGTCCTGTCTCACAGTCTAGTGCCCTATCCTCTGAACTGTGCTGCAATTGATTTCAATAGGCTACTCATAGATTAAGCTGCTACTCAAGGTGAGTAAGCTGCTCAGACTCTGGTCCTTAATAAACAAACAATAATATACCCAACAGGCCTATTTTCCTTTACAGGACAAAACACTGATGGTGAGTGGTGAAGTCTAATCCAAACTCATTCACTGAAGTCAAAGGAAGAACTCACATTGATTTTAATGGGCTTTGGATCAAGTTCTACATGGAGAATTAGCTGAATCCTATATGTACTTATACCCAACATAGAAATATTTGGTTGTTTTAAGGTTGTCAAATCTTTACACACAAAAGGGCAGTGTGGCTTAGTGGTTAGAACATTACATTGAGACTTGGGAAACCTGGGGTCTGTTCCAGGCTCTGTTGGGTCACCTTAAGCAAGTTGCTGCTTTGCTCTGTGCCTCAGTTTTCCCATCTGTAAAATGGGAATAAAGATACTGACCTCCTTGTAAAGCCTTTTCAGATCTATTGGTGAAAAGTTCTAGATAAGAGCTAGATGTTGTTAATGATGTGGCTGGACACCACTGTAACATACTTTCAATCTTAACTCTTTTTTTAACAAACTATTTGTCTGTGAATAGATTCAGTTCCCTGTCTCAGACTGGCTGTTCTAAACATGCAGCGAGGAGGAGGGGCTTTTTACTAGCCATTGGCTTATAATCTTTGCACCAATTCCCCTTCTGACAGTGTTTTGGGCTTTGCTCATTTCAATTCTCATGCTGGTCTTTTTTTTTTTAAGAACAAAACTGGCATCAGGGAGAAAGGAAGGAGACAGGTTGCTAAGCTCCTTCCTCAAATCCACAGCAGTTTTTTCTTGCTTCATGCCAGGGCTTTCTGTAGGGTGCCTTGATTTATAACCCAGCACGTTATGATGAAGCCAACCAGAGCAATTCCTGCTTCCTGGACCCTCTCAGCTCTCACTAATGATGTATTAATATGACCCATCTTTTCTGTATTGGCTTTCCTTTCCAGCCAAAGGGCCCACTGCCTCATAAATGCTTCCTCTCTACAGTCTTCTCATAGTGAATTCAGATCTTGATGCTCTCTCTGTCTAGTTGGCCCTGTGTGAGGAAACAGTGACATTTCAGAGAAAGCTCTGATAGAGGCCTTGGGCTTAACCTTCCTTCATAATATGTAAATGTGGTTTCCAGGACTACTCTCATATGCCTTCCTATGTCACCAATGTGACCTGAGCTGTCTCTGTCCAGAAGACCTGCGAGGCCCACCATTTTCACAGCCAGTAGGCCTGCCAATGAAGGCTTCTCAGACTACAATATTTCTACAACCCAAATCTTATCCCTACGGCCTGGCTGAGTCTCACCACAGCCTCCTCATCTCCTGTAGGAATCTTCTCTGTTGCAGATTGATCCTACAGCTGTGAAAGAAAACTGACCAAACCTTTTTTTTCAGTGGAAAATGCAGATTTAGCAGCACTGAAATGGCTCACAAATTTGTACTGGTTTGTTCATTTTCAAGAAATCTAAAAAGTAAAAATTTTGGGAAATTAAAAAAATTTTTTTTGTTCAAAATGACTTTTCGTGTACGTAGATCCTTTTGATATTTCATTTGACCCAAAATGATTTTTTTTTTTTACTTTTTGAAATTACCTGTAACCAGAAAAATCATTTTTTCACTCAGCTCTAGTTGATCCTTTGCTGCTAACTCTCCAACTGCCTGGAAAAACCCACCTGTCTCCCTCAATGTCATTCACCCTGCTTTTTAAATTGCAATTTACCACCTACCTCTTTTCTGTTGCCTTCAACCAGTGAGCAGTCCCCACACCTGCGTTCTTACCAACTTTGCAGGCTTCTTAGAACACAACCTTTCCAAACTGAGGTGTATAATACTGATGTCACACCAGTTTCTGCTCCCGGCAAATCTGTCTCTTGTTCCACTTAGCATCTCACATGCTGTATAATGAGGACCCCCCAAATTTGCCAGCCATAAACTCACTCTGGAAAGCTGACAGAAGCTTAGATTGATGAGAGTTATAAAGGAGATGAGGACGGGGAATATGTCTCTGAAGTGTGCATGACGGCAGTAAATCAGCAAACATTAGGAACAGTTGAGGCTAGAACGCCCTGCTCTCAGGAAGTGCCTGCTCCAGTGTGGATTGAAATGAACAGAAAGCTTTCCATTGACTCCAGGGGGGGTTGGATCAGGCCCTACATGAGATGTGCAAAGAGTGAGATGCATTTGCCTGTGTTTTAGAGAGACCTGTTGCTGTTTATTAAGAGCATGGACTTAGAGAGGGGATAAAATGGGCAGTTCCAGGCAGGGTATTCTGGGCAAAGTTGGGGTATTTAGTTACAACCCCCTGTCATGTATCTTGACGGAGACCCATAAATTCTTGCATCATTGATCATCAGAAGGGGGCAATCCTTATAGTCACTGGGATGTTGGAAGTTACCCCTCCTTGCACCTACTTCACCTGCTCAAAGTAACTTGGAGTTACAACAAGGAGGGACACTCTCCATTCATCCTCTTTTCCAGGACATGGCACAGCTCCTGCCAATGGAGAAAGAAGGAGCCAGCAGAGACCCAATAGAGCAGACTGAAGACACCAGCAGTCCTGAAGGAGCTGCCATATGCTCTTGGGGAAGCTAGTGATGGAGGCTGAGGGTGAGCTCACACTCAGATGTCTATGACACACAGTAGGAACAACACTGAGAATGTCCTCCGAAGAGGCTGCTGATGGTGTGGGTGGGGGGCATAGCTGCTGGCTACAGAAGTGAGCAGTGCTCCTGGAACCTGAGAGTGGCTGGCTCCCTGAATGACAAGGTCTGCGAGGTAATATCTTTCATGGGACCAACTTCTGTTGGTGACAGAGACAAGCTTTCCAGCCTAGCTTGTCTCTCTCACCAACAGAAGTTGGTCAGTCTCATAAAGGATATTGTCTCACCCATCTTGTCTCTCTCACATCCTGGGGCTGACACAGCAACAACTATACTACTCCCTGAGTTACCTGCATGGGGCAGTTGTGAATTTAGCACAGGACTGTCTGGCCTGCTGGATCAGAGCATTGTTCAGTGCCCTGCTAGCTGTGTGTGGTTTTAGATACAGAGAGAGGAAGGTCAGGAGAGATTGTAAGTGAGTTTGTGGAGGGGGAAACCCCAAAAGATGGATGAGATGAGCCCTCCCACCCCGCCCAGGACTAATTGTGCAGGTGGTTCCTGGCAAGCTAAGGGCTACCTTGGGCATTGGCAGCCACTCCCCCACCCATCTCCATCCTGTGTTTTTCTCTCTGCTAAGCGACAGGCAAACAGATTGAGAGCTGGGAGGAGGCCCCAGGTGCTGCTGGAGCTTCAGCTGCTTCCCCTGGCAGCGCCTGTCACTCATTATCTGCATAAATTAGCCATCTGAAGACACTCTGGGGTTGGAGAAAGCAGGGTATGTGGGAGTGAAGCCGGTGCTGCTTGTAATTCTTTATCCTCCCTTTGATTCAGGCACAGACTGTCTCTGCTCCAGACAAACCCGCCTTTCACACTGTATGTTTCTACTGCACAAAGCAAGTACCTGGGGGCGTTGAAGCAAAGGGGCTGGTGGATTGGTGGTGTTTTCTGGAGAGAGCCATTGCCTTATGCAGTTGAAAAGGCCAGTGACTGTTCCTATGGGTTATACTCACGTTAGTGGGCGGGGCAGAGGTATGTAAATCAGCAAATGCATATTAAATAACCCCCTTACATCTCACAAATCACAATCTAAAATGCCAGCTGTCAAAAATGTAGGCAACCTTTCTGAGAAAATTCTGTCCTTTAAAACTATTTTTTTTAACAAAATTCAAACTGCTTTTGATGGAAAAATTCATCAACATTTGAAAAATTTTGCCCAGGTGATCAAAAAATGACAAAGAAGATTCACCAGAAAATGAACTGCATTTTTGTTCTGTTTTCCCTTGACTAGATATAGGTGAAAATGTCATCAGAAAATTTGAATTTGGAAAATTTCAATCAGTTCTAATCTAAAACCACAAGACAATTAAAATATGAATGATGATGATAATTATTGGCATTGTAGTGCACCTCAGACCCTAAGTCATGAACCAGGAACCAGCTGTGCAAGGTGCTGTACGCAGAACAAAAAGACAGTCCCTTGCCCAAAGAGCTTACAATCTAAGTATGATGTATTCATTCTGTGGGCCGTCCTTAAGGTATAGGGACCGAGAAGAATAACAGTAGGGTTCCCTGAAGCAGCATTGCCCTGCCTTGAAGATGGACTCTGAAGTGTTTTGTTGGGAGGGCATTTCTTCAGTACCAGTTGGCTCACCTTATCCATTCTGGGTACAACCCCTTGTAGAGGAAGAAGCCAGCCAGAGCTGGACTGGATTTCTGTACCGTGCTGTTAAAGACACAAGGGGCCAAATTTGCTTAGCACTCAGTCTTTCCCATTGAGAACAATCAGAGCTGCAATGCCCTGAGCTTTCTTGAAAATCCGGCCCAAGACGAGTGGTGTACAAATGTTTTAGTCTGTGGGAATAATGTATTATTTCAGGAAGGTTAAAGGGGGATGATCAATGCTTCATCTATTTCTCTTAAACCCTATACAAAGCAATTATCTCGCTTAGCCTCCCAGTGTGACTTTTGGAATTGCTTGTGTCGCACCAACTGGCTGATTTTGGATTGAATCTGAGATGTTGCCAAGTGCATAAGGTTGGCTAAGTTTGTATCTCTGAGGAGCCCCCTACTACTATAGTAATGGGCCTGGTTTGGAGACTTCAGTTTAAAATCTCCAGGGGGAAGATTTTCAATCCATAATCCAATACAAATTGACTTCTTAACACATTGGCCATCAAGAACTGTCCTTGAGAGCTCTGGGAGCCACAGACTGGATACCCCTACCCCATATATACTTATAGGGATGGGGGGCCATATGAACTGAATTTCTCTGGTCACATGGTACAGATTTGTGGTGTATCTAGCTGGAAAGGAGTATGGAACTGCAATATGTACTGGAGTTCCTTGCCCCTGTGGAATGGAGACATATAATGTGATGCATGCCCATGGGAGGAAATCCCAGATCCTAATATGTCTGCCCAGCTGTCCATTTCGTCCTCTTCCCCTGGGGAGAGGAAGGTGTAACCATAAGATTCTCCTGCTGCTCTCAGATGTGGACCCCCTAAATTTCATGTTTGCAAAGCCACAGGCTGCAGAGCCAGGGAGACCACCCAGACCATGGCCTAACCACTTTTAAGCATGGACCTTCCATTCACTTTATGCCAAGGGACCTGAGGAGTGTGTTGGGATAATCTAGACTTTGTGACATATAGCAAGGTCAGAACCTCTCATCTGGTCTATGAGGGGGGCTGAGCTCTGAACTGGGCTTTATTTGGGAGATGACACTCGAATTTGGACTGGGGGACACCCTTAAAAGGGATGGCCAAAGCAGAAGGGGCCATGTAGGAGGGAGGTGGAAGCGGCTGTACTGTGCAGTACCCAGAGGCGGGTGGATCTATTCCTGTGAGAAGTAGCTGAAGCAGATTGAAGCAGGATGTGGAGCTTCGGCCACATAAGCCAAACATTTCTACATTCTCCCTCTCCAACTCCCTCTTTTTTTTCCTGTTGCCTGGGAGCTGGGGTTAAAGCCGGGGTGACCCTTGTCGCTGAGCACTGAAAATCTCACCTCATCTGTGGCCTTGGGCAGCTGTCACAGAGGCATGTTGCTAGGCTCTCCTCCACTGGACACTGCTTTACACCCAGTCTGCAGGAGTCAATACGGCTCCCAGCTGGAGATTCCCTCCTTCCCGCTGCTTGAGGGCTGCTTACTCCTGCCTGCCTGAAGCCAATGTGTACTGCTTTCCCTGATGAAGAATATTGATGGGCTCTACAAACAACTGAGTTTCCGATCACTTTCAAAGAGAAGAAATCAGACTGAATCAATCATTACCGCCCTCTATAAGCATTTGGCAGGGGTCCCTCATAACCCTTCGCCACACAGATTCCCTTCTATGCTGACCTTAAACAGTCCCCCTGGATTCACTCCTGCATCTTCCCCACCAGACCCCTCCATCCGTGTTCTCCTGCCCCTCCCCCCACATATGCAACAGCTACAGCTTGTCAGGTGCCCCCACTACAAAGCAGTATCCTAGCAGGCATGGGACACGTCCACCTCCATGGCTCTATACACACTTCCTGTCCCTGGGTTGTCTCAGCAGAAGCAAATGAGCCATAGCCAGCATGCTTTGCCCTTGGTATAGAGCAGAGATCGGCAACCTTTGGCATGCAGCCCGTCAGGGAAAGCTCCTGGACAGCCAGGACAGTTTGTTTACCTGCAGTGTCTGCAGGTTCAGCTGATTGTGACTCCCACTGGCTACGGTTCGCCGTTCCAGGCCAATGGGGGATGCGGGAAGCGGCGCGGGCTGAGGGATGTGCTGGCTGCCCCTTCCTGCAGCCCCCATTGGCCTGGAGCGGCAAATGGCAGCCAGTGGGAGCTGAAATCAGCCAAACCTGCAGATGCTGCAGGTAAACAAACTGTCCTGGCCCACCAGGGTCTTACCCTGACAGGCTGTGTTTCAAAGGTTGCTGATCCCTGGTATAGAGCTCCTCTATCCTCTCTGTGTGCTATGGGCCACTAGCTTTATTTTATGAGCAATGGGCTGATAGAAAGAGTCTGGAATCTTAGGATAATCTCTGACCATTAAAATCAAGATTGCACCTAGCCCTTGGTTCATAGAATCATAGAGTCCAAGGCCAGAAGGAACCATCATGTTCATCTAGGTCTGACCCCCTGCATAGCACAGACCAGAGAACTGCCCCCAAATACATCCTGTTTGAATGAGGGCAGATCTTCTATCAAAACATCCTGGCTGGATTTTAAAGTTGCCAGTGATGGAAAATTCACCACAGCCTAGATGCATGTTATTGGTGGGATGGAGCAAGGCGGCTCCAGCATATTTACACTGGAGCCAGGCAGAGTTCTGGCCAGTGAACTCTTGGCATGCAAGGGCAGGGTAAGTCTAGCGGTACCAGCGGTGCGAGATTGCCAGAAGGAGGTGGGAGAGAGTGCAGAGGACCACATGCATCATACCCTGTAGAAGTGTGCACTGGCATGAGAGGCTGCTTGTTATGCACACACATCCCCAGCACTCCCAGGGGCATTGCTGGCTGTTAGACCATGCCCCCTCCTCAGTCACAGTCTTGTCTAAGTGGGGTGGGGGGGCACTGAGGTCAATGAGAGTATGGGGGGAGACGTGAACTTTAAAAAGTGATTCTTTTCCCTTTCCATTTGTTTCTTTTATTAGTCAATTCTCCGATGTTACATACAGCAAATGCCATTGCAGTGAATGCATTCTATTGGCCACTCTGTTACTGACCCGCTGGGTGTCCTTGGGCAAGTCTCTGCACCTCAGTTTCCCCTCCCACCCTTGGTCTGTCTGGTCTGTTTAGCCGGTAAGCTCTTGAGGGCAAGGCCTATCTCTCACTATGTGTCCATACAGTACCTAGTGCAATGGGGTCCCAGTCACAAGTTGGGGCCTGTCATTTTAATAATGTCACAAGGTATTAATGATATCTAGACAGAAAACAGTTGGATAAAGAAATCAGCGATCTGTTTGCTAACATGTTGTTTTAGAAGGATAAACTCAGTCACATTTCTTAATGTCTTAACAAGCATATATTTATATACATAGCAATCTCCATTCTTTGGGCAGGTTGTTTGCCCTGTAACTCTGGCAATATGATGAATGATGTCACTACAGGCGAGTCTGAGTGGCTAAGCTCAAACTGTGATATCCAGAGGTGGCAGAGGTGTGAGATCTGGGGCTTCATCTAACGTAGTCATGCCGGAAGGCTATAGCAGGTTTTTATCCTCTTCTGTGGACCAGCTGTTAGAGAGACCAAAATCCAGGGTTTCACAGTGCAGGTTGCATGCACAAATACAGCTTGCATGCCTTGTGCTCACTCTG
This sequence comes from Gopherus evgoodei, assembly GCF_007399415.2. Lineage (NCBI taxonomy): Eukaryota > Metazoa > Chordata > Testudines > Testudinidae > Gopherus > Gopherus evgoodei. Next base: position 38,090,977 of record NC_044331.1, on the reverse strand, counting down.
CCTGTGAAGTAGCCAATCAATATATATCTCAAAGCAGGCAGTGTATGCCCTCCAAGGTATCGCTTCTAGTTCAAATCAAACTCTCCCCAGTCCATGAATTCATTTGGCCCACATACCAATCAGGTGATACCCAGGGCCGGCACTTCCATTTAGCTGACCTTAGCCGCCAGGATTTGGGAGGGCAGCATTTTGCCACCCTCGGCAGCAATTCGATGGCGGGGGGTCCTTCTGCGCTCTGGGTCGTCGTCGGCAATTCTGCGGCGGGTCCTTCCCTCGCTCCGGGACCCGCTGCCGAAGTGCCCTGAAGACCGGGAGCGCGGAAGGACCCCTGCCTAGGACACCAAAAACCCTGGCACTGCTCCTGGTGATACCTCTCTTCTTTCACCTCCCTCTCCCCCCCCCCCCCCGCCCATAAAGCCCCTGGCAAACACAATATTCACCCTGTCCCCAAACCAGGGGACACACTCGATTATCCTGGTGGAAGCTGTCTGGGTTATACGGTGACCCCAACTGCCACAGGCCCAGCCAGTGAGCGTGTGCTATTGAATTCCCCAGGGAATAAAAGTTTAGCACAGATCGGGACTGTAATAGGAATCTGCAGCACGGCTCCGTACTTGCTAGCAGCTGCCTCGGTCTCTAACTGCTCAGTCCTGCGGAGGCGCTGTGCTCCTTCGAGAGTCCCTGGTGAGTTGAGAGGGCCTCAGGTCAGAGCAGGATCAGTTGCTAACTGAGCACTGCACTCTCCGCCCAGCATTCCACACAGCACGTTCACTCGTAATGGCACAGCCCTCCTGCAAGCCCAATATACAGACCATGGCCAAAAAAAGAGACCGAACCCAAAGAGAATTAGCCCCTCACTGTACACAGGGCAGAGTAGCAGAAAGGGGACAGGAGCGCTAAAGAAATAAGGGCACCTTTACAATAGGGCCCATTATCCTTCCTCCCCCGGCTTTAGTTTGCTGTTATTTCCTGGCAGCTGAGACTGGGTATTAAGGGGAGCAGAATGAAAAGGAAAAATCACATGCATTTTTTAATGGAATATTAACAATGTTGGTGCATTTCCCTTGTAGCTCCTTTCATCCCCACTGTTCTAACAAGTAGCTTTTACCCTCATTTGTTACCGAGTGGAGTTTGCAGAAATTCTTTTCGGCTGCATGGAAAGCAGCAGGGTCCTCCTAGGCTGTGCGATTGACGTATGCACTGAGTGAAAGGCCGGGGTTTGTTGGGTGTTTGTTTGGTGCAGAAATGATTTCTCTTCCATTGCTGAGAAATATTTCACTGGAGAAGTGAATGGCAGAGCGGGGGAACGAGCTCCCTGATTGCATTCCTGGGGAATGGTCAGCACACCCGCTCCCTCCTACCAGGAAACAACTGAACTAATTGCTTGGGCTAGAGAAGAGAAAAATGAGGAGCTGGGAAAGGGTGTGTGTGTGTCAAAGGTATGAAATGAAGGAGCCAGATGCTCTGTGCCAGTAGGGTGACCAGATGTTCTGATTTTATAGGGACAGTCCCGATATTTGGGACTTTTTCTTATATAGGATCCTATTACCTCCACCCCTGTCCTGATTTTTCACACTTGCTGTCAGGTCACCCTAAGTGCAGAGAACCCAGACAACACCCTCTGCTCCTTGAAGGAATCCAAAGGTGTTGGATGTGCCCAGAGGAAAGCCACCTGGATACCAATGATCACTAGTAGGGTGACCAGATGTCCTGATTTTATAGGGACAGTCCTGATATTTGGAGCTTTTTTTATATAGGCTCCTATTACCCTTCACCCCCTTGTTATCTGGTCACTTTAATCACTAGGGAAAAGAGGGTGTAGTAGAGCGGCGCGGGGGCTCAACCTTCCTTTCGGGCGGAGGGGAGCCACACCGGCCCGCTGCGCTCCGCCGACTTGGGGCCCATCCCTCAGGAGCGCGGGGGAGTGGGGCCCCCTCGCTACAGAGGGGGAAAGGAAATGGCCTATTTAATTCCAAGAGGATGGGCCTAAGCCTATCTAGGAGAAAAGATTTCCTCCAGCTCCTCCAACCTAGGGAAGGGACTGCAGAATCCAGGGGACATGCTAACTGAGTGGGACAAAAAACATGAAAAAACAGGAACAGGAGTGGGGGTCAGAAGTTCAAAATAAGGAGTCCAGACAGGGACACTGAGCAGAGAACCCCAGACAACAGGGAGTCCAAGGAGTCAGTGGATGCTGCCCAGAGGAACTCCGCCTGGATACCTGGCTAGGGAAGAGAGGGGGAAAGGAGTGGGACTGGCAGCTCTGGAGAGTGAGGTCTCAATTTAGCCACAGAGCAGGACAGTGCTGGCAACACCAGTACAAGCACACATCATCAGGGCATGGGCAGTCCAGGCCCATATCCAGGACCCTGCTGCAGGAGTCATATGATGAGATCAGAACCTCAGCTTTCATTTAAGATGTCTCTAGCCCTCCTGAATGTAAAGAAAAGCTCGAAAATGTGACCCCAAGAGTGCAGACAGCCTGAATCCACAGCTCCCAGGGGTGTGAACTGCATCATTGATCGTACATCTGCAATCTGCAGCCACCTCAAGCAGGGCCGGGGCCAGGACGTGCTGGTGGGGCCATGGCCAGTGATGACATGATTGTTGTAATTTATCTGACACCAATGGATCTGAAGGGAGTTGTGTGCTGTGACCCAGGCTCAGGCAAGGAACATGGACAACAATTTAACCATTACAAAACCGGGTCAGTGTTTTAAAGCCTGTGGTGTGACTAGGTGGAAGTAGGGCTGAGCAGGTTCAAATTCCAGCTTTGGACCCAAGGGGTCTCACCATAGTTCCTACATGTGGATATTAGAAATCCACCATCCAACTTGGTATGATGATCAATCTCTGCCTAGGGAAAGCCTAGGGCTTGAACAGCAGGGAAGGGCAAGATTTAGTGCTGACATCAGGTCAATGGAGATTATTGTATGTAGGGGGTGGGTGTCAAGAGTAATACGTTAGGTGCATAGAACCTTGGACCAGCACTTTATTATAAATCCAAATTGATGTGTTGTTGCTGTGAGAAGATATAGCCTATAGATAATTCTGCACAGTTCAGTTCTCTAGGGGCCTGATCCAAAGCCCACTGAAGTCAAGGGGAGTCTTTCCATTGACCTCAGATTTCCAATATGGGCTCCATGTTGCAGTCCCTGAGCTTGGATATACTCCTTGGGCAGAGGTTTGGGTCTTGCCAGGTGGATACATTGAGTTCCATGCTATGCCCCTACATCGGGTTCTTTTGGACAATGAACTAAGGCTCTGCATGCATATTACGGCTGGCTCCTGTGTGAATGCCTGGGCAAGGGTGGAGAATCTGCAGAGAACAGCCCCCCCCTTGCATGACCCACATGGGTGGCACAATGTAACAGGATGCTGGCCAAGAGGCACTGAACCAGCCCATTAGCTCAGAACCTGCTAGCACAGCTCCCATCAAGGGGAACTGATTGGAGCTGGCAGAGTGTGGCTCATTAAAGGAGTCTAAGAGTAATCACCTGTAAGCCTGCTGGGGCAAAGGCCTATAAAGCTGGCAGGAAGGAAGTGGAAAGGACAGGATAGGGGAACTGTTGCCTCTAGCTAGCAACAGGAACTAGCTGCCTCCTCCTATTGAATTGTACAGAGTTACGTATAGATGGTGGTAGGAACAAACACAGGGAAATAAAAGGACACTGGGGTTTGCAAAGCAAGAGGTCTCCAGCTGATTTTTACTGTGAGCAACAAAGTGCATGTCTACACACAACCATAATTGCAGTTCCTGTGCTCTCAGGAATTCAGGAGCTGGTCCCTGCAAACCACCCTGAAAAGGGGCAGCCATGCAGGGGAGCATATACTGCAGCTCCTTTAAGGTGTGTAGCAGATGGTGTCCCCTGAGAAGCTGCCATGCTGCCCTATGTGCCTTAATGGCACTATCTGGCCCTAATGATCCCATGCCACCTTTCCGAAGGGTAGGAGTTTACTCCAGTGCCCTTGTTATGGCCCCCCTGCTGACATGCAACAGCCCATGTGCCAGTCGTCTGCCCACCCAAGAGAGACCGCAGCTGAATTTCACTTGGGATGCAGCACATCCATCTGTAGCTACAGCTTGAGAAGCAATTCGTGCTGCAAGGTGCTACAGAATCTGCTCTGAGAGCGTAGGAAGTGAAGAGGGAGGCCCCCATAGAGGAAGAGATTTAGAGGACGAGAGCTATTCAGTTTAAAGAGGAGATGTGTAGGAAGTAGCATAAAAGAGATTTATCCAGTAATGACTGGGATAGACGAGGCCACTGCCTTTAACCCACTCTCTCCGTCAAGAACAAAGGGACACACATTTAGAAGGAATGCAATGAGGTATTTCGCAGCAAAATCAATCACTTATATAACTTTCCACCCCTACTCCATCATGTATTACAGTTTGTACTAGAGAAGCATCAATAGCCCCATCTGAGATCAAGGCTCTGTTATCTAAGCACTGTATATACAGGGGTAGGCAACTGATGGCACGCGTGCCGAAGACGGCACGCAAGCTGATTTTCAGTGGCACTTACACTGCCCAGGTCCTGGCACCGGTCCGGGGGGTTTTGCATTTTAATTTAATTTTAAATGAAGCTTCTTAAACATTTTACAAACCTTATTGACTTTACATACAACAATAGTTTAGTTATACATTATAGACTTTGTAGTGAGGCAGCCTGGCTCCCAGCCGCCCCAGAGAGGGACGAGCCCTTACAGATGCCAAAGTGGGCAGAGTCACCCGAGCCTGCGCCCGCCTCTCAGAGGTCACGGCGCAGGGCCGGAAGTATAAAAGCCCAACCCCAGGGCTCAGAAGCTGCCTGGCCACCTGAGAGGCCAGATGCTGATGCCCTAGCTCCCGCTGGGGAGATACCTGCCACCTGCGACCGATCCAAGGACTGGCCATAACTGCGGAGACTGGACACCAACCAGACACTGGAAGAGCCCCTAAGCCGACCGGTACAAAGAGACCCTGAGGAGCTGCCCAGTTTACCCCTCGCTCAGTATCCCGAGGAGCCCATGGTGTGGGATGCTGTGGAAGATGCCGCTGAAACACAGGTACCGGTAGAGGGGGAGGTCAGAAGTAGCCCGGGGGCAGCCGACCCTAGTCTGGCTGCAGCACACCCAGAGCCAATGCCAGTGTGTTGTGGCCAGGATCCCCACTGACACAGCGGGCTGCCTGCCGCTGTTAGGGCCCCGGGCTGGGACGCAGAGGAATGGGCGGGCCTGCGTCCCTCCTGCCACCCCACTCATGGGTGGCAGTCTCCCCCTCGCCCTGATACTCAGGCCCAGGAGCCTGGGCTTCTGAAGCTACTGAACTATTTGCTCAGCCCCTGCCTGAGGGTCTGAGTCCTGAACTATTGTTTGCTGCCCCGCCCCGACCGAGGGTCTGGGACTCCAAGATGAGACTGTTGGCTCAGCCCCTGCCTGAGGGCCTGAGCTCCTGGCCGTTTCCTGACCCATCAGGCTAATACACCAGTGCACAGGACTCAGATAGTGAGGTGGCCTGGCTCCCAGCTGCCCCAGAGAGTGGCGAACCCCAACAGTGGACGTTTACAGACTTATAGAAAGACACCTTCTAAAAACATTAAAATGTATTACTGGCACGCGAAACCTTAAATCAGAGTGAATAAATGAAGACTCGGCACACCACTTCTGAAAGATTGCCTACCCTTGGTATATACTCATCGTAACAGCCAGCCCCGCCCTGATGTGCTTACAAGCTAAACAGGCAAGGCAGGTACAGGGCTTGAGGGGAAAGAGTCACACAGAGCTGATGTCAGCAGCAGAACTGGGAATAGTCCCCAGGTCTCCTGACTCAGCCTAGTTCCCTAACCACTGGCTCACACTGCCTCTTCTCACTGGTTTGGGAAACTGCAAAGCTAACCTGCTGGAAAGCATTTACTTTGGGGGTTTATTGGCAGCAGGGTGGTGATCCTATACTGCCCACACCATACTGGCTGAGGCCACAGAGTCAGAGGAGAGGAACTGGCCAGCTGCTCATCTAGCACTTCCATTAACATTTGCAAGGGATTCTGGGCAGTATCTAATGGTTTTGGAACCGCCCCCGAGCATTGTGGCTTCCTGCTGGCTAGTGCTGCAATGCAGTGGTCATCCTTTCCCTCAGTCCAGTTTCCCTCCGCCAGTGCTGGTCCAGTGGCTTCTCATACACTGTGCCCCTGGTCTGCCACCTGGATGGTCCTCATGTCTGTTGTGGGAACCCACTGGCTCTTGTGTTATGTATTGCTCATGGTGCCTGCTCCACTGAGGACGTGGGGCTGTTACGACTCTCAGCTTGAGAGCCTGGTTCTTTGGCTCAAGCTATAGAGATTCATGTGCCCAGCTCTGGGGATCATGGGTCAGCCTCTAGTGCAGAAATGTCTTACCCTGCAGCTGCCCCATTCAGCCAGTGAGACCGCCAGCAAATGGAGTGCAGTCCATGGGTTCAGCCAGGCTATGGAGAGGACACCACTTGGAGACAGATAAGCAAGTAGCATTATTCCCATTGCACTGATGGGGAAACGGAGACATGGAGAGGTCTAGGTCCAGATTTTCAGAAGTGGCCTGTTGTTTGGGTGCTCAGCTAGAGACTCTGGGGCCCTGACTTCCCTTCTCAGGCTTAAGGTGCCTCAGGCTGGGCACCCAAGATCAGAGGACAGATATGTTGGCACTAGCTCCATGCCTAGAGGGCACTGGGATCTAGTGGATGAGTTAGGGGCTGATTCTGATGCTGATGGGCTCTGTGACCTTGGGGAGGTCACTTGCATTCCCTGAGCCTCTGTGAAAGGGGATAATGATATTTACATTGGCAGGACCTTGAAATCCCTTCTGCCTTACAGGGCACTGACACTGAATAACACTGACCTCCTGCACACAAGTTGCTCCTTTCCTGCAGGGCAGGTGGAGGCTTAAGTCTCAAAGACCATGCCTACATCTTCAGGTTGCTGTGAGGCCCCGTAACCTTTGGGAAGTGTTGTATCCATGCATAAGACAATTCAGACCAGGCAGTGGGCCATGAGGGAGCAGAATCTTGGAGCTTCTGGCTGCCAGTGCTCTGCTCACCCCACTAGGCCGGGCTGTCTCATTGCCTCAGCCACGTGCCAGAAAAGCTCCTGAAACCAGGCCCACATCAGTGAACTGCTAAAGAATCTTTTGCCCAACTCCATTCCCAGAGGTTGCCCCTCATTCACTTAGCTCTCATCTGCAGCACTGTGACTCCCCTAGTATGGACATGTCCCTTCTAGGATCCCACACAATGATGCACTGGGAAAAAGAGGGCTTCCCAGACCTGCTCCACACAAGCCATCAGCTGCTGTTTGTTTCCTTGCCCCTTGTCGTGGGCTGTCTGATCCTCTGAAGCAAGCTGGCCTCAGCCTTGCCCAGGACTTAGCAGCTCTCCCTCAGCCTCACTGAGCAGCATATAGTATGTTTACACTGCACAATAAGCCTAGGCTCCGACTCTGGTTTGAGCCCAAGCCCTGCTTCCATCCACACACAGGTCAGTCTGACTTGGGGCAGCAAGCACTGGGACCCTGCTAGGGGTGTGTGTCAAAGGCAGAGTCCCACTGTGACTCAGAGCCCAGCTGTGTCATTTTTGCAGTCTGTGTAGTGCAGCATGGATCCATTAACACGGTTGTGAGACCCAGGCCCAGCAATTGTTAACCTAGGTTTACAATGCAGTGTGGATGCTCTAGCACAGGCCTGGAAATGCCGAGTGCACAAGCCCGGGTCCTACAGACCTGGATTTACAAGGCAGTGTACACATACCCATAACGGCTAATTAGTGACCTCAGCTCGGTGTAATGGGGCTTAATTAGAAAGACTGACCTCAGCTGTGGTGGTGAAACAGGGAGGGCACTGCTTAAATACAGCTGGGAAGGCAGTGGAGTGATGAAGACTCTGAAGCAAGGTAGACTTTTGGGGGAAAACATGGAGTTAGGGCCTATAGAGAGGAAGATCCCCAGAGGTAAACTGCTGGGTTCCTTGCTGAAGGGAAGTAGTGGGGAAATCCTGCTGGGAAAGAGGCAGTTCAAGAGAACTGATGCAGGGCCAGGAAGAAGGGGATTTCAGTCAAGTTCTGGGGGGACAGAAGAACTATAGTGCAGTGTGAACTTTAAAGTTGGCCCTTTGATTACCCCAGAAGAAGAGTGTTATGTGACTTGGCTACAGGGCAAAGTCTAGGGAGGGCTGGGCCTGGCTATCGCAGAGCCAAGAAAGTGGCTGCTGTGGGGCCATGAGTGGTGAAGGCACAGCATTACAGGGGCCTAGGCACAAGCAGATGCCTCCAAGATGAAGATGCACACTTATGCCCCCTCATTGGCCCCTGGGATGATGAACTCTTTTGTGAGGATGGAAAAAACAGCAGCCCATGTAGGGTGACCAGACAGCAAATGTGAAAAATCAGGACGGGGTGGGGGATAATAGGAGCCTATATAAGAAAAAGTCCCCAAAATCCAGACATCTGGTCACCCTAAGCCCATGTAGCTCATGCCCCTGGGCCTAGTGGCTGCACAGACATACAGGCAATAGTAATGCTGTCCACAGCAGCTTTTCTGCTCAGTGCCCTCCCCAGCTGCCTGCTGGGAAAATAAGGACCAGAGCAACTACTGCTGCTTGGGTCTAGCTAGGAATCAGTGATACCCGGCTCTGCAGTGCCACTAACTGCTCTCATTAAGAGTATCAGCATCATGGCTCCCTGGGGTGGGAGCCTGCGATGGCCACTCCCCTCTGATTTTCCTAGGGATTTTCTTTGTTCTGCTAGTCTCTTAGCATCCCACTGGCACAACCCCCACTGCCTCGCCTTGATTTCTTCTTTATGGCCATTTCCTAAGGCGTTTACTTTATCCAGCATGCTTCTGGTTTGAGCAACCTAGATTTCTACCTGTTTGCCTGCCTACTTCCACACTGGCCCTCAGAGGTCCCTTTCAGATGCACTGGAGCCCTGATCAAAGTGTGTTATCTCATGGGCCAACCCATAGCAGAGGGTGGAGAACTCCCTGGGAGAGCTGGGGGGTGCATGGCCCAGGAGCTGTATATATGCTGTGCTGGCCCATACTGTAAGTTGCTGCATTTCAGTGAGAGTGCAATGGGTCTGCTGCCTCACTTGGGCACGGAGAGCAATATGGCCATACAAATGTTGACAGACATGTGTCTCCAGTCTCTGCCGTGGGCCTGGCAGACCATGCCACCATCTGACAGATGGGGAGGGGGTGGCTTGTGTCTGTGGCAGAAGTCACAAAAGCCTTTAAGTGAGACCCAAAGGACTAGCCCTCCTGCTCTGAGCTGGTGCCTACTTTGCACAGCTTTCACCCATAATGCTTTGCTTGCGAGTTAAGGTTTGCATTTGGCAGCTGCCCGAAGCTGCTGGCTTGGTGCAGTGCAGGACAGCCGCGGGGGACTGGTGGACACAGCTGGTGCAGGCTCAGGGACTTGGGCAGCATCTCCAAGCTGAGCTGGCTCCTCTCCACTTGATTAAATTGTTGCTCAGAATTTCCAGTTAGAGATTCATACACATCTATTGACACGGTGGTAAGTCACCGGGCTGGGATGGCTAGGAGGCAAAATGTATCTGCTCATGTTGCCAGGTCTGCTCCATAGGCATTTCCCTGAGGGGTGAGAACCCATGTCTGAGCTGCTATCCCCTTCTGTGTGATAATGTCACTGTTCAGGGCAACTGCACCTGTATTCCCCCTCTGTGGTCCCCCAAGGAAACCCAGTCTCTGTCTTCCGACTGTCCAGCCATCACTTCCCTTGGGTGGAGACCCGCATCTCTCTCCCTCCTGACTGGGGGATTTCCAGGCTGCACAATTCCCTGCCTCCACTGTGATCCCAAGCGAGACAAGCTGCCCAAAAGGCCAGAGTCTACACTTTGCTTTCTCGTCAAAGGCTAATAGCTTGTGGTTTTCAGGTACCACACACCTCAGTCTGAGCAAGCACATTTATTCTTAGGGTGAAAGCCTACAGAGACTCTCATTTTTTTGTCTGTAGGCCTCTGGAGAATGCAGTTTGCAGCAGCATATGCCAGCCTGTCCAAGAGGTGGAACTCCCTGGAGGCGTTACAACATGAGTGAATTTGCCAAATCATTCCCATGGTCCTTAGGTCCTGGTGGAGCTGTGGTCACCCTCCCACATGGAATCCCACACAGTCTTGGTCCACATGGTACAGACATTTAATACAGTACAATCTCCCAAAGACATGGCAAGGAATTGCCAGATCTGTCACGAAGGCCACATCAAAGGTGATTGGAGCCATTTGTACCTGTTCTCATTTCCCAATTCATTGGGCCAGCAGTTGGATGTATGGTGGGGCTCCTTCATCCATGCCAGGAATTGGTTCTGACTCAGTGACAATTAATGCTGATGTATGGGGGGAGATAGCACCTCTGTGGCCTTGTGGGTGTGGGGGCAATCTCCCCCCACCCAACCCTACTGGGAAGAGGGGCATGACTGGGCCTTGCTAGAGCAGTGCTCTCCCCTCCCCCACCCCATTGCAATGAGCATCTTCCATCCCCCGGCTGCTGCTTGTTCCCCCCTTCCCTTGATTGTAGTGCCAGCTCATTAGTATTATATCTCCTGGAAAATTGGTAAACAGAAGCTTGTGAATGAGGTGTTGATTGCAATCAGCAGGGAGATGTGGCTGAGAGAGCTGGAGAGGCGATGGCTGGTCCCCAATCAGCCCAGGCGGCACAGCAGCGGCTGCCGGAGAGTGCGCTCTGCTTCCAAACACAAGGGAGGGACACATCGAAAGCAGGCTCAGGAGGTGAGGGGGGCAGGTGTCAGCCTGCCAGTGCCCACAGATGTGGCTGGTTATTTAATGCCCCCCTGGCTAGGAATGGGAAGTTGGTCCAGAGACATCTGGGAAGAGGTCTGAGCCAGCTAGTCGTAACCGGTGGGATGGCAGTGATGCCTGTCATCTGGGCAGAGGGCTAATTGTGACCTGCCTGAAAGAATAAAGGATTCAGAGGCTAATGGAGCACCTAAGATGCATGGTATTATTCCTGTCTTCTGATTGGAGACCTAGCTTTACAAACAGCCTAACTGTATTATTTTCCAGCTGCACACGCCAGGCCAGACTGTCCTTGACCTGCATATGCCTCTGAGGCGGACAAAGATTCCTCCCACTCCACCTCAGCATGGATTGTTGCACTACCTGTGCTCAGAGACCAGCCCTCAGAGACGCAAGTCATCCCCGAGCATGGGCCGAGAGATGAGAGCCATGTCCCCTCCATGCTCATCTGCCTAACAGGCACAAGGTAGTGGCTGAGTAGGAGGCACCAGGCAGGCTTCACCTTCCCAGCTTTGATTTTTGCCCCTGATTCTTGTATTCTCAGAACACAGTATAAGTGGTTAGATTAGAGCAGATAGGGAGAGTGGAGTTTTATGATTACAACACTGCACTGAGCATCAGCAGCGCTGGGTTCTCTTCCTGGCTCTGCTACTCACTCACTGTGTGGCCTCGGGCGAGTCACTTAGCCTCTTGTTGTCTCAGTTTCCATCTCTGTAGAACAGTGATAATAATGCTCACCTGTCCTCCCCAGGAAAAGCGATGGCCACCTCACCAGGTGGATGGCAAGCGCATGTCCTTACTGTATCCTATGCGGCCAGTAACATTAGGAATACAGTGTGTATATGGCTTGCTCCAACTCCAAGCTGCTGCGTACTGTGCCGCTTCATGGTGTCAAGCAACGCCAGGGCGCGGCTGGTGAAGGGTGCGGGTGTTCTTGCTCCTCCCTGCTGTCAGTGCCTGGATGAGCAGTGGGGATATGTGGCTCGCTTGCTGCCGCTCCCCCTAGTTGCAAGCACGAAGCTGGCAGAGTGCATGTGTGGGTGCAGCATGCATTTGTGGGACTCAAAGCCTGCCGCAGGCACCCAGTGCACAGCGCCACTTGGCAGGGCCGGCCACTTGGCTGCCCGCCGTCGTTCTCAGCGCGCAGAGCATTAAAATGGAATGAGGATGCACTTTGGATGAATTTTAATTAGATAAAATACCTTTTCCCAGGCCCAGACTTTCCCATGTTCTCATGCATAATGTTTTCTATCTCCTTTTACAAGCAAAGATGTCTTTTTAATTAACTCACAGGCCTCTCCTCTCATCGCTGACTGCCAGGGAAGGGAGAGAGGCTGCAGCAGGGGTAAGCTTAGTAAACAGCAAGTTGGGTGCCTGGTAGTTGCCACAGTTCCTTTGTATGCCCGTGGGGAAGGAGTGGGGGAGGCAGCCATGCTGGGTGGGAAGGAGGAGGTAGAGGAACCGAATTGAGATCTGTAGAAACAGTGGAATAGCTTCTCTCCCTGTCAGAACCGCAGCCCATTGCCCCATGTAGGGACACAGCAAGGCACAGGACAGTGATCCTTCTAGAACAGCAGCAACACAGGGGGTGCAGCGCTCCTCATGGGGACGCAGTGAAGGATTGCATGGCCCCGGTGGGATTAGCCTTGCTAGTGAGAGATGGAGGAACCCAGAGCAGAATGGTATGGCAGGAGAACATGTGACTCTTTCTCTGAGAGTGGGTGCGGAAGCCAGCTGCAGACATACCATGTGTATGGATGAGGGACAAGGCAGTGTCACACAAGGGGCCAGACTTCCAGCCTGCATTATTGTGTGTGCAAAATGTCAAGGGCAAATAACGCAGGGGGAGCAATTTGGCACCCACAATTATTCATCCAAACAGTTTAGCTCACATAGATATTTAACTCTGTGTGCCCAGACGCCGTCGAGCGTGCTATGAATTTGAACAATACTCAGGGACTTAGGCAGCTTAAAGTAGAGCACAAGGAATGGACCCACAGTTATTTGTACCTGTATAGATGGAAGCTGGTGTCTGACAATCTGGCCTGCTGTTTATATGTATGTACTGACTATAAACAGGGAAGGATCAATGCACTGGAGCTGTCAGCTACCCTGGTGCCAGCTGGAGGCAATAGTGTAGGCATGCTAGGTGTTGAGGAGCTCATGGCAATTGCCGGCCCCACCCTGCACAGCAGGAGACACTGGAGGGGATGGAGTGGAGCGCTCATAAGCACTTCACCATCCTGCAGCAGGAGCTGCTCTCGGGAAGGATGTCACAGCACATGGGAGAGGGACTCAGGACACCCAGAAAATATTATCATAAGAGGATAAACGCGATTAAAGCGCATCCTGTTACTAATCCAGTCATATTGCAAGTGAATTGACTTCCCAAGAATTAAACCTCTTCGCTTGTTCTTTCCAATAACAACACCGGGCCATTTGGTACTGGGGTCATTCTCTGCCATAACCCTTCTGTGGGGATGGATCCCAGCTCCATACAGGGAATAGAATGGATTCCCTGTGACTTCTTCTCTTAATGGATTGGATTTCTCCAGCTGCCAGGAGAATTTCCTCCCAATCTGCCTTGTTTGTAAGTGGCTTTCCAAAGGGAGGGGAATGAGGATGAAGATGAAGACTTGCTCTCTGCTTTGCAGCTCAATCCCAGGGCAACTGTGACCTTGACTGAAGAGTAAACATGGGCCCAGGAGACAAGGAGCCCAGTTCAATGTACTGGCATGGAAAACTGGTTTTGTTTAACATGGTGTGTGGTTATTCATAATAGGAAGCTGGCATCATGCGCTAGGCTGTTTAACTCTGGTTGGAGGACAGAGGGCCCAACCACAGTAGCACTGGCCAGGATGTGAACCTGTAACAACCTGCCTGCAAAGCAGGACCCCGTCCCCTGTTCCACTACGAGACTGCTACAGACGCACCCCAGCCTGACAGATCCAGAGACTGAAGGCAGCCTCAGTCGGTGCTTCCTCTAGGTTGCCCCAGCAATGCCTGCTTTGGAGGTCCCTGCTCTGAGGTGAGAAAGGCCCCCAGTCTCTGTGCCCAGCTAGCCCCTACTCTCTCTGCTGAGGCTGCAAACAGAGGGGCCAATTATGGCCCACTGTGATCCTGTCTTTTGTGGGGTAGATACTGGCTCACAAGGAGCTGGGCTGAGATGGAATTGTTTCATACCAAAGAGGTGGGGCCCAACTGTGTGTTTAAGTTGGAGATGCAGAGGGACCCTATTGCAGGGGGAGTCATGGGTGGAATGTGGCATGGCTTGCTCAGAGATCCACCCCAGGGTGCAAGGTGTAAGCAGGGGAATAGACCCGCTACTGTGAGGAACTTTTCTGGCTTCTGCACTACCTCTGTGGAACCAGCAAGACAAAGGATCTGTATCCTCGCTCCAAATCCCTTTACCCAGAGGCCTGCCTGACCTTGAGGGCTCCCCTTCCACTCTCCTGTGTGGCAGAGTCCTCATAACCCCAACAAGGCTGGGCCCAGGAGTCCTGGCAGGCTTCACCTCCAGTCTTGTCATGGTCACTTAGAGACAGGGGCTAGTGTGCCCCTGCTCTGGGGTGCTCTCTCTGCACCAGCCACTTTCCTGACCCACTGATCGCTTTGTCAAGGTCAAACCAAATGCAATTTATTAAACAGAAACTGTAGGAAAGATAAGGAAAAATGGAACAGGTAAAAGGAACACGGAACCCTGCCCTGTGGGCACTGGGAAACCACAACCAGCCATCTCTGGGACGTGAGACAAGTTCACAGTCTGTTCCTCACATGTCCCAGGGCTGCCTCCCAGGCGCTGGCTATGCTGTGGTGCAGTGTTTTCCCCAGGAACTGAAATTAGTGGGGGTGTTGGAATATTCGGGGGGAGGGGAGAAAGGCCAACAAGGGTTGACACTGTGAGGGTGAAGGTAGGTTGTATGGCACCAGAGTAAAAACTGAAATGTTTCACGACCATTTTATTAGATTTAATTCATGCTTTAAAATCACACAAATTAGAGTTGGCTACCTAAGCATACTATGAAGCACTGTAGCTACATCCTTCTTGGTTTCTTTGCTTTCCAAAGCCAATAATAATGGCTGCAGTAATTTTAAGACAACAGCCAAGAATCCAGCTGGTTTTCCCAGGTTGGACTCATCTGAACTTCAATCCCAATGTATCTTCTATTTGTTTCCAAGACATTCAGTCCTTCTGGACTCTTGCTGAAAAAAAGAGTATAAAAAAGCCATTAAATTTGTGGCTTTGTAATGTCTTTTGAAGGTTCTGCTGCTTGTACTAGCGCTAGTTGGAGTAGATGGCCTCTGCAGTGTGTGTATAGGAGAGATTAGAGTTACACTTTTCTCTGAGCAAAGCTTTGATTCCACTATGTCTTCCAGAGAAGTTTGTAGCTCCATCAAATGCACAAGCAGCCATCTGTTTGGGGTTTAATTTACAAGCATTTAACTCTTTTAAGATGTCACAGATGCAGCTGATGTGTCTTGTATAACCTGAACATCTAGAATGCATCTACTGGCCTACAATGGACATCAAGATAACATACACAATGACTTCATACTTGATGCCTATGTGCATTGGTGCATTCATCAGCCATGTATGCACAGATTTTGAATATGGTGAGAGAGTTCTTCACTTTTTCAACTGCTGAGTGCACCGTTTGCTTCTAGAGAGTCAGCTGAGTTTTTTCAGAAAGATAGTGAGCATTTGCCAGTCTTGTTTGAAACCCACGTCCAGCTTCAGGATTAACAAGTGACAATGCACTTAACATTGGCCTCCAGTTTGTAGTGTGTGGTATTTCTTGCTTAAATAGAGAGAATGATGCAACAGCAATGTTGGTTCACATAAACTGAGTTGTGTCTCCAGCATTCTTAACAGCCTCATTAAGTTCTTCTAAAATTGGCTTGCCAATGACTGGCTTATAAGGCTTTCTGCATGTTGGTGCAGTCCAGAGGCATGGTGTTTTGCAGCTTTTTCAAATAGATTGTCAGTATTGGCTTAGCTGATCAGTCTGGCAAACCAAGCTCCCCTACTTTTATTATATAAATCCATGATATGCCCACGTCTTGAATACTGCGTGCAGTTCTGGTCACCCCATCTCAAAAAAGATATATTGGAATTGGAAAAGGTTCAGAGAAGGACAACAAAAATGGTTAGGGGTATGGAACAGATTCCATATGAGGAGAGATTAAAAAGACTGGGTCTTTTCAGCGTTGAAAAGAGACGACTAAGAGGGGATATGATAGAGGCTTATAAAATCTGACTGGTGTGGAGAAAATGAATAAGGAAGTGTTATTTACCCCTTCACTTAACACAAGAACCAGGGGTCACCCAATGAAATTAATAGGCAGCAAGTTTAAAATAAACAAAAGGAAGTATTTCTTCACACAATGCACAGTCACCCATGGAACTTTTTGTGAGGGATGTTGTCAAGGCCAACATTATAACAGGGTTCAAAAAAAGAACTAGTTAAGTTCATGGAGGTTAGGTCCATCAATGGCTATTAGTCAGGATGGGTGGGGATGCAATACCATGCTCTGAGTGTCCCTAGCCTCTGTTCACCAGAAGCTGGGAGTGGATGACAGGGGATGGATCACTCGATGATTCCCTGTTCTGTATATTCCCTCTGAAGCATCTGGAATAGTCACTTTCGGAAGACAGGATATTGGGATAGATGGACCATTGGTCTGACTCAATATGCCATTGTTACATAAAAAATAATTATAATAATCAAGAAGTTTAGTACAGAAACTCCCCCAAGATAATGACCTCTTGAGATAGCGACTATGTGAGACAATGACCTTGGCAAATAATGCATTTTTAAAATCTTGGCCTACTAGGAAATGTATTTATATAAGTTTCCCAGTCACAAATCTAGCATTCTGGAGCGAAGTCACTAAAACATAGTCCAATGCTTTGGCCGCCGGTTTGTCGTGCCACCTTTCACTCTATTGGTCAGCCCCAATCCCCTGCACTGTCACCTTCTGCTGCCACCTGCCACTGTGATCTCAGTGAGTCGTTCTCTCGAGGTTCCACCCAGTTCTCAGTGATTCCAGTGCTCAGTACGGGAACTTCGTTGCTAGTGCAGGCTGGGCTGTCTGTTCCACAGAAACACTGTCCCACAGCAGATCTAAGCACTTAGATCTGCTTATCAGTGATTTCAGCACTAGTGGTCACTTAACAAACCAAAAGACTCCCTACGAAGCCTAATCAACTCCCTTTCTAAGCACGAGAGAGGGACAGGTCAAATAGTGCCTGTGTCTCTTAGGCAGAGCCCACACCACCAAGCCAAACACCTGTGCCCCACTCTCTCTCTCTTCACTGGGATATGGCATCCAAACCTCCTGCTTAGGGAGTGCAGTTCAGTTGAGGGTGACCAGTGCTTAATTTGTAATGAAAGAGGTGCCGGGGCTCAAGCAAATTTGTTACTTTCATAACTGATGTGGTAAGCCTAGAGGTGCCAGGGCTCTGAACTGCCAGGCCCAGAGATCCCAGGGCTATGAACTGCCAAGCCTAAAGGTGCTGGGGCTCTGCCCTAGCACAAATTAAGCACGGAGGGAGACCCCTCATTTAATCAGGCTAGGTACAGTTCTGCTGCCCTTTACTCATACAATAAGGATAACAACATTTCATGACCCCACATTTAATACTTCAGTGATTTGTAACCCAACACCAGCCAAAATTGATCACTTGGGCAACACAGCTCTGTCTGCCGGATACCTAGGCAGAGTTGGTGTGTTCATGTAAATACAGTCTGGTCCTGAAGCCTTTCTAACCACGACTGGCTCATCACTAGCTGTCAGGGAAGAGCTCATTCAGACCTTGCTTACAAGTCGTAATTTTAAATTAGAAGGTAGGCCAACACTGCTGAAACGAATGTGCCAACATTGTCATAAATAACAGCTGTATGAAGAAGCTAGTCTTTGTTCATTCTTTTCAAACCCATTATGCTTTCTCAGGTACAAGTATTTTCTCATATACTGTATATGCTTTTAAAGTGTGTATTAACGATTGAATTTCAATTCACATTTTCAACCAACAACTAAATTGGCAACACTGCATGAAACTGGAGGGTGCGGGGAATTCAGTGGGCTGTACTCCTCCCCGGGGCGGGGGGGGTCTAGGGAAATCCCTGCTGCGGTGATACCATAGGTCAGATACCTGCTGTAACGGTGGTCACGTGCCCTCAAGCTCTAGGTGGCAGGACCCTTCTCCCTAACATCAGCCCCCCCGTTGGGGTCACATCCCGCCTCTGAGTCTGGCCTTCAAGGCCACTTGTCTGGTGACATCTCCTTGCACTGGGCCCTCTCGCTCTCCCCAGCCGCTCTCCACGCTCGGCTGCAGTGTTACTTGTGGCACGGCCAGCGCCTGCTGTCCCTGCTCTGGCCGCACAGCTCCTCACTGCAGCTCAGCCCTGGGTCCCCGTTGGCACAGCGCTGCTGCTGCTCTGCCCCCAAGCCCAGCTCTGGCTAGAGCAACTCCAGCTCACACAGAGGACAGGCCCCAGGCTCCTGACTCCCTCATTGGTCTGTCTCCCTTGTCAATCAGGCTGACCTGGAGCATTGGCCTTTTCCCATTGGTCATGGGAACTGTCAGTCTCAGGGTCCTGATTTCTCTTCAGCCCTTCCCCTTTCTCCTGGTATTGGGAGAGGGCCAACCGAAAACCCCACTGAGTTCAGTGTGGGGCCACAAGCCCCTTACGTTGGCAAAGCGCTCTCTGGGCTGTGCGGTCTGAGGCATGTTGGGATCCTTGCCAAATTATAAGCACACTAGCATTTCCATGGTGACTGAAGCAAAAACAGAGTGGACTCCTCTAATCAGCCTCCTTGGATGTATCAGAGGAGAGGAGAATGGCTTCGCTGAGCAGAGATGGAATAAACGGAGCTGACGACAGCAGGAGAACAGGGTTAAGGGTAGGGATGTGTGTGCAGAGGCTTGGACAATGCCTGGGAAGTGTGCACACAATGGCTGCTTCCTACTCTTGGAAATTTGAGCTCACACGAGAGGGGTGTCATGCAAGGTTTCATTCTGCAGATGGGACTGGCTTTGCTCAGCTGTGCCTGGTGTCCAAGACACAGGCCTGATTAACTGGGGAAGGAAGCTGTGTACCATCTGCAAACTGCGCAATCACAGCCTTCTCTGTGATAGCTGCATCAAAGGGGACTGATCAAGAGGAAACAAAGCAGAGACACTTCAAAAAGGCCCTGAAACAAAGAAGTGGTACCTTAGCAGCAAGTCCTGGCTCTTGCAGAATTTTAAGTGGCTGTGTGGTTGAAGCTGTAGCAGCCCACAGCAGCTCAGGATTTGCATATTTTGCCCAGTTGGCACTTGTGCTTGCATGTATTTATTCTGATCCATCTTTATGTTCCTCTCTTATTAGGGTTTTGATCATCATTAATGGGTAATAATCTCCCCCTGAGGTCAGGGAATAGTTAACCCATAAAGGAGATCAGATTCTCCATTAGGGCATCTAGTTGCTACTCTCATAGGCACAACGAAGAGAGGGAGGGAGAAAGAATGATTATTTATTTGCTCAGCGCTGACAAAAATATAAAGCCAGGTTCTCTACTCTGAAGAATTGACAGCCTGGAAGATATCTGGAGATGGCCAGCTACCCTGGAAATGCAGAGAAGGGAAGGATTTAGTGGTTTTATGGAGGAAGCATGGCCTTGTGGATAAGACACTGGGCTGGAACTCAGAAGATCATAGATTCATAGATTTTTTTTTTTAAGGTCGCAAGGGACCCTTATGACTAGCATCTATCAACCCTTATCAACTAGCACACAGGCCAGAAAATCACACCTACTAATCTCTGCATCAAGCCAATAACTTCTCACTCAGCTAGAGTCTCTCTTTTAGAAAGATGCCCAGTCTGGATTGATGGACTTCCAGAGGTGGGAAATCCACCATGACGTTCAGTTCCCAGCACTGCCTCAGACAGCCCTGTGTGACCTTAGGCAAGTCACTTAATTACCCTGTCCCTCAGTCCCTCTCTGTAAAACCAAGATAATGATGCTTCATTTGTCTCCCCCATTGTCTGCCTTGTCTCTTATTATGGGTACATACAGCACCTAGTGCAATGGAGCCCTGATCTCAGTCGGGATTCTTATTGCTACTGCAATGAGAACAACCACCACTAGTGTCTTTGTTCTTTAATTATAAACTCTGTCCCTTTGGAACTCCTGGAAGAAATGGGTTTCGAAGAGGGATTTGAGAGGAGAGAGTGGTAGCTGGGTGAAACTGGGCAGGGAGAGGGCAATGTGGAAGAATGGGCAGGAGAAGGAACCAGAGAAGGCATGCAAACTAACATCACAGCAAGACTGGTCTGGAATTATAGGACCTCTAGCATGGCATGCAGTAGCTCTGTCCTCTGCGACAGGAGAGCCGTGTAGTGCCTGCAAAATGCAGCTAGATACGGCTCTGGGTGTAGCTGAGCCTGCAGCGGACTTCTCCAGTCACTAGGGAGGGACTAATGCTGGATTTGCCTAACTTTTCTCTGGGCTGTTGCAGGACTAAATGGCTGAAACCGTTCTCTCTGGGTCATGACAGGCTGATGAATGGTGGAGTCGTGCAGAATAGCTAGGGACGAATAAAGTGCATTTCCCCAGCACACTTAAGGATGGTTGTAAACCTCAGTATGCCTTCTTGGTTACAAAACGATAGACACCCAGGGCCCAGATTCAGCATCGGGTTAGTTTCATTGCCTTCACTGAGATTACTTACACAGGGCGAATGCTTATTTGGTCGAGTGGTTTTCAGAAGTGGGTAAGAATGATTATCCCTATTTTTAGATAGAGAAACCAGAGCATGGAGAAGTGAATATAGACTGTCCAGTATCATATAACAAGTTAGTGTCAGAGCTGGGAGCAGAGCCCAGGTTTCCTGGCCCCTAGGGTAAGTCTATGCTGCAATCACGGAGTACGTTTGCATTTTGCACAGACATCCCTGAGCTAGCTTTAATCTAGCTAGGTTGGGTCCTGGAGCAGTGAAGCTGCAACAGCGCGCACTTCAGTGTGGGCTATACGAGCCTGCACGGGACCCTGGATAATTGCTTGGGCACACTAATGCCTGTGCTACTGCGGCTTCACTGCTCTGCTACCCAAGACAAATAGATCAAAGCTAGCTCAGGTGTGTCTGCTTAAACTGCAATCAAATGTTGTGCTTGCATATGCTTAGTCTACTGTCAAATCCCATAGACCATGCTGCCTCCCAGCACTGACCTACAGCCAAAGTCTGGGGAGTGCATTTCTTCTGGAAGTATGGTCACTTATTGATGTGCCTTCATTAAGCAGTGGGATAAAAGCTCAATGACCTTGAACCCAAACTCCTCCCAGGGTTCCTTGGCTGGGATTGTGAAGAGATGAAATTGGTATCGCATTGCATCATTCTACTGCTGATTTGCTGTGTAACCTGGGGTGAGTTACTTGATCTCTCTGTGCCTCATTTGCTCCTGGGGAAAGGACACAGACCTCACAGCAATGTAGTGATGGTGAATTAGTGTCTGTTTGTAATGGCACTTAGAGAAATGGGAAGCATTGTATAAGGCTAAGGATATAGCATGACACACACAGTTAGAGGTTGTCGTGTTAGGTCTGCTTCCAAAATTGAACTCTGGCCAAAATTTTCCAACTGATCCTATGTAAGTGGCCTGATTTTCAGCTGTCCTGAACACCGAAAATGCTCATGAAGTCAGTATTTGCTCTGCACCTCTGAAAATCAGGCACTTAAATATGGATCTAAGTGCCTCGCCTGGGTGTGAAAATTCCAGCCTGCAGATTGAAATCTGAATTTGGGGGACTACCGGTTGGCCTGTTCTGATTCCTCCTTGAATCACTGTCCCAGCACTAGCACATCCTCAGCTCCCTTCCTGAGCCATTGGCTCAGCAATAGCCTATGTACACATCTCTGACTGAACCATTAGCCCAGCCCTTACTCTCCCCTATCCATGCGCCACTATCATTATTACACATTAACATGTGGACATTACCAGCAGCAGAAGGAACCTTCAGAGAATGCCCTTGACACCTCTAAACAGTGAGAGGAGATTGCCCATTTCTTTACACAATGTGAAACACACACCACTGCCTCTTCAGTCCTCTCCTGCCACAGTACACTTAAAACTCAGAGCACAGCAATGTATTCAATATGAGCAGGGTGACCAGATGTCCCGATTTTATAGGGACAGTCTCGATATTTGGGGCTGTCTCTTACATAGGTGCCTATTACCCCCCCACCCGCTGTCCCGATTTTTCACATTTCCTGTCTGGTCACCCTAAATATGAGGTTTGTGTTACGTCTCATCCTGTGTGCTCTCACCCCTTTCGTGCATAAACACTGAAACCCTTCCTGTCTTGGGCACATGAGGGAGGGGCAGAGGCTTGGAAGGCTGAAAAAGTAACTCGTTCATGTCCCAGCAGCTTGGAAATACCCCACTGAAATTCCTTCACCTACTTGAGCCCAAATTTTCAAGACAGCTGCACACCCAATGGGCTTAGCTCTTGGGAAGATCTGACCCTGATCATGAGTGCTGAACTGTTTGGAGAACTCTGCCCATAAGAGGTTCTGTGATGAGATCCCAAAGGATTATTACCCAATCTTCATCTCTGGAAGCATGACTGTCAGGGTTAAAGCAGGGAATTAGAAGAGGGGACCTGAAGACAGCAGTATAGACTTGAAAAGGACTACCTGAGGAGGGACAACAAAACATTAGTGATTTCTTTGCTACTGTGCATCTGTTAGGTGACCTTATAAAACTCTATTTGTGGAGGTGGTTATTTTTTAAAAAATCTTTTAATCTAAAATCCCATTAGGCTTGCCACTGTATTTATTTGTGAGCAGAAGCAAAACAATCTGGTGTTTGCTCATTTCTGTATCTTCCCCACTCCAAACAGAGGCAATAAAATACTTTTTCCTATTTTCTTTTTGATCTTTGTTGCATTTGGAGGGGACAAGATGTTTCAGATTCTTTGTCTCCTCCCCCAACAATATATGACATTTGTAGGGCTGCTGCCTGCTATGAATGGGTCCTGTGTAACCAAATAAGAACCTCATGATAAGAACATGAGAACAGCCATACTGGGTCAGACCAATGGTCAGTCTAGCTCAGTAGCCTATCTTCCAACAGTTGCCAGTGCCAGATGCTTCTGAGGGAATGAACAGAACAGAGCAATTTATAGAGTGATCCATCTTCTGTCATTCAAAACCAGCTTATGCTTCTGAGGACAACTATCAAGTGAGCCATCCCCTGTCATCCACTCCCAGCTTCTGGCAGTCAGAGGTTTAGGGACACTCAGAGCATGGGATTGCATCCCTGCCCATCCTGGCTAATAGCCATTGGTGGACCTATCCTCCAACCTATCTAGTTCTTTTTTGAACTCTGTTATAGTTTTGGCCTCCACAACATCCCCTGACAGTGAGTTCCACAGGTTGACTATGCATTGTGTGAAGAAATACTTCCTTTAGTTTGTTTTAAACCTGCTGCTTATTAATTTCATTGGGTGACCCCTACTTCTTGTGTTATGTGAAGGAATAAATAACACTTCCTTATTACTTTCTCCATGCTGTCAAGATTTTATAGCCCTCTATCGTACCCCCCATTAGTTGTCTCTTTTCCAAGCTGAACAGTCCCAGTCTTTTGAATCTCTCCTCACACGGAAGCTGTTCCATCCCTCTACTCATTTTTGTTGCCCTTTTCTGTACCTTTTCCAATTCTAATATTTTTTTTTTGAGATAGGGTGACCAGAACTGCACCCAGTATTCAAGATATGAGGGTACCATGGCTTTATATAGAGGCAATATGATATTTTCTTTTATTATCTCTCTCTTTCCTAGTGGGTCCTAACATTCTGCTTGCTTTATTGGCTGCTACTGCATATTGAGTGGATGTTTCCAGAGAACTATTGACAATGACTCCAAGATCTCTTTCTTGAGTGGCAATAGCTAATTTAGACCCCATCATTTTGTATGGTGTGGCAAGGCACCTCCTCAGTCTCCCCAGTCTCTGCTGCTTTCAGCCCTGGTGAGACAGGCTCAGGTAATGCGGTCCCCCTTGGGACACAAGGGAAATTTGCTCCCTGTATCTCCACTAGTCCTGGTTAGGGAATTCTTACCCTCCATTGTGGGAGAAAATACAGCCTCTCCTCCTGGAGGGTCTCACTGTTTTTCTACTCCTGGCAGCAGGGCTGCTTCTCTCTCTACTCTCCTCCCCTTCCTTCCACAGGGAAGGGTTTTAAAAGGTCTCAGGCAGCCCCAAGTTGGAATCAGCTGGTCCCAATTAACCTCAGGTAGCTCCCCCCTCAGCTGATTCTAATTTACTACCTTGGTAACCTTTCCCAGCTGGACCTGATTGACCTGTGGTTGCCTCTCAGTTGATAAGGAGGAGGGCCTTTTGACCTTCTGTTACTGATTCCTACCCTTCCCTTGTAGCTATCTGTCCGGAGTTTATCACAATGGGTAGTTGGGATTATGTTTTCCAGTGTACATTACCTTGCTTTTCTCAACATTGCCAAGGAGCTGCATAGGGCTATTTGCTTTCACAAGGCCCCTGCATTTGATATGTGGATTCCAAGGCCAGAAGGGACCACTATGATCATCAAATCTGACCTCTCATATAACACAGGCCATAGAGCTCCCACAAAATAATTCCTTTTGAACTAAAGCAGAAATTTAAAAAAAAATCTAGCTTGATTCAGAAATATTCAGCAATGGAGAATCTACCATGGCCCCTGGTAAATTGTTCCACCGGTTAGATACCCTCACTGTTGAAAAAATGTACACAGATGCAAGCTCCTGCATTGTGATGTATGGCTTGGGATATGTTGATGGAATTAGAGCAGGTTGATGTTTTTTTGTTGTTCATAAATGGCCTTTTAAAAAAATGTGTTGACACTGGTGACTTTTGTAATCAACATTTGGTCAAAAACGTTATCAAAATAATCAGTGTTTTTGGTTTATCAAGCCTCAGGTTTTCAGTAATGTTGTTAAGCATTTCAGCTTTGACAAAAATATCAACCAACCAATCAACCAAATAAGGGATCAGTTTTGAATCTTTATAAAAAAACCCAACATTGAAATATCAAAATTTGTTGCAAAATTATAGATTTTCATTTCTTCATTCATTAATTGCACGTGTGAGTCTGGCTTGTGCCCTGTGGTTGCCTTTGTTAAAGGGTGCAAATGGCTAAGGAACACCTGCACTGCCTCCCCACAACAGTTTTTCATTTGGAGCTCACTAAGTCAGAAAGCACCTCAATCAGGATATTCTCGGGACAGGGGGTAGCCGCTTTGTTCATCTGGAGGTAGCTTTGGATATGTTTCGTGTCTCTCTTCATGCCTTAAGGGTGAAATGGTCTGGCTTCAATGAACTCAAATTGGCAGTAATATGCATTCTCCATCTGTTTGGTGCTTTTCCTGTTAACGAGGTAAGAGACGAGACCGGGTTCCTCCACTGGCCAGGCTAGAGGGTTTGTTCCTCTGAGAACGCCTTGGAATGGTGCCTCATGTGAGAGCACTGTTCAGTTCAGACCCATCCCCCGCAAACCTGCTCTTAGCTTTCCAATCATTAGTATAGATGATCACTTGAGTCCATTGCTGACCAGGCTGCATCTGGGTATGGCCAGGGATGGAGGTTCAGGCCAGGTTCATGTCCACACCAAATCACCAAATTTCCTGGTGATTTGGGCTATTGATCCTGGGCCCAAATTATTTTCACATAACACATGGTGAGGGGCATCATTCATCCTCCAGGGTGAGGTCTGTAACTCTTGCTCTCCTCCTTCAGTTTCTACCTTGTGTCCCACCAGCCCTGTTCCATCCAATACCTGGTGGGCCAGCACAGCTACCTGAGAGGAAGACAATGACAGTGCCCAGGACAAGGCAGTTGTGCTAGGTCTGGGGAGCCTCCAGAAGCCAGGGAAAGCCAGAGGGTGGTTGTTCAAGGCCTTGTCATCAGGCCAAAACTCACACCGGAGAGGTTAGTCTAAGGAAACAGACACTAAATAAGTCCTAATGGGAACTGCCATGGAGCACTGCTGGCTGGGATGTAGCTTCCAGGCCCAGCAGATATTGACAGGACCCTGCCATGTAACCGGCTGTGGAGCTAGAAGCTGTGGAGAATTCCAGAAGGGCATGACGCTGGGGAAGCACAAACAGAGGGAGTTCCTGAGGACACAGCTGATGTGGCAGACAGCTTGGCTGGCATTTCTGCCTAGTGGCACTGACAGGACAACGGATGCTGTGAGGCGGCTGGGGCTCCCAATCCTAGTGCATCGAAGTCTGTCATGATGGGACGCTATTCTGAGCAAGATCAAGGGGTCGGGAGTCCCAACTGGTATTAACAACGCACAGCAATAAGAAAGCTAAATTCCTGCCTCAAACTGACAGGATGCCACTGTGAGGAAAGTAACCGTGGAGTCCTGCATAGCACTGAGCAGAGACTGCTCTGAGGTAATTTGTCCACTGCTGGATTCCCAGCTGGCACAGACAGGGCACCGCTGTGGGAAAGCTCACGCTGCAGGGGACTTGGCATTGAGAGGAAACTCATACAGCATAAGAGCTGACAGGGCACTGTTGCGAGGAAGCTCATGCTGCAGGCACTCTGGCTGCTTCGACACAGCTCCCGCCACTGGTGCAAATGCTTAAAAAAATCCTCCACACTAGCAATTCTCAAAGCCCCAGAGCACACAGTGAGTTGCTGCTGTGCATTAGGCTTGTGACTTGGCACTGTGCAGCATTGCACAGGACACTGCCAGAAGATAATCCTTCTGGAGGCCTAGTTAGCCCTGATGAGGCACTGCTGTAAAACATCCTTCGTTATCACCAGGGGGCAATGTTTGCTGAATTGTATCCGAGTGAATTGAACTGATAAGAAAGGGCCCAGAATCCTTTGCAGCTGTGGCCTAGGAGATGGATGGAGAGAAGCTGGTGATTGACTTCTCATTAAAATGGCCCTTTGGAATTTTTTCCCCCTCATCTCCACCATCTTTATTTCAGGAATCACTTAAAATCACCACTTGAATAATTCACCAGCAGTTTACAGCACACCCCAGCTGGTCTCGGTAACCGATTCTTCACAGCTTCCCTCTGACGTAAATAATTAACTTTCCTGATAGCAGCTAATGTGCTTTTCTTGTACATGGTTTTGTTTAGATGCATGTTAGATTCTGAGACCAAATTTGTTCATGATCAAGAGAGAAAAAGATTTAAGGACGAAACAAATTTGTTTCAAAAATATATTAAATTTCAGACATGGTTTGTTCTGAGCTCTCCTGTAGGGAGGGGCTGAGCAAAGAGCCGCGGCAATGTTCTGGAAAAGGGGGTGGCTTCATGTCAGGCAGGTTAATCTTCGGTCCCTGTGAGTTTCACGCACTTCCCCTTCAGGATAGCTCCCTTCCCTGTGTTAAAGGCACTTTGGGGGTCTTTGGGGCTCCTCCAGTCATAGAGCAAGAGATGCTGCCTTCTGGGATTTCTCTCTGTGAATGAACAGCTTGTAGGTTTTCATCATTATATTCTGTTCAGGTTCTTATACTGTGCCCATCACCATGGTATCTAATCTGAGTGTCCAGTACCCCTCAAGCCATGGGTCAGAGCCTCTGTACTAAGCTCACTTAGCATTTTCAGAGAAGCACAAAGTGACCCGAAGGCGTTATCCTAGGGAGTGCAGGGGATATGATGGGACTGGTTGGTGTGAAAAGGCTCGTTCTCGGAGTGGAGCTGGAGGGACGTATGCGAGGCAGAATGGTCCCTGTTCTAGTTGGTGTAAGCTAGAGCACTCCTATAGCTACTATAACTTGTGCAAAGGGCTGTGTTGGATCCTCCCCCACCAGCTCCAGGATGGGAGGAGGCATAAAATAGCTCAGAGTGACCTTTGCTTCCTCAGCTGTGGATTGTGTCCCAGGACTTCACTGGTAATTATGCCCCGGGGCATTCTGCAGGGACGGTGTTTGTGACCATTTGCTCCAGTTCTTAGCGCCTGTGTGCTTTGTCCGAGTTGGTACCCCTTATTATTTGCTATTTGGGATGGGGATTTATCCAGGCTTGGGGTGTTTGGGCAAAGGCTGCTCATACAAATGGCTGTTTTTGCCTCCCAGCAAGTGTACTCATGCATGACCAAGAATGTTCAGTATGGCTTAGTGGCTTGTGCACTGGTGTGAGACTCAAGACAAATGGGTTCAAGTCCTGGTTCTGTCACTTCCTGGGTCGCCTTGGGCAAGTCATAGCCTCCCCGTGCTTCAGTTTCCCCATCTGTAAAATGGGTATAATGATACTGCCCTTTGTAAAGCATCTTGAGCTCCACAGCTAAAAAGTGCTGTATAAGACCCAGATATTATTATTCCCCTGGGTATAAAGTTAGTCATCCAATCAGGAAGCAGAAACAATAGCACATGACTTATGTGCCCATGTGCCCACCACAAATAACAAACTGTGAGTGGTGGAAGTGATCAGTCCATGAACAATCCATAGGTTGAAAATTGTTCTTACAAACTCTGTGACAAAGAATCATATTTTTTCCGTGCACAAAAAGCAGATAGTACTGTTACTCAAAAAGATTTTGTTGTGTCTTAAGAAAACAAGAAAGAACAAAGTGTCTCCCTGAGAGATCACAGTGTGGAGCAGCTCCTCTGACTGTCTGCACTGAGATCTGGGAACAAAAATGGGTGGTGGATTCCACGCAGAGAGGGCAACTGCTTTGAAAACTGAAGGGACGCAGAAAAGAAAAGGCATCAGCCTTTCCTAGCTGCATAGTCACCTTCGCAGAAATAAGGAACAGGCAATAAAGGGTCACATTTGTCATAATTTATTCACAACAAATATTTCGACCAGCCCTAGTAATAAAGTTGCTTTAGAAAGTATGACCAAAACCAGCCAAAATTGTTCAGTGTCTGCGACCTCCAGTCCAGCTCATCCTCCTTGATTTTTGGAAGTAGCTCAACCATATGAATTCATCTTTCCCATTCTTCTTCTACCCTCCCCTATTCCTGCTGAGATGGAAAAATGCTGATGCGCTGGGGGAGAGACTCTGCTGAGAGAACTGCAAGGGGGGGATCTTTTGTGCTACAAAGCGAGGATATTTTGGAATACAGCGAAGAGTGAAAATGGAATCACTTTTTTGGAGCGGGGGCAGCACAGCAGGGGCACTGGAAAGCCAGGAAAGGAAGACGTGAGAGAAATCAATGTAGAGACAATGGAATCTTTGTCTGGAAGGTGATTTTGTCTGGAAGGTGATTCAAAACTTCTTTCATGGAGGAAAGAGTAACAGCTGCTCTCAGTGCAGGTGAGAATTGATCTTGTAGTCCCACTGGGTATAGAGCTAAACTGAGCTTTGTCAAAGGTACCTGAGGGAGGGAGACCAAGTTGCTTTGTACTTCTGCAGCAACAGTGCACACTTGGGCAGCAGTGGACATCCCTTGAGTGCTGCTCTCTGAAAATCTCTTACTTTGCAATATCTCCAGTGGCCTGCTGTCTATGCGTGCCAGGCAGGCATTGCATGCCCGACCAACTCTGCACTGTCCAGTGGTATCCTCTGCACAGCATAACCTCGTGTGCACAAAATGTGTGAGGTCATGCCGCATGAAGAACACTTTTCTGGACTGCCTGTGACATGCATGTGAGTGGTTTCATGCCTTATTAAAATTGTCACAGCACACCACTGAGTATCTTCCTCTGAGGAGCACCGAGAGGTTAAAATGGCCTGAGAATTAAATATCATCCCTGGGAAGCTGCAGTCTGAGTTGGCCGAAGTTTGTGGCTTATAGGCTCCATTCTCATCCCAGTTAACAACAAAACTGACCCAAAGTTACCAGTGGCTGATGGGCCTGTATGAAACTGGTTCTGGTTCCAGAGAAGAGAAAGCAAAGCGGGAAATGCATTAACTCAAATGAACACCAAACCATAGCCCTGACCAGCTAAAGGGAAGAAGGGAAGAGAATTAGACCTCAGGAATATTGAGAGTTTTGTTACTCCCTCATGGAAGGTGCTCAAATGCTATTGTGAGAGTTGGCATTAAAACAAAGAAAAAGGTGCATAGATACATTTTCTTGTCTACCACTAAAATGCACTCCTCTCTGGGGTGGAACTCAGCAGCTGTTTACAGCACACAGCGAGACTTCACAAAAGCTGAGGTCAGGAAGTGAAAAATAAAAATGCCTCCAATTTAAAGTGCAGGAGAACCTGAGGTAGGCAGAATACAATGGCCTGCATGGGTATTTGCCTGGGATACCGGGCTGATTGCTCCTGGGGAGTAGAGAGCCTAGGGAAGTAGACAGAGGAAGTGTGCAGCATGAATTATCCTCATTTTCTAGTGCCTCTGGGTTTGAGGGAGTGACACAGATTCCACTTCCCAGCCAGACTGAGTCCAAGTCCTCCTGCCTCTCAATACTTTTGTATCTTTTGCTCATTACACAACAGAAACTATATGAAGAAACCACACAGTCAGATTTGGGTCCCAAATAAGTGTTCACTGGATATTCATAAACACACATGGATCACTGCATACATGCTGCTGGTTTCTGACAGCTTTTGAAAGTATAAAGCACAGTGAGTGCTGCTAGACGGGGTCATAAGTTATTTAAAGGGATACTACCCCAAAATACTATTCTTATTCTTTAAAAGAATGCACTCCAATACTACTTCTTCCTGACTTTCCCTTGCCCAAACTGGCCTGTCTAGGATTGATGGCTAATCCCCCTTGAACTAGTATCCTTTACCCATGCCTTCTTCTCCATGTGGGGTTTTCTGATCTGTTTCTGCCTCCTGAGCCCCCAGGATCTGGCTGTTGGGGATCTACCCTCTCGAATCCATCCTTCCTGCTGGTTGGGGAGGGGAAATTTTGTTTTATTCTTCCATAATCGAGCACAAATGGTTTCTGTGGTTGTACTTTGTCCTGGGTGAATGAAATTGACACAGTTTAATTAGCTGGTGATGGCCAGTAAAAGGCAAATAAAGTTGAGCTAGAATATGAAGCACAGGGAATCTTCAATCTTTCCCAATGTTCCAGGCATCTTGGTGTAATTAGATTTTAATTTAAGGGAAGTAAAAAGAAGCCCATTCCAAGGTTTTGCTTGAGCCTGAGCATTATATGTGATGGGAGAGACTGAAATATATAATGGACAGGCTGGTTTCAATGCAATTTCTGATCTAGATTCTTTTTCTCTCTGTCTCTGATGCTGGTAGCTCAGCAGCAGAGCTGGATGAATGCTACAAAAAAAAGGCATCCTTAAATAACAAACAAGATGAAAACCTCAGGAGAACACCTAGAAACTGGGAAAGTGGATGAGCAGGATCCATTATGAGGATACAGGCCTTGATCCAGCAAAGGCTGAGAATATGACTATACAGCAAAACTGTGCATGAACTAGCCAATCTGAACGAACTTGAATCCAGCTCGCCTAGGTAACAACTGCAGTGAAAACAGCACAGCGCAGACTTCAGCAGGGGCAGTGAAATAGGGATAGCGCCCCTGTGATGGAAATTCTCTTTCCCCTCCCACCATTCTTGTGGAGGCGAAAGTGGGACCTGTCCAGAGAAGGGGCTAGAAAAGCTTCTGGCCTCCAGTGCAGGAGATCAGGCTGGCTGCCAGGGAGCAGGTAGAGCTCTCTGGCCCAGCCCTGGTCCTACCTTCCAGCCACCACTGGTCCATATGGAGACACCTGGCCTGGGGACGGGCAGAAGCAGGTGCAGCAGCTGCTGGGGTAGGGGACAGGGCATCGGCACTGGGTGGGAAGTGAGGGGGGACATTGGTGCACAGGGCACCGGCTGCCAAGGAGGGGTGTGGGAGCACAGAACACTGGGCATCAGCTGCCCAGGAACTACCGGGATGCCCTTTCCAAGCCTGGAGCAGGCTGCCTCCTCACCCCCTCCCCATTTCAGTAGCTCCTCTTGCTCTCCCTTTTGTTCCTCTTTCTCCCTATTCACAGGGAGCTTCTGCTCTCACCCTCTACTGCTTCACAATGGATAGTACAAGCCGAGTATGGACCCTGGTATGTAGGTGGCTCGCTAGCCCATACTGCAATGTCTTCTCTTCTATTGCCTGCACAACCTGCCTTCAAACTGACGTGGATAGGCCAGTCTTTGCCCAGCTTTCACGGTGTAGCCATAGCCTTTAACTTTATGCGCTAGAGCCATCAACTGTCAATAAGAGAGCTCACGGTGTGTAAACTTGAGCACATGCATGTATATTTGCAGACCCATGATCTGTACTAAGTTTGTAGTGGATTTCAGTGACCTGATCACCACTTAGCTACCACTAGGTGCTATAGAAAAGCCTTAAAAGATAGGGCCTCAACCAAAGCCCTTTGAAGTCAATGGAAAGACTATTGTCAACTTCATGGGCACTGGATCAAGTCCATAGTGAGAGGCTGCTTTCGATAAAGACCACAGGTTTGCCTCAAAGTATTTTCAAACCCTTTTTTGTTCAGCTCTTTGAACACCCATCCAGCCGAGTGCTGGCTGCTGGATGGGGAAGATGTTGCAGATGCTTGTAAAAATATTGATTGGCAGGAGAGTTCACTCTGGCAACGTTAGCGCAGGTTTCTATGAGCTGGGCAGTCAGCCAGTCACAAAGGACAAACAATCTTGTGTGACTTTGCTGAGCCATCACCCAGCCTGAGGAGGGATCACCGGAAAGACTCACTGGTGAGCAGCCCAGAGGCTGAATGACCTACCCTAAGGCAAATCACAGAGAGGACGAAGGCGCTAAATTCATCAGCTGAATTGTTCACTGGGAGTAGGACACGCAGTCGGGTCACCCCGGCATTGGACAGGGGCACTGGAAGCATGCACTGACTCGGCGAAAAACTGAACTCAGCCCTTGGTGAGAGTGGAATGTCTCACCTTGGCTGGCTTATCTCACATATTCTTCAGGGGCCTGATTTGGAGTTCAGGGTGACCCTCCCGTGCTTAGGTGCGTCTCTATTTGGTTACGGGTTGCAGACACAGGCGTTTGGCAAATAGAGCCTCAGAGGCAGAGACTCCCCAGAGGATGGGTGATGCGAGAGGAGTCATTATATGAGTATCCTGCCCTCTGAGAATAAACATAAGGCTTGCGACAGGTACAGATCTGCCTGGTGGTTGTGCAGGCTCCCTGGCACACGGCTGCACTGAAAATTCAAGAGGTGAGTGTTTCCAAATTGCTGCCTACTAGGATCATTTAATTCCCTCCACCCCAGCCCGCCTCCCCACAGCATCTAGACGTGAGCTGCAAGACATGTGGAATCCAGCTGCGTGTTTGGTGGTCTGCCTCCGAAATTGCAGCAGACTCCTTCAGCCTTCCCACGCTGCTTTTCGACAGAGTTTTAGGAAGCACTCCAAGGACACAATACCAGAGAAAGCAGCCCACAAACCCCACAGAGGTGAGGACAAAACAAGCCCATTTGCTGAGCTCCAGCTCTAATCAACTAATCTAATGACCAGGAAGCCAATCAGCTGAGGAGGAGAAGTCAGCTCGATAGCCATTTACACTGACCTTGCAATCTTCTCCATTGCAGCAGGAACTGGCACCTGGCAGGCAGCAGTGGGAGAGGAGACCAGTCAGGATGGTTATCACCCAAGGACAACCATCTGCCAGAGTGCATCATACTCACCAGGAGAGAGGCAGCGGGGTCTGCATTCCTCTCTGGCTGATAATGAATATCAAAGCCCCCCTCACCCTGCCAATGCACCTCAGTCCCAGGCACTCCAGTCCTGGGCTGCCCCTCAGTCTCGTTCCCTGCTGCTCCAGGCCTAGGCATCCACCCAGCTGTATTCATGCATCCCTGTCCTGAACTGCAGCCCACCTTGCCAAGCCCTGGGGCCATGTCTGCCAAGACACAGATGAAGCACTTTCCCCTTAAGTTTCCATCCATCCCAGAGGTGAAAGGCCAGTGGTTCCAATCTCCCCGCAACTCCTTTCCCAGCCAGAGATTGCATGACCTGTCTGTCCCTCGATCCAGAGCCATGCCATGGTAGGGAGGGCTTTGCTAGGTTTGCTTAGTCCTGAGTGTTCCTAACTGCCCCTCCCTCCCCTTCTGCGGGGAAAGGCACTGACATGACAGATCCATTTGCTGACGCAAGATGAGCTGGTTGGGTTTCTTTTTTCTCTTCTGTGTTTTTGTTCCTAGAGGAGGTGAGAGGAGCCCCCGTTGAGGCTGCTTTGTTTACTCTGGCACAGGCTGGAGTTTATTGTCATTTGCTCTAAGGGAGTAGAGCACATTCCTGTTATAAAGGGATGGCAGGTGCTGTCACATCCTTGCTCTCCTTAGGCATCTATCTGGCTCCAGTTCCATGTGTCTGGGCCAGATCCTCAGTGGATGTAAATCAGCATGGCTCCTATTGAACTCAGTGCACATCAGCTGAGCCATGATTTTGTTCCCTTCAGTTGTGACTTAGTTTTAAAAGAGCTCAAGCTCCGTGACTCGGCATTAGGGATAGAAAGATCCCCCCACCAAAAAGCCAGCTTGGCCTAAGCAGGCACCCGCTGTGTGATATGCAGGCTGTATTTATTGTTTGAATTAAAATGTTCTCCTCCACCCTGCTCCCTTTTTCACAGCTCTCCCGGTATTGCTGACCCTGTGCATTCAGAAATCACAAATGAGGCCTTACAAATCATGAGATTTTCAGCAATAATAATTTTGGGGAGCTCTTGCTATTGGAGCCTTTAGTTGTTAGCCCCTTTTCAAGCTTCTATCCACAACTAAGAGGGGAGGAAACTTTTTTTTTAATGATAGCTGAGATTCTCAAAGAATCACATGACCCCAGGAGTTGAGGCATTAAGGACAACAGCTGTTCTCATGCGATGTGGGATAAAATCAGACAAGTTGGTGAGGTGGTGGGCTTCTGACTTAGTCAGGCAAGAGTGTCAGCGGTTTAAACCCAGGATGTCTGAGTGGGTTTGGAATCTGGGAACACAAGCTGCGAACTGGGTGTGTGCATCACAGGTGCCCTGGTCTGTAGAGAAACATTGTCACTCATCACTCTCTATTTATCCTCCCCCTCCCCCTGACCAGGCCCACCCACTCCAAACTCCAGATGACAGACCAGCCCTAATTTAGACTTGATGTCCAAAGCTGCTGAGTACTGCTTGCTCTGATCAAAACCATTGGGATCTGGTAGGATGCTTAGCATCAGGGGAAATCTGTCTGTGGTAGAGAAGGTACAGGGAAGTTGAGAATTAGAGTTTCTGTTGGCATCAGATGCTAGAAATGTCAGCTGTATTGAAGAAAAAAATGGGAATTCTTTGGCAGAGTTTTGGTCACCACCTCCTTGTCTAATTCAGGGCTCAGGTTCTCTCCCATAGTTAGGCAGGTGCTGGTACTGGCAGAGCTGTGGGGCGGTCCACACCGAAATAGCAGAGGTGCTGCATGGCCAGTGGGGCACTGGCAGAGATGAGTGAGAGCCCCAGAGTGGAATAGCAGAGGTGCTAATGATCAGGAATTGGCAGTTGGGCCAGGGGGAAAAGACAGGATTGACTGTGGATGCCGCAGGTCCAGACTGAGATGCATTGGTAGAATTAGGAGGGTGCGTGAGAGTGGCAAACTTGCAGTAGCTCTCACTATATTTGGTTCAAACTGACGCAAACATTCCTTCCACACACTTCACTTACATTTTCTTCCCTGCTGAAGCCACCTGGGCCCTTACAGGCTGTCAGATCCCACTGTTGCAGGTAGTAGCAATGCAAGGTGATGGTGCACAAGGCAGACATCAGGAGTCCAGCAAAGGCAGGAAGGAAACACAACAGCTGGCCAGATGGTTTTCAGCACTAGTGACTTGAAATGTTGAATTGATCCCAGATCAGTGGCATCCTTCCCATCACTTGCTTTTTGGTGCTTCATGAAGAATGAGTTTGTGGGTCTCAGGCTGCATCCTCCTGGACAAATATCCACATTACAAAACCTCCATCACAACTGGGACTGCTGAGTTTCTCTGCTTGGAGTCTCAGTTGAAATAAGGAGTCTAAATGAACTAAAAGACTTGGTCTTTCCAGATGAAGGATGAAGCATGTTGGTTGGTGACATAGGGGAAGGTCGCCCTGTACTGTCTGTGCTGTGGGATAAAGAGAAGTCTCCAGG
The DNA here is from genome assembly GCF_007399415.2 of Gopherus evgoodei. Classification (NCBI taxonomy): domain Eukaryota; kingdom Metazoa; phylum Chordata; order Testudines; family Testudinidae; genus Gopherus; species Gopherus evgoodei. Next base: position 38,055,165 of record NC_044331.1, on the reverse strand, counting down.
ATTGTCAGCTTGGATTCCTCCCATCCTGGATGCTGTGGCCCGTCTCTCACTGAGGGTGTGAAGGATGGGGACGTGCCTGTAACAGTGTAAGATTAAGTCCTACAGCATTCCCTGTCTAGCTGCACGTTTGTGGGACCTTAAGCCCCACCAATACACTTGTGGACATAAGACTCAAAATGAAAATACATATCCCTGTGTATAATGGCCTATGAATTCCAATGGCACCTCCCATCCACAGCTATGTGCATTGGGCTCAGAGAGAGTCAAAGGCAGAATGGTTCACCCCCACCCAAGCAAGCTTTGGGTTGGATAAAATAGGACCTATCCCTGAGCCAGCCCAGGTTGGGGTTGGTTTCCAAAATAAAAAAGCAACCTGGGTCCTTGTTTCAGAGATGGAGCAAAATCTGATAGCCAAACACTTCTCTCATCCCTGCCGAACATCAGGCATTCGGCATTCAGATCCCATTGGACTGGAATCAGAAACTGCCCTGGGCTGAGTTTGAGGTGTTCAGATAATACAAATGGGTCGATTTGACTGGTAGAAAAGGAATCCTGCTGAGGAAATTTTGCAAAACAAAAACTCTACTTGGCGCAACTCTTACAAGATTCCAACCCCTCATAAACAACCTGTCTAGACTGAAATCAAAGAGGGTGCGTCCTACCTGAGGTTCCCTGAGAACCCAGCTGTGAAGGTGGAAGGGAAAGGGATACCATTCCTGTGCAGCTGGCTGCTGGCTGATTAGCCCCACCTGCTTCAGTGGACAAAAGAGCTGGAACTTATTTAGCTGAGCCACATAAAAGAGGGCAGCAGAAAATGGGACGACTGAAACACCCTCCAGAAAGCTGAGGGGATGGGCTGTGCTCCCAACCGACTGCTACTGTAGCTACCACAGAGAGGAATTGCTCCAGAAAGCAATTGGATGGAGAGGAGTCTGTGCGGAGTCCTCTATTGCTGAGGCTCTGAGGTAAGAGCCAGGAAGTTCGGGTGTGAGGGGCAGAATTGGGGAAGAGGCTACTTGGCCTGCGCACAGTTTGAGAGAAGAGCCTGGGAGGCTTTTGATTTATTTGTTCAGAAGGCTCAAAATAAAACAACTAGCACTGCTACAAACTGCTTCCCTGCTGGATCCCTTGGGCCAGCTCGGGATGAGCTCCCCCACGGACTCAGCGAGAGCAAAACCTGGTCCACTAAGAGGAGGGCGCTATCAGCTAGGCCCCAATCCTTTTACACCCCTGTTTAAGCCTCTCCCCCTTCTCCCAGCCAGAAAACACTCACTCACAACTGAGGGATTGTTTCAGGTTATCCTGGAGGGTAAACATGGCCCTTAGCTCCCTGATATTGTCACTCTCTGTGGTGTGTGACTTTATTTCCCCTAATACCTAACACTTCTCATCAGGGGCTTTCTAGCAGTGCCCTAGCGTGGGAGAGAGTGCACTACATGGTTATTTTCCTTCTCCCACCCAGTTCTAATTCTATTATTGCAGATAGTCTCCTCTATTTAATTACAGTATGTTCTGTGGGGAAAAAAGACCGTTTCCCTTTTAAAGAAAAGAAGCTATAAACCAACTAATTAGCCACTTGACTCCTTCCCTAACCTTGTGTGACAGTCTTGTATATTTCACACAATTTCCGTGCTGCTGATTAGGAGAGTCACAAAGGCAACCCACATGTAGTTGTTAACGGTGCAGCTTCTGTGGCTAGCTTCGAGGAGATGACACTCAGTGCCGGTGGTGCTGCAGCTACGGGAACATCAAACACATAGCTGGTAATGAGATAATGAGGCTTCTGCCTTACTGATTGCAGCTTGATCTTCAGTTAGTCTCTTCTTGTTCATTCTCAGGGGCATGTCCTGCAGGCTGCTGTTGTGGAGGGTCCTCAGTCCTGCTTCCCAGTTACCACCCTCCCTTGGAGGGGAGGGGAGAAGGTTTATTTTGGGCTGCTTCAGGTTTGTTCTGCCAGTGAAGCTTTTCATCGATTTTCCTGGGATCACTGTCCATCCCTCAGCCCACAGGGAAGCCCATTTCCAAACATGGGTGTCTAAACATGGCATGCAGCTCACTCAACTGGAGGGGTTAATTTGGCATTAGGGACCTGATGAAAAGCTCACTGAAGTCCAGGCCTTAGGTGTGTGGATGCCCTTTGGGTGTACCTAAAAAATGCTGATTTCAATGGCCACATAAACAATGTGGACTTCCTGGTTAGTCACTTGCATTTGAAAAGTCTCTCCAACCCAGAGGGGTAAAACTGCCTCAGGGCTCAGCTGTTTTGACAGAAACCAAATCACCTGAGTAGCGTCACCTCTCCCTAGTCCCAAACCCTGGATTAGAAGCATGGTAAATGGTCACTGTATCAATTGACTCAGTCCTAATAGAGGTCAGACCTGTCAAGCTAAACCATATTCACAGAAAACTCCCAATCAGACAAACCTCAGCCCCATCCTAACCGTCACTGCAACCTATTCCCGGCTTCCCCATTTGCATGGCCCCACAGTGCTTTGGGGGAGACATTGAGGTCCAACAGTAAAACAGCCTAGAACATCTCCAGAACCTCTGTCCCCTGCAATGGTACTTCCTTTCCCATCCCAATTAGGGGCAAACTTTCAGCCCGGCCTTCCCAGGGTGTCCATTTTGCAGGCAGAAAATGAGGGGGCCGGGGGCAGATAGACTGGCCCTTAGGACAGAGGGGAGAAGAGAGGCTGAATGTGAGGCTAAATGAGGTGTGTGGCAGGGGATGGGCCTGTCGTCTCCCCAAATCCCCTCCTACCTGGACATAATAAGTGAGGTGTGTCCGCTTGCAGATAAATAGGTTGCCAGTATGAAAATATTCCTCCTCGTTTGTCCCTCGGACAAAAGCCGACTTGTCGTGGAGAACAGGGGGCCTGCTGCGCTGAGCTGGGATGTGCAGGATACACAGTGGAACAATGGCTGCTATTCATATGCATGATGAGAGGAGATAATTCCTGCATCCTGAGCTGGGACTCTGTGTCCTTCCCCCTGCTCCGCTTGTCCTCTTCTCTTTGTGGTGCACTAGCTATCTATTGTGAATGGGATCCCAGGCAGCAGCCTTGGGATGTCTTAATGACAGGGGCAAAGGGAGGCGAGGGAAGCTCCTTCTTCTAAGTACAGTGATGCCTCCTGTCATGGGCAAAACTGAGAGCCCCAGGTTCCCCCCCCCCCAGGCCCACAGTGACACCTGCTGGTAAGTGAAGAGCTGAACAGTGGCAGGCTTTCTTGGTGTCGCAGCAGCTTCTGCTGAGGAAAGGCCAGGTGGCTCTGCAGTACCCCAGAAAGATGGGGGCAAATATGTTCAGCCAAAATTGGCCCTGGGCTGATGAGTGTAACCATTTGGGGTGGGGAGCCCATTTGCCTTCTCCTGAGAGATGTTCAGTTAATGACACTGTGTAGGGCAGGAAGGGGAGAGTATTCCTATGAATTCCAGCTCCATTGGTTTGTCTCAATGCCCTTTGCTCCCCAGCAGTGATTGGACAGTAAGTCAGCCTGGATGGGGTAGGGATCTAGATATGCAGGCACAGGCAGGATGCAGCATTGGTGCATGGGCGCCAGCAAGGAGACATGGGGCATGCCAAGGGAGCTCAGGGTCCTCCACCCCCAAAGACAGAAGGGATTGATCATTTGCACGTGTCGCCTGAGCTGGGGGAGAGGGTAGCATTGGCCAGACAGACTCACCTTGGAATGCCGTAACACCTCTTGCATTTCCTGCTGTCATCCAGAACCTGAGCAGCCCAGTGCTGTGCCAGTGGCCTGTTCCCATGGGGTGGCTGCTGACCATGTCAAACCCAGGCCTGCCGGGGCTTCCTCCCCTCCCAGAGTCATTTACAGGACACAGACAATGCCATTCAAATCACAGAAGCCTGGACTGAAAATGACTACTACAGGACTGGTGAGAGCTAAGGCTGGATTTGCCTTCTCCTGTCACCTCACAGCTCCAGAGGCTCTGGAGCCACCTTCCAGCGGTCTTGGAGCATGGCCAGCTCCAAAGAAGCGGCCACATGCAGACACAAAGTGAGCAGCTGTGTATGGAGCAAAAGGATCAAGACCTTGTGGCTGGTCTTCCAAGTTCTCCCTTTCAAGACTACACCTACCAATGCATATCAGATCCTCTCTCTGGCCCCTGCATCCACTTGGTGTCTATTCAGGTTGTAAGATCTTTGGGGCAAGGTCCTCTCTTCTATGTCTGTGAAGCACCGAGCACATAAGTGTGTTGTATGGTAATAAATTCTTGGCCATCTCCTGCACCCTGGTCCCTCTTTTTGTTGCAAGATAACATTGCTGTCTTACCCCAGCAACAAGAGCCTTCTCACTCTGCTTTGTTTTGGCCACAGGCTATTATTTCGATCTTAACTGGCAAGTGAGATTTGGGTCATGGACAGGGATCAAATTGCTTTGAATCCTTGTTCCCTTCCCTGCCTCCTGTCTCTCTCCTTCTCACCTTCTTGAGAGTTATGAAAATGTAATATTTGTTTCTGTCGCTCACAAATCATTTTGTCGCTTGAAAGGGGCCAGTTCAGAGCAGCTACTACAAGAGGAGGGCCAAAGATGCCTGAGGAGATGGAACTGGAGAAAGATGAGTGTTCAGGCAGTGTGAGGTGTGGAGCCAGATTTGTCCATACCAAGCACCTCACGCAGGAGAGGTCACTGTCAAACTCCACCAGGCCTGAACAGCAGCATGTCACGCTCGCTTTGCACGGGTGTGAATGGCGGCGTGAGGTCTGAGGCACGGGGGGAGCCAGGCCTATGGGGTTTTATGAATGCAGTGTTAGCTAGATCCAGATAAGGGGACTCCAAACAGCACATGTGCTACTGATGTTGGGGTATTTTCACGGGGGCCTAAGGAAGTTAGGTAAGTTCCCACTTCCACAGAAAGTCAATGAAAGTTGGGTGCCCAGTGCCTGTTGTCTCCATTGGCAATCCCAGCTGTTTTCTCTGGGGAGAGGAGTGGGAGCACAAGGTGAGTTACAGGGAGAAAAGGCCTCTGAATATACCCAGGAGAAGGTCAAGTCAAGTGGGGCCTGAAGGTGCGTTGAGGAGGGTAAGCTGGTGTTGGAATAGATTCCCCTGGACAGAATCTGAGAGGCCCAAGGAGGTAAGAGAGGGATCAGAGTTCATGCTCCATTTACACATCTGGATGAGTGCAAAATGTGGTTTTATGGCTAACCCAACAGCCCCATAGGCTCCACACTCAATTCAAGGTTCAGCAGTCCAGTACGGCTCATTTCAGGCCAAGGGCAGAGGGGCTGGGAAAGTCAGCTGAAGGAGAGGAACAATGGTCCATGCTTGATGGGGATTGTAAGGAGGCGCCCTGGCTCCCCGCCGTGCCTGAGAGGGACGAGCCAGAGCAGGTGCCTCAGTGGGCGGAGTCACAGCCACCTGTCCCGGAACTCCAGGGGCTGGACAGGAAGTATAAAAGCCTGGCCCAAGCACTCAGTTGGAGGCCGCAGAGGACAGACGCTGGTGCTTGAGCTCCCACTGGGCCCAGCCTGCCTTGTGCTCACTACCCGGAGGAGCGCTGGCCTGACCTGCCTCGCGCTTGGTATCCGGAGGAGCGCTGGCCTAACCTGCCCCACGCTTACTACCCGGAGGAACGCTGGCCGGACTTGCCTCATACCCAGTACCCGAAGGAACGTCGGCCTGACCTGCCTTTGCGACCGGTACCCCGAGGAGCGGCCTGAGCCTCCCTACGACCGGTATCCCGAGGAGCGGCCTGAGCCTCCCTACGACCGGTATCCCGGGGAGCGGCCTGAGCCTCCCTACGACCGGTATCCCGGGGAGCGGCCTGAGCTTCCCTACGACCGGTATCCCAGGGAGCGGCCTGAGCCTCCCTACGACCGGTATCCCGAGGAGCGGCCTGAGCCTCCCTACGACCGGTATCCCGGGGAGCGGCCTGAGCCTCCCTACGACCGGTATCCCGGGGAGCGGCCTGAGCTTCCCTACGACCGGTATCCCGGGGAGCGGCCTGAGCCTCCCTACGACCGGTATCCCGGGGAGCGGCCTGAGCTTCCCTACGACCGGTATCCCGAGGAGGGGCCTGAGCCTCCCTACGACCGGTATCCCGGGGAGCGGCCTGAGCCTCCCTACGACCGGTATCCCGGGGAGCGGCCTGAGCCTCCCTACGACCGGTATCCCGGGGAGCGGCCTGAGCTTCCCTACGACCGGTATCCCAGGGAGCGGCCTGAGCCTCCCTACGACCGGTATCCCGGGGAGCGGCCTGAGCCTCCCTACGACCGGTATCCCGGGGAGCGGCCTGAGCTTCCCTACGACCGGTATCCCGGGGAGCGGCCTGAGCTTCCCTACGACTGGTATCCCGAGGAGCCCATGGTCTGGGACCCCCCCAGACGACGCTGGCGAGAGACAGGTACCCAGAGAGGGGGAGGTTGGAAGTGGCCCGAGGGTAGCCGACCCTGGTTTGGCTCCTGAAGAGCCTGAACCCATGTCAGTGTGTTGCGGCCAGGATCCCCACTGACAGCAGCATGCCTTTGCCGCTGCTAGGGCCCCGGGCTGGAACGCAGTGGAGTGGGAGGGCCTGCGTTCCCCCTACCAACCCCCCAAGGGTGGCACACTCCCCCTCTCCCTGGCCTGAGGAGGCCTTCTGTGTAGCCTTCTGGGTTACTGTGTTTGCTCAGCCTGCTGAAGGCCTGAGCCTGAACTGCTACCGCCCCGCCCTGCCCAAGGGCCTGGGCTGATACTGTGTTTGCTCAGCCCCTGCCTGAGAGTCTGAGCCTGAACTGCTACCGCCCCGCCCTGCCAAAGGGCCTGGGCTGATACTGTGTTTGCTCAGCCCCTGCCTGAGAGTCTGAGCTTGCACTGCTTACTGCCCTGCCCTGCCCCAGGGCTTGGGCGTATGTACTTTGTGCTTACCTGACCCCAGCTGGAGGGCCGGGACTCTGCCTTGTTTGCAGACCCTTTATTCCCTCAACGCTTGCTGAGGGGTTAGGCCTACCCGGACTGCTGTATGTAAGGAGGCGTCCTGGCTCCCCACCACGCCTGAGAGGGACGAGCCCCGACACGACAGGCTTACAGGGATGAACGCACATCGGGATCGGACACCGAGCCGATGAGCTGAAGTATCAGGATGAACTCTACATTGCTGGGCCTTTGAGGAGATCTTGGGACATGCTGACAGAAAGGCAGCAGGGCTCTGAATTCTTGCCCCTCTTGTACCATGGGTGGGGTTGGGCCCAGAGGCTAGGGTGACTAGATGTCCCAGTTTTATAGAGACAGTCCAGATTTTGGGGTCTTTTTCTTATATAGGCTCCTATTACCCCCCACACCCATCTCAATTTTTCACACTTGCTGTCTGGTCACCTTACAGGAGGCTGTAGTGAGGAAATGCCAGACTCAAAGGTGAAATCTATGTGAGGCCTTGGGCTGGTTTCACAAAGGGATCTGAGAGTTGGTTCCCATGGAAGAAGAGGGGGAAATCCCACTGGCTCCAGCTTCTGGACTTGTGGTTTGTTCTAGGGATGGTGACACAGAGAGAGATGCACAAAGCTGTGACCCGAGGCCAGGAATGCCTGAATTTTAACCCCAGCTCTGATGCTGCCATCTGGTGGCTTTGGACAAGTCACCCATTACATCTCTTTGTGCCTTGGTTTACCCATACATAAAATGGGAGATAATAAGACTGACCTACCTTACAAGGGTGTTGAAGATAAATCCATTCATGTTTGTGAGGGGCTCAGATACTACAGGGGCAGAGAAATGCCTAGGCAGACAGATGCATGAATGGGAAATCAGCACTGTAATGACAGGGTCTCTGGTGCTAGGAGAGGAAAGATCAAAAGCACCTATAGTCCCTGCCATACATAAATTCCCCACTACCCCTGTCCTTCATCCCCAAATCTGTTAAACCCTGAGTTTCGCTTTAGAAGCTGCTTGTTGCTCCCTTTGAAGTCCACACAATCATTCTGCCTTAATGCTTCACTGCTCTGACTCATTGAGTTTGCATACAAATCGGGGAGGGGAGAAGGAGACTGAAAGGGGAGGGGGAAGGCGGGTTGCCAGGCATGCAAGCCCGGCTTGCACACAGCTCTGCGAAATGCACCGAGGGTGGGGGGGATAGGGAGCACTCTGAATAGCTTATTCCCATCTCTAATTTTGAGGATTCGATGAGATATCACTCTGCAGCCCGACTGGGGGGAAATGAATCAGCAGCTAGATGCTCTCTGTGATGCTGGTGTAAAACCAGAGTAGCCTCCTTGAAGTTGATGGAGCTGCTCTGAGTTTACACCGCTGTGACTGAGATCTGCAGCATCCCGGGGACAGAATTTCATCTTGGCCACAGCAGTGTGAATTAGTGAGGGGTTGCTCAAGATTTGTGCCAGAGAAGCTGAGATCAGAATCTGGCCCTTGTGCCTCTGGCCCTGAACATGCCAGAGAACCAAATCCTCTGAATACAGTGCTCCGACAGCAAGGGCTAATTGAACCCACTTCATAAAAAGAAAATCTTGCTTTGTTTTTAAGTGTCCTTTCCTGAGGGGGGAGGCCTGGCTCTGTATTTTCTTCCTTGGCCACCTCTCTTGCTTTCCTCATTTTTCTTCACTTAGGAGCTCCCCTACAACCTACTTGCATCCAATTCATTTTCCTGTTCTTAGATAAAATCTGACTCCAGGCCTTATTTGGTAAATAGAGCTGGAAGAATCAGAGCTCATGTTTTTTCTACTGACAAGCCTTTCAGGATCAGGGAGATGGAAGGAGAGAGATGAATGGAATGCAAAAGCAGAAAGGAAGACCAGACAAAACCAAAAAAGCCCCAAAGATAAAGATAGTGTGGAAGCAGAAATGGAGGACAAGGGGCCAGCAGAGAGAGAGGATGAGGCAAAGTCAAGCTCAGGCAGTAAAAGAGAGATGAAGAGGGCAAAGTAAAGCCAGAATGGGAGAGAGATAGAGAGGGGCAGGCAGGAATGGGGAGGAGACTGCAGAGCTACTGGAGCGAGGATGGAGAAATATTTGCTAACGCTGGTCTCGCATCAGAAACCGTAATTGCTGGCCTGCAAATCTGAGCATTCCTTCTCCCCTCCTGTGACATCCAGCCCTGTCTTCCCTCCCTGGCTCTCCCGCTGCACATACTGTTCCCTAGGCACAGCCCCTGGCACCAGAGTGGTGGGACTCATTTTAAAAAAGTAAGTAAAAAGAAACAAGCGTTTAGGATTACGAAAAGTTTTAACCAAACTGACGGAAAGCAGGCAGCAGACAGTTTCATACACCAGAATGTGTCATAACACAGAGCTGTCCATTGCAGCCTCCTTTCCAGATTGTATTTAGTGCCTCTGTATCTTTCCTCTCAGCCTTGTCTAAATTTTGGTTGGATTTGGATTTGGGAAGCATGAGTGAGTCTGTCTGAGAGATGCCGCTTCTCCTACCTCTGCATCCTAGCAGCAAACATTGCTGTATGTCCACATTCATGATGTGAGCAGCCAAGGAACCTTAAGCTGTATCTGCCTCTGCCTGTCCAAGACTGTAAATATTCTGGAGACACTTAATGTTTGGAAACAATTGAGGTATTTTAAACACAGTGCAAGAGCCAAACCAACCTACTGCAGAACTCATACATATCCCTTTTGTGTTTCTTTTCTGTCAAAAGGCAGTAATAAAAAAGGACAAAAGCCAAACCCATTGCTGGTCAGCTTGGGTGCTGTTTGAATGTATAAAACCATGTAAATGTTGAAATATCTCTGCATCATGTCCTTCTCTACTTCCAGGACCTTAAACAACAACATCAAATCCAGATCAGCTGGACATTCTGGTCTTAGGTTACAATCTGGGTTCCGCCACCTGCATGGAAGGATCATTGATATTCTCACTCCAGTTTCCTAGCAGACACATCAGTAGCAAAATGATGGTTGCCACTAGTTAGTTCTCCTTGCTGGCTGTCTCTTAGGGTACATCTTCACTACCCGCCATATCGGCGGATAGCAATCGATTGCTCAGGGATTGATATATCGCGTCTCATCTAGACGCGATATATCGATCCCCGAACGTGCTTATATTGATTCTGTAACTCCACCAACCCGAACGGAGTTGCGGAATCGACAGGGGGAGCCACGGACATCGATCCTGTGCCGTGAGGACGGTGAGTAATTCGATCTTAGATACTTCGACTTCAGCTACGTTATTCACATAGCTGAAATTGCGTATCTAAGATCGATTTTCCCCCGTAGTGTAGACCAGCTCTTAGAAGCAGAGGAAAGACTGAATGCTTTACAGAGAATGGACTGTGCTCACCACAGAGATTGCAGTGTTCCCAAATCTCTCAATTTTAGCATGAGTCACATTTTAGTTGCTAGATGCCTTAAAGCTCCAGCTCCTGGAATCTTGTGGTTATGGGAAAATCTCAGCTTTCACTTTAAAAATAAAGCAAATTTCTAGTTCTCCAGGTTGCAGAGAAAAGCTTGAAAACATTACTTCTAAGGGCTCGAAGTCCAGAAGGCAAATAAAAACAATGGAATTTTTTTTTAAGTCTCATAATTTTTTTTTAAACCTGACTCGTAATTTTTGAACATTTGGCCACTCAAGAAAGAGATCTTGACATCATTGTGGATAGTCCCCTGAAAACATCTGCTCAATGTGCAGCGGCAGTTAAAAACACAAACAGAGTGTTGGAACAGGGATAGATAATTAGACAGAAAATATCATACTCTATAAAGCCATGCTACACCTACATCTGGAATACTACATGCAGTTCTGGTTGCACCATCTCAGAAAAGATATATTAGAAATGGAAAAGGTACAGAGAAGGGCAGCAGCAATGTTAGAGGTATGGAACGGCTTTCTCCTGAGGAGAGATTAAAAAGACTGGTACTGTTCAGCTTAGAAAAGAGATGACTAATGGTGGATATGATGGAGGTGTATAAAATCATGAATGGTGTGGAGAAAGTGAATAAGGAGGGGTTATTTACCTCTTCACATAACATATGAACCAGGAGTCACCTAATGAATTTAATAGGCAGTGGGTTAAAACAAACAAAGGGCAGTATTCCTTCACACAACACACAGTCAACCTCATTGCCAGAGGATGTTGTGAAGGCCAAAAGTTCAAAAAAGAATTAGATCTGTTCATGGAGGATTGGTCCATCAATGGCTATTAGCCAAGATGGCCAAGGACACAACCCCCATGCTCTAGGTGTCCCTAAACCTCTGTCTGCCAGAAGCTGGGACTGGATGACAGGAAATGGATCACTCAATAAATTATCCTGTTCTGTCTGTTCTCTCTGAAGCATCTGGCACTGGTCACTGTCAAAAGATGGGCTACTAGAGTAGATAGACCATTGGACTGACCCATTCTTATAGGACAGAGAAGCCTGATCTAATGAAATTCTGAATATCCATAGCTTCTATTTATGTCAAAGAGGCACCTCCCAGGATTAGGCCTAAAGTTATTGTTTTTAATCTATTATTTGCATATTGCCACTGGGGTGGGGAGCCCTTTACAGACATACGAAGCTATGCCCCAGGTCTAATGACCAGATCCTGCACCCATTGACATAAATAGCTTTGCCACTGACTTCAATGAGGGGGAAGCTCAGGCCTCAGTTGGACAGGTAACACATGGAGTGATATGAGGCAAGGGCTAAACCCATCCCTGCTGTAACTGCACTGAAGTGAATGGAGTTAAGCAAGGGATGAAATTGACACAACAGGAATCAGTAGCACTGAGGGAAATTCAGAATCTCTGTCCCATGTGAAATTCTGACATTGCAACATCTGCTTTGGTCCCAGATCAGGACACAAAAAATGAAATGTTGAAATTTTTCATAGAATGGAAATCCCAACAACATTTGAGTTGGGAATGTTGAAATATTTTGCTTAGATCAGTGATCCTCAACGTGGTGTCCACGGGTGCCATGGTGCCTGCCGGGGCATTTATGTGAGCCCACCTAGTGCCCAGCAGGGGAGAGAAACTACGGCCCCGCACCTGCCGGGGACAGAGAACTCCGGGGCTGCAGGCTGCGGGTGCTGATGTTCTCTGTCTCCGGCAGGCGTGGGGCCTGCCTAGTGCCCAGCAGAGGAGAGAAGCTGGGTTCCCGTGCCTGCTGGGGGACAGAATACTCCGGGGCTGCAGGCTGCGGATGCCAGTGTTCTCTGTCCTCCCGGCTTCTCTCTGACTTCTCTCTGCACTGCCCAGCACTGGCACCAAAAAAACCCCAAAACCAAAACCAAACTAAAACAAAAAATGCTCTGACTCTGCTCTGACTCTGCAAAACGGACGAAATGCTGCCCTGTAGCATGTGCTGCCCCAGGCACATGCTTGCTCCACCGGTGCCTGGAGCCAGCCCTGTAGGTGAGTAATTGTTGGTGCCGCCATACTCTTCTGAAAACATGAATGTACTACTGGCCACAAAAAGGTTGGGGACCACTGTCCTAAAGGCTTCATTTTGAGTCAATTCAACATTAAATTGTATTTTCCCATTTTGGCACATTGCCTTATGGGAATTGTACTTCAAGACCCTGATATTCTATGATTCTATGATGAACCCCATGGATTAAGCTGCCTGGCTGGACTACATCTCCCATGATGCAACCAGTCATGTGACTCAGATACTGCACAGTGCTTGGTCAGACACAAATCTGCCATCTGTTATGGGTGATACGGTCCTCAAAGGAGTTCAGCCTGGACCACAGAACGGGGATCTAAATGCCATCTGCCATAAGACAGTGTGCTGATAAGGAAATGCAGGTTGACATTTTATTGAACTGATTTGAAACTAAATATTCTGGGTCAGTTCAACAAAGCAAAATGTTCCAAAGCAGGTCAAACTGACCCAAAATGAAATATTTCATTTGGATTTTTCCAATAGGAAATTGAAAATTTTGGGCAAAATCAAGGTTTTCCCCAAGGAACGTTTCGGTTTTGCAGAAGCTGCATTTTCCATCAGAATGATCATCTGCTGGAAAATTTCCAACCAGGTCTAGCAATTGAAGAGCTGGGGATGGTGGAGAGAGAACAGCAAGCAATAGGAAGAGGATGGACTGCTGGGGAGAACACAGGGCCAGATGTTCAGCTGCAATCTGGCACAGTGCCATTGCCTACCATTCTGAGGATTTGGCCCTTAGGGGTAAAAGGGAAGCAGGAGGTATGAACTGTTTTGATTGCAGACTTTCAGGGGGGTACAGGAAGTTGTTAGTATCTTGCACTTCTGCAATACCCTCTACCCCTGCTGGGAAGCTCCTTCTCTGGGGACCTACAGCTTGGGTTCTGTGGGTAGGAGTGGACTGATCCCTCTTAGAGCTGGTCAAAACATTTTCAACTGTACTTTTTTTCTGCTGGAAAAATGGCGTTTCATCAGAACTGAAATGTTTTATGAAACCTTTGTCAGGAAGGTTTCTCAGGTCCAAGATGAGACTCCCCAGCCTAGCCAATAGCCTAGAGCTTAGGGCAGTTACATGGGATGTGGGAAACCCACATTCAAGTCCTTGCTCTACATTAGCTAGAACAGGGACTTGAACCTGGTCTCCCATATCCTAGGTGAGTGCCTGAACATAAGAATGGTCACAGTGGGTGGGACCAATAGTCCATCTAGCCCAGGATCCTGTCTTCTGACAGTGGATGGTGCCAGATGCGTCAGAAGGAACAAACAGAAGACGGTAATTATAAAGAGTGGGCAGGGGGATGCTCCAATGGTCTAGTGAACAGAAGGAATGTTTGCTGTTTCTTTTATATGGGGCCTCTTCTGATCTGAGCCTGCCTGGCCTTTTGTTCTACCTCAGCTCTGCTTGCTGAGCACTGTAGCTGGAGGACATTTAACATTTTAGATTTTCTTGAGGATCAGGCCGGGGCCCTTCTACACAAGGCAAGGGGCAGACCCAGCAAAGTTCATCTCCTGCAGTGAGATACAAAGGCCTGGATGGTTCCTGACACAGAGAAAGACTTCCCTGACTTCAACCCACAGTCTTTCTGTGGTTGATAGGTGATTGGCATAGGTGCAGTGAGGGGTGTGGCCTCAGGACATTGATTCTGCCTGAGTGCAGTAAGTCTGAAAGATACGGACTCTATGTGACATCTCTCTGACAACTCTGTGCAGATTCAGGCCAGTCTGTGGATGGGGATTTAAAGATAAAGGCCCAGCTGGCAAATGAATTGGGGGCACAACAGTAGGGATCTTTAATAAGAGTTCCTCCAGGCTGCTCCCCAGGTAATGGGCCCAACACAGTTGATGTTACTCATCCTTAGCTACTCTGAGAAATGCCATGCTTAGCTAAGAACATGGATTAAATAGAAATGTCTTTGACTTTTGAGCTTTTCGGGGCACTGACTGAGTCAGTTAATATGGTTTTGCAGCACCTAGCACAATGGGGCCCTGTTCCTTAGCGAGAGCTCTGGGTGCTCCTGTAGAGAACAGAATTCTGTGGAAACTGGGGATCCACATCCAGAACTGGGAACAAACTTTGCAGCTCCATCCCAGCTCTGTTTTTAATAATATGGCATCTCAGCTGGACCTTGCAGAAAAATCAAGAGAGGAACTTGATAAAGCAGTGGAAATACATGGAGCTAAATTGGCTGCCCTGCAGGTATCAGTTCAGACTCTGGTATGTAATAATATTCAACTCCACTGGAAAAAAAATGACAATTTCAAAAATCCTTTGAAATAATTCTCTACGAATGCTGAAGTTTCTTAAAATACCAGGGCAAGATCCAGAAAGTACTTTTTAAAAAGTTTCTGATGGAAGTTTGAGGATTAAGTGAAGCAACCTTCCCCTGCTGTTGAAAGTACATCCAGCTACTTTTTTTAATCAATTAGATTTAAAAAGGAACCTCACCTGTAGAAGCACATTACCTGCAAAGCAGCATCCTGGAATTTTGCACAAAGATTCTCTTTCTCCAAAGTCACTCTAATTTCACCCTTCTGGATCAGCTCTTAAAAAGCTCTCCCCTTGTGACATTCACATTGCCATACAATAGAAATCCTTAGTCTTTTATTCTTGGCAGTCTCCCAATCAACTATATTATAGTGAGAAGATAATGATGATATCCCCTGACATTTCCAGACCTGCTTGGGCTGGTAGCTGGAGACTTTTGATGTATTAGAATTAAGGTGTTGAATTCTCACTATGAAATCTATGCAAATGTCATCTCGAGGAAATGTTTTTGCTTGCTCTGATCTGCTCGGGAGGAGAGGCTAACCTTTCACCAGAATTATTGTTGGCTGGGCTTCACCTGTAGTGGACGTTGATCCACTTCTTCAGTTCAGTATAGAAGACCATGTTAGGCCCAGATTCCCTCTGTGGAGTACAGCTGCAGATGGTGGAATACAGAGAAACCAGTTGTGCTTCCTTGATTCTCAAGCCAGCTCTCGTCTAAATTCCTCCTGCTTTTCAAAAGAGTTGAGGGCAAGATTTTCAGTTGTTCGGCATCCCTCAGGGGGGAGAGCTCAGCTCTCATTTAGATATCAGAATAAATGGCCGGATTTTCAAAGCTGCTCGGCACTAGGGTGACCAGACAGCAAGTGTGAAAAATAGGGACGGAGGTGAGGGGTAATAGGAGCCTATATAAGAAAAAGACCCAAAAAGCGGTACTGTCCCTATAAAATTGGGACATCTGGTCAGCCTATGTCAGCGCACATGGGGAGCACACTTGGTGCTGAACAGCTGTAGACGTGGCACCACTTGCAGAGGCTGAACAATTGACAGTCTGGGCTGCGTAGCTGCCCACCCACTGAGAATAGCTGGTGCTCATAGCACTCCAACAGCACTTCCTTTTACCCCAACCTGCCCTCTACTCTAGGCCCAGGTAGCCCAGGAGCTGTCTGTGCCAGGTGAGCATTAGCTGAGGACTCCTCACACTGGAGGTAATTCCCAGGTGCTGAGTTGGAAAGGTCCATGCAATATCCATGTGTGTAAACCAATATCTGAATGGTTTATGTATCATTTGTGGGCTAGGGATTATGTGCAACTCTAGGGGGATAGGTTTACCACAGCTGCTCCAGGAACCAAAAACAATGTTTGTGTGGAAGGGTGATTAAGGTGAATCATTCAAGCTGTAACACCTCCAGAGAGGTACCACCCCTAGGGAGTCTGGCATATTCTGACTCAATCCAGGTTTTCCAGAGACTAATAGCCAAAGAAAGGCCTTTTGCTATAAAAAAGCTGGGTTTAAACTGACCTGGGGCCTGCTTTCTGATCCAGCAAATAGACAGGACCTGCTGTCAAAGTGGCAGGGGAGACCCTTGCAAAAGGGTTGGAAAGACTTTGGCTTACTAGACTGATGGTGACTCCTGGTATGTTCAGTGTGTGTTAAAAATCTGTTTTATGATGTTTTTTCTCTGTAACACTTTTACCTTAAGAATAAGTGCGCTTGCTTACAAGTTGCTGTGTGACAACTTGTGACTGCTGGCTACATGCTGTTCATAGCCTTCAGAGAGAAAGCAAAGCACAGGAGCTTACTGAGGATATCATAGTTGTACAGAAGGGGCTGTGCAGCCTTAAAACCTCTGAAGTGGGACAACGGTCCCTGCCCAGAGACAGGTGACTTCAGGAGTCCTGAGACCTGGCTGGGCACCCTTGGAGTGGATGAAATACAGGTTTAGTTCCCCTGAAAGTGTGATAGTGAGACCGAGCCAGTTTCCATTGCCTTGGTGCCATGGGACTGGAGACTCTGACCCTTAGTCTGTCCTTTAACTAAGTTCTCTTTCTAGGCTAGAAGACAGGAAGAAAGAGGAAAAATATACTGTTTAGAGAAACCATTTTCCTTTTAAAATTTTCTTTTCTTTCCCAGCCTGTGCTCTCAGGTCCTTCCTTCCAGGGGCAGATCTTTCAAGTTAATAATGTTCTTTCTCTCCCTTTTCCCAAGAAGCCCGGGTTAAATTAATGAAATGTCAAATACTATTAAGTTCTGATCATGTGTATGTGATAACGGTGGGCCTGATCTGTAATCAGTTTATGATGCTGACACTTTTCCCGTCCCATTTGCCATTCTGATCAAAACTCCTTTTATTAGATTTGCTTTTTCGTTGGCTTCCTATGGTGACCTCATGCCGGGGGATATGATTTTGTTTAACTGAGGATTTAAGGCTTTTTCATTTATTAACATTTTTAATTTCATTATAATCTGACCTTTCCTACAACCGCGAATCCTTTCTTCCCATTATCAGTATGTGGGATCTGATTTGGAGGGGGTTAATTGAGTGAAATTCTCATTGAAATCAAGATTTCTTCCTTGAAAGTATTGCTAAATTCGTTCCATAGGCCATCACTCGGGAAGAGGTGGGCAGGGCTGGAATGGAGGTTAGTGTTGAAAAGCTACTGGAAGTAGTGAGCACTGGGGAGCGATTTGAAGGAGGGGAGCAAGGTCACTTGAGTTCTGATCCAAAACTCCACTGAAGTCAATGACAAGACTTCAGAGGGCTTTGGATCAGGCCCCTCGGCCCCGATTCAGGAGCGCATGTAGGCACGTGCTTAACTTTAAATGTATGCTTAAGCCCTGAGTGTTTCCCTGAATTGGGACCACAGTTCCCACAGAGAGGGCACAGCAGCAGGACGGGGAGAGGGATCTGGCCCTGCTGTTGCTTGTGACTTACCTGTTCTGGGGGTGAACACCGGATTGCCATCTCTGGGGCTACCAATCTGGCACCTTTTGTGCATTTAATTTTATCCCCCAGTCTTTGCTGTCTCTCCAGCCTGCAGATTGCACTGGTACGAGGAATAATCAGCACACCTGGAAATCCAGTTTGAGACAGGGCTGAGCCTAATCAGACACCTGTGATTGAATTCCCAGCGGGCTCGGAGTGGTTTTTATGACTCTCCCAAGCTAAGCAGGGCACGCTGTTCAAGCATCATATTGCTGCTGCATGTTTATTTTAAGCCTTGTCCCACTCCTCAAGGACATGTTAGCAGTGGAGGGGAAAGTGGTCTGGTGAGCAACACTGAGGGACTGGTTCTGCACTGCCACTGATTATACTGGTAGCAGGAGGAGGCCCAGTGTGTGTGCGCACAGGAATCACAAACTGGGGCTGATGGTCAGCTGTGGCTGAGCCCTGTGGAGGGAGCAGCGCCCTGGGAACAGCTTGGGAAGCACATTGTGGCTCCAAGGTCACAATCTGCCTCCCAGTTCCCCAGCTGTGGGATGGAGGGAACATGCCTTGTGCTTAACTGATGCCTGCTGCAGTGTATGGCCCCCAGCACATTGGAGGTCAGGGGATTGTAACCATGGCCCTGCCCATTCATCACCACCTGCATGGGAGAGGGGCTGCAGGGAGTAACCCCCAGTGTTACTCACAATGGGGTAGCCAGTGCAGGTGGGGGGCCCTTTTACTCACTTACTTCCTTGCATAGGGTTAAGCAGAATCTGGCCTTTGGGCTGGCTGGGGCTAAGAGTCTAACTTGGCAAGGTGCTGAGGACTGTGATGGAGTGTCTCCCCACACAAGGCCCAAAGGGGTGAATTAGGCCAGTTCACCTATAGGCTGCACCTGAAGGAAAGCCAGGGCATGCTAGGGCCTAATTTGCTGATGCAGTCCATCTGGGGAAGGAACTGGGCTGGGTTTATAAAGCCAGGAAGCTGGCAGCAGAAAGAGCTGCAGGGAAGTAGTCTGCAGTTCCTCCTTGGGAGCAGGGAAGTGTGTTTGAGGCTAGAGGGTTCAGTAGCCTGCAGTTACTCCCTGGGAGAAGAAGAGATTTTGAGCTGGTACACCCAGGGGATGGGGACTGGGACTGGAAGCTGCAGAAGGAGCAACAGGATCTGAGGGAAAGTGGACCATAGTTGGCAGGTATAGGATCCCTGGTTTAGAACCCGGAGTAGTGGGCGGGTCCAGGTTCCCCCACAAGCCACTGGGGAAGTGGCACCATTGGGGCAGGGCCGAAGTAGATTGCCTGAGACCCATCAAGTGGAAGTTTGGTACCCCAGAAGGGGAATCCATGCTCAGTGACCAGGCCCGAGGGCTGAGTCATGAGGAGGAGGCGCTGCCTTCTGGAGCAAGAGAGGGGCCACAGATGGCAAAAGAGACAGCGCGTGGTGGAGTGCAACTGCAGGAAGGGGCATCAGCTGTGCAGAGTTAATCCCCAGAATGGCCAGGAAGGGGCACCATCTGCAGTGAGTAGAGTGCCCTGTCAGGGAACTTTTGTCAAAAGCCTAGCACTCTAGGACCCTGAGCCTGCAAAAACTGGTGCATGTTCTTAATATTTTGCATTCACATCAATCTCAGTGGAACTATTTGCAGTCCATAGAGCAAAATACATACCTAAGTTTTTGCTGGATTGGGGCCTAAGTGCTCTATGGGTGTCCAAGATGCTCAAGTCCTCGCAGGACATGCTCAGCACTAGAGTTAGATAAACAACTGTGCAAAAATATTCTCTGACAGTCAAAATCCACAGATATGTGCTGGCACTAAACACACACCCTGGAACTTACTTCTTATGATTGTTCACATTAGTGTGGGTTGTCTGCACAAGTGCTCCTGGAAAGAGGGAGTGTGTCATATACATGTGCAAATGGGGGTTTGCACATGGTTTGGTGCAAGAAGGGTTTGCTTGGCCATCATGGGTTTGGGTGTGATGCAGTAATGAAGCAGAATTCTAACGTCTGCTCATGCAGCATGGGGACTGAACAGTGGTGGGGAACGGATTGCAAGCTAACCAGGAGAGGCAGGAGCATGTGTGCACATACCATGGAAGGAGGAGCTGTGACTAATGCACTCTTCTGGAATGACATGTCTGCTCGTGATTCGTGAACAGCAAAATGAGCTAAGTTCATTGAGTACGTTGTTCTCTGGGGGGTGAGATTCACTCCCGCCCAGAGGGACTAGCATAAAGTTCCAGTGCGCCACTTCAGCCCTAATTGGAGGTCTTGAGTGGGACTCAGATGGAATCCACAACTTCTCCAGGTCCATATGGAGTAGGGAAGGTTTCACCCTGCCAGTATTTCAGCCAGATCCCTTCAGCGCCTTACCAGATCTGACCCTGGGAGAAGGGAGTATACTTTGTGTTGCAACCTCTGACTGATCCAGGAGTGATACTGACAGACCTCATCCATCCTGAGTTGTGCAGGATGGAAAAATGGAGGTGATGAGAAGGAATATTAACTAGCTGCCACTATTCCCTGATCTCACCAAAGCTGTTTGCACCAACTGATGGCTGTGAACTAAATCTACCCCTTTCTCTGCCTGATCACTCCTAAAGGGATTTGCTCTCCAGCAGTGAACCAGTCGGGACTCCTGGGTTGAACCCTACAGGAAGCGATGGGCCTTTTTTTCCTCTCTTCCTGCAGTTGGAAAACGATTGTGTTAATTAGTTTAAAAAGCCACATAATAATCAAACCCGGCTGCACTCCTCAGTGACCTTGTAGGAAAGAACAGGTTCATTATCTTCCAAAGTGCCGCTTCGCAGCGGGAGCAATGGAGACAATTAGAAATAATATAAACAGGACTAGCCAGTTAACCAGCCAGACAATGGGATAGAAATTGCCAGCCACAGCTGCAAGCGGCCGGGTGGGGAGAAGAGAGAGCACTGTCTTTTTCTATTGCACAAAGGCCAGCTTGGTCAACAATAGGCAGAGATCCTCTCACATCCCGTGCTGGTAGGGAGGCAGTGCATTCAGAATCTGGGAGGGGAGCTCCCAGCTGCCACACCCCTGTGCAGGGGTGGCACCCAGCCATATTTGGTCACAAGGGCAGTGACTGCAAAGTAAGGTATCAAGAACTAGGAGAACTGGAGTTGTTCTGGAGGGGGTAAAAACAGATCCTTACCCACTACACCAAGAGAACCAAGGGAAGGAATGGAAAATATTCACCTGAACAATCAGAGATGGGTCCCAACCATATCACAAGGTCTAAAGAACCAAGAACTTCAGTGACATTTGGATTTGGACCCAGACTTTGTGGCAAACCCATCTCTGTAATGGGTTGAATCAAAACCCAAGGCACACTCTCAAACTTCGAGAGAGATTGGATCTGAAGTATGTGGCTCCAACCCACCATTACTAAAAACCATCAGTTGCTAGTAATTGTCTGGAATTCTACAGGCAGGGAAGGGAAGGGGGAGCTGGGACTCAGCCCTAGGTTTGGGCTCAGTCAGAAAGCAGCAAGTTGGTTCTGTAGCCTCTCAAGGGATGTAGCACTTCTAAACTTGTGCCTTGAAGACTACGGAGCAGGGAAGCAACCCTGGGTTTGAAGGGAAAGGGGCTGGATAATCAAATCCAGCAGGCCTTTCCCATGTCTAGCATCTGAATGCCAGGAATACTCGGAGTGCACTGGCTGCGCTGGCAGAGGGACTGGTTTGTGGTTGAGTGGCGATGTCTGTGCTTTCATTTCTGTATGTGGCTCCGTTCATGCCCTTCATTTTCACTTCTGCTTGTACATCTGGGACTTCTGTTCTTTCTTTCATTTGTTCTCTCGGGGCAGATTCTTCTCCACTCTTCTCATCATGACAAGGCATTCTGCAGGGGGCAGAGGACAGTGGTTTGTATTGTTCATCTGACTTTGTTAAGCAAGTGTTAGGGACTCCTTTTATGTAGCTTTCAAATCCCCTCTTTTCTCTGTTTTGGCAGCTTTTTTATGACAGTAACACTCTGTGCTCTGATGGCACCATTTATCAGCAGATCTCACTGTTTTGCTAAAACTGATTAAGGTCTGTTCTATACCAAAAAATTAGATCAGCTTTGCTACATCACTCAGGGCTGTGAAAAATTGTACATCTTGGGTATCATAGGTAAGTCAACCTAACCCCCACTGTAGACACAGTTAGGTTGAGGGAAGGATTCTTCCTTTGCCCCAGCTACTGCCTCTCAGGTAGGTGGATTAACTACATCAACAGCAAACCTCTTCCATCAGTGTAGGAAGAATCTACACTGTGGTGCTACCACTGTAGCTCCTGTGCAGCTGTAGTTTAGCACCCCTGGGAGCTAATGTAGGCAACAGGTATGCAGGGGTTACTTCACCTATCACTGATATGCTTCCACCTCTGGGGTGGAGCCAGCAGCTGAATAATAACACTACACAGTAGCTATACTATATCGGTTTGAAAGGGTGAGAGGGAATTTACAGGGAGAATAACATTTTTCCTGCTATAATTTATCCAGGACACCTCTGCTCGCTTGCAAAAAGAACCTTGTGAGATCTTTCATGACCATGTGTTATCATATTTGATTTAAAAAATAGCACCTTCTGCAACAAATTGATCCCTACTTCTGCATGGGGGCTTTGCACTGACTCAGAGGGAAGAGCGCCACCTACTGAATAAGCAACACCACTTCTTATAGAACACTTTGTTTTTCCATCCTTTTCTAAATCAAGCAAGACCTCGCTCAGCTTGTAAGGGCTGATAAGGTCACATGCTGAGGGTTGTATAGCAGATGAAATCCATAAATGAATGATTCATAGATAGACAAATGAATGGACTTAGGTATATGCAGCTAGACACACAGATTCGCTAATGGTTAGACAAACTGAGGACTGTGCATTGTTGCCAGCAGCCTCCTCAGTCACCAACGTGAATTCAGCTATGGATCCAAAGGACTCCTCTATGAAGTGGAAGAGCTCCAGGGGTTAATTTGCAATTTTGGGCTTCGCACCAAAGATATAGTCCTTGGGAGAGAAGAAAGCACCATTGGAGGCTTTGGGAAGTAATTTGCCTTGGCACTTTCTTATAAGTGTAAATTGATTTTTGCTGTGCAGTGTCAGGCTGAATTATGAGTGGGGGAAAGCAGGGCTGGATCTCCCAGAAGTGGTGGTGTCAAAATTAGAGACAGGGAGAGTGAGTGTGTTTCAATGCCTGGCTCGATTGATGAGTCCCAATGAAATAATTTAAAGAAGAGCAAAGGGGTCTGTACAAAGGGGCTGAAAATGACCATTTGACAGCCAGAGGGCTGTCAGACCATTTTGCTTCATGACTTTAGGGAAGCCATGTAACTGCTTTGTGCCTCAGTTTCTCTCCCAAGGCCTTCTCTCACAGTCCCATTGGTAGAACTGAGCCCTGATCCAGAGACATGCATCTGACGAAGTGGGTATTCACCCACGAAAGCTCATGCTCCAAAACGTCTGTTAGTCTATAAGGTGCCACAGGACTCTTTGCTGCTTTTACAGATCCAGACTAACACGGCTACCCCTCTGATACTGATCCAGAGAGGTCATTAGATTGATATAGCTACATTGCTAGGGGAGTGAAGTGTCTACACTATGGTGCTACAGTCAATAGCTACAGTGCCATAGCAGTGCCTGTAGTGTAGACAAGGTAGCATACTGGGAACACTTCCCCTTAGCCAGAGCCTCTCATCTCATCCCAGCACCCTGGGGCAGGGAGCGCCGCTGGCAGGATTGCTATGCCCCATGCCACCAGGTCTCCTGGGGTCAGATTTTCCTGCCAATGGAGACTCAAAGTCATTGGGAGGGGAGGAATCTGGTACCCACTGAAGGGAGAATCTGTCTCAGGGAGGGTGAGTGAGCAGGATCTTTGATCAGGACTCCATTGGCTCTCCTGGCGAAAGGACTAGTGACTGGAGAAATGATCAAAACCAACACTCTGCAGCAGCAGACTGGCACTTTGGGCAAATGCCTGCTTGCCCCATGGCCCTGTCTGAGCCTGGCTGTGAGAGATGCAGAAGGGCATAGTCTATGGTGAGCACTGGCCTAGGCCGCAAGTACTTTTCCAAGCTCTGGACCTGGTTCTGACACTGATTCCTTCTGTGTCCTTGGGCAAGTCACTTCACCTCACTTGCCTCAGTTTCTTCATTTGTGAAATGGAAATAATCTCTACTTCCCTCTCTCACCCGGATGGCATGAAGGTCAGCTGATTAATGTTTATCAAGTGCTTTGAAGGACATGAATGTTAAATAATTATAATTAGATAGAACTTTTCCAAACTCCAGCCCCTAGGGAATGTGTCCCCCTGGAACATGCTGGTTGCAGCCTGTGAGATTCCCAGCTCCCCTTTCATCTCTATTCTCCTTTAGATGCTTTTGTAAATTGCATCCAGCCTATGCTATGAGACTATGTGCATGGTTTGCCCCTTTGTTTGAAAGCTCAGAGAACTTCCAAGGCAACTAGATACTGAAAGGGGGAGCTTTTGGGCTGGATGAAAGGGCTGTGAGAGTGTAAAGGGGCCCCTGTAATGGGGGTCTGTAGCATTGTCCCCGTTACACAGAGGGAAAAACTGCGTCATCAGGGCAGGCTCTAGCCATTTCGTGCCCCAAGCACGGCGGCATGCCGCGCGGGGTGCTCTGCCGCTCTCCAATCCCGCGGCTCTGGTGGACCTCCCGCAGGCATCCCTGCGGAGGGTCCGCTGGTCCCGCGGCTCCAGTGGACCTCCCGCAGGTGTACCTGCAGATGCTCCACCAGAGCCGCGGGACCAGCGGACCCTCCGCAGGCACGCCTGCGGGAGGTCCACCGAAGTCGTCTGCCGCCCTCCCGGCAACCAGCAGAGCGCCCCCCTCGGCATGCCGCCCCAAGCACATGCTTGGCGTGCTGGGGCCTGGAGCGGGCCCTGTGCGTCACAGAGAGGGGAAGTGACTTGCCTAAAATCAGACAACGAATCAGTAACTGAGCTAGGAGGAGAATCCAGGAGACCTGTCACCTGTTCCCAGTTACCTGCTCTCCCCACCAGATGACTTTGCCTATTACATAGACTGAGGATGGGATTTTCCCTCTGCTCCTGCTGAAGTCAATAGAAGCTTCCCAACGCGCAGGGAACTCCCAGCCATGAAGGTTATGGAGGCAGGCACTAGTGGATATAAGGCACGTCAGTTGTAGATGGGATGAGTCACGGCTTCTGTTTTAGTGATACCAGTGGTGGAGGTTCATCATCATTATTACTGGGGTCAGAGCGGCTAGGAACACCTGTCCTGGCCCAAGACCCCTCTGTGTTGGCTCTGTACAAGCACAGAACAAAGATATTACACTGCAAGAAAAGGACCAAGATTCAGGCCTCGCTGACTTCCTTTGGCCTAAAGAAACAAAACAAAAGAGGACGGTAGAAAGAAGGCCCCTTTCTGACCCCTGAAAAGCCTCTGGCATCGTGTCTGGCCCTCAGTGCCTGAGCCTGGGGTCAGCTGCCTGCCCACATCCGTCTCCATTCACTGAACGGTGAGCTCATGATGCTACGATCGCTATCAGACTGTGAGGCTGCTCTGACCTCAAAGAGCTTTATCGATCAGCGTGGCTGAATACACTTTTCCCAGGTGAGGGCACTCCCATAGGCTGCTGGGAATTGTAGTGCAGTAAGTATGTTGGTTAATAATGGAGACAAATGCAGCCTGTTAGCCAGCCACTGACCTGACCTGTGACATGCGCTTGTGCACATTAGAGGCCCTACAGCAATAAACTGCGGGTGAAACATCCTCCCAGGAGAAAAAAACTCCCTGGGAGAAAATCTCCTCTTTCCCCCTCCACTTAATTTCTTCACAGATGGGTTGATAGGTCTCAAGACACTGATATTTTTCCCTGAGCCAAGGGGACAGACTGGGAGGAAAGACCAGGTGGTTGTTTTTTTCTGCTACGAACAAACTTCAGATCATGATTGAGTCCCAGGAACAATTAATTTTAAATAGCAAATACAATCTAGAAAATCTTGGTCTGAACACCCACTTCACAAGCAGAGGGCCAAAATAGATGGAGGATGTTACATGTGAGGAATGGTTCTTCCAGCACTGCTCACAACACCACCCCTGCGAGGTACAGACCTATTGTTCTCACTGGGGAAACGCACAGGTACAAAGACGGGAAGTGACTTCCCCAAGAATCACACACTGGGTCCATGCTAGGGCTGGGAACAGAACCCACATCTGTTGACTCCTAGTCCTGTCTCTGAGCTACAATTCCATCTTCTTCCTTATCCCCACAGCTCATTGTGCATGCAAATGGGTTCCCATTTATGTGGTGATTCGCCCCTTTTTCTGTCACAGATGAGCATTTTGCATCTGCAATTACCCATTTCTGCTTGTGCCATGCATACATTATGGGCACAGATCATGTGCCAGGTGTGGAAAATCCAGCCTTCTGTATTTCCTACCCAGCAAAACGTGTCAGTATTTGAGGTGTAGTAGCAGTCAAGCAGAAGCCATTTTCCACAGGAGGCTGCAGGTTGCATAAACATTTTTGAAAGCTTAGCAGGGCAGTAAGTTAATTTTAAAAGTGCCGCCTTCTCTTGTGCATTAATTGACTCACTGTTACATTTAATCTTTCACAGACTGCAGCTTCTTTTGCTTTTTACAGTAACTTTTTTTTTTTAAGTGGAAATTGCAAATATGAGGGAGTTGTGGAGTGAGGAGTTGAGTTAATGTGGAGTGAGGAGTTGAGAAAGGGAGGCTAGGAAGAAACGAGGGGGGGTTACCAGACCCCTCCACTAGAGGTGCTACTGAGTTCACCTGCAACCCAGTGCTGGCAACATGGATCAAAAGAGCAGCATGGTGGTTGAGGAAGGCCATGCCTCTGGGTTGCTGTGCTGCAGTGGGAATTGAACCTGGAATCTTTGGATCTAAAACAGTGACTTTTGACTGCCTGAGCTAAAATGCTTCATTTAATAGCCCAGGCTGCAGTAGGTCCACCCCTCGAGTATGTGGCCTAGCCACCGCTAGACAGAGACAGCACATACCACCACACAGGTCTAGGTTACAGCTCCAGGGAGGCTGGGTTCTTTCTGTTTACACCCCACCCCGGTCTCAGAATCCAGGAGGGAGATGTTCACTGATTCATTGTGGGAGGGGTGGATGGTTAGCTCCACCCTAGGTTTAAGAGAGGTGAGCATGGGTCTGTGAGAGGCCCTAGCACAGAGCGTTAGGTAGGTCGAAGGCAAAGAACAGTCAACCCCAAGGAAAAGACAGGAGTTAGTATGTATGTTGTGTCACTGCCTTGTTATTAATAAAGCCAAGCCCCAGGCGGGGCTGAGGTTAGATTTGATATACAGTGGGGTCTGCTTTCAGAGCACGGTGCTGGCTTGAAGGCCTGCATCCCCCTGCAATCCCAGACTAACTGGATGGTTCTGCTAAAATGATCTGCAGTGATTTCCTAGGTCTAAGGTTGACAACAAAAGCTGCAGTTCAGCAAACTGTCCCTTATTCAGCACAGCATGTGCTTAAGCCCCATCGAGTTGAACAGGACTTAACTAAGTCCTTAAAAGTTAAGCAGATACTTAGGTGCTTTGGTAAATCAGAGCCAATGTGCCAATGTTAGGAACCCCCCATGAGCTGCACAGGAACAGCTCAGAGCTCTGGGAGCAATTGCCACAGTCTGCCTTGCACATGCCTCCAGAAATCCCCATGCTTCAGGGCAGCAGCCAATGGGCGTGGGCACAGGCTATTCCCCTTGGGCACAGGCTATTCCATAGTAATCCACGACTGGCATGCTTGTACCATGCTCTGAAACGGCTGGTACTGGCCACTGTCAGAGCCAGGATACTGGTCTAGATGGCATACTGGTCTGATTGGGTATAGCAGTTCCCAAGTAGCTGTGCACTGGTGCCAGGACTCACACTCCAGTCAATAAATGCACTAACAGCAGGGTTTGTACCTCAAGGCCCTGAGGGAGGTATGCTCCAGAGACTTGCGCACTTGTGTCTGGATGCACACTTTTCTGGCCCCCAAGTGCAATATGGTTCACCTTAGTGCACTATTGCCTGGAGTCCCATTCCCAACCAGTGAGCAGGCTCAGCATCTCCACCCACTAAAGCCCCAAAGCAAGGATCCATGTCCCTGAGCCCTGCATGTCATAGGGTGCATGGAAACACTAGTGAAGGGTTCACACCTGTTAATGCCTCAGTTCAGCAGGATAATTTGCAGCTCCATTAACACTTGGAATCTGTGCAGCAGCCCTGCAATGTATCCATTTGATAGGAGGAAAGTTCTAGTGAATAATGAGCCATAATTGGATTTCAGGGTTAACCAGCTTGCAGCAAAAATAGAAAAGAAAGGAGAGCCATTGGATATTTCTGTTCTGGCTCATCAGACATTGGAGCTTTCTCTTTGCTGAGAATAGCACAGGAGAGGTAAAGTTATTAGTGACCATCCGAGCATGTTGAGATGATCTCCCTCTTGTGTTCAGTGGGATGAGTCTGTGTGTCCTCTGTGAGGCTCATGTAAGGCAATGGGAGTTTATAACCCTCCCTGTCGGAGATCCCCCCACCACACACACACAATTTCAGTGCAGCAGAGAACATTGTAATCAGCCCGATTTAGCATGCAGTGAGTTGAGTCTTTGTCACCATCCTCCAACGTGGTAGGAGGATATAAAAGCCACCAATATCTGCATAGCTTCAGGCCAGCAGAGTCCAGGGACATGGCCCCCTTGACAGGGTCAGAGAGTTAGCTGGCATAAATGACCAGGGCTTTGCTGAATTCCGTTTGCACCAGCTGAGGACCAGGTGGTGACAGAGGGGGCCGTTGTTAGCACACAGTTAAGGGCAGTGAGGAGAATTCTCCTAAACTAACCGTGGTCCCTGGAAAGGGAGTATGGGGCAGGATGGAATCTCATCCTGTCCTTCCAGTTCTATGCCCATGGCTGTCTGGCCTGCATCACTTTGAGAAACTCCAGCATATTCTAACTGTGCTTCTGGGACCCAGAGGAGCTGGACACAACTCCTTGACACAAGTGGGCGAGACAGATGGGGATGACATCTCAATCCAAAGGGATGAGTTGAAGGATGCAGCGGGGGAAACATGATGAGCTAGGCCAGGACGATATTCTGTCTGTCACCAAGTAAACATCTGCTTGGGCACTGGGATCCTACGTGACGTTTGGAGTAAAGCTCATGTGCATGTCTGAGGAACTGATCTGAAGAAACAGCGGTAGCCCATTGTGCATGCCACCATCTGTTATCAGGAAGGTCACACTGAGAAGAAGCTATGTGCATGTTTGTTCACAGGCAAAGGGAAGGAAGCAAGCTTAACCACCCGTCCTTCGCCTCTTGTTTTTGGACCTCAAGTGATGGGATGATTGTGCAAACCAGCTGCTTCCAGCTCTCCCCTCTCTCTGGGTGATGCTTGACCTCCGTTGGTGGAATGATGTGAAGAAGCCCCAGGGTTCAATGCTTTGAATGCTCAAGGTCAGGCCCAAGGGGGGCAGCTATGTGAGTCACGTCAGGATTTCATGATTTCAGGAGTCAGTGAGCACAGAGGCTGGAAAACCTCTTCCCTCAGGAGTCCCTGTCGAGGTAGTAAGAGAGTAACTTGTCCTGAGTTACTGCTTCAGCTCCTTCCTGCTCATGATGTCTGAAGTGACAATCCTGTCCCGCAACCTCGGGGGACTGAGAGCTTCCTTAACCAGTTCCCTCAGCTGGAAGGGCGAAGGAGGACGGTGACAGCATGCGATGGGTCTGAATCACACTGCACGTTCTGCTCTGTTCTGCCCCATGTGGGAACACTGGATACTGGGACTGCACCAGCCCAAAGAGAGACAAGATGGTGAGGTAATGTCTTTTATTGGATCAACTTCTTCACCAACAGAAGCTAGTCCAATAAAAAAGAGATTGCCTCACCCACCTTGTCTTTTTAATATCTTGGAACCAACACAGCTACACCACTGCAATGCACAAGCCCAAAGACAGCCTGTTGTACTGTGTTACAGATAGGCTACTACCCCACCTAGAAAGGTGCTTGACACCTCCTTGAAGGACTAACTCTAAGGTATGTCTACACTGCCCATGTTACAGGGCAGTAGCCCTGCCGCGGCAGCGCTGTGATATGGGCAGTGTAGACACACTTTATCGCCAGGGGAGAGCTCTCCCAGTGATTAAAAAACTTCACCCTGAATGAGCTGTTTATACTGGCACTTTTCCACGCTAAAACTTTTGTTGCTCAGGGGTGTGTTTTTTCACACCCCTGAATGACTAAAGTTTTAGCACTGAAAGTGGCAGTGTAGGCACAGCCTGAGAGCCATCAAGACTGCAATCAGGCCACTGACTGCCTCTCATCTGGCCCACAGGACCTGCAGCAGGGAAGGGGCAAGCATAACTGGTGGGTCTGGATCTTCTCAGCTGGGCCACAATACAGAAACCGGGGTCTGTTTTACAAGCAGGGCTCTGCTCTGTGCAGGAGCTGGCCATGGCCACATGGGAGGGACATTGGCCAGCCTGAAATGCTGCTGACTCACAGCAGGGATGAGTTCAGACTGGGGGAAGGGGTATCTCAGGACTTGGCATTAGTCTTGAAGGGCTGTAACTCTCCAGGGCTTTACAAAATAAAGTCACTGCAGTGAAGTCAGTGTTCCTTGCTTTCTTGTTGCATTGTCCCTGAAGGGGCTAAAGTGGAAACGCAGAATACCCACAGCTTAGATGGAGGAGCATGTGCGCATGACTTGAGGGGTCTCTGTTACACCTTAGTCCCAGATTTGGACCTTAGCGTCCAAAATATGGGGGTTAGCATGAAAACCTCCAAGCTTAGTTACCAGCTTGGACCTGGTACTTGCTGCCACCACCCAAAAAATTAGAGTGTTTTGGAGCACTCTGGTCCCCCTGAAAAACCTTCCCTGGGGACCCCAAGACCCAAATCCCTTGAGTCTCACAACAAAGGGAAATAATTCATTTTCCCTTCCCCCCTCCAGGTGCTCCTGGAGAGATACACAGAAGCAACCTCCGTGACTCTAAGCAGAAGGAGTCCACCCTCTGTAATTCCAATCCTGGAAACAAAAGCACTTTCCTCTTCGCCCAGAGGGAATGCAAAGTCAGGCGAACAAATCCAACACACACAGACCTACCTCTGACTTCTTCCTCCCACCAATTCCCTGGT